>NC_138773.1:147710202-148310202 GCF_965119305.1 Pelophylax lessonae | reverse complement strand
CATTCGCCTTATCTGGTGGTTCATAGGGATAAAGTGGTTCTGCAACCCAATCAGTCTTTTCTCCCCAAGGTGGTGTCGACTTTCCACCTCAATGAAGATATAGTGTTGCCTTCGCTTTGTGCGTAGCCCAAGCATCCCAAGGAATTTGTCTTGCATTCCTTGGATGTGGTCCGGGCAGTCAGGGTTTACCTATCTGCAACAGAGTCTTTTAGGAAGTCTGATTCCCTGTTTGTCCTTCCTGAGGGACCTCGGTAGGGTTCTGCTGCGTCCGCGGCAACCATTTATTTTTTTTCAAAATAATTTTTGTTGGGTTTTCAAAAAATACAATGCAGGTAGTAATCATGCAATAAGCAATATGCCATTTACATTTGAACATGTCAACATAGTGGTTTGGGTTGAACTAGGAGAACCAATAGTCATAACAATCGAATCAAAAAATACGTTAGCTATGCGATTATGAAAATCTTTTTTGAAAAACAAAACAAGTGCCTACTATACCCCCTCTGTAATAGTAAGTGTGGGAGATGGGGAGATATCAAATTCTATGTGTCCTCCATTTTGTATGTCTCTACCCCATTTTGTATGCATTAATGTCTTATAAGCTGTGTGTTTGTGTGTGTATGTGACCTTAGTTACACAAGATATGAAAAGTGCCTACGTACCATGGAAAATTTCTGCAGTTCGCGATAAGGCTGTGTCAGGTGATTCTAGTCACACGAGATATATGTCCTATATGGTATTATTCCCCAAGGTGACCTTTTGTCTCCTGAAGCTGTTTAACCAATAAGAACGTAACAAGTGCCCTATACCTATGATTATATGCCTTTATCTTTACTATATAAGCCGCAACGAGCCTATAATAAACTGAGAGCTTGGTTTCACTATACATCTGTCTCCGTCTGTGTTATTTCCAGAAACCAGCCTCCCAGGCCTGCCAGACACAAAACGAGCAAAGGAGCCATAGGTGGTCCGGGACTACCATTGAGACCAGGGGTCTCAGATACTAACAGTAAGTAAATGGTTGTTCTTTGACATGCACGGCCTCCATGGAGCACCCAAATGGGGGTAAGCGGCAACCATTTCTAAGTGGATCAGACAAACGGTTGTTCAGGCCTATTCTATCAGGGGTCAGGTTCTGCCTTTCCCTGTAAAGGCTCATTCTACTAGAGCTGTCAGTGCCTCTTGGGCTTTTCGCCATCAGGCTTCTGTGGCTCAGGTGTGCAATGCGGCGACCTGGTCGTCTGTGCACATTTTCACAAAATTGATGTGATGGCATCCTCGGATGCTTCCTTTGGCCGCAAGGTTTTGAGTGCGGCGGTTGTTGAAGAGACTGTTTTTTTTTTTTTTTTTGGTCTCTTCCTGGGGTGTTTTTTGTTCTGGGTTAGCGCCTGTTTGAGCTTTGTTGGCTCAGTTGTTTTTTCTGGCCTGGTTGATACGTTACCGGTTGATACGGTAGGTTGCGTCTTCCCAACCCTAACACCTGCACTGCTTTGGGACATCCCACTAGTGACGGCTAACTGAACGGGCGGCGACTGTCAGAGGACGTAAGAGAAAATAGAATTTTTGTAAGAACATACCGTAAAATTATTTTTTCGGAGTCCTCTGACAGTCGCCGCCCCTCTGGTTCTTGGATCTTGGGGTTATTGCCTTCCGGTACTGCTTGCTACAAACTGAAGGACAGGGGTAACTGGATCAGGATAATGGCTAAGGGATGGCCCCCTGGAGGTGTGCCTAAGTGTAGAAAGTTTTTTATTAACATTTAAAACTGCCTAGCTTGCTCCTGCAAAGGGCGCCATTACCCACCAGTGAAGGCTAACTGAACAGGCGGCGACTGTACAGTAAGTTCTTACAAAAACTCTCTTTTTTCGCTTTCTGCTAAATAACATTCCAAAAAATAAATAAATAAAATGTAAAAATCTGTTTTTTTCATCCTTATAGGCTGTCACGGACCCTACTCTTTCTTTTGTCTTCCCTGCACCCCCAGGACTTTGCCATTTCCCCAGCATGGGATTTTACTCCCCCCTGACCACTCACTCCATTGCCTGATCCCCCCCCCTCCCCCCTTGTGCTGTCCTCCCCTCCCCTCCCCAGCCAGGTGCCTGTAAGTCTGCTTCTCCGCCTTCATGCTAACTGTGGACAATAAACACATTCCTTGTGTGGGCTCCAGTAGAGGGGAGCGGGGCTGGTTGCTGGGGCAACTGGACGCCAGGCTGGGAGTTGCCTGGCCCACCTGCTGGGACACAAGTCCTAAGATATTTAGCACAGTGAGTCTCTCTCCTGTGTGTTGTTCGTTTTTGCTGTTTGGAAGACTGTGTGTCCCTGGGCTGCAGCCAGAGAACACAGAATCCCCTATTGGTTCCTGTGGGCCTCTTCAATCCTACAGCCAGCCTGGAGTTTGGAATTACCTTGTCTTTTTCTACAATCTGGAGTGTGGATTAACCCTGGACCTGCCTGCTGGTGAGTGGAGTAACCCTGGGCCTACCAGAACTCTGCCTGGACTTTGTCACTTCATTGTTTGCCCTGATCCATGTGTGGCCCAATCCCTCGCTGGCCAGGACTTTGCCCGTTCTATCGGGAGCCCCTGTTACGGACTACCCCTGTTATCTGGAACTCTGTCCTACCCACATTGGGTATTACCCTGGGCACCTTAGTTTGGTCCCTTTCTTTGTGAGCCTACCCGCTACCGTTCAAAAAAAGGCTTTGTTGGCACTCCTGCTCTCCGTGTGCGTTCTGTCTTACCTACACTTCCGTCACATAGGCCCACTTTGTATTCTGCTACATATTTTTAGTTAAAAAAAAAAAAAAATTCCAATAAGCGTATTTTGATTGGTTTGTTCAAAAGTTATCACGTCTACAAACTAGGGGAAAGAATTGTCATTTTTTCTTTACCAGTAATGGCGGCGATCTGTGATTTTTAGCGGGACTGCGACATTGCAGGGGACAGATCGGACCCCTAACTGACATTTTTGACAGTAATCACTGCTAACAGTATGCACTGTTACTGTAATAATGACACTGGCAGAGAAGAGGTTAACTTAGGGGTGATCAAAGGGTTAAGTGTGAGCCTAGGAGAGTGTTTTCTAACTGTATGGGGGAGGGACTTTTGAAATGAACACAGAGACCTGTGATCCTATATAGGAAGAATACAGGCACTCTGTGATCATTTCAAAGAGAACAACAGTCTGCTGTGTTTACAACAGCAGACTGTCGTTCTCTCTCAGCAGGGAACGATCGCTGGTGCCTGGCGGCAATCTGTGCCGCCGGTCTCCTAGATCGGTATCCCCGCTGCCTAGTGGGGGCAGGCGCGCGCTCACCCCCAGGAGCGCTCCCGCGAACCGCCGTACAGGTACAGCAATTCACGCAGCCGAGCCAGCCTGCCGCAGTATATATGTGGCAGGCAGTCAGCAAGCCGTTAAGAAGGGCTTTTCCCTCTTGAAGGGTGTTTTTTTTCTTTAAATATTTTTTTTCAGATGCGGCTCCTGTGACCCGGTTAAGGCACCCGTGTCCTGGTTAGGGCTCTTATATTTAGCCTTGGGTTATTCTCCCCACCCCTATTTTTTTTTTTTTTGTCACTTCTTTTGGACGTCCCAGTAGTTATGATTTATGGTGCACTGTGTCCGGCGATGAACGAAAGAGAAAAGGGGATTTATGTACTTACCCATAAAAATCCATTTCTCTGGGTTCATCAACAGACACAGCACCCACCCGTCTATGGAGTTTTGATACTTCTAAAACTGTTTGCTACTAAACTGATTACCTAGAGCATAGAGGGGGCTTATATACCAGCTGAGGACAACACATGGGCAATGGACAGGAGGCAATATAACAGAGTAGTTATGATTCATGGAGCTCTGTGTCTGTCGATGAACTTGAGAGAAATTGATTTTACGGTAAGTACTAAAATCCCATTTGTTTTTTTGTTTTTTGTTTTTTTCTGTCTTTTTTTTTTAATGCAACCTGTAAAAGGACCCCGCATTTGAGCTGATATTGGCCTCATGCAGTTCCTGTACAGTAGAGCTGGAATATGAGATGAAGAGGCAGTACAAGAAGTGGATCAGTTCATGTGCAAACAAGAGGCATGCTGATAAGAAGGGAAAGTAAAATAATAGATGGATGAGCTTATCATTGTGCTGTTTCTCTTTTCACTGTCCATTTACAGGCTGGGTGAATTCAGGATGGCCTGGGCCTTAGAAGTGGAATAAATGATGATGGCTAATACATTTTAGACCATTTAGCAGCAGTAAAAAAAAACTACTGCAGGGTAATCCTAGGGTTTGACAGTGAATAACACATCAAAAGCTGGTTTTCTTGTTTTATCTTTTACTGGGCTAAATTTTTTTAAATCTTATTTTCTCTGGAGCTCTGCTTTAACCGTTGCATTGTTGGTATGTTATAGTTATTTGGTGGTTGTTGTTTTTATGATATCGAAAAATCAGCTGCATGTGTCTGCAAATATCACAGTAACATAAATTTTGTTTATTTTAGATTCAACATTAGATACAACATATCCATCCTCCTCTCACATTACTTCGTCATTTTTTGTACCAGTTCCAGAGGATGAAAAAAATGAAAATCTTTCCCAGGAATGTTCAGAGAAAAAAGAACTACCAGAAAGAAATAACTATGAACATTCTGATGATGTGACTGAAAAAACCTCCTCAGGGCACAAATCCGTGGTAAGTTATTTATTTATTAATTTATTTTTTGTAGCTTACAGCCAAAGCAGTAATATCAATCGTCTCCTCTGCAGGAGTACAGGACATCTCCCCCTCCTTCTTTCTTTAACTCCAAATAACTTTGGGGCAATAGTAGCAGCATTGGAGATAATATTGACATAGCCCCAAATGGTCGGGGAGTGTTCTACTGGAATCATGGTTGCCTTATTCAACCTGGAAACCAGGAGATCCACCACCAGTAGAACAGTCCACTTCTTAAGGAGGGACTCTTTGAATAGGTACCTTCACTGCGATTCGCTTAGGGACCACAAAGAGACCTTTTGGATGTTCCCACTCTTTTGCGACAAATCTGTCAAAATAGGAAGGAAACCCATTTAGCGCTCTAGATGGTTTGAGTGTGCCAAAGGTAACCGGTGCATCCGCTGCAGCTTCAGCTGCTTCCTCCATTTTTAAAGTCTCACACACAGACCCAATCAGTGCATCCACCAGCACCTTTTCGTGCGTGGCTAAAGGAGTAGAGGAATTATCCTCACTATCTCAGGGAGCGAGGCCGCAGACCCCTCAGGGCGGGCACCGTCCGTGGCAGTGAGATCAGAATCTGAGAAGACAGATGGGGGGGGGGGGGGGGCTTTTTCTACCCCGCCGCCCAAAAGCTACCTCCACCTGGGACACAAAGGACTCCAGGACCGCCTTCAGTGCATCAATGGAAGGTTGGGACCCTGAGGGCCCTGCAAGGCTCTGAGAGGGGGTCAGGTGGGGAAATGTGCTCCAAGGACTCCATGAGGAAAAAGGGTACCCCACAAAAGTGCAAAAAAAAACCCCACTGCTGAGGGACACCCCCACCATGCCGGTAACACCACCCGGTCACCAGCCACAGAGAACCCCCCAATCCTGCAGCAGAGAGATGGAGAGGACACCACGACAGTCACTGGCAGTGCCAGGATCAAAGCACTCCACACGCAGCGTCCAGGAAGGGAAGAGGCCCAGGAGTCAGCACCAGGGGATAAGGAGCGACTCCCACAGCTAAAATGAATGCCCAGAAGGCTCCACAGTAATGGCTGCCATGCATTTTATTGCTGGACTAACACAAAATGGCTGCCCCGGCTACAAAAGCATGGCCGCCATCAAAACCTGGATTTTTGACTTACCGTAAAATACTTTTCTCTGAAGTTCATTGACAGACGCAGCTCCATATTCTTCTTAACCATTGAGTTATGCTGCCCCCTACAGGAGTAGGACACTAGGCAGGAAAACACTTTAACATGCCTGTGGGGCAGTCCCTGATGGCATACACCCACTCACTCTGCTATAGGATTCAGTTTTGTTGCAAGCAGTGTCAGAAGAAAAAAACCCCAAACCACTCAGAAATAGAGGGGCAGGTGCTGCGTCTGTCAATGAACTTCAGAGAAAATAATTTTACGGTAAGTCAAAAATCCAGTTTTCTCTAGTGTTGATTGACAGACGCAGCTCCATATTCTGGTGAGCTCCAGTTGTTTTGGTTGAGACCGTTTACCTTGTTGGCTATAGTTTAGCCTTGGGAATTTCTTTTTTGCTGTTCCCACCCCTCATGTTCAACACTGCTTTAGGACGTCCCAAAGGTTAAGAAGATCAGAAGCTGTGTCAGTCAATAGACGAAACAGAAAATGGGATTTTTGACTTTCCGTAAAATCCATTTCTCTGATGTTCATTGACGGACACAACACTCACCCCTCTGTGGAGATGTATTTCTTCTGACACTGCTTGTAACAAAACTGAGTAGCTATAGCAGAGAGAGGGAGTATATCCCCTGGGATTGCCCATAGGCGTAGCTAGACTTTTTTCTGCCTAGTGTCCTACTCCTGTAGGGGGCAGTATAACCCAATGATTAAGAAGATCAGGAGCTATGTCCATCAATGAACATCAAAGAAATAGATTTTACGGTAAGTCAAAAATCTAATTTCTCTTATGTCCTCTGACAGTCGCCGCCCGATGGTATTAGCCTTCACTAATGGGTAATGGCGCAGTCTGCAGGAGCAGGCTTGGCAGATAATGAATTATCAGGTTAATACAAAAAAATAAACTTTCTCTTACGTCCTCCGACAGTCGCCGCCCACTAATACAGTCTTCACTTATGGGGTATTGACATCATCTCCACAGGAGTTTCTAGGCATAAGACTTGTAAAATAACAATAAATCTACATAGTCACACCCATGGGGGCTGTCCTTCTAGTCCAATACCCCCCTGCAATAGCCATCCCAATTCAGTTTGTCTTCTGCCTAGCTTCAGGAGTGGATAGGCTTCCCTGTGCTGAGGCTACAGTCTGAGCCTTTTCTCTTTTTCTCTTACAATGCCACTGCGTTGGCGTACATCAATCACCAAGGGGGCACCAGGAGTGCCCGGGCGGCCCAGGAAGTGACCAGTATTCTGTCTTGGGCCGAGACTCATGTCCCGGCGATATCGGCGGTTCACATTCCGGGTGTGGAGAATTGGCAGGCCGACTATCTGAGCCGCCAGATCCTGGACCAGGGGGAATGGTCCCTACACCCGGAGGTGTTTCAGATGCTGTGTGCGAAGTGGGGATACCTGGATGTGGATCTATTCGCGTCTCGGGTAAACCACAAGGTGAAAAGGTTCGTGGCAAGAACGCGCGATCCTCTGGCAGACGCCTCGGATGCGCTGGTGGTGCCTTGGCGTCAGTATCGACTGATCTATGCCTTTCCTCCGATTCAATTGTTGTCCAGGTTCCTTCGCAGGTTGGCCTCGGAACAATCGCTGGTGATTCTGGTGGCGCCGGACTGGCCTCGCCGGTCCTGGTACGCGGACATGGTTCACCTGGCTGTGGAGCCTCCGTGGCGGCTGCCAATGCGAGAAGATCTGCTGTCTCAAGGACCAATCTTCCATCCTGCTTTACAGTCGTTGGTTTTAACGGCCTGGCTGTTGAGAACCAGGTCCTGAGAGACAGGGGTCTCTCCTCAGAGGTCATTCCTACTTTGATAAGGCTAGAAAAGCCTCCTCTGGTAAGATTTATTACCGTACGTGGAAAGCTTATTTTGCCTGGTGTGAGTCCAGGGGTTTCTCTCCTCGTTCCTACTTGGTGGCGAGAGTGTTGGCTTTCCTCCAGGCTGGTGTGGACCAGCGTCTTGCGTTGGCCACAATTAAGGGCCAGGTCTCTGCACTGGCTGTTCTTTTCCAGCGCCCTGTGGCGTCTCATTTCTCTAATTCGCACCTTTATGCAAGGTGTGCGTCACTTGGCCCCTCCTAGAAGGGAGCCCTTGCCTCCATGGGACTTGAACTTGGTTCTGTCGGTGTTGCAGCATTCCCCTTTTGAAAACATCAGGGAACTTTCGTTGCCCATGCTATCTAAGAAGGTTGCTTTCCTGGTAGCGATCACTTCTGCTCCCAGAGTGTCAGAGTTGGCGGCGTTGTCTTGCCGCTCCCCTTAACTGGTGGTTCATAGGGATAAGGTGGTCTTGCGACCTAATCCATCCTTTTTGCCCTAGGTGGTTTCAGCATTCCACCTGAATGAGGACATTGTTTTGCCTTCGCTTTGTACAAATCCTAAGCATCCAAAAGAGGTTGCCTTGCATTCCTTGGATGTTGTCCGGGCGATCAGGGTTTACCTGTCGTTGACTGAATCCTTTCGGAAATCGGATTCTCTTTGTCCTTCCTGAGGGACCTTGGAAGGGTATGGCTGCGTCTGCAGCAACCATTGCCAAATGGATTAGACAGACCATTGTACAGGCTTACTCGTTGCGGGAACGGGTTGCTCCCTTCCCTGTCAAGGCACACTCTACCAGGTCGGTGAGTACGTCCTGGGCCTATCGGCATCAGGCTTCGGTGGCCCAGGTGTGCAAGGCTGCGACTTGGTCCTCGGTGCACACTTTCTCAAAGTTCTACAAACTTGATGTTCTGGCATCAGCTGATGCATCCTTTGGCTGCAAAGTTCTCTGTGCGGCAGTTCCATAGGGAACCCTGGTTTTTGTACGGGTCCCTAGCTGTTGGGGTTGTTTTCCCCTTGGTTATTTGTTTTCCTGGGTTGTTGCACATGTTGAGCCCTTTTTTGTTACCCAGAAGGTTACCTTCTTGTACATGTAAGGTTCCTTTCTCTGATGTGGGTACTGCGTTGCTTTTCTGGCATGAGGGGTCCTTGCCCACCCCTCATGTCTACACTGATTTGGGACGTCACCGCCCCCCGCCCCTCTTTTTGGGGTCCTTTGTTATACACTTTCACTGCTTGCGACCAAACTGAATTGGGATGGCTATTGCAGGGGGGTATTGGACTAGAAGGACAGCCCCCATGGGTGTGACTATGTAGATTTATTGTTATTTTACAAGTCTTATGCCTAGAAACTCCTGTGGAGATGAAGTCAATACCCCATAAGTGAAGACTGTATGAGTGGGCGGCGACTGTCGGAGGACTCAGAGAAAGGAATTTTACGGTAAGATTTTACAAAAATTCAGTTTTTGTTCCTCGGCACGCCACTAGGGGCCATCCCACAGCCATTACCAGAAACCCAATCTGATATTACTGCAGTTTCATGCTGCCTAGAGTCAGGAGCAGAGCTTAGGTCTTCCCTGCTGAGACCTAGCGTCTTGGCTTTCTTATATTTTTTTCTGAATTTCAGTGTTTTTTCTTTCCACGCTAGATTTTTATTTTCTCTCACTATCACTAGTTAGTCAGGGATTCCTTTCCTGGAGGACTACAAGTGACTGCAGAGCTGGGCCTCGGACTGGGTATCATAGATCCTTATGGAGTCCCAGCCTGCCAACTAGCGTCGCAGGTTACTGGTACGCCCAGGCCTTGCAACGACCGTGCCCCTCCAGATGGGGACGAGCCGGCGGAGCTGCGCTTCGCAGAGGATGTCTCAACCCGGATCGCCCGCGTGTTGCCAGCGTCCTTCCATGGCTGACGGCACCCCCACTTAGGGTGGGAGGTCTCCCGTTTTTGAGCGGTGCCCGCTGCTAGACTGGTGAGTACTGAACCCCTTGTCCCTGGGGAGGTTTGGGGGAGTTGTGGGCCCACTCCTAGGGATAGCTTTCGGGTTCGACTGACCCCAGAAGTCTGGTCAGGCTTATACCTGCCTGGAGGAATTTCACGAGATTGTGAATGACCAGTGGCGGCATATTAAGCACATGTTGGTAGTGGAAGTATAAGACTCCGCGCTATAGGGTATATAATGGGTGTGTCAGTAGGTTGCAGCCTCCCAGAAAATAGCCAAGGCTATATAAAAACAAGGTGAAAAGTGTGGGAATGGCGCTGTCTACTAAAAGAATATGATGGTATCTAGACAGGATAGACTAAATGGGTGAGGAAAAATAGGAGTAATGTGTATAAGCACAGATACAAATATAACACAATGTAGAGGAATATAATATAAAGTGCAAATGCAGTGAATGATCAATATAATCAATGGTGAATTAAAGTGACCAAGTGTATAAGGTGCGTAGATAATAGACGTATATATCTCCAATAAATATACACAATGGAAATTAGGTAAAACGGGTAATCACAAACAATAAAAAATATATATGGAATCAAAGAATAATAAAGTGCCAATGACTGTGCTGGGTAAAGAAATAGTAGAAAAGAGAAATATATATATATGTGTGTGTATGTGTGATATTGTAAAACACACAAATATGTTATAATATGTGAATCAATATAAGTGAATAAATAATATTAATAATCAAATAAAGTGACTAAGTGACGTAAATAATACTAATAGTCCAATAAGGTGACTAAGTGACGTGTATAGTCCATTCAAGTGAAAAATAAGCGATTTGCTATCCTCTATCCTTTCGCGGAGGCGGTAGAAAAACGTTGGATGGTATTCGGCTGAATAAGTCCACCTTGATGCCAGTGGAGGATTCCCCGGTCTTCCGTCTATCCGCCGGATCCCGGGAGGAGGCACTCTCCCGTCACATTTTAATGGTGGCGGGTTCCCTGTTGAAACCTGTTTTTGCCTCTATGATGGCCTCTCAGGCGCTCACGTTATGGGGCAAGGGGCTTCGCAGCACCCTGGTGGCAGAGTCGGCTTCGCCGACTGTCCTTGCGATGGTTGATTAGCTCATCCAAACTGGGATGTATCTGTGCAACGCAGCTTTGGACAAAGCTCCCTTGGTCGCACGGTTGTCGGCGGTGGGGATCGCGATCCGCTGCATTATCTGGTTGAAGAGCTGGTCGGCTGACCACGCGTCCAAAAAGACGGTGTCTGAGATTCCCTATGAGGGGGGTCGTCCTTTTGGGGAAACTCTGGACGAGTTGATTAAGGGGCTCACAGGAGGTAAGTGTACTCTGTTGCCCCAGATCACCAAGGGTAAGTCCCCCCGCGCGTGGCGGGGACCCTCCTTCAAGACCCAACATACTTCCTTTCGTGCCTTCGGGACGCAAGAGAAGGGTAAACCCTTCCGACCCCCATGTGGCCAGAAGAAGCCATGGACAGGTAAGCCAAAAGCCGGACAGTCTGGCTCGGCGGCCCAGTCCACCTCTGCCTGAAGGGACGCCCTCACCCGTTGTCGGGGTGGGGGGACGTCTGCGTTGCTTTCAGGAACCCTGGTTGTCCGGCATTCAGGACAGGTGGGTTCAAGAACTGATTCGTTCTTCCCGTCCAATCTCCAGCTGTCTCCCGATCGTCTCAGAGATATCATGGGGGCAGTGCACGATCTGCTGGCCCAAGGAGTCATTGTACCCGTTCCCTCACTGGAACGTTTTTGCGTTTTCTACTCCAACCTATTCACAGTGCTCAGGAAAGAGGACAAGGTACGTCCGATTCTGGACTTAAAATCTCTGAACCGATGTGTGCGGGTGCAGAAGTTCAGGATGGAATCCATCCGGTCGGTGGTAGCATCGTTGAGACCAGGGGACTTCATGGCTTCAATAGACTTGAAGGATGCATATCTACACATCCCGATTTTCAAGGGTCATCAGAGATATCTCCGCTTTGCGTTGGCTGGGGAGCACTATCAGTTTGTGGCGTTGCCTTTCGGTCTCGCTTCGGCTCCCAGGGTCTTCACCAAGGTGTTGGCTACGGTTCTAGCTTTACCGCGTTTTACGGGGCATTGCTGTCCTCGGTTACCTAGATGACCTCTTGTTAAGGTCGAACACATGGGTGACCTTGTCGAGCGATCTGGCAGTGACGGTTCAAATACTCCAGGAATTCGGGTGGACCATCAATTTTCAGAAGTCAGCACTGACTTCCTCAAATCGTTTTCATTATCTGGGGATGGTCCTGGATTCTGCTCAATCTCTGGTCTGCCTTCCGGTGGACAAACTCAGGACTTTACGGGAAGAGATTAGGGCCCTCAGGCTCAGCGATCTCTCCTCTTTGCGGACCTGCATGCGATTTCTGGGCCTGATGGTCTCGGCCTTCAAAGCAGTTCCATTTGCTCAGTTTCATACCAGGACTCTTCAAGCAGAAATCCTGGACAGGTGGGACAGGACACCTCAGTTCTTGGAAAGGAGAATTTCCTTGAGTTGCCTGGTGAGGTCGGATCTCTTGTGATGGCTCCAGTCGCCATCTGTGACACACGGCCAGTCTTTCTGGCCTCTGTTGTGGACGATTCTCACCATAGATGCCAGCCTGTCGGGCTGGGGAGGAGTTCTGGGCCGAGATCATGTCTTGGGCCGAATCGCATGTATCGGCGATATCGGCTGTTCACATTCCGGGTGTGGAAAACTGGCAGGCAGACTATTTGAGTCGCCAGACCTTGGATCAGGGGGAATGGTCCCTGCATCCGGAGGTGTTTCACCTTCTGTGCGCCCGGTGGGGGACCCCGGACATACATCTGTTCGCATCCCGTCTCAACAAAAAGGTGGAAAGGTTTGTGGCCAGAACTCGCGATCCTCTGGCAGACGCGTTGGTGGGGCCTTGGCACCGCTACCGGCTGGTCTATGCCTTTCCTCCGATTCAACTGCTGTCCAGGTTCCTTCGCAGGGTGGCGTCGGAACTGTTGTCAGTAATTCTAGTGGCCCCGAACTGGCCTCGATGGTCCTGGTAAGCGGACATCGTCCAGATGGTCGTCGAACCTCCCTGGCGGCTTCCACTGCGAGACGATCTTCTGTCTCAGGGACCGATCTTCCATCCTGCTTTACAGTCACTGGCTTTAACGGCATGGCTGTTGAAAGCCAGGTCCTGAGGGATAGAGGCCTTCCACAGGCGGTCATCCCTACCTTGTTAAAGGCTCGCAATGCCGCTTCCAGGAAGATTTATCACCGCACCTGGAAAGCATATATCGCTTGGTGCGAGGAAAATGGGTCTTCTTCCTCGTTTATTTTTCAGCGACCGTTGGCGTCGCATTCTTTGATCCTGTTGTGCGTTTTGGTATAAAATTTGACTATTTTTAATTTATTACTAAAAGGCGATGTCTGAACTATCAATAGAATTATGACGCAGTGCCTCCAGCCGATTTCGGCAAATAATTTAATAACTAAGAAAGACCCAATCAATTTTGTTCAGACCTCCAATAATATACCACAACAATTTTCCTGAGCCCTTGGCGCTTACGGTGAATTCTTACCAATATATAAATATCTCCCAATTAAATTAATAAATATAATTTATTAAGATACGAGTATAATTATATATTTACATACAAAACTAAATTTACTGGTGATTAATATTCCACACACAATATCAAAAATACGTTGCACAGATACAATGTGATTAGAATTAAATTTTTTTTTTTTAAACCAAACACAGAATTAAATATAACCCGAGAAATAGTAAAATTAACTGTGAATTAAAATATTAAAAACAAAATGCCTGACCACTCTTAAGGCAGTTTCTCACTTTCCGCGGCCGTAGGAAAGAAAGGAACTTATCTTAAAGAGCCACACCCTATTATACCCAATACACTTAAATTCAGCCTTAACTCTAGACAAACACTTGAAATTCATAAAATCAATTGATTCAGTGAAAAAGAAAAATTAACATATAGAGTTGCTCTACCCAATGTAAATGACCATATATGTATAATTTCAGACAATGTCATACAATTCCTATTATCTTGGGAGTAAATGGGTTAAATTATTAAGTCTATCTCTCACCACTCCTTCCAAGGAAAATGTTCAAAGTAAAGTAGTTCGTCTCTCAGCAGGAGATCAGCTAATGGGCAGTGGTCAAAATGGCAGCAGTCTTTTCCTGTGTCCTTCCTTAGGCGGTTTTTTTTTTTTTTTTCAGAGTCCTTTGTTTTTCCAGGGGTCCTTATTTATATGATCAGAAACTATTGATTGAAATGACCACTCCCCAACCAATATTGACTGTCTCCTCAGTGGTGGTTTCCAGAAGTGGGCAGTGACTGGTCATTTGTCACCTGCCCATTGGTTAACAGTTAGTCGCATCATTGCAAATGGGATTGTCCTATAATGTGATGTGGGAGTTGCTATAAACCATATATTAATTATATTTTTGGGGATTTGGTGATTTCTGCTTTTTATAACATTTCAATATTTTGATCCAAGATTATGTTTTCTGCTGGTAGTGTCATTATTAATAGCTGTATTCATTTCCTGTAGGAATAATTCCATAATCCTTGTGTAATATTATTTTAAGTACAAGAGATTTATAGGGATATCTCATGCTAGTGTAGTTTATAGCATCATTGAACATTATTTGTGATTTGGTGGGTGAGCCATCTCTATTGATGAATTATTCTTGTGAAACATTATCCCCTACATATAACAACAAAATTCAATATATGGTGATAACTGGATACACACACATGCACATACATATACACACATATATTCACATACGCACATGTAGATATACCATACACATACACATGCATATACCTGCACACCTACACGTACATATATATATATATATATATATATATATATATATATATATATATAAACATATCTACATACACAGATGCACACATACTAGTCACTATTTTGTTGAAGAGGCTTATGTATTCAGCTGAGTCAATACTATTGCGTCTCAGGAAGAGTTAGTTTTCACCCTAGAACAATGGGGACCGTCTTATTGCTTTGTTTCTTCTGTTGATTAAGTTTCTTCTTCAAACTTTAAGCTCCAGCTGTTATCACATCTCTTTGTATAAAACCTTGAAAATGGGGACGTTTTTGTATGGCCAATTGTCTCTGACTAATTACACAAACCTGTCTTAATTTGCACTGTTGAAGGTTTGGTCAATACTATTGTGTGTGTGTGTGTGTGTGCCAGTTTTTTTTTTCTTACAGAGGTTGATGTGTCAGGCTGAGGTCACTGTAAGTGTCGCAAATATATTTCATCATTTAAAATTTTCATATATCGATAACCTGACATATCCCCCTTTTTGATTGACATGTATGTCAGCATCATACAGGGAAATCAACTGGTAGGCAGGTTATGGATCATTATGGTACACTCCACTGACGAGTCTGTATTGCTTTCGAGTGTAGGGCGTACTATTCCTTGATTTCAGGGGATATGCTGAGGTTTAAAACATTTTTCGGTGTAGGTCCTTGGATCCACACTTATGCAAACTTTTTGGGTGATGATTCGTTTGTCAGTCAAGATGAATCCGGGTGTTCCTTGGACAAGTATTCCCGATGAAGGTCCTGGTTGGGCGATGAGGCCGGCCTGGCCTGGTAGACATATCCACAGCAGGATACCCAGGATGCTCCACATAGCAGGACTCCAGGACATTCTTGCGGGTAGGTCTCTCCTTCGGGATGTCTGGTCCTCCTTCCTTGAATGATCGCTGGCAGACAGGTTTCTGGTTGGACACATCAGATCATCATCAGGGCTTCCTGCTAGGGTCTGGTCGCAAGCACTTCCGATCACCCGTTTGGCTGTCATCTGGGGCATCATTATATACACTATAGTAGGTAAATAAACAGTTTTAGTATCATATACATATATATATAAAAATAGCCCTGTAAAGCAAAATGTGGATTCACCCTAATTTTATTCTGCCCTTATGATCTTTCCATAATCCAAGAGGAGTGCGTAGTTCAGTCTCCCAACAGCTGTAATTGTGATTTGGGATGGCAAGCACGCAATTGATTTATATGCACCCATCTCTCACTGATTTCACCATTCCGAGGGATGTGTAATTTATATGCTACGGGGGAAATCTTATCAGCTATGTTAAACGGACCTTTCCAAGATGGAAGGAATTTCCGTTCCTTGACCTGGTCTCTCGCAAAATTGTATAGGTAGACTTTGTCCCCAATCTCGTACTCCTTCTTGGTGGTTTTAAGGTCATAGTAGGTCTTAGCGCCAACTTTTCAATGTTTCGCTGGGCAAAAGCATACTGTAAATGTTTTCGCAGATCCTCTATGTATTGGTGTGTTGTGGTAGCATTGACCAAATTGTGATCTGTAGTGCGGTACAATAAGTGCTGGGGCAATACCATCTGCCTTCCGGTCATGAGTTCGAAAGGGGACATTTTTGTGACCGTACTCGGAGTTGCCCTTAAGGCCATCAAGACTAGGGGAAGTTTGACATCCCAGTCTTTGCCTGTCTCCTTAACAAATTTCTTTAGGATGTTGACAATTGTCTGATTGTACCGTTCTACTCCACCACTAGAGGAGGGCCGATATGCGATATGCAATTTCCTTTTCACGCCCAATATTTTCCACAGTTTGGTCATCACTTCACTAGTGAAATGTGAACCCCTATCAGATTCTATCCTCTGGGGTAGACCAAAACGTGAAAAAATGTGATTAATTAATAAGGCAGCGCATGTATCAGAGCTACTGTTTGGCGCTGGAATACATTCAACATACTTGGTAAATAAACATGTAACGGTTAACATATACCGATTCCCTCGTGAAGATTTAGTGACAGGTCCAATGAAGTCCATTTGAAGGTCTGACCAAGGCATACAGATCCCCCTTTTCTGAAGGGGGGCCCGATGGGTTGGTGAAGCCGGTTGAAATTGGGGACATATTAAACAGCCTTGGCAGTATGCCTTCACATCACGCAGCATATGAGGCCAGTAGGCATAATCCCGAAGGATCTCATAGGTGATCTTCTCTCCACGATGCCCGGAAGTGGGAGCGTCATGGGCGTGTTGCAACATTAACCCTCTAAATTTAAGTGGAACTACCCATTGTTGGATACCCCCTTTTGATGTGCGTATCAACAATCCCTGATGCAATGCAAACTGGGATTTGGACTTCATTAAAATGCGTAAATCCTCTTTACCGGTACCATCCCCTTGGCTAATGGGATTTTGGTCAGAATTTTCTAGGTGTCTATAAAATAAGCCAATTATTGGGTCTTCTTTTTGAGCTGTAATTAAATCTTCACTGGGGGCATCATGACTCCATTGTAACACATTTGCATCTTTGCTCACCCTGGCCTGTTGTCTAGTTACAGCTTCTAACTGTACTGCCCCCAAAAATGTATCAATATCTAGTGATTCACCTGTTATGGCCCCTTCTTTGGCCGGGGAATCAGCCAGATCATTACCTTCCTTCTCGGCACCTAGGACTTTAGAGTGGCCCTTGGTCTTCTTAAAATACAAGGTGATGTCATTTTCCCTTACCAGCTGGTCTATTTGGTAAAATAACCTACCATGTTTAACGGGTTTCTGGTTGCTTTTTAGCATGTGGTTCCTTTTCCACCTAGGAATATATTCAACAAAACTGTTCCTAACATAATTGGAATCGGTGATGATGGAAAATTCTTTTAGGTTATATTCTATGGCCATCTCGACAGCTTTTAGAATGGCAGCGAGTTCAGCAACTTGGCTGCTTTTGGATCCAAGCTTGTATCCCACAGAGGTTGGGGCTACACCTTGGGTCCATACAATCCCGATACCTGCCACTAGTTGGAGCTGTTCTCCATCCTTATGATGATAGGCGCAACCATCTACATATACACACGGCAACCGTTTACAGTACTCTTCATCATAAACTTTATAGGGAGACAACAGTTGTTCTTCCAAAAAGTCAGCGTCCGGGTCTCCCTTACTGGGATTGGTGGCTGAACAGTCATGGAGCTCAGCAAGGTCCTGGGCTACTGGACTTTTCTTGTTCTGTTTATAACGAACTTCCAGAGGCCATACTTGCAAGGACAAAGTCCAAGCAGTGATGCGGCTATTAGACACATTTCCATCCCTGATACATTCACTTTGTAAATACTGTAAAGGTTGGTGTGCGGTCTCAACAATAATTCTTTCACCTTGAATATAACTGCGGAAATTCTGTAATGCCCACACCGTGGATAATAAAGCCTTTTCGCAGTCTGTAAACTTCATCTCTACTGGGGACAATGTTTTGCTAGCGTAGGCAATAACCTTACTGACATTCTCTTGTTTCTGGTAAAGAACAGAACTCATACTTACCTGCGTGTACCCTGTCTCAAGATAAAAGGGTTTACCTCCTTCTGGATATGCAAGGCAAGGAGCCTGGGTGAGTCGAACCTTCATTTCCTTTACAGCGTCTTCCTGTTCCTTACCCCACGACCATCCAATGTCTTTCTTTAGCAGATGAAGAAGCGGTTTGCTTATTTCGGCGTAGTTGTCAATGAACTTACGGGAATAGTTTACCATCCCTAGAAACGATCTCAACTCTTTCAGATTAGTAGGGACCTTACAGTTTAGCACGGCCTCAACCTTTTTCTTTTGGGGATTTAGACCTTCCGAAGTAACTTCATGACCTAAGAAATTTACACGTGTGCGACGCCACTGGGCTTTTTGTAGGGACAATTTCGCCCCGGCTGATCTTAACTGGCCTAGGACATGTCGCAGTTCTGTAAGTTGTTTGGTCATGTCAGTACTCTTGATTAGGATGTCATCAACATACGCCAGTGTTCCTCGCTCTAGGGCATCTGGCATAGCCTTATGCATAAACACAGCGAATTCATGGCCAGAATTGATAAACCCAAAAGGCATACGCACCCAACAGAATTGTTGGTTCCCAAAACTGAAAGCTAGTTTATACTGGTCTTCTTTACTGACTTTAATGGTCCAGTAACCTTGGGCACAATCAAGGGCTTTGAATACCTGGGACCCTTGGAGTTGGGCAAGACACTGGTCTATATATGGTACAGGCCATCCTGACATGTAAACACGCTTGTTTAGTTGTCGGAGGTCAGCGCACAAGCGCCACTGTCCATTGGGTTTCAAAACACCCAGGATTGGGTGATTATAGGAGCTGTGGATGGGCCTAATTATACCCCGTTCATTTAACTTCCTAATAATCTCGGCTAGAGACTCATAGGAGGCCAAAGGAAGTCTATATTGTTTGACGAACACTGGTGGGGCCTTTGGGTCAGTCTGGATTCTGGCGAAGTGGAGTTCGGTACTCCCACAATCGTAAGAATCCTTGGAAAAGATCTCCTGGAATTCAAAGAGGAGTTCACGGAGCAATTGTCGCTCGAGATCATTTGAACATGCATCTGCTAGTGCTATTATCTCTTCAACTATCTCTTTGAATCCAGGAAAGCTTTCAGGCTGCCCTATCTCATATGCCTCTTCAAGTCTGGTGGTTAAATCACTAGGTGTATATCGGGCACTCTCCTCCCATTCATGTCCTTTGGGGCACTCTTGTTCTTTAATCGGTTGATCAAAGACAAGGGATGTCTCTTCAATTCTACAGGTACCATCTTTAGAATCAAAGGGATAAATGGACTCAATGGTGAACATACCTTCGGGTAAAGAATTGAACGATTGTTCAACTAATTGCTCCTCAGATAAATATTCCTCAGGTATGAGTCCAATCACTTGGTTAGTGACTCCAAATGTGTAATACCCTGTCTCTACCGCAAGACCGATAAGGGTGTCCTTGGGTAGGCTCAGGTCCTGATTCGAGAGGTTGTGTATGTAGATATATATAGGGGATTGATGCGTGTTGATCAGAGGCGTGTGGGTAATTTTTAGTCCTTCCCTCTGCATTCTCTGGGATAGGCATACTAGCGCATCTGACCCTTTTAATCTTTGTCCCCTTTTTATTTTTACGGGGAGTAGAAAATTATTTCTGCCTTTGGGCACGATCATTTCTTGGGCTACCTGAACCTCAACAGCATAAGGCATCTGCTGTTGGAATTTCAGGGCTAAATTTACATCCTGGTATCCCTCAGGGTCCCCCTTTAGTCGACTCCATAAACAGTCATTGATTAAGTCAATTTGAGTGGCAAACCGATGCAGTAAGTCGTTGCCAATATATATTTGGTTTTGGGGATTATCCAAGACTATGAACACGTGAGTGGTTGTCTTATTACCTATAGTAATGTTTAACAGGCATCTAGCAATGGAATTATAATCCTCCGAATCATCAATGGCGTCTGAAATCCAATGACGTTGAGGAGTGGATAAATGGATCATTTCTATCTCAGTCATATGTTTTAAGAGCCCATGGCTCACAAAGCTATGCTCTTGCTTTAAATCAAGTTTGGCATATTTTGACCTACTAAGACCATTTATCTGAATAGGGATAAATAGGTCACTGTTAACCCTTTCCACTCTTGTCAGGAACTGAGTGTGGCTTCCCCCTTTCCTAGTTTTATTCTCCTGATGGAAAGACATGGTCAGTACATTATCTAGGAGGGAGATCTATTTTATTTTATCACAGGGAATTTTAAACACATGGTCATCTCCTCCCACTTCAAAGCTTTTGTGGTCAGGTTGGATGGCTGTTACATCAGGTAATTGACTATTTCTGAAATTAACTTCCAGGGAACCAGGCCTTTCTTCCACCAGGTGGCAGTGTTGCCGGGAATGGGGAGTCTGAAGTCTCTCATATTTAATTGGTGTATTGACTTGGGACCACAATACCTTGTTCACACAATCAACAATAGTGTTGAGCCTTTTAAGAAGGTCTATTCCAATGATCATGTGATGGTGTGGGAGAGTGGCAATAATAACAGGGTGCCTAAGTTCCTTATTACCTAATTTAAGTTTAAGCCAGGCAGTACCCCTAACTTCTAGTGGTTCTCCACCTACCCCTACCAGGGAACAATCAAAGCTCCTAAGTTTTGGTTTCTTGTGCATTGAATTTGTTACTCGATTAAAATGCTCCTCTGACAGGATTGTGGCTTGGGACCCAGTGTCAATTAGGCCTAAAATTGGGTGATCACTGGCATCCTGTATTTTCACCGTAGTGAAATATCTCCCATCAGATTCGTTTTAACTCACACATGAAATTGGCATGGTTGAAGATCTGGGAACCTGTCAATAATTTACAATCAGCATTGATCTCACCACACGTCACAGATTCTGTGCGCTTATTATTCCTTCTGGCTTGCCTGTTGGACTTCCTCAAGACGGAAGCGCAATGAGTGGGGTGCGCTCCGTCAGACTGGTCATTTATGACTATCCCCAATGGCTCGGCTAGGTTAGAGGGGTTAAGTGAACACTGCAAGGCAGGAGGGGAATTAACAACCAACATTTGATCCTCCCTGGCCCTATGACTATGTTTCTCAATTGTGGGCACATCAGGGGTAGAGCATGCGCCCCCTTTTGCTGCATACAGTGTTATCCCCTCTGGGCCTATCGGGGGGAGGTCTATGCATTCTGTGACCCTTGGTTGGTCACAGGAGTTGCCCCTAAAAAAATGGGTTGTTAGATTGGGTGTTCATGAATTGTGTTATTTGTCCGACCATTTGATTCACCTGCTCCTCGATTTGTCCTATACGTTGGTTGAGGGTATTTTGGTACGTTTGGCCCTATTTTGTCTGACCCTATAACGTTCCGGATGGGACTGGGTAGATGTCTCAGACTCATAACCACTCCTCAGGCCCCGATGCTGGGAACTCTCTCTCGGAGGTCCCCGTATTTCTCCTTGACCTTGGGGAACTTGGGGAACTGCACCAATCCGGGGTGCTCCCTCTCGTTCCTGGTCAGGAGGCGACCTATGGTCATTGTGGTTCTCAATAACATTAGGGTTTCTCATGAAGTTTGGGTCCTGGTTAAAGTTGGGGTTTCTGCCAAATCTGTTGTACCTACGGAAGTTGGGGTTTCTTTGGAATCTGGGATACCCATGGAAATTGGGGTCTCTGTGAAAGTTGGAGTATCTATTAAAATTGGAGTTTCTGTCAAAGTGGGGGTACCTATTAAAATCGGGATCCCTATTGAAATTGGAGTCTCGATTGAAATCAGGTTGGAACCCCTGGGAATATTCCCTCTTGCCCTTTCTGTGTTGTGGACCCCTTTCACTTTCACTACTGTACCCACGTGGCCTCTGTCTGTCCCCCACCGCTGGCTGGGGTCATGGTGCGACTCCGGGAGGTCTAATGGGCCTTCCATCTCGGACTGCCTCTGCATAAGATTTTCTCTCTGTCTGCGCACCCGAAGGTTGAGGGGGCATGGTAGTGGCCGCTACTATTTTAGGGTTCTGCTGGGCCTCTCTTTTTACCCCACTTTCACTGGACTGTTGGATTGAGAAAAGGTAGTCACTCTCCCTTACTAACCAATCCAGGGAGCGTCCTTTCTTAAAGTCTTGTGCAAGACCTAATTTTATATAAGCAGGTAATGCTTCATAAAATAAGGTCTTGAATTCAGACTGATCAGGATTGGGATCCTTTTCAGCCAGAAAATAGGCATTTTTCAGTAAGGCCAGAAACTCTGTAGGGCTCTGATTCTGACCACATTTTAGATTATAGGCCGCAGCCTTGGCAGACGTTGTAGTTTTATATGGTCCAAACTCCATTTGACATCTATGTTTAACCTCCTTCCATGACTGACCATACAGGGCTTTTAACGAATCAAAGAATTGTCTGTTTTTACTTTCAAATACCCAAGGTAGCAAATCAATTTTTGTACGATCGTCCTCAATGCCTAAGATTTCTAAGGTACGTTCGTATGTTCCTAGATGGTCAGTGATGGCGGGGGATCCTTTTTTAGAAAAGACAGGAACAGTTTCTTTTAAAAATCGGATGATTTTGGGGGTGTCATATCTTTTAAAAAGGACCCTGGGCCTCCTTTCCTGTTTATATGAAGCCCTATCCATTTCCTCATCTGTATACTCTGGGGAGTACCTTTGAAGCCTAGGGGGTGACCCATATTCAGACTCTGATTGGCTATACCTTACCTGTCTCTCCCGCTGATATGGAGATCCCCCTCTTTTTATTTCCTGTTCACTATTATCACCCAGATGCATTAATTTGTGATTTATCATGGATGTTAAATCCCCTATCCGTTTCTCCAATACTTTCTGCTCTGATCTTATAATCTCAATTTCTGTGTTGTTTGTTTCATCCTCAGTAATAGAGTTATGTTTCTTAGGGGTTTCTCTTTCTTGTCTATAAGATTCTATTTCTTGTTTAAGTGTTTGATATTTTTCTTTTAGCTTCCTAAATTGGACACGGGTTTCCTCATATAAGGTTTTACTATTTTGAACCTGGATAAGTAATTCCTCCTCAATTCCCTTAGATTGGTTAATTCTAGTCTCAGCCCATTGGAGTTTTTCTAAAAGGGATCCTATGTCTTGGTTTTTGTTTATCAAGAGGGAGCGGGTTTCCAATAATTCTTTCTTTAAGGCGGGCATTTGTGTGATAAATTCATTACACAAAAACCACAGAGTAGGCCATGTCTTCATAATGAGACGGTCTTGGACCTTCGTGTCCTTCTCATTAGCATAGGCCCTTATAAGTTGGTAAACCCGGCCGCCTTCAATAAACAAATTATCAGTTAAACTCTGAGCTTGCTCTTTTTCATCCTTGACATACTTCTCTAAACTGCATCCTATGTCTAATCTTCTACGAAGGTGTTCAACTATTCCATAATCAACAAATTTATGTAATGTTTCTCGATTTTTATCAGTATCTTTAGCGGGGGTAGTGGCCATTGTTGGGATGGTTTCACCTTCCTGGCTGTGCCTAGATGGACTTGATTCACTGTGATTTCCTGCCATGCTAGGACAATAGATATTTTTGACAATGTATATGGAGATACAATCACCAGTATGTTTTGTTATATGGTAATATTTCCTTACAAGCGATCTCAGCACGTGCCTCCAATTAATATGTTGTGCGTTTTGGTATAAAATTTGACTATTTTTAATTTATTACTAAAAGGCGATGTCTGAACTATCAATAGAATTATGACGCAGTGCCTCCAGCCGATTACGGCAAATAATTTAATAACTAAGAAAGACCCAATCAATTTTGTTCAGACCTCCAATAATATACCATAACAATTTTCCTGAGCCCTTGGTGCTTACGGTGAATTCTTACCAATATATAAATATCTCCCAATTAAATTAATAAATATAATTTATTAAGATACGAGTATAATTATATATTTACATACAAAACTAAATTTACTGGTGATTAATATTCCACACACAATATCAAAAATACGTTGCACAGATACAATGTGATTAGAATTAAATTTTTTTTTTTTTTTTTTTTTAAAAACACAGAATTAAATATAACCCGAGAAAAAGTAAAATTAACTGTGAATTAAAATATTAAAAACAAAATGCCTGACCACTCTTAAGGCAGTTTCTCACTTTCCGCGGCCGTAGGAAAGAAAGGAACTTATCTTAAAGAGCCACACCCTATTATTACCAATACACTTAAATTCAGCCTTAACTCTAGACAAACACTTGAAATTCATAAAATCAATTGATTCAGGGAAAAAGAAAAATTAACATATAGAGTTGCTCTACCCAATGTAAATGACCATATATGTATCATTTCAGACAATGTCATACAATTCCTATTATCTTGGGAGTAAATGGGTTAAATTATTAAGTCTATCTCTCACCACTCCTTCCAAGGAAAATGTTCAAAGTAAAGTAGTTAGTCTCTCAGCAGGAGATCAGCTAATGGGCAGTGGTCAAAATGGCAGCAGTCTTTTCCTGTGTCCTTCCTTAGGCGTGTTCTTTAGGGTTTTTTTTTTTTTCAGAGTCCTTTGTTTTTCCAGGGGTCCTTATTTATATGATCAGAAACTATTAATTGAAATGACCACTCCCCAACCAATATTGACTGTCTCCTCAGTGGTGGTTTCCAGAAGTGGGCAGTGACTGGTCATTTGTCACCTGCCCATTGGTTAACAGTTAGTCGCATCATTGCAAATGGGATTGTCCTATAATGTGATGTGGGAGTTGCTATAAACCATATATGAATTATATTTTTGGGGATTTGGTGATTTCTGCTTTTTATAACATTTCAATATTTTGATCCAAGATTATGTTTTCTTTTCGGTAGTGTCATTATTAATAGCTGTATTCATTTCCTGTAGGAATAATTCCATAATCCTTGTGTAATATTATTTTAAGTACAAGAGATTTATAGGGATATCTCATGCTAGTGTAGTTTATAGCATCATTGAACATTATTTGTGATTTGGTGGGTGAGCCATCTCTATTGATGAATTATTCTTGTGAAACATTATCCCCTACATATAACAACAAAATTCAATATATGGTGATAACTGGATACACACACATGCACATACATATACACACACATATTCACATACGCACATGTAGATATACCATACACATGCATATACCTGCACACCTACACGCATATATATATATATATATATATATATATATATATATATATATATATAAACATATCTACATACACAGATGCACACATACTAGTCACTATTTTGTTGAAGAGGCTTATGTATTCAGCTGAGTCAATACTATTGCGTCTCAGGAAGAGTTAGTTTTCACCCTAGAACAATGGGGACCGTCTTATTGCTTTGTTTCTTCTGTTGATTAAGTTTCTTCTTCAAACTTTAAGCTCCAGCTGTTATCACATCTCTTTGTATAAAACCTTGAAAATGGGGACGTTTTTGTATGGCCAATTGTCTCTGACTAATTACACAAACCTGTCTTAATTTGCACTGTTGAAGGTTTGGTCAAAACTATTGTGTGTGTGTGTGTGGCCAGTTTTTTTTTTTTCTTACAGAGGTTGATGTGTCAGGCTGAGGTCACTGTAAGTGTCGCAAATATATTTCATCATTTAAAATTTTCATATATCGATAACCTGACAATCCGCACCTTTTATTCAAGGGGTGCGGCACTTGGCTCCCCCAAGGAGGGCTACTTTGCCTCCCTGGGATCTGACTCTGGTTTTGTCGGTGTTACAAACACCTCCTTTCGAGATCAGAAAGATTCCTCTGTCTGTCTTGTCACAAACAGTGGCTTTTCTGGTGGCCATCACGTCGGCTCGCAGAGTGTCTGAATTGGTGGCCTTGTCCTGCCGTTCTCCTTATCAGGTAGTTCATAGGGATGAGGTGGTTCTGCGACCGAGTCAAACTTTTCTTCCCAAGGTGGTTTCTTCACTCCACCTTAATGAGGATATTGTGTTGCATTCGCTGTGCGCACGGCCCAAACATCCTAAGGAGTTTGTCTTGCATTCTCTGGATGTGGTCCGGGCGGTCAAGGTCTACCTGTCCGCCACGGAGTCAATTCGGCAGTCTGACTCTATTTGTTCCTGAGGGATCTCTGAAGGGATCGGCCGCCCCCACGGCGACCATTTCTAAATGAATCAGATAGACGATTGTTCAGGCCTATTCTATCAAGGGTCAGGTTCCTTCTTTCCCGGTAAAGGCTCATTTTACTCGAGCTGTTAGTGCCTCTTGGGCTTTTTGCCATCAGGCGTCTGTGGCTCAGGTGTACAAGGCGCCACACTTTCACAAAGTTTTACAAACTTGACATTTTGGCATCTTCGGATGCTTCCTTTGGCCGCAAAGTTTTGAGTGCGGCAGTTGTTTGAGGGGGCATTAATTTTAATGTCTTTCCTTGATGGGGTGTTTTTTCCAGTTTTTTCTGTGGGCTCAGGTTGTTACTAGCCCGGTTATTTGCGTTACCTTCTTATCTGGTTGCATTGCTTTCCCACCCCTCATACCTGCACTGCTTTGGGACGTCCCATTAGTGAAGGCTAATACCATCGGGCGGCGACTGTCAGAGGACGTAAGAGAAAATAGAATTTTTGTAAGAACTTACCGTAAAATTATTTTCTCTGAGTCCTCTGACAGTCGCCGCCCCCACCCCTCTGGTTTTTGGATCTGGGGGTTGTTGCCTTCCGGTACTGCTTGCTACGAAACTGAAGTAATATCAGATTGGGTTTCTGCTAATGGCTGTGGGATGGCCCCCTAGTGGCATGCTGAGGTACAAAAGTTTATTTTTTTGTACAGTGCCTTGCGAAAGTATTCGGCCCCCTTGAACTTTTAGAACTTTTGCCACATTTCAGGCTTCAAACATAAAGATATAAAACTGTAATGTTTTGTGAAAAATCAACAACAAATGGGACACAATCATGAAGTGGAACGTAATTTATTGGATATTTCAAACTTTTTTAACAAACAAAAAACTGAAAAATTGGGCGTGCAAAATTATTCAGCCCCTTTACTTTCAGTGCAGCAAACTCTCTCCAGAAGTTCAGTGAGGATCTCTGAATGATCCAATGTTGACTAAATGACTAATGATGATAAATAGAATCCACCTGTGTGTAATCAAGTCTCCGTATAAATGCACCGGCACTGTGATAGTCTCAGAGGTCCGTTTAAAGCACAGAGAGCATCATGAAGAACAAGGAACACACCAGGCAGGTCCGAGATACTGTTGTGGAGAAGTTTAAAGCCGGATTTGGATACAAAAAGATTTCCCAAGCTTTAAACATCCCAAGGAGCACTGTGCAAGCGATAATACTGTGCAAGCGATAATATTGAAATGGAAGGAGTATCAGACCACTGCAAATCTACGAAGACCTGGCCGTCCCTCTAAACTTTCAGCTCATACTAGGAGAAGACGGATCAGAGATGCAGCCAACAGGCCCATGATCACTCTGGATGAACTGCAGAGATCTACAGCTGAGGTGGGAGACTCTGTCCATAGGACAACAATCAGTCGTATACTGCACAAATCTGGCCTTTATGGAAGAGTGGCAAGAAGAAAGCCATTTCCTAAAGATATCCATAAAAAGTGTTGTTTAAAGTTTGCCACAAGCCACCTGGGAGACACACCAAACATGTGGAAGAAGGTGCTCTGGTCAGATGAAACCAAAATCGAACTTTTTGGCAACAATGCAAAACGTTGTTTGGCGTAAAAGCAACACAGCTCATCACCCTGAACACACCATCCCCACTGTCAAACATGGTGATGGCAGCATCATGGTTTGGGCCTGCTTTTCTTCAGCAGGGACAGGGAAGATGGTTAAAATTGATGGGAAGATGGATGGAGCCAAATACAGGACCATTCTGGAAGAAAACCTGATGGAGTCTGCAAAAGACCTGAGACTGGGACGGAGATTTGTCTTCCAACAAGACAATGATCCAAAACATAAAGCAAAATCTACAATGGAATGGTTCACAAATAAACATATCCAGGTGTTTGAATGGCCAAGTCAAAGTCCAGACCTGAATCCAATCGAGAATCTGTGGAAAGAACTGAAAACTGCTGTTCACAAACTCTCTCCATCCAACCTCACTGAGCTCGAGCTGTTTTGCAAGGAGGAATGGGCAAAAATGTCAGTCTCTCGATGTGCAAAACTGATAGAGACATACCCCAAGCGACTTACAGCTGTAATCGCAGCAAAAGGTGGCGCTACAAAGTATTAACTTAACGGGGCTGAATAATTTTGCACACCCAATTTTTCTGTTTTTTATTTGTTAAAAAAGTTTGAAATATCCAATAAATTTCGTTCCACTTCATGATTGTGTCCCACTTGTTGATTCTTCACAAAAAATTACAGTTTTATATCTTTGTTTGAAGCCTGAAATGTGGCAAAAGGTCAAAGTTCAAGGGGACCGAATACTTTCGCAAGGCACTGTATATGCCAGTTATAAAACAATAATCCTGCCACTTTATAAAACTCTGGTTAGGGCACATTTTTGAGTATTCTATCCAGTTCTGGTCACCAGTCCTCAGAAGGGATGTGCTGGAGCTGGAGAGCCCAAAGAAGGGCAACAAAATTAAAAAGGGGATTGGAGGACCTCAATTACGAGGAACGACTAAGAGCACTAAATTTATTCTTGCTGGAGAAGAGACATGATATTGATTTTATAAAAATCTTAAAGGTGATCCCAACGTGGGAAAAAAACTATTCAGTTTCAGGGAGCGTAAGAGGAAACACAAAGGGATTAGAGGAAAAGAAATGTAACCTTAGGCTGGGATATGGGAAATGATTGACACTAACAAACCTACATAGGTTGAACTAGATTGACTATTGTCTTTATTCAACCTATATATATGTGTTTATATACAGTCAGGTCCATAAATATTGGGACATCAACACAATTCTAATCTTTTTGGCTCTATACACCACCACAATGGATATGAAATTAAACAAACCAGATATGCTTTAACTGCAGACTTTCAGCTTTAATTTGAGGGTATATACATCCAAATCAGGTGAAAGGTGTAGGAGGAATTAAAACAGTTTGTATATGTGCCTCCCACTTTTTAAGGTACCAAAAGTAATGGGACAGATTAACAATCATAAATCACTTTCATTTTTTAATTTTCATTGCATAACATTCCACTTCTTTCCCTTAAACTCTTTGGTTGCTTTCGCAGTATGCTTCAGGTCATTGTCCATCTGCACTGTGAAGCGCCATCCAATGAGTTCTGAAGCATTTGACTAATTATGAGCAGATAATATTGCCCGAAACACTTCAGAATTCATCCTGCGGCTTTTGTCAGCAGTCAAATCATCAATAAATACAAGAGAACCAGTTCCATTGGCAGCCATACATGCCCACACCATGACACTACCACCACCTTGCTTCACTGATGAGGTGGTATGCTTTGGATCATGAGCAGTTCCTTTCCTTCTCCATACTCTTCTCTTCCCATCACTCCGGTACAAGTTGATCTTGGTCTCATCTGTCCATAGGATGTTGTTCCAGAACTGTGAAGGCTTTTTTAGATGTTTTGCAAACTCTAATCTGGCCTTCCTGTTTTTGAGGCTCACCAATGGTTTACATCTTGTGGTGAACCGACTGTATTCACTCTGGTGAAGTCTTCTCTTGATTGTTGACTTTGACACACATACACCTACCTCCTGGAGAGTGTTCTTCATCTGGCCAACTGTTGTGAAGGGTGTTTTCTTCACCAGGGAAAGAACTCTTCGGTCATCCACCACAGTTTTTTTTCCGTGGTCTTCCGGGTCTTTTGGTGTTGCTGAGCTCACTGGGGCGTTCTTTCTTTTTAAGGATGTTCCAAACAGTTGATTTGGCCACACCTAATGTTTTTGCTATCTGTCTGATGGGTTTGTTTTGTTTTTTCAGCCTAATGATGGCTTGCTTCACTGATTGACAGTGAGAGTGACAGCTCTTTGGATCTCATATTGAGAGTTGACAGCAACAGATTCCAAATGCAAATAGCACACTTGAAATGAACTCTGGACTTTTTATCTGCTCCTTGTAAATGGGATAATGAGGGAATAACGCACACCTGGCCATGGAACAGCTGAGCAGCCAATTGTCCCATTACTTTTGGTCCCTTTAAAAAGTGTGAATCACATATACAAACTGTTGTAATTCCTACACCTTGTACCTAATTTGGATGTAAATACCCTCAAATTAAAGCTGAAAGTCTGCAGTTAAAGCACATCTTGTTTGTTTCATTTCAAATCCATTGTGGTGGTGTATAGAGCCAAAAAGATTAGAATTGTCGATGTCCCAATATTTATGGACCTGACTGTATATATATGTTATAATTTTTTTTTTTTTTTTTTTACAAAATTATTTTTATAGGTTTACCTGTAGGTACAACTTCAAAGTACACGTTTACTACCACTTTAATATCGAGCAACTCTGGGGAGATCTCAAACACGCAGTTCATGCAAGAAAGATGACCAAAGACTTTGCATGACCTGGAGACATTTTGCCAAGACAAATGGGCAGCTATACCAACTGCAAGAATTTGGGGCCTCATAGACCACTATTACAAAAGACTGCACGCTGTCATTGAGGCTAAAGGGGACGGTACGCAGACTTTTGAACAGGGTCCATTTCATTTGTTTACTTGTTGACTGGTTTTGTTTTATGATTGTCATTCTGTCATGACCTACAGCTGAATATGAATCCCATTAAGCCCCTTTCACACTGACACACCTATGGGGTATGCCTGCCAGTTTTTCAGGCGGACCTGATCGGACCCTCCATTATCAGTGGAGAGGTGGATATGAACAGCCATGTGTTTGTTTATACCAGCCGACATCCAATCCACTAAAAACAGACGGATGGAGATCTGTTCCTCCTACATCTAGCGGATCGGATGGTGTAAACAGACAGGCGGTCCCTATACATCTGTTCTCCCACAAAAGAGAGAGGGCTGTGTCTTCTCTGCATAAGCGGGACAGACATGGACCAGCCATCTGCCTGCTCAGTGGTAATCTGCGAACAAATTCCCCTCTGGTACATTCTGTAGATTACCAATTCTTCAAAGGTATGGAAACTTTAGAACACAGCTGTAATTAGATGGTAAAAACATTCATAGCACTAAAGGCGATTACTGGATACCTAATTGCAGGTGAGATCCTATTATTGCGATTTGGTAGGTGTTTATATATCACCAGTGGATATATTCTAATAGTATAAAAAAGTAGCTAGTATGAAAAAATGAAGAAGGCGCTGGTGTCGATGAATGGGTGTTCTTTAGGTAAGTATAGTAGGGGATGACTGAAAGTGCACACAATAGAGCTATTAATACTAGTGTGGGCCAATCTGTACCTGAACCACTATTCTGAAGTGTGAATATTTGCCCTTTAGTAAGATAAATACACATCTGGGTATGTTCAAAATAAATGTATATAAACATATATTTGCAGTGCCCCTATTATTGTGAAAAAATAGTAAATAAATATACAATATATAACAAAATTGGTGCACTTGTTGGCTGTATTTGTCACATAAATGACACAATGGTTGGCCAATCAATAGCCACAATTATGCAATTATCGACTGACGTGACACTAGTTCGTGCAGTATTGCAGCATAAAGAAATATATAAATAAATCTTCAATTCGGGTGCTCCACCTCGTGTTCTTGTGATAGTGTGGTAATCAAGCCTGCTTACCAGATATCATCAGGTTACACAGACCTATTAAGCCTTTAGATCTGTATTAAATTAGGATGGATCAATCCTCCACATCAAGTCTCTTCTGGTTAATACTCTTAGTGGGAATGGATATTATCACAGGAATAAAACCTTCTCCTTACTCCTCCTTATCTCCGAGCCATTGGGTGTTGGTCTCAGGCAGGTAAGTATATATAAAGACAGTGGGAAGCCAAAATTGTGTGATAACATTTATTTAAATAAATAAAATAAAGAAATAAATTTGGCTGCTTATATTTAAGTTTTTATTTTATTTACTATAGATCATAGATTTTGATATTGTGATTTACTATTTTTATATGTTTTGTATGACATGTTGGTTATGAAAAATTAATAAAAAGAGTTTAAAAAAAAAAGTGTGCCCCCCTGGCACACGGTGAAGGCGCTATTTGCTATTCAAGGGTATTGGTAATAATCACTGTATATCCCTCTGCACTTTGCATGTATGTCTGTGCAGCCCTTGTAGCGTGGCTGCGGTCGGCGTGCGTTCCAACTGATAGGCGGAAGTGGCGTCGCTGGCTCTCAGTGTTTCCTGGTGTGATCAAGACCACAATGCATTTCGCTCTGAAGCGTCATCAGGAAGTCTCTTACTCAGGGCACATATTCACACTTCAGAATAGTGGTTCAGGTACAGATTGGCCCACACTAGTATTAATCGCTCTATTGTGTGCACATTCAGTCACCCCCTACTATACTTACCTAAAGAACACCCATTCATTGACACCAGCGCCGCCTTCATTTTTTCATACTAGGTTTTTTGTGTTTTACACAATAAAAAAGGGGCAGCAGGTACAAACCTATTATTGCCAGATAGCAGAACCAGGCGCCTTCACCACTATAATTACATAAAAAAGTAGCTGTCAGTTACCAAGATATAGGGAATATTTTTTTAGAGTTTTGGCTAGCCTTGTACATCATTACACAAGTTTTCTTCTCCCAGTTGAATGTGAACCATATTGACAATTATATGGCTAATTACACTTTGATGTTGGAATCTGATCTCTTTGTGCTTTACTATAAAATGCCATTCAGACATACACTTACCGGCCACTTTGTTAAAAAACACCTGTTCAATTGCTTGGTAACACAAATTGTTCATCAGCCAATCACAAGTGAGCAACTCAATGCATTTAGGCATCTAAATGTGGTAAAGACGACTTGCTGCCGTTCAAGCCGAGCATCAGAATGGGGATGAAAGGGGATTTAAATTGCTTTGAACGTGACATGTTTGTTGGTGCCAGTCTAGCTGGTCTGAGTATTTAAAAAACTGCTGATCTACTGGGATTTAGCACGCACAATCATCTCTAGGAATTACAGAGAATGGTCCGAAATGGAGAAAATGACCATTGAGCGGCAGCTGTGTGAACGAAAATGCCTTGTTGAGGTCAGAGGAGACTGGGCAGACTGGTTCAAGATGATAGAAAGGCAACAGTAACTCAAAAACCACTTGTCACAACAAAGGTATGCAGAATATCATCTCTGAACGCATAACACATCAAGCCTTAAAGCTGGTGGGCTACAGCAGCAGAAGCTAGGAACAGGAAACTGAGGCTACAATTCTCACAGGCTTACCAAAATTGGACAATAGAAGATTGGAAAAACATTGCCAGGTCTGATGAGTGTCAATTTTAGCTGGGACATTCAGATGGTAGGGTCAGAATTTTGCATAACCATAAAAGCATGGATCCATCTGGTCTAGTATCAATGGTTCAGGCTGGTGGTGTATTGGTGTGTGAATATGTTCTTGGCACACTTTAGGCCCCTTTGTACCTATTCAACATTGTTTAAATTCCATAGCCTACGTGAATATTGTTGCTGACCATGTCCATCCCTTTATGACTACAGTGTACATATCTTCTGATGGCTACTTCCAAGGTAATACACCATGTCACAAAGCGCAAATCATTTCAAACTGGTTTCTTGAACATGACAATGAGTTCACTGTGCTCCAATGTCCTCCACAGTCACCAGATCTCAATCTAAAAGAGCACCTTTGGGATGTGGTGGAATGGGAAATTTGCATCATGGATGTGCACCTGACAAATCTGCTGCAACTGTGTGATGCTTTGTCTCTATGGATCAAAATCTCTGAGGAATGTTTCCAACACCTTGTTGAATCTATACCACGTCAGTTCTGAAGACAAAAGGGGGACCCAAACCCATACTAGCAAGGTGTACCTATTAAAGTGGCCTGTGAGTGTATGTCCTCACCTCTATTCAACTGAATTTTCCTTGGCCAGGGGGATTTTAAGATTTGCTATACCCCCTTATGTGCACAGACAGGACAAACTCTATGATGTTTGGTTAGATATTCGTAAAGTTTTGATTTAATAGTACATTTAAGTAAATGTAAGATTTTTTTTTGTATCCAGTTAGTTTTCGTTTAAAAATGTTTTTATAGCACCATCTAGATCGTTGCTTGGCATGGCGGTAGTTGCGTATTTGATGTATGGTTTAACAGCAATTGTAGAGATACCGCTGAAGTTTTTTTTTTTCCAATTCCTATTTCAGTGGTTTACATTATACTCTTGGGTTTAACTTGGGTCCCCACGGCAATAATGTTATGGTATTTAGAATTTTTTTAATAAGGTGTAATTCAGCACAAAACCAACAAAAACAATAGTTCAATGTGGTGGCTGGATTTGTTTTCTGTTGTAGGGTTTTTCCCCCTGTTTTCACCTGGTGATCTGGCCAGTGCCACACACCTCTTATTAGAGTGCCTACATTTTGAATGAAGGAGGAACAGAGACACTTTTGGACATCCGCATTATCAGTCTGGAAGGAGGGGAATTGAGTGTTGGATGCAGAGTTAGATGCGCAAACAAATAGTAGCCAAACTCCAGCTAAGGCTTTTGGAATGAAGATTTTATATAAATAAAAAGCTGATCGTTGTAAGTGCCCCTGTCAGTGGTAAATAGTTTCAGTTGAAAAACGCTTACTGGCAGGGTCACCAGGTGAAAATAAAATAAACATTTAAAAAAGCCTATAAAAAAGAAAGAATGTAGCCATGATATCTAGGAATTGCTAAGCTGCAATATAGTATTTGCTTTTGGGTTTAATACTGCTTAAATCAAATTGTATATTAGTTGACTTTTCTGAGCCTTATGCCAGCCACATGTAATACAACTTGATTGTGCAGTCTTTATTAGATTTACCATCTCTGTGCTGACTGGATATACATTGAATTAATTACTTTTGGCTTTTCCTTGCACACCCAAAGTTTTGAATTTAAACTTGGCAATAAACATATTTAGATCTATTAACAACTCTATCATGCAAGGGCCTGCCTGATTGAGTAAAAAATGAACAGGCTGTTTTGGTAGGTCCTTGCATTATACCATTTAGGTAAATCTAAAGGAGATTGCTTAATTCACATTGTAACTTTGCCATCCTAAAGCCTCTGTAGTTCAAATGTATTACAATTCTTTTGGAAATCCTGCTTTCAGTGTCACAATGCCTAATTTTCCAGAAGAGAATGCTGGTCACTCCAGCCAACTCCCTGTGCAAGGCAGCACTGACTTGATGGTGCCAGCAATGCCCAGAGTAGGGCTGGTTACTACATACCTAATGGAATGGATAGCTGTTCATCTTACCACCCAGCTCTATTTATCCTGCACCTCTACCATGCAGCATTGCTGTGATCTTAGCTGCCTTGATGCTGACCACACAATCATTTCAGGTCTGCCTAGCATGGTACAGGAGTGCTCAGTCAACGGTTGCCAGTGTAGTTTCTCCTACTATGAAACTGCTGTGTTCCCCATTCAGAGGTCAGTGCCTTATAGATATAGTAAGGTTGAAAAGACACACATTTATATAGACCAGGGATATGCAAACTGTGGCCCTCCAGATGTTGCAGAACTTCAAGTCCCAGACTAAAAGCCACAAGCATGACACTCAGAGGCATGATGGGACTTATAGTTTTGCAACAGCTGGAGGGCCACAGTTTCCTCATCCCTGATATAGACCTATCAACAAAAAAAACTGTGAATACACAATCCTAAACCCACAGGTGGTCCAGAGGAAGTGCAAAGAAAACAAATTAGGCGTAATCCAGTTTGCTCCAACCGGACAAACATTCCTTTCTGATCCCCAGGAGGCAATCAGATATTCCCTGCATCAACTACACCTGGTGTTATTCGCTGTAAATGTTGTTCTTCAGCTATAATGTATTGTGACTCTCGTGCGATCATGGTATATTGGATATAATCGGGTAAAATTAATCCCTGGGTGCTGCAAGTACTGAACTGGTGCCTGAACAGTATAAATAGTAACTTAAAAGGGTAAATTAGTACTGCGCTCCTGGGGTTTAACAACAGATAAACAAGCTCTTCAAAAGGTTAGACAAGTACAGAGAGAAAAATCCATGGAACTGAAACTCTTAAAAATTAATAACATATGAATCCAATTCAATATTTGGTTTTGAAATATTGAATTTGATTCATATGTTATTAATTTTGAAGAGTTTCACTTCAGTTATATTTTGTGCATTTAAGAGTCCATCCAACTCTTTTAAAACAATTTACTGAGCTGGGCAGAACTAGTTCTTGAGGGAGTCTATTCCACATATTTTACAGCTTTTACTGTGTAAAAGCCTTTCTGGATCTGGAGTGCCCCCTTGTCCCCTGTAATGACCTGAAAGTGAATAACTCAACATCCAAGCTCACTATATGAACTTCTTATGTATTTATACATGGTGATCAATTCCTCTGTTTAATTGCCTCTTCTCAGTTTACCAGTTCTTCGATATCCATATTGTGAACAGGTGCCCTTTGCATAATAGAGCTGCATACAGCCCTGGCCAAACGTTTTGAAAATGACACAAATACATTTCACAAAGTCTGCTGCCTCAGTTTTTATTATGGCAATTTGCATATACTCCAGAATGTTATGAAGAGTGGTCAGCCCTGCCACAAAAGGACCAGCTGATATGTCAGTGATTCTCTTGCTAACACACGTGTCGGTGTTGACTAAAACAAGGCTGGAAATCACTCTGTAATGCTGTTTAAGTGGAAAAAAAAGACTGGAAGCTTTAAAAGGCGGGTGATGCTTAAAATTGTTCCTCCTCTGTTAACCATGGTTACCTACAACAAACGTGCAGTCATCATTGCTTTGCACAAAAAAAAGGTTTCACAGGCAAGGATATTGCTGCTACTAAGACTACACCTAAATCAACCATTTATTGGATCATCAAGAACTTCAAGTAGACAGGTTCAGTTGTTAAAGCTTCAGGGAGCCTAAAAAAGTCCAGCAAGCACCAGGGTTCAGCTGCAGGATCAGGGCACCACCATCAGGAATGGCAGCAGGCAGGTGTGAGTGCATCTGCATGCACAGTGATGGGAAGACTTCTGGAGGATGGCCTCTACAGGAAAAACATCAGGGACAGGCTGATATTCTACAAAAGGTAAAGGAATTGAACTGCTGAGGACTGGGGTATAGTCATTTTCTCTGAATCCCCTTTCTGATTTTTTGGGGCATCCAGAAAAAATCTTGTTCGGAGAAGAAAAGGTGAGCGCTACCATCAGTCCTTTGTCATGTCAACAGTAAATCATCCTGAGACCATTCATGTGCGGGGTTTCTGCTCAGCAAAGGGAATGGGCTCACTCACAATTTCTCTATCGCTCATTGACAGACGTAGTCTTCTTGATTCTCAAGAGCTGGGTTATGTTGTCTCCGCAGGAGTAGGACTAGGCAGAATGACAAAACGTTCTGGCTCCACCCTAGGGGCAGTCCCTGAGGGTATATCCTCCCTCTCTCTGCTACAGGGAATCAGTTTTTTTCTGTCTAGTCAGGAGTAAGGACCTAAGTTCCTTGCTGGGATCTTTTGGTCCTGGCAAGACTTTTTTTCTTTAAGAAAAATACATTTTTTAGGTAGTTTTCTCCAGTGTTTTTTCCTGTGAGATCTTCAAGCAAAAATGCCGGACTGGGCGACACTTGTGGTCACCCCAGCCGGCCTACGAGCGCGCGCAGACCATGGCATTGCGCTTGGTCGGCCGCGACATATTCAAGTAAGTATGCGGGGCCGGGCGACGGGCTGGATGTTGAGATCCAGTGGTCACCCCGGTTTCTGCCTAAGAGCGCGTGCAGACCAGTGCGCTGAGTCGGCCGCGACGGAGTCCCAGCAAAGGGACTGACTTTGCGAGTTAAAAGCTCGCTTGGACGCCAGGTACCAGAGAGTCGAGGCGTCCACAAACCCCCACCCCGGTGGAGAGGGTATTGTGAAGAGAGGGTGCCTGTCGGTTCGGTATGGTGAGTAAACGTTCCCTTTTTTCCTCATTATGAGGCAGTATATATTATGGGCCCCTCCATATATGGTCAGTATATATCTGATACTTACAAGTCCCCCTTGTAATACAGCATGTGTTTGTGGGAAGTGGACTTGGTTTAAGAGCTAACACTCTACCCAGCAGACTGTAAATTACAGCAGACATAGGAGGTATAATCCTACCTTATGTGCAGTGTATCTCTGTAGATCCATATGTCACCTCTTAGCAGAGTGCAGGTGGATGTGCTGGGAAGACGATATCGGCGGTCCGCCGCCATTTTGCCGTAGACCGAATGCATGTATGTCCTCAGGTCACGCCGGCCGCCATGTTTTTGGAGTCTTATGTCTCTTCTATGGGGGCGGCCATATTTTGTGAGCCCAGCTACCTCGTGGAGGGCTGGGAACGCCGGAAGGCGTACACAGGGGGCGGAGCCACGCCTTCTGCCCGGGAAAAAAGCAAACAGCTCCTTCCAGTCTGTGTAAGACAGACGCTGACTGCAGTTTGTTGGAAACTGCACTGCATCGGTTGGTGAGCTTTGGGGGTCCCTCTCTCTCTCTCTGGGATCGAGAAGCAGGTACTCTGAGGGGCGCTATTGCGCTAGGGGGAGACACACAAAAAAAGAAAAAAAAAAAAGAAAAAGTTTTTTGTTTTTGCTGGCAAAGGTGTCCTGTATTAACATGGACCCTGCCACTCATGTATCTCCTCCGGATCCCCTCGAGGGGTCTGCGGGATCCTCCAGCACCCCATTGACAATTGAATCTTTGTCAGCTATTATGGAAACTTTTGTGTCCCGGGTGGAAGTGGCTTGTCAGGGACAGGGCGCAAGAAAGCGACCCCCGCCTAACCCCTTATTATCTGAAACTTCGGATTCAGACTCTGAGCCTATTTCTGCAGTTGCAGGTACTTCATCTGGTATTGGTGTCTCGGGTCCTGTCTCTTCAGACAGTGAGGAGGATGTTTCGGCATCCGCCATAGCCCGAGAGGAAGCGTTGGTAAACGCACTCATTGTATCTGTTCAAGAGACTTTAAGGTTACAGGGTACTCCATCGGAAATAGCTGAAACTGAGATCCCTTTTGGGACTAAAAAGCGCATCAAAGTGGCGAAGGTTTTTCCATTGCCCAAATGTTTTGGCAATCCAATCGAAGAAGAATGGCGTCTGCCAAAACGCACTTTTAATATTTCTAAACGCATTGACAGGCGTTATCCGTTTGAGGAAACCCTTATTAAGAAATGGACAGAACCACCTGTGGTGGATTCACCTATTGCTAGATTGAATAAAGCCACGGTTATTCCTTTAGAAGACGCTCCGTCTTTTAAAGATCCAGTGGATCGCAAGATAGAAGCTATGTCTCGCACCATGTTTTCCTTGATTGGATCAGCTTTCAGACCAATAATTGCTATTGGTCTGGTTTCGCAGGCTGTAACTGAATGGACCAAGTGGTTACGCCGGGACTTAGAAGAAGTCCCTCAGGCGGTATCAGATTTGTTGGAACAAATGATACAGGGGTTACAGTTTGTATGTGATGCGGCGTTAGACGCCACTCCATTAATGGCGCGAGCATCAGTCTCAGCAGTGGTTCTCAGGCGTACACTGTGGCTAAAAGGTTGGTTAGCCGACCAAGGTTCCAAAAAAGCATTGGCTAATATCCCCTTTTCAGGAGAGCGTCTATTTGGAGCCAACTTAGATGAGATCATTAAGGATCTCACCGGTGGAAAAAGCACCTTTTTACCGCAAAATTTTAAAGGTAGAGGAACTCGTCAAAGACGAGGGCCTTCTTTTTCTGCTCACAAGAGGTTTTTTCGTCCAGCGGGTGAAAAAACTAAGTCCTCCAAAGCTCCTACAGGAGGCGTCAGGGGTCGTTGGTCGGGCAAGCAAAAGCCCGCCCCCTCCAGACCTGAAGATAAACCATCCAAAGCCTGAAGGTGCGCCCCCACCCATAACTGGGGTGGGGGGACGTCTTCGCCGGTTCCCGGATCCATGGCTTTCCAGAATCCCGGACAATTGGGTTTGCGAAGTCATAAGGTCAGGGTACAAGATCGAGTTTCGATCTCTCCCACCGGCGCGATTCTTCCCTTCCAATATTCGTCTATCCGCAGATCGTTTAGAAGATCTGAGGAGAGCAGTCACAGATTTACTACAACAAGGAGTGGTAGTCCACGTTCCTTGGACAGAACGGTTTCAAGGGTTTTATTCAAACCTGTTTACAATACCCAGGAAAGAGGGCAAAGTGCGTCCAATTCTGGACTTAAGAGCACTCAATTCTTTCGTCAACATAAGAAGATTCAGAATGGAGTCCATTCGCACGGTAGCAGCCTTCCTGCATCCAGGGGATGTCCTAGCGTCCATAGACATCAAGGACGCCTATCTTCACATTCCCATTTTCGCAGGACATCAGCGTTTTCTACGCTTTTCCGTAGAGGAGAACCACTATCAGTTTGTGGCGTTACCTTTCGGTCTCGCCACGGCTCCGCGGGTCTTCACAAAGGTGTTGGCCCCAATGTTGGCACTTCTGCGCCAAAGAGGTATATCGATTCTAGGTTACCTAGACGATCTTCTGCTTCATGCAGAGTCTCCTCAGACCTTGCTACAAAACATAGAAATTACTATGATTTCTTTACAGGAATTCGGGTGGCTGGTGAACCAGCAAAAGTCATTTCTGGTTCCCACCCAGAGGCTCGAATATCTGGGTCTAATTCTAGACACAGTCAGGACGAGAGTTTTCCTTCCGGTAGGGAAACTTCGAAAGATTCAATCAGCAGTCCAGTTGTTACTGTCCAACAGCTGGTCTTCCCTTCGGACGTGCATGAGGGTTCTGGGGTTGATGGTGGCTTCATTCGAAGCAGTCCCATTTGCCCAGTCCCATACCCGAATTCTTCAGCAAGAGATTCTTCTCAGATGGAATCGGAATCCGGAATCCCTGGACAATCAGATACGATTGAGCAAACAGACCAGAGAGTCTCTGGTCTGGTGGCTTCGGTCTCCGATGCTCAGCCAGGGAAAGTCATTTCTGCCAATATATTGGACGATAGTGACCACGGATGCCAGTCTATCCGGATGGGGAGGAATTCTTGGTCAGTTATCTGTCCAGGGACTTTGGTCCCCGGAAGAATCCAGGTTACCGATAAATGTATTGGAACTGAGAGCGATCAGACTTTGTCTGATTCACTGGACCGAGCAGCTCCAGGGCAGCCCGGTTCGGATCCAGTCGGACAATGCCACGGCCGTGGCTTATGTCAATCATCAGGGGGGCACCAAGAGTGTCCGAGCGGCCAAAGAAGTGGCTTGCATTCTTCGCTGGGCGGAACGATTTGTTCCAACAATCTCTGCGATGTTCATTCCGGGGGTGGAGAATTGGCAGGCAGATTATCTCAGCCGTCAGACCCTGGATCAGGGGGAATGGTCCCTCCATCCAGACGTTTTCCACCAGTTGTGCCTACGGTGGGGCACCCCGGATGTGGATCTGTTGGCATCACGATTCAACAGGAAAGTTCAGAGATTCGTGGCTCGCTCCCGCGATCCTCTAGCAGAAACCGCAGACGCACTGATCGCCCCGTGGGGGCAATACCAGCTAATATATGCCTTCCCTCCTCTCGCGTTACTGCCAAGACTTCTTCGCAGGGTAGAGGAGGAAGGAATCCCAGTAATCCTGGTAGCTCCGGACTGGCCTCGTCGAGCTTGGTACGCCGACATGGTCAGACTGGTGGCGGACGTCCCATGGAGACTTCCTCTCAGGGAGGATCTACTGTCTCAGGGACCGATCTTCCATCCTGCTTTACGATCGCTGGCTTTAACGGCCTGGCTATTGAGACCCAGGTGCTGAAGGACAAAGGTTTGTCAGCTTCAGTTATTCCTACTCTAGTTGAAGCAAGGAAAGCGACTTCCAGAAAGATTTATCATCGCACATGGAAGTCCTACATTGCATGGTGTGAACCTTTGGGGTTCCGTCCTCGGTCTTATTCGATTAGTCGAATATTGGCTTTTCTGCAACAAGGGGTTGAGCAGAAACTGGCCTTGAGTACTATCAAGGGTCAGGTCTCAGCATTAGCCATCTTCTTTCAGAAGCCTTTGGCTACTCATTCCTTGGTGCGGAATTTCATCCAGGGGGTGCGACATCTGGCTCCGCCAGTGCACGCGCCGTTACCCCCCTGGGATCTTAATCTAGTGTTGTCGGTTCTTCAGAAACCTCCCTTTGAAGATATTAGGGAGATTCCTCTACCCACGTTGTCCCAGAAGGTGGCCTTCTTGGTGGCTATTACTTCTGCACGCAGGGTGTCAGAACTGGCCGCATTATCTTGTCGTTCACCATATCTGGTGGTTCATAGAGATAAGGTGGTTCTTCGTCCGAATCCATCCTTCCTACCAAAAGTGGTTTCAGAATTTCATCTGAATGAAGAAATTGTATTACCTTCCCTGTGTCCTAAGCCCAGTCATCCTCGGGAATTTGCTTTGCACTCCTTGGATGTGGTCCGGGCGATCAGGGTATACTTGAAAACGACAGACTCGTTTCGCAAGACGGATTCACTTTTTGTGATCCCAGATGGACCCAAAAAGGGGTTGCCTGCATCTGCCGCGACCATTTCCAGATGGATCAGACAGACGGTAGTGCAGGCTTATTCTATTAAGGGTCGGGAGCCCCCGTTCCCTGTTAAGGCGCACTCCACTCGGGCACTTAGTGCGTCATGGGCCTTTCGCCATCAGGCGTCAGTGGTCCAGGTGTGCAAGGCGGCTACCTGGTCGTCGGTGCATACCTTCTCTAAACATTATAAAGTTGATGTAATGGCATCGTCTGATGCCTCATTTGGCCGCAAGGTTTTGCAGGCCGCAATTTGAGGAGACCAGTGGTCTACCTCGAGGGTTTTTTTCCGTTGGAAAAATTTTTCTTTAGCCTCATTCTTTGTTTATAATGAGCCTTTAAAACTTCTAGTTTGGCACCGGTTGGGCCTTCTAGATTGGATTTGATTTTGTCAATCCCACCCCTCATTTGTGGCACTGCTTCTGGATGTCCCAGCTCTTGAGAATCAAGAAGACTACGTCTGTCAATGAGCGATAGAGAAAAATGGATTTTTGTAAGAACTTACCGTAAAATCCTTTTCTCTTAAGCTCATTGACAGACGTAGTACCCGCCCCTCTATCATTGAGTTGGGTTGGGTTAAATTCTCTGTACTGCTTTAAACAGAACTGATTCCCTGTAGCAGAGAGAGGGAGGATATACCCTCAGGGACTGCCCCTAGGGTGGAGCCAGAACGTTTTGTCATTCTGCCTAGTCCTACTCCTGCGGAGACAACATAACCCAGCTCTTGAGAATCAAGAAGACTACGTCTGTCAATGAGCTTAAGAGAAAAGGATTTTACGGTAAGTTCTTGCAAAAATCCATTTTTTGCCAAAGAACACAGCTGTGAATAAACATCCCCCGGGAGCAACTTCTTCCAACCATCCAAGAACATTTAGTGACAGACAGTGCCTTTTCCAGCATGAAGGAACACATTGCCATAAGGCAAAAGTGATGAAGTGCCTTGGGGAACAACACATCAAAATTTTGGAACCATGGACAGGAAATTCTCTAGACCTTAATCCCATTGAGAAATTGTAGCCAATCCTCAAAAGGCAGGTGAAAAAAAAAGAAAATCACAAATGCTGACAAACTCCAAGCATTGATTATGCATGAATGGCCTGCCATCAATCAGGAGGTGGTCCATAAGTTAATTAACCGCATGCCAGGGCGAATTGCAGAGTTCTTAAAAAACAAGGGGCAACACTGCAAATATTGACTCTTTGCATAAACATAATGTTATTGTCAATCAAAGCCTTTAACACATGAAATGCCTGTCATTATACTTCAGTATACCATAACCTCTGACAAAAACCTAAAAAAACTGAAGCAGCGGACATTGGGAAAATGTTTGTGTCGTTCTCAAAACTTTTACCAGGACTGTACAAAGATAGCAATGACTCTTCCTGTTCTGCCTATAACTGCCCTTCTCTTTTTCTCTTTACAGCTCAGTTCCTATGAGCTGTCTTGGAGCTAAATTCATGATTAGTAGAGTTTGAATAATAATTCTCTGTCACTGCGCACATGATGTTCATTAGAAAAAGGCTCTTGGGAGATGTAATTCTGCAAGGTGTGCATAATTTAATAGAGAGTGAAATTGTGCAACCTGCTGATTCCTTATCTTAAAAGCTGCCCCTTCAGGAATTTTCTGAAGCTTTGTAATGACCTCATAAGGAGTAATTAAATGGTTACTGATTACTTGCTACGGGAACAAATTAAAAGAAAACCTAAATGCTGTGACAAGTTCTAGAGGGGAAGAGAGCGCATCGGTGGTAAAATTCAGGTCATGCCAGCAGATGAGCTTTTTGAAATTGTACAGATTGTGTGCACATGGCCAGGTTTACACTATGGCAGACTATGAATGAATATCTGTATCAACTCAGTAGCTCCATATATTGAAAAAGCGAGTGAAACCAAAAAGTACACAGTTAACAGTTGTGAAATTAAATGTAAGAAACTGAAGGATGAACAGCAAATAGGTTAAAAGCATTACATGTTATATCAACCTGTACTTTATAAAAAGACTATATATTCAGTGCTAATTATATAATTTCTTATTCCACAGAATATTCATGATTCTGTTGCCTACTTGGATATATCCCAAAATCCAGATTCCCAGATGCTGAAACCCCCACAAAAGCCTGAACTTAGACTGGCTCAAGTCCAGAATCCCAAAGGCATTGCCTTGTCATGGAACATCACTCATGCTGATCCTAGCTGTGCACCTGCTCAAGTCTATTGTCTTTATGTTCACCAAGAAAATCCGAACAACTCCAAAAAACTATGGAAGAAGATTGGCGAAATTAAAGCATTGCCATTACCAATGGCTTGTACGCTAACACAGTTTGTTGACGATGCAACATATTCTTTTGTCTTAAGGGCTAAAGATGCCTGTGGTCGTTTTGGACCACTTTGTGATATACAATCAACTACTTTAAAGTCTCTAAACCCCACAAAAAAAACATAGCTTGCTAAACTTTTATTACTATTTTCCATATAAGTTTTTCACTCACATTGAGTTCTACTGACTTTATTTTATTTTACAATGAAGTTTTTTTTAATACTTTTGTTATTTTTTTTTTTTTTCTTGTGCTGTCTTGTTTGTGTTGTCTTGTTGTTGTGGCATTATGCTGATGGCTTTTTGTTTTGTTTTTCTTACTTTGTATGAATAACAAGGTATTTAATTTACAGAGCCACCAGCATATTTTAATACTGAGCTCATGATTTCTTTAAGAGCCGGTTCACACTACCGCGACCAGAAAGTCGCCCCATAAAGGAGCGACTTTTTAGCGTGACTTTGAAGAGACTTAAATGATAGGCGACTTTGTCTGTGGGGAATGTTTGGCAAATCTTTTTCTTCTTCCTGAAAAGTCTGATAAGTCGCGTGAAAATAGAAAAGGATCCGACTTACAGGCGACTCCCATTGAAGTCTATGTGCACAAGTCGGATACAAGTCGCCTTGAAGTAGTACAGGAATCTTTTCTGAAGTCAGAGCGACTTCAGTAGTGCATATTAAGACGACTCTCATTCATTTACATTGAATTTGTGATGACAAAGTCTTGGGGCGACTTGAGGGCACACAAGTCGTGTCCCATGTCGGAGTAGTGTGAACCGGCTCTAAGACGTGTGTTGAATGTTTACAATAATTATAAAGAATTTTTAAAAATATTTTTATTACAGTATAATATACATACAGTAGTTCAGGGGGAGGGGGGTTTAAAGTGCACAGACAATAAATTAAACATTGAAGACATTGAACAACTATAGTGTATATCATCTTGCTAATATGAGAGTCTAGTCAGTTTGCAGTATTTTTTGAGTAAGACAATGAATGCATAAAAATAATCAAGAAAAAGGAAACCAACAAGGGCAGTAAAACGAAGTAACAACTTTGTATCAAATCCCACATCCAACTTGGACTTGGCAGTAAGGGTAGCATGCCATCCACATCATATACAACCCGAAGGTGCACCAATTGCATGGCAAGATTTAGAAATAACAGGGTCTGTATACAGTACCAAGGTTGTTAAGGGTGTTGATTAAGCTTTCCCAGATCTCAAAGAAACATTTTCAGATGGACCTTTTTATTTATTTTTTTTCAATGTGACCTCAATCCACTTAATTTTAAATATGTTTTCCAGCTTTTGTAAAAATTGGTGAAAAGTAGGGGCAACACTTGAGATCAATGTCTGAACAATAGTCTTCCTGCCCGCTGCAGATAAGGTTTAGGCATTTAGCACCTTTAGAAATTCTCAGACCATCTAGTATTGACATACCCAGGACAGCCCTCTCAGAGTATAGTGCAAGAAATCCATTAAGGTATGAGTGAGCATATAGAACTATCTGTTGCCAGAAATGAGCAGTTTCTAAAAATGTTAGCAGTCAGCCTGTGTTGCACTTAAATCAGTTATGAGAGTCAGAAATACCCAATTCGTGCGATTTTCAATAGTGATGCTCTGTGAGATACACAGAAAAACATTTTGCTATATTGTAGGGGAGGTAACATTTTCCAAGATAGTTTGAGAGCAGTGGTGGAGCCATTTTGAGAGTCCAGTCACATGTTTTGAATAATCTAACATATCCCTGAAAAACGAATAGTACTTAGCAGTGACATTTAATTCTGTGTTGGGAGTAGATTGTTGGGGTATCGAGCAATATTTGTTAGAACAACTGGTTAATATGTTCGAGCTTAGATTGTGTAAAAAGAATAACGAGGTTCTGAACAAGATGGTCTTACCACCTGAACTTAAGTTAAGCCATAGTATTTTGTCAAAAGCCTTTTCGATATCCAGGCTCAGAAGCCTATTGGTGTGTAGTTACAGGTAATGCCATTTGTATCTCAATCAGAATGTTGATGATGTTTCTGACAAAGTCAAGTTTATGTGCAGAAGCAAAAAGACCTGTAGTTCATTAGACATGTTTTCTCTAGTTTGTTTACCAAGGTGTTGGGGGCAGTAGGAGAAAGTTAGTTCTGGGTAATTTTGGGGCTTAACTCTTTCACTAGCAGAGCTGGTTTTGTATTTTTTGTACTTTTCAAAAAAAGGAAATTCTGAAAGCAAACTCCCTAAAGAATATATGGTAGTTTGGATTTTTTTTTTTTTTTTTATGTCACATCATATTAGCGCAACAGTATAAGAAATGCTAAACTTAAATAAAAAATACATTAAAATTAATTTTTAGGCACACAAATGCATTAAATTACGAAATTTGTAGCCCACCTCTTTATTTATCAAGGTCATCTTGTAAAGCTGCTGTATCCTGTTGCAGAGTTATTACCCTGCTTAACTTTGTATCCTCAGCAAACACCAATATTGAACTATTTTATACCAACCTAAAATACCCTTTATGAACAAGTTACACAACTGGTCCAAGGACAATGCCTTGGACTACCATACTTAAAACTCCAGACCATTCAGAAGATACACTATTTATCACCACCCTCTAGATGTGCTGCTGGTAACCAGTTTTCTATTTAGTTACATACACTATCAATGTCAACATACACTATCAATGTCAACCAAATTAAGTGTTCATAGGGTACTGTATCAAATGCTTTAGTGAAATCCAGATACACCATGTCCACAGGCCTTCCTCTATCCAGATTACAGCTCACATCCTCAAAGAATGTGAACAGGTTGGTCTTGCAAGAATGATCCTTCATAAACCTATACTGGTTATTACAGATGTTACCATTTTCATCAGGAAATGTTTAGTCCTTTTATCATCCCTCCAATAGTTTACAAACTATTGATGATAGGCTCACTGGTTTGTACTTACCAGGTATATATACTATATTACCAAAGGTATTGGGATGCCTGCCTTTATATATACACACACACACACACACAAAATGTAATGGCATCCCAGTCTTAGTCCATAGTGTTCAATATTTAGGTGGCCCACTCTATTGCAGCTATAACAGCTTCAACTCTTCTAGAAAGGCTGTCCACAAGGTTTAGGAGTGTCTTGGAATGTTTGACCGTTCTTCCAGAAGCACATTTGTGAGATCAGGCACACTCCTAAACCTTGTGGACAGCCTTCCCAGAAGTTGTTAAGCTTTTATAGCTGCTAAGGGTGGGCCAACTCAATATTGAACTTTTTCAAGTTCATGTGCGTGTAAAGGCAGGCGTCCCAATATGTTTGGTAATATAGTGTATATCTCGGCCCTTTCTTGAATACCGTAACCTCGTTTCGTTTTTGCCAACCATCTGTTAGCATTCCATTCAGTAGGCTGTCCTTAAAGGTGAAGTACAGCCAAAGATTGTTTGGCTGTACTTCTTGATCACAGCAGACACCTAAAGCCTGCTGTCCGCTGACGTCACAGAACCAGTGACATCAGGACTAGCACCTGGCTAAATCTCTTAGCAAGCCGCTGAGAGCCTGAGCTAGCCATTCCCAATCCTTCACAGCCCAGCGCTACAGTGAGCATAGGGGGTGGGGGTGCAGCAGAGAGCCAGTGACTAACAGTTATCTGTTCACAGAGCACTGAGAACTGAGTGATCAGTTGTTTGTGAACGCCTTCGATTTGCGAAGGGACAGATACAGCATCGGACCAATGCTGCATCCACCTAAGGAAGTAGGATTTCTCCAAAAAAAAAAAAAAACCTTCTCTTTTAAAGATTTGGCAGAACAGCCTGCTTTTAATCTGATATTTAAATGGGGGACTTCAGATGTAGACATCCTAGCCTCCAGATACAACTGCAGGTTACCTCTGTTGTCAGAACTAGGGATCTTTTAGCCCTCTCATCAGATGCCCCAATTATTCTCTGGTCTCAATTTAGGGTTATTACGCCTTCCTTTCGGTGCAAATTCTGCCTCATCTGCTCAAAAGAGCAAGAAAGGAAAGGGATTCTAAATGCCCAATTACCTGAAGGTATGTGCCTATAAACCATGGTGTATGAATAAAATGCCTATGTCTTGTAGTATATCCCAAGATACAGTGCATTGCAAAAGTATTCAGCCCCCTTGAATTTTGTGACCTTTTGCCACATTTCAGCCTTCAAACATAAAGATTTAAAACTGTAATTTTTTGTGAAGAATCAACAACAATTGGGACACAATCATGAAGTGGAACGAAATTTATTGGATATTTCAAACTTTGTTAACAAATAAAAAACTGAGAAATTGGGCATGCAAAATTATTCAGCCCCTTTACTTTCAGTGCAGCAAACTCTCCAGAAGTTCAGTGAGGATCTCTGAATGATCCAATGTTGACCTAAATGACTAATAGAAACATAGAATGTGTCGGCAGATAAGAACCATTTGGCCCATCTAGTCTGCCCAATATATCTGAATCGTATGAATAGTCCCTGGCCCTATCTTATATGAAGGATAGTCTTATGCCTATCCCATGCATGCTTAAACTCCTTCACTGTATTTGCAGCTACCACTTCTGCAGGAAGGTTATTCCATGCATCCACTACTCTCTCAGTAAAGTAATGCTTCCTCATATTACTTTTAAACCTTTGCCCCTCTAATTTAAAACTGTGTCCTCTTGTGGTAGTTTTTCTTCTTTTAAATATGCTCTCCTCCTTTACCGAGTTGATTCCCTTTTTGTATTTAAAAGTTTCTATCATATCCCCTCTGTCTCTTCTTTCTTCCAAGCTATACATGTTAAGGTCGTTTAACCCTTCCTGGTAAGTTTTTTCCTGCAATCCATGTACTAGTTTAGTAGCTCTTCTCTGAACTCTCTCTAGAGTATCTATATCCTTCTGGAGATATGGCCTCCAGTACTGCGCACAATACTCCAAGTGAGGTCTCACCAGTGTTCAGTACAGCGGCATAAGCACTTCTCTCTTTCTACTAATGATGATACATAGAATCCACCTGTGTGTAATCAAGTATAAATGCACCTGCACTGTGATAGTCTCAGAGGTCCGTTTAAAGCGCAGAGAGCATAATGAAGAACAAGGAACACACCAGGCAGGTCCGAGATACTGTTGTGGAGAACTTTAAAGCCGGATTTGGATACAAAAAGATTTCCCAAGCTTTAAACATCCCAAGGAGCACTGTGCAAGCGATAATATTGAAATGGAAGAAGTATCAGACCACTGCAAATCTACGAAGACCTGGCCGTCCCTCTAAACTTTCAGCTCATTCAAGGAGAAGACTGATCAGAGATGCAGCCAAGAGGCCCATGATCACTCTGGATGAACTGCAGAGATCTACAGCTGAGGTGGGAGACTCTGTCCATAGGACAACAATCAGTCGTATACTGCACAAATCTGGCCTTTATGGAAGAGTGGCAAGAAGAAAACCATTTCTTAAAAATATCCATAAAAAGTGTCGTTTAAAGTTTGCCACAAGCCACCTGGGAGACACACCAAACATGTGGAAGAAGGTGCTCTGGTCAGATAAAACCAAAATCAAACTTTTTGGCAACAATGCAAAACTTTGGCGTAAAAGCAACACAGCTCATCACCCTGAACACACCATCCCCACTGTCAAACATGGTTGTGGCAGCATCATGGTTTGGGCCTGCTTTTCTTCAGCAGGGACAGGGAAGATGGTTAAAAATTGATGGGAAGATGGATGGAGTCAAATACAGGACCATTCTGGAAGAAAACCTGATGGAGTCTGCAAAAGACCTTAGACTGGGACGGAGATTTGTCTTCCAACAAGACAATGATCCAAAACATAAAGCAAAATCTACAATGGAATGGTTCACAAATAAACATATCCAGGTGTTAGAATGGCCAAGTCAAAGTCCAGACCTGAATCCAATCGAGAATCTGTGGAAAGAACTGAAAACTGCTGTTCACAAACTCTCTCCATCCAACCTCACTGAGCTCGAGCTGTTTTGCAAGGAGGAATGGGCAAAAATGTCAGTCACTCGATGTGCAAAACTGATAGAGACATACCTCAAGCGACTTACAGCTGTAATCGCAGCAAAAGGTGGCGCTACAAAGTATTAACTTAAGGGGGCTGAATAATTTTGCACGCCCAATTTTTCAGTTTTTTATTTGTTAAAGTTTGAAATATCCAATAAATTTCGTTCCACTTCATGATTGTGTCCCACTTGTTTTTGATTCTTCACAAAAAATTACAGTTTTATATCTTTATGTTTGAAGCCTGAAATGTGGCAAAAGGTCAAAGTTCAAGGGGGCCGAATACTTTCGCAATGCACTGTATGTGATTTACAGCTCAGTTGAAATCCCTCTTTCTCTTACGTCCTCTGACAGACGCAGCCCTTCCAAGTTTCATCACAATTGGTTAATGGCACCCTCTGCAGGAGCAGGCTAGGTAGTGAAACTTCATTAAAAAACTTTCACTATACACACCTTTAGGGGCTGTCCCTTCAGAAATTACCCCCAGACACATAGAGCTTACTAATCAGTTTCTTGCTGCCTAGCTTAGGAGTAGGACCTAGGTTTCCCTGCTTGGACTCCGGTTTCAGTTTTTCTTTTCCTTTGAGAAATGTTTATTTTATTTTTTCTTTGCTCACATCGCTAGCTAGGGTCTGGGGGATCCTCCTGGTGAACTACAAGTGATAGCCAGGCTGGGCTTCGCACTGTATAATCTAGATTCTTATGGTACCGAAGCCTGGCCAAGGAGCATGCGCATGTTGTGGTCCACCCAGGCCTCGCCACGACGGTGCCCCAATGGATGGGGCCAAGCCTGCGGAGAGATTCTTCGCCGGGACGCAATCAACCTGGAACGCCCCGAGTTGCAGCGCCCCCTCTTGGCTGACAGCACACCCGCTCAGGGTGAGAGACGAGCTGTATTGGAGCGGAGCCCGCGGTCCATGGTATGGTGAGTGATGCTACCCCCCTGTGTCCCTGGGACAGTCCTTTGAGGGGGGTGATGTGGGCCCACTCCTGGGGATGTCAGAGCTGCGGTCTCTGTAAAATATCCCTGGCCGGTCAGGACAGGTCCTGCCTCCCTGCTCCATATGGGGGTGCTCTGGGGGGGGGGGGCGATGTATGGCTTCTACTTTGCCCTGGGGGGCTTCCTGTGGTGGATTCCCGCGGTGGCCAGGGTCCCTGGGCTCTTGATTGCTGGCGCCGTTTTCGGCCACCATTTTGGGTGTGGGCAGCCTGGCTGCATCAGTTTAAGAGCAGCAGACATTTTTTTGCCTTGCCTGCTTTTGGCACTGTTTCCGGCGCCATCTTCGATGTGGGCAGCCGCATTGTTAGGGCGGCAGCCATTTTCCCTGTGCTTTCCCTATACTTTTATTCTATTGGCACCAGGTTTGTGTGGCTCAGGGCACTTCGGCCTCTAATGATGTTTGGTCACTTCCTCCTGCCATTTTCACTTGCTGCAGAGAAGCGTGGAATGCGGTTTGTCTCTCTCTCAGCACAGTAAGGGGGTCTTTGGTCTTTTGGGGCATTTCCTCAGACACATTTGCTTTAATCAGTTTATCTGCTTATTAAAAGGGGACTCCAGCGGCAGTGCGGGATAGTGGTGGGGGCCGCCATTGCCGATTTAAAGGGCCAGCATTCCTTTTTTATATCTTTTGCCAAAATGGAGTCCCAGAGTGATAATTTCCCCACTGATCTGGTGTGTGCATCCAGGACATCCGGATCACCTTCCCTAGCATCTTTATCTGCAGCCATTGAAACTTTGGCATCCAAAGTTGATCTTGTCATGTCATAAGTTCATGTTCAAAAATGGCCGATGCCCTCTGTCTTCTGATTCAGAGCCTGATGTGGTTGCCATGGACACTGCCCTCCCGGAGGGATCCCTGTCCTCACACTCAGACGGTGAGGAGGATGAGTCCTCCTCCGCTGCAGCGTGGGAACGCGCTTTGGTTGAAGCACTTGTTCGCTCCGTCAGGGAGACTTTGAATATTGCTGATGAGCCCACCCAGTCAGGAAAGTGGGTTGTCTTCGGCTCACGCAAAGCCCAGAAGTTAGGTCAGGTTTTCCCCTGCCCCGAGGAGTTTCACTATATCGTGAACGAACAGTGGCGACGCGTTGAGCACGTACTGGCAGTGCCTTAGCATTTTCAACGCCGCTACCCCTTTGCGGATCCAGTTTCCAATCGCTGGACAGTGTCCCCTAAGGTGGACCACACTGTTTCCAGGTTGAATAAACCCACGGTGGTGCCCATGGAGGATTCCCCGGTAACCAAAAATCCGATGGGCAGACGCGTGGAGTCCCTTTCCCGCCACATGTACTTGGCTCCTCAAGCCTGTGTTCGCTCCCGTGCTGGTTTCTCAGACGGTTATGGAATGGATCAAGGTGCTTAAGAGCAACTTGCTGGCAGTGTCGGTTCCCCCGACTCGTCGAGCTCACGGACCAAATGGCCCAGGCCATGGCGTATCTGTGAGAGGATGAGGCTCCCCTGGTCGCAAGGTTGTCTGCTGTGGGGATTGCCCTCCGCCGCATGGTGTGGCTAAAGAGCTGGTGGGCAGACCATGCCTCTAAGAAGACCATGTCTGACCTCCCCTATTTGGGGGAACACCTTTTTGGAGACGCCTTGGATGAGATGGTCAAGGGTCTCACAGGGGGTAAGAGTACCCTTCTGCCCCAATCCGTGAAGGGTAAAGTACCCCACGCGCGGTGGGGTCCTTCCTTCAAGGCTCACCGGGGGCTTAATAAGAAGTCCTGGTCTGGTAAGCCCAAGGCCGGTCAGTCCGGTGCTGCGGCCCAGTCTTCCGCATGAAGGGACGCCCTCACCCATTTCAGGGGTGGGGGGACGTCTGCGTTACTTTAGGGAACCCTGGACGTCTCTAGTTCAAGACAAATGGGTTCACGATCTGATACATTCAGGGTACAAGATCGAGTTTTGGTCTCGCCCAGCAAACCAGTTCTTTCCATCAAATCTCCGTCTGTCCCCGGATCGTTTAACGGATCTCAAGGGGGCAGTGCAAGATCTTCTTGCACAGGGTGTTATTGTCCCAGTTCCACATCGGGACAGATGTTGTGGGTTTTATTCAAACCTGTTCACAGTGCCCAGGAAGGAGGGCAAGGTACGTCTGATTCTGGACCTCAAATCTCTGAACCGCTTTGTGCGGGTGCAGAAGTTCCGGATGCAATCAATCCTGTCGGTGGTGGCGTCTTTAAGTCAAGGAGATTTTCTGGCCTCCATCGACTTGAAGGATGCGTATCTGCACATCGACTTGAAGGATGCGTATCTGCACATCCCTATCTAAGAAGGTCATCAGTGGTATCTCCACTTTGCAGTGGCAGAGGAGCATTTTCAATTTGTGGCATTACCCTTTGGTCTAGCTTCGGCTCCCAGGGTCTTCACCAAGGTTCTGGCCCCGGTGTTGGCTCTGCCACGCAAGCGGAGGATTGTGGTCCTTGGTTATCTGGACGATCTCTTTTTGAGGGCAAGCTCGTGTGCCACTCTGTCGGGCGATCTGACAGTCACAGTTCAAACGCTCCAGGAGTTCGGGTGGACCATCAACTTCCAGAAGTTGGCACTGACCCCGTTAGTCCATCTGTTACCTGGGCATGGTCCTGTACTCTGCCCAATCTAAGGTTTTTCTCCCAGTAGAAAAACTTCAGACCTTGCAGGGCGAGATCAGGGACAACGATCTCTCTTACCTGCGGACCTGCATGAGGTCCCTGGGGCTGATGGTTTCAGCTTTCGAGGCAATGCCATTTGCCCAGTTTCACACAAGGACTCTGCAAGCAGAGACTCTAGCCAAATGGAACAGGGATCCACAGTCCTTGGACAGGATGGTGTGTTTGAGCAGTCCCACAATTTTGGAGCTGTCGTGGTGGCCTCTGTCACCCGCTCTGAGCCAGGGCAAGTGTTTTCTGCCCCTGTTGTGGACGGTGATCACCAGCCTGACGGCTGGGGTGGAGTACTTGCACACTCATTGTGCCCAAGGAATATGATCGAAGGAGGAATCCTCCTTGCCGATAAATTTCCTGGATCTCAGGGCGATCAAACTCTGCCTGCTCCATTGGGTGACTTGGTCGCTCGGTTCGGGTTCAAACCGACAACGGCTGTGGCTTACATCAATCACCAAGGGGACACCAGGAGTGCCTGGGCGGCCAAGGAAGTGGGCAAGATTCTGACTTGGGCCGAGGCACACGTTCCAGCTATCTCTGCTGTTCACATTCCTGGAATGGAGAACTGGCAGGCGGGACTATCTGAGTCGTCAGTACTTGGATCAGGGGGAATGGTCACTGCATCCGGAGGTGTTTCATTTCCTTTTGTGCCCAGTGGGGGACTCCGGACGTGGATTTGTTCACGTCTCGTCTCAACAAAAAGGTGGAAAGGTTCGTGGCCAGGGCTCGAGATCCTCTGGCAGACCCTACGGATGCGTTGGTGGTGCTGTGGCACCTGTATCGGCTGATTTATGCCTTTCCCCCAATTCAACTGTTGTCCAGGTTCCTCCGCAGGTTGGCGTGGGAACAGGGGCAGGTGATTCTGGTGGCCCCGAACTGACCTCGTCGGTCTTTGTGCGCAGACCTCGTAAAGATGGTCATCAAGCCTCCCTGGGGCTACCTCTGAGAGAAGATCTGCTGTCTCAAGGGCCGATCTTCCATCCTGCTTTACGATCTCTGGCTTTAACGGCTTAGCGGTTGAAGGCCAGGTGTTGAGAGACAGAGGTCTCTGATGCTGTAATTCCTACCTTTCTGAGAGCTCGGAAGGCTACCTCCAGGAAGAGGTACCTGGAAGGCTTACATTGCCTGGTGTGAGTCGCAAGGTTTGCATCCCCGCTCCTTTTTGGTTGCGAGGGTGTTGGCTTTCTTGCAGAAAGGTGTGGAACAGCGTTTGGCGTTGGGCACAATTAAAGGTCAGGTGTCGGCTTGGGCATTTTCTTCCAGCGTCCCTTGGCGACTAATTTCCTGATTCGCACCTTTATTCAAGGGGTGCATCATCTGGCTCCTCCAAGGAGGGCTCCTTTGCCTCCGTGGGATTTGAATATGGTTTTGTCCGTTTTGCAACAACCTCCCTTTGAAAATATCAGAGACATCTCTCTGCCTTTGTTGTCCCAGAAGGTTGCCTTTCTGGTGGCTAGCACTTCTGCCCGCAGAGTGTCTGAGTTGGTGGCTTTGTCCTGCTGTTCGCCTTATCTGGTCATTCATAGGGATAAGGTTGTTCTGTGACCCAACCAGTCTTTTCTCCCTAAGGTGGTGTCTGCCTTCCACCTCAATAAGGATATAATTTTGCCTTCGCTTTGTGCGAAACCTGAGCATCCCAAGGAATTTGCTTTGCATTCATTGGATGTGGTTCGGGCGATCAGGGTTTACCGGTCGGCCACAGAATCTTTTCAGAAGTCTGATTCCCTGTTTGTCCTTCCTGAGGGACTTTGGAACGGTTCGGCTGCATCCGCTGCAATCATGTCCAAATGGATCAGACAGACCGATTCACTAAAGGGTCAGGTGCCTCCTTTCCCCTTGAGGGCACATTCTACTAGAGCTATGAGTGCCTCTTGGGCTTTTCGCCATCAGGCTTCTGTGGCTCAGGTGTGCAAAGCAGCGACCTGGTCTTCTATGCACAGCTTTACAAAATTCTACAAGATTGACGTGATGGCATCCTCGGATGCTTCCTTTGGCCGCACAGTTTTACAAGCTGCGGTTTGTTGAAGAGACAAGCTTTTCTCTTCTTGGGGTGAATTTTTGTTCTGGGGTTAGCTCCTGTTGGTTGAGCTTCTGTTGCCCTGTTGGCTATGTTTTTTTTTCTGGCCTTGTTGACACGTTACCGTTTTGTTGGTTGCGTCTCTTCCCACCCCTCACACCTGCACTGCTTTGGGACATCCCAATTGTGATGAAACTTGGAAGGGCTGCGTCTGTCTGAGGACGTAAGAGAAAATAGAATTTTTGTAAGAACTTACCGTAAAATTATTTTCTGAGTCCTCTGACAGACGCAGCCCCCGCCCCTCTATTTTGGGGTTGGTTGTCCTCCTGTACTGCGTGCTACGAAACTGATTAGTAAGCTCTGTGTATGGGGATAATGTCTGAAGAGACAGCCACTAAAGGTGTGTCTAGTGAAAGTTTTTTAATGAAGTTTCACTACCTAGCCTTCTCCTGCAGAGGGCGCCATTACCCAATTGTGATGAAACTTGGAAGGGCTGCGTCTGTCGAAGGACTCGGAGAAAATAATTTTACGGTAAGTTGTTACAAAAATTTTATTTTTTGCTTGGTGTGAACACAGTCAATTTAGAGATTACTCGCATTCTGGCCTTCCTGTAAACAGGCCATGATGTTGGGTCACCTTTACAGATTTTCTGTAAAGGTAAACCAACCCTTTAAAGATACTGCTTCCATCAGACAAATTCCTTGTTTATTTTCCTTGAGACCTCGCAAAGGGCACTTTGCTTCAAAATCCACCATTGCACAGTGGGTAGGGAATTTGATTTCGCTCTTAAAGAAGTTGTAAACCCATATCATTTTTTTTTTTTGGAACCTGTAAGAGAAACACATAATGAGCTAGTATGCATCGCATACTAGCTCATTATGAAATACTTACCTTAGAACGCGCCCCCGCCGTGCCACCCGCTTACCTGTATGACGGGCGGCATGTCCAGTCGCCCGTCTTCCGGGATCGCGGCATCTGGCCATCTGATTGACCGGAGCCGCGGTGACGTCACTCGCACGCGCGCGGGAGCCGACATTCACGGCATGGGGCTCTGAAGAAACGGCACGAGCGGCCGTCCCTTCAGAGCGCATGCACCAGTGACGTCACTGGCTGCATGTAAGGTAAATATCTCCTAAATGGTGCATGTTTAGGAGATATTTACAGTACCTATAGGTAAGCCTTATCATAGGCTTACCTATAGGTACAAGTGTCAGAGGAGGGTTTACTTCCTCTTTAAGCAGAAACCACCTGCTCTGTTGAGAGCCCACTCCACAAAAATCTATAGGCGTTTGCTGGGTAAACCTCATTTTCTGTTCTACATAAAGTTTTCCAGGTAGACGTCCAATCGTCTGTGGATGAAGCTTTTGGCCGCAAGAGTCTTGCAGAGGTGCTCTCCTCTTGGATCCCCATGGGGGGCCCATGTTGTTTTTAGGCCTGTTGGCACAGTTCTGTTTTGTGTAGTTATTACCTTCCCTTCGTATTCATGGCTTAGGGATGTCCTATGGTGTATGAATATGTTGCCTGTGTTGTGTACTGTATGATTTAAGATACAAGGATTTCTCTCTTGTTCATTGACAGACGCAGCTCCATATTCTTCTTGACCATTGGGTTATGCTGCCCCCTACAGAAGTAGTACACTAGGCAGGAAAAAACTTTACCACGCCTGTGGGGCAGTCCCTGCAGGCATACACCCACACACTCTTCTATAGGTTTCAGTTTTTCTGCCTAGTTTAGGAGTAGGACCTAGTTCCCGGCTGGGACTTCGGTCTTAGCTTGTTTTTTTATTTTAAAGGTAACCTTCGTTTAAAAAATGAATTTTTTTAGCTAGTTATGTTGCTTAGAGCAGTGGTCCTCAACCCTGGTCCTCAGGGCCCACTAACAGGCCAGGTTTGCAAGATAACTGAAATACATCCCAGGTGATATAATTTGCTGCTCAGTGATTGCAGTACTCTAGTTGAGGACCACTGGCTTAGAGAACTGCAGTATACAGCTGGACTGGGTTTCGGACTGGATATTCTAGATCCTTAAGGTCTCCAAGCCTGGCCAGCGAGTCTGTGCAGGTTATAGTCCAGCACTAGGCCTCGTCACGACAGAGCCCCAGGGGATGGGGCCTGGCCCGCGAGTGAAACACCTCACCAGGATGCTCACGACCTGGTTCGGCCTGAGTGGTAGCATACACCTTGGCCGTCAGCACCCCCACCCCGAGTGGAGAGGCAGTCTGCCCACCCAATATTGTTGGTATGGTGAGTGAGTGTCCCCCATAACTCTGGCGATCTTGGGGCGGACGTGGGCCCCTCCCTGGGAAAGTCCGACCCTCGGGTACCCCTCCTATCCCCTGGCGCCTCGTAAGGTACCAGGCTCTCTCAAGGCCTCCCTCCCCACCAGACATGGAGGGCCCTACCTCAGTCAGCGATAGGGGTCATCGGTGGGTAGCTATAGCAGATCCACTGGTGGGGGTTAATACTGCCGGGGACCCCCAGTGCCACTTATTGTTTGGACCCCTTAGGGGGTCCTGGAGACCGCATGGCGTGCTGTGGGGGCTGCCATTTTGCTGTAGAATCATTTAGCCTCATTTTGCAGACTTCCTAATTGAAATGCATGGGCGGCCATGTTTTTGTGGTTTCCCCTTAGGAATGCATTGGGTGGCCATTTTCTCTGAGTCCGGGGAGCAGCTAGGCCTTTACTCTAGTGAATGACCCAGGTATTTCCTCTTCCTGTGAAGATCGTTATTTCTCCATAGCAGAACAATCTTGTTCTCCTCAAAATTGATTGGAGGTATGTATATTGGGATCCCTGTACGTCTTCCTCGCTCACCCTGCTATCGGCAGTGCTAGTGGCTGGGACTTGTAGAACCGCTGGTGCAGCGGTGCGGTCTGTTTTTTTTTTTTTTTTTCCCCAGTTTTCTTAAAGTGATATTGCATTATTCCAGTGTTCATAATGGAGTCAAAGGAACAAATTTCACCTACTGATCCCCTCCTTGCGATTTCAGGGACCTCCGAGTCGCAACCCTTGTCTGCCTTAACAGCAGTTTTGGAAAACCTTGTGTCAAAAGTGGATATGATTATCAAAAATACCACTTGTAAAAAGCGCCCTATGCCCTCCCCTTCCTCTCCTGTATCCTTAGTTTCTGAGGTTGGTATGGCCGCCACGGATGCAGGGTTCTGCATCATCGCACTCGGATGGCGAGGACAACATATCCTCATCTGCAGCCGCGTTGGCACTTATCAGTGCGGGAAACTCAAAAATGGTGGATGATTCTGCAGCGTCAGGGACGCAGGTGTCTTTTAGCACCTGCAAATCCCAGAAGTCGGCAAAGGGTTTCGCTTGAACTTTTTGACAAAATTTTCAAACGAACAGTGGGGGCGCATTAAACCGATGTTAGTGATGCCAAAGCGTTTTAAAAGGCGCTACCCATTCGCGGACGCGGTGTCCGCAAGATGGACCCTACCACTGAAGGTGGACCATCCAGTTTCCAGACTGAACAAATCTATTTTGGCCCTGGTCAAGGAGTCCCCAGTCTTTACAGACCCTGTGGATAGACGGCTTGAATCTCTGTCCCACCATTTACACATGATAGCGGGCTCAAAACTTAAACCGATCTTCATGATTACTCTGGTGTCCCAGACCATAACGGAATGGGCAAAGTTACTAAAACGTGACTTGGAAACGGAACCACTCTCTCCGGGCCTGACAGAGGTAACAGACCAGATGGTCCAAGCCCTACTATTTATATGTGATGCGTCGCTAGGTGCGGCCCCCCTTGTAGCCAGAGTGTCCATGGTGTTGGTAGCTATTAGACGCATGGTGTGGCTAAAAAGCTGGTCTGCAGATCAGGCCTTAAAAAGGCTCTATCAGGTCTCCCCTTTTCGGGAGACCGTTTGGTTCCTCATTGGATGAGTTAATCAAAGGACTCACAGGCGGGAAGAGTATTCTTCTTCCTTAATCTGCCAAGGGCAAGCCACCGTCTAATAGACGGGGGCCTTACTTCACAGCCCACAGGCGTCCCTTTCGCATTTCGTTAGCCTATAACGCGAACAGGCTCCGATGAAGCTAGCGTTCTAGGCTAACAAAACGCGTCAGAACCCCGTCATCACCTCTGAGGTGACTCGGGGAGAGATCGACATTCATGCACCCAGTAACTTTGTTGCAGCTAACTAGTTGGGAGGCGGCTGTTGGAGGAAAGTGTAGCAGCATCAGCACATGTCTGGTAACTGAAATCTTTATGCAAGATATTGCCACATCAAGCGGATGTCCAGAGTGGTGAGTGAACACCTGTATATGCCATATTAATATCACCGGACTGAGACTGTGTAAGTGCTATCACCATATTAATGGGTGTCTAGAATGGTGAGTGAACACTTGTATGCCTCAACAATATAACCGGACTAGAACTATTTAACTGGTCCCTTACTTTGCTACTATTGGCATGAAGATCAAGTGACTCCCCCGACCCCGGGCTCCACATACATGTTTATGATGTACCGCAGCTTCAGCATTAACCCAATTATTTCATACTGTAACCCAATTGCTTTATTACCATCTGTGTTGACTGACTCCTTATTTAACCACTTTAGCCCCGGAGGATTTGACTGCTCAATGACCAAGGCCCTATTTTGCGATTCGGCACTGTTACTTTAACAGACAATTGCGCGGTCGTGCAACGCTGTACCCAAACGAAATTGATGTCCTTTTTCCCCACAAATAGAGCTTTCTTTTGTTGGTATTTGATCACCTGTGCGATTTTTTTTTTTTTTTTTTTTTTTTATGAAAAAAATTACATATTTTTCACATTCTTTTATATGAAATTCTCAAAAAAAATGTAAAAATCAAAATTTTTTAACATTTTAGGCCAATTTGTTTTCTGCTACATATTTTTGGTAAAAATCGCAATAAGCGTATTTTGATTGGTTTGTGCAAAAGTTATTGTGTTTACTAACTACGGGAAACATTTAAGTCATTTTTATTGTTTTGTTTTTTTACTAGTAATGGGGGCGATCTGCGATTTTTTTTTTTTTTTTTTTGCGGGACTGCGACATTGTGGTGGACAGGGATCAGACCCCTAACTGACATTTTTGACACTTTTGGGGGTACCAGTGACATTACTACAGTAATCAGTGCTAAAAATATGCACTGCTACTGTAAAAATGACACTGGCAGGGAAGGGGTTAACAGTATGTGTGATCAAGGAGTTAAATGTGTCCCTAGGAGCGTGATTCTGTCAGGGGGCGTGGCTTGTGAAGTAATCGGAGACATGCGATCCTATATAGCAGGATCACATAGCCTTTGTGATCACTTAAGGGAGAATGACAGACGGCTGTGTTTACATCAGCCCTCTGTCCTTCTCTCTCAGCTGCGGGAGATTGCGAGTGGTCGGTGGTCATCGGAGCCGCCGGTCAAATGCACTGGCTCCCCAGCTAACGGGCGGGAGCGCGCTGCCGGCGGTGCGCGCTCGCTCCCTAGAGTTTCCTGAGCAAGCAACGTAGTATTATGTCGCTTTGCCCAGGAGCCGCTGCCTGCCGCAATAAAACTGCGGTGGGCGGTCGTTATGTGGTTAAGATTGTGCTCAAGCAGTGGGTGGTTGGAGTAGCAAGTGGATACTTTTATGTCTTATCAGCATACACTGTCCCAGGACTGTTTAATTGGCTTCCACATCGCTACAGACTTATCACTATGAGCAACAATATGTAGTGATTTACCTGACCCTGAGCACCATATCTGTGCTTAAGATACACTGTTGTCTCTATTAAGTGATCCTTCCATATTCCAATTGACTGCACAGCCACTTTGCTTGGTACAAGGCATTCTCACTGAGTTTCAAGAACTATTAATGGACTTCCATCCTGCTCCAATATCAGTTATTAGTTAATTTTTACTAAGTGTATGTTGTCTGCATGGTGGTGGGTTATGCATGAGCAGCTGCTGATCTCTCCCCCCCTAGTCTTATTAGACAATGTTGTCTTGCTTTTAACTTGTCTGTTACACGTGCAATTTGTGGTAGTTATGGTTTTATTTCATTAATTTTCAATAAAGCTATGTTTTATATGCTCCGTGTCCATAGATCAACCTTTCCTTTGTGATTCTGTAGTACTCAAATATCATGTCCTTTTTCTTATGCGGTACTGGGGTACCTGGACGATCCCCTCTTAAAAGCAGATTCAGATTCACATTCAGCCCTGTTGGCCAACTTGACAATCACTGTACAGACTCTGCAAGAGTTCGGTTGGAACATCAATTTCCAAAAAATCTGCCCTGGTACCATTCTTAAAACTGGACTATCTGGGGCTGACTCTGGACTCTGCTTCAGCGAGGGTTTTTCTTCCCCTGGACAAGCTGTGTCAACCTTCCGAGGCAGTTCGGCTTGCTCAGTTCCACACGAGACCCTTGCAAAGGGAAATTCTTTTCCAATGAAACAGATCCAAAGTCCTTGGACAATATGATTCAGTTGAGCCACAACACAGACTGCTCTTCTATGGTGGCTTCACTCATTAGCACTATGCCAGGGAAAGTCCTTCCTCCCCTTGTATTGGACTGTGGTAACCACAGACGCCAGCCTGTCTGGCTGGGAAAAAGTGCTGGGGAAGCTGTGTGTCAGGGTCCTGGACAGTAGAAGAGTTCAAACTTCCGATCAATATTCTGGAACTCAGAGCGATAAAGCTTTGCCTGGGTCACTGGACAAATCGTCTGCAGGGTTGTCCAGTCTGGATTCAATCGGTCAATGCCACAGCCGTGGTTTACATCAATCATCAAGGGGGCACCAAAAGTGTCTTGGCGGCCCGGGAGATGGCTGAGATCCTGAAATGGACAGAAAATTTTGTTCCAGCCCTTTCTGCAGTGCATATCCCAGGTGTGGAAAACTGGCAGGCAGATTACCTGAGGAGTCATGTGTTTGATCAGGGGGAAAGGTCTCTGCACCCAGAGGTTTTTTACCTCCTGTGTGTCCGGTGGGGGACACTCAACGTCAACCTGTTAGCTTTTCAACTCAACAAGAAGGTTCAGAGGTTTGTAGCCAGGTCTCGGGATTCTATGGCCGACGCCACAGACGCACTGGTGGCTCCTTGGGGTCAGTATCGACTGATCTATGCTTTCCCTCCACTGAAACTCCTTCCGAGGCTTCTGCGCAGGATAGAGGTGGAAGGGATTCTGGTCATTCTAGTGGCCCCGGACTGGCCTCGCTGGTCTTAGTACGCAGATCTGGTAAGGTTGGTCGCTGATGCTCCTTGGAGACTTCCTCTCAGGGAAGATCTGCTATCTCAAGGGCCGATCTTCCATCCTGCTTTAGGCACTAACTTTAACGGAGTGGCTGTCGAAAGCGAGGTATTGAAGGATAGAAAAACTAAAAGCAGAGCGCCTCTAAGTGTTATCAGTTTAATTAAAAGGGTAAGGCAGGTACAGGAAAACTGCTCACATTTAAAACAGTATAAAATCTCTTAGGTGGTCTGCAGGAACACAGGGGTCCACGGCTGGATGTTTGTGGCTCCAAGAGGAGGTGCAGGGGGATGGTGAAGAAGGGAGATGTCTGGAGGGCCAAGAGACCAGATAGTAGGATGGCCAGCGGCTTCAGGAAGGTGTTCTGTTCCTCAGGGAGACACCTGGTGAGCCGAGAGACCGTTGGGTAGGATGCTGCACTTGAGAAAGGAGCGTGCACGCCCTGTGAGGCTACTGCGCACGCTCGGAAACGCGTTGTGCGATTGGCTGCTGGATCTGTCATGCTGGGCTCCCCTATCTGTCGGCGCCGGATGTACTGAGGAGCAGGGCACCCTTCTGAAGCCGCCAGCCATCCTACCTAACGGTCTCTCGGCTCACCAGGTGTCTCCATGAGGAGAGAACACCTTCCAGAAGCCGCTGGCCATCCTACTATCTGGTCTCTTGGCCCTCCAGACATCTCCCTCCTTCACCATCCCCTGCACCACCTCTTGGAGCCACAAACATCCAGCCGTGGACCCCTGTGTTCCTGCAGACCACCTAACAGATGAGCTATTTTATACTGTTTTAACCACTTTACCACCGGAGGATTTTGCTGTCTTACGTCCAGGCCACTTTTTTCGATTCGGCGCTGTGCGACTTTAACTGACAATTTCACGGTTGTGCGACGCCGTTCCCAAACGAAATTTACGTCCTTTTTTTCCCACAAGCAGAGCTTTCTTTTGATGGTATTTGATCACCTGTGTGATTTTTACTTTTTGCGCTATAAACAAAAAAAGAGCGTTTATTTTGAAAAAATAACAATATTTTTAAAAAATTTTTATATGAAATCCCCCCCCCCCCCAAAAAATGTTAAAATCAAAATTTTTTTACATTTTTGGCCAATTTGTTTTCTGCTCCCTATGTTTGGTAAAAAAAATCACAATAAGCGAAAATTTTGATTGGTTGGCGCAAAAGTTATTGCGTTTACTAACTAAGGGAACGATTTCTGTCATTTTTGGTGTTTTTTTTTTTAACGAGTAATGGCGGCGATCTGCGATTTTTTTTTTTTTTTTTGCGGGACTGCGACATTGTGGCGGACAGATCGGACCCTTGACTGACATTTTTGACATTTTTGGGGGTACCAATGACATTACTACAGTAATCAGTGCTATAAATATGCACTGTTACTGTAAAAATGACACCGGCAGGGAAGGGGTTAATTTTATTGGAGTGGGAGGGGTTAATGTATGCCTGGTGCTTACTGACGTGTGTGGGGGGAGGTGACTGAGTGACACAAGGACAGATCGCATGTTCAGCTATGCTGAACCATGCTATCTGACTCTGCCTGTCACTTAGGAGATCCACCCGCTCTGTTTACACAAGCGGGCGGATCTCCAAACTCTATTCCCCGACGATCGGGGAAGAGCAGCGGCGATCGCCGCCGCTCCTCCCCTGGCCCGACTCCCGCTGTGACTGAAAACAGCGGGAGCGCACCTCCGGCGGCGCGTGAGTGCCTCCTACAGGGGGAGGAGTCCAGCGACGTAGGTCTACGACGCTGGACGGGATCGTGCCACATTGCTGCAGTAGTGTCAATGTGGGCGGTCGTAAAGTGGTTAAATGTGAGCAGTTTTCCTGTACCTGCCTTACCCTTTTAATTAAACTGATAACACTTAGAGGTGCTCTGCTTTTTGTTTTTATTTCCACTTTTCAGAGCTGACTTCTCTCTGCAGCTGAGCTGGCCCTGAGTGTCATCTATTTCAGCCATCAACTACACCAGACTAATGACTATACATGAACTGCATACCCCTTGATGCAATATAGGTATGTGTGATGCGCCAACTCCTATCCTGCTTATTGAAGGATGGAGGTCTTTCTGATTGAGTGATTCCTACACTGTTGAAGGCCAGAAAGTCTACTTCTAGGAAGATCTATCGTACGTGGAAATCGTACATCTCATGGTGTGAATCGCTAAAGGTGCATCCTCGCCTTTTTTGGTGGCTAGAATTTTGACCTACCTTTAATAAGGGGTTGAACAGTGGTTGGCTTTGGGCACTATCAAAGGCCAAGTGTCAGCTTTGGCTGTTTTTCCAACGTCCTTTAGCTACGCATGCCTTGATTCCACCATATGGCTCCTCCGAGGCGATCCCCGCTTCCTCCGTGGGATCTTAATTTGGTATTGTCTGTTCTTCAAAAACCTCCTTTTGAGAACATTAGGGACATTTCTCTGCTTACACTGTCACAGAAGGTTGCCTTTTTGGTGGCTATTACTTCTGCCCGCAGAGTATCAGAATTGGCAGCGCTGTCCTGCCGTTCACCTTATCTGGTGGCCACAGAGATAAAGTGGTACTTTGACCTAATCAGTCGTTTCTTCCTAAAGTGGTTTCTGTTTTCCTTCTGAATGAAGACACTGTGCTGCCTTCACTCTGTCCTAAGCCCAAGCGTCCCAAGGAAATTGCTTTGCATTCTTTGGATGTAGTTCGGGCAGTAAAGTTTACCTGGCTGCTACTGAATCTTTCAGAAAATCAGGCTTTGTCCTCACCAAAGGACCTCGAAAGGAATTGGCTGCATCTGCTGTGACCATATCCAGATGGATTAGACAGACGGTGGTACAGGCTTATTCACTGAAGGGTCAGGTTCCTCCTTTCCCTGTGAAGGAGCATTCTACTAGGGCGCGGAGTGCCTCTTGGGCTTTTTGCCATCAGGCGTCAGTAATGCAAGTTTGCAAGGCAGCAACTTGGTCGTCTGTGCACACGTTCACAAGTTCACAAAATTCTACAAAGTAGTTGTGTTGGCATCCTAGGATGCTTCATTTGGCCACAAGGTTTAGCTTCTGTTTTAACAAGCAATTTGTCTCTTTGAGGGTGTATGTTGTTTCTAAGTGAGCTCCAGTTGTTCCTGGTTGAGCTCTGTGTTACCTGGTTGGCTAAGTTTAGCCTTTGGTGGGGAATTACGTTCTTTTCTGCATTGTTTTTCCCTCCGCTCAGGCAAATACAGCTCCATATTCTTCTTGACCATTGGGACGTCCCAAAGCAGTGTCTGTCAATGAACGATAGAGAAAACTGGATTTTTGACTTACCGTAAAATCCTTTTCTCTAAAGTTCATTGAGAGACGCAGCACCCATGAGTGGGATGGGGATTTTTTTCTTCTAAACACTGCTTGCAACAAAACTGAAGTCTATATCAGAGTATGTGGGTGTATGCCTGCAGGGTCTGCCCCATAGGCGTGGTAAAGGTTTTTTTTTTTGTTTGTTTTTTTTATTGCCTAGTGTCCTATTCCTGTAGGGGGCAGCATAACCCAATGGTCAAGAAGTATATGAAGCTGTGTCTGTCAATGAACTTCATAGAAAAGTATTTTACTTTAAGTCAAAAATCCATTTTTTTTTTTTTACTTGGAGTACAATCCAGGACACAGACCAACCTCCTTCCCCTTCCTTTGTTTACTCTGCATTGCTTGCTAAAAAACTGATGACACACAGAGTGGCATAGGTAGGGGTATTAGAAAAGTGCCCCAGGAAGTGTGACCACAAGAGCTGGCCGGTGTCCAGTCACTTGAAGGTTCGCACCTATAACTCAGTGTATAAACATGTTGCCTGTGTCCTGAACTATACTCAAAGATATAGAATTTACAGATAAGTCAAAATTCCTTTTTTTCTTCAAGGTGTCTCTCACATTAAGCCCCCCTTGCAGCTTCCTTGGAATCTTAAATTGGTACTCTCTACCCTACGCAAACCACCCATGAACCCATCAGGGATATTCCCATAGAACATTTCTACTGTGAAGCAGACTTTTTGGTTGATATCACATTGGTCAGACAAGTTGGTAGACCTCTCCTGTAAGAGGCCAGTCCTCATACTTCACATAGACAAGGTTGTCTTATGTCCAAGACTATCCCTTCTTTCTAAGATATTATCAATCTTCCACCTCGATTAGGACATAGTCCTACTATCCTTATGTACTGCTCCTAAGCAATTTCTTTGCATTGGCTATATGTATTTAGAGCCGTTAAAGTCTACCTCAAAGTTACATAGTAGTTAAGGTTGAATAAAAACAATAGTCAATCCAGCTCAACCTGTGTAAGTGTATGTGTCAGTGTTGATAATAATTTCCCATGTCCCTGTATGTTGTGTTCACTAAGATGCACATCCAAGAGTCTTTTAAAAATGTCAATACTCTCCGCTCACACTACCAATTGTGGAAGACATTCCTATTGCCCTTACATCAAACCCACCCCACCCAGCTTAGGGTTAAACCGCTTATCAAATCTCATGGTGTGGCTCCATGTCCTCTTACATTCCCTGAGACTAAATAATTTTTTTCCTACGCTGTGATCACCATTGAGGTTTTTGTATATCGCTTTCATATCTCCTCTCAAGCATCTCTTCTCCAGGGAGAATATATTTAGAGATTGTAGTCGTTCCTTGTAAGTGAAGTCCTCCAGTCCCCTTATTAATTTTGTTGCCCTTCTCTGGACTCTCTCCAGCTTCAGCACATCTAGGGCCGGCGCTACCACTAGGTGGCCACACAGACTTGCCTTAAAGCAGGGCTGGCACCAGCATAGTAGGAGGTGCAGCTGCAGACAGAAGTCAGGGGACATGGCTTCCCCCTGAAGGCTCTCTGGTGGCAAACTGCCTGTTTTTAGTTACTCTCCAAGTCCCGCTGCCTCTTCCTACCTGTTAGAACTATTAGTTGCTGGACCTGCCTAGTGCCCTAGCAACCAATCAACTGCAGATAGGCATTCAGAGGAGGAAGCTTTAACTTCCTCTACTAGCTGCTCTGCCTTCCAGCACTGCACTTCCTAACTTCATTCCCTTCCACCTGAGGGAACCTGCCTGCCAGCCCGGGAGTCTGTGACTCATGATTATGATCATTTGAGGGAGGATACTGGGGGAGGGAAGCGAGCAGAGTAGTCTGGGCTGGGGTCCATCTGTTGGGAAAAGCAGTGAAGAGGGCACAGGCACTCCTCACACAATCCCTAACTTGTTCTGCACACAGAAGGGAGAGGGGACAGGGATCACACTGAACAGGTCACTGATTGCAACAAAACCTACTCTACAGAGATGTGAGGGTGATGATCACCAGAGCCCCACCCCCCATCAAAGTTTCTACATCAATATCTGCAGGGTTCCCCCATACAGTGCAAGGGGGAACTCTGACATAAAGCGCAATACTGTGGACCATGTTGTAAAAGGGAACTCTGATGTAAAGAGGTACTCTGCAGATCATGATGTAAAGGGAAATACTGCAGACTGATGTAAAGGAGGAACTCTGTGGAGTCTGATGTATGGGGGGGGTGGTGATCAGAGGTCCCCTTTACACCAATGTCCGCAGCATTCCCCCTTTTATCCGGGTCCGCAGAGTTCCCCCTTCATCCGGGTCCACAGAGTTCCCCCTTCATCCGGGTCCGCAGAGTTCTGATGTAAAGGGTTACTCTGTGAATTCTGATGTAAAGGGGCCTCTGGTCACCAGAGCCCCCCCTTTACACAAGAGTCCCCCTTACATCAGAGTTCCCCTCTACGTCAGAGTCTGCAGCATTCCCCCTTACATCAGAATCTTTATTATTTACCTGTACATCAGGGTCTGCAGAGATCCCAGTTGTCGCAGTACCCCCTTGCAATGTAAAGGGGGACACTGCAGACTCTTATGTAAGGGAGAACCCTGGGGACTCTGATGTACCGGGGAGCTCTGGGGACTCTGATGTAAGGGGGAACACTGAGGACTGATGTAAGGCAGGACTCTTGGAGCTCTGATGTAAAGGTAATGCTGGGGACTTGGATATAAGGGGGGACTCTGATGTGAACACAGGGTTCTCCTTGACTGCTGCACTCTTGTTTGTTGCTGGATTGCGATGTCTCTGCTATATGGGGATGTTTTTTGCTTGATTTGGCTCTCTTTTTGCTAAATGAGGATGTCTGTCTCTTTGCTTGGATGGGATGTCTCTTTGCTGCATTTGGCTGTCTCTTTGCTATATGGAAATATCTTTGCTATTTGTGGATGTCTCTTCTCTTTCCTGGATTGGGCTGGCTCTTTGCTAGATTTGGCTGTTTTTCTTTTGTTTTTTTGCTGGTTTTGCATCTTATGGCACTTATCTTTGCAAATTAAAAGAAATTAAGCAGTTTCATGTTTGGCTGTTTTAATATTTTCTACGGTTTTTAGAAATTTAGACTTTTTTTGTTTTTTTTTAATGGGGCTGGGGGGTTGCAAGTAGCTGTTCTTGCCTAGGGCGCAAGGTAGTCTAGCACCAGCCCTAAACATATCCTTCCTGGGGACTGGTTACCAGAACTGGACAGAATACTCCAGGTGTGGCTGAGTTTTACGTTTTTAGAAGTGGCAGGATTATAGTTTTATCTCCTGGAGTAAATTCCCTTTTCTCTTTCATTCATTGACAGACATCGCTCCATATCTTTTTTGACCCTTAGGTTATGCTGCTCTAAATAGGAGTAGGACACAAGGCAGAAACCAGCTTGACTACGCCTATAGGGCAGTCCTAGAGGGTATACCCCCACTTCCTGCTATAGGACTTCAGTTTTTTTCTGCCTAGTCTGGAGTAAGTACCTAGTTCCTTGCTGGGATCTCTGTTCCTGGCATTTTTCCTTTTTAAACTGAATTTTTTCTTCTTTTTAATATTTTCTGTTCCTGTGAAAACTACAATCAACTGCCAGATTGGGCGACGCACTGAATATCCTAGATCCTTATGGTCTTCCCAGTCTGTCCAGCGCGTGCCACCCAACTTTAGCTCCCCACTAGGTTGGCCGCGACATAGCCCCACTGGGCAAGGGCTGGCCGACGAGTGAAACGCCTTACATGGACGCAAAGCCCTGGTCATGGCCGGAGTCGCAGCATACCTCTGGCCCACAGCACCCCCATTCCAAGATGGTGCGGTGCTAGGAATGGTGCCTGTTCGGTTCCCAGGTGTGGTGAGTAGTGTTCCCCTTTCCTCTTGGAAAATGTTGGGGTGGACGCATGGCCTTTCCTTGGGTTGGTAAGCCCCCTATGTGCCCTTCCTTCCCACATGGTGTTCCCCTCCCCCCTCACTAGTGGGGTTCACCCTGCTCATATCCTCCCCTACCCCCCTTAGTCCCCCCCTTCCCAAGGCAGCCAGGCTGCTTCAGGTATTGGGTGTAATGCGAGGTTGGGCTGGAGGGGGGGAGGGAGCGTGCCACCGGCAGCTCACAATTCCATTATTATGTGGCAGTGTCTGGGGTGGGGTCCCTGTTAGGGCCCCCCTGGTGGACTTACAGGTACCTGAAGGATCATTGGGGGTCCTGGGTGCCGCGTGGCACAACCATTTTTCTATAGTGTGCTGTGCTGAAGCTTCTGCGGCCATGTTTGTGTAGTCCGGCGGCCATGTTTTCTGAGTTTTCCATTGCAATCAATGCGGCGGCCATTTTCTTGTGGCCTGTGGAGCGGTGATGCAGCGGTGGGCCTCTAGTGGCAGTGACAGCTCTTCCTCTTTCTCTATGATCGCTGCATGGCAAGCAGCAAAGCGCTCTGAGTCCTTCTCTAAGTTGGTGGTGAGTCCCTGTGGGGTGCAGCTCCCTCTTTCTACTATAGAAGCACAGCTGGTGTGCTGGGACTTGTAGTATCACTGCTGCAGTGGTGGGGGGATTATTTTGGCAAATTTTTTTCACATATTGTGGGCGGTCCCCAGGTTAAAAATGGAGTCCCTGAAGCATGTATCACCACCTCACCCACTCTCGGAAGCTTTCGGACCCTCTGAGTCTGTCTGCCCTGGCGGCCATGACGGCGGTCCTGCAGTCACTAGTGTCCAAAGTTGATACGACCCTTCAAAAGGGCCTAGCAAAAAGCACCCCCGTCTTCACCTTATTCCTCTTATTCCTCTGATTCTGAGGTTGATTTTGCCACTGCGGACGCGAGTCAACCCACTGGGTCTGCGTCCACGCACCCTGAGTGCTCTGACAGTGTGGATGAATCCTCCACCATAGCCGAGCATGAAAAGGCACTTGTGCAGGCACTGATTGTATCAGTGCGGGAAAATTTAAAATTGGAGGACACAGCAAATGCTGCGTCAGCTGCGCTAGTGCAATTTGGTACCCCCAGACCATCCAAGGTGACTAAGGTGTTCTCCTTTCCTGCCTATTTCAACAAGATTTTCACTAGTCAGTGGGGATCCCGGAAACGCATGGTTGGAATACCTAAGCATTTCGCTAGGAGGTATCCTTTTGAAGATGCTAACTGTTCCACTGGTGGTGGATTCTCAGGTTTCCAGACTGAATAAAGCCATGCTTTATGAAAGATTCCCGGTCTTTTAAACACCCTGTGGACAAGAGAGCCGAGGCTCTGGTCTGATACCTTTTCACCGTGGCAGGTTCAATTTGAGACCAATGTCTGCAATCACCTTGATCTCCCAGACCTTAACGGAAATAGTTTGGATTTGGATGGGGGTCAACATCCTGAGCTGGCGGATTAGTTGATACAGAGGTCACAGTATGTCTGTTATGCCTCGTTGGATGCAGCCCCCTTAGCCTGCAGAGTGTCTGTGACAGCTGTGATCCTTCGTTGCATGATTTGGTTGAAATACTGGTCTGCGGACCAGGCTTCCAAAAAGGTGTTGACCTCCCTTTTGTAGAAGACCACCTGTTCAGAGTTTCTATGGAAGAGATCATCAAGGGCCTTACGGGAGGTAAGAGTACATTATTTCCGCAGGTTGCTTGGGGTAAGGAACCTCGTAAACGTGGTCCTTTTTTCTCGGCTCACAAGCAGACTTTGCGGGAGGCTCCAAGAGACCCTGGAATGGTAAGTCAAAGGCGGGCACCACCGGTTCCGAAGACGAGCTTTCCCCAGCCTGAAGGGGCGCCCTCACCCGCATCTGGGGTGGGGGAACATCTTCGCTTTTTTCCCGAACCATGGACCTTGCTCATTCAGGACAAATGCCTCTGGCAGGGTTCTTTCCTTCCAACTCTCGCAAGGAGTTATTGTACTGTTCTGGAGTTTGAACGGTTTCAGGGTTTTTGTTCAAACCAGTTTACTGTTCCTAGGAAGAAAGGCAAGGTCCATCCAATCTTGAATCTCAAGGCCCTGAACTGCTTTGTGTGGGTTCAGAAATTTCAGATGGAGTCCATTCGCACGGTGGTGGCATCCCTTCATCAAGGTGATTTTCTGGCTTCTATCGATATCAAGAACGCTTACCTCCTTATCCAAACATATGTCGGACACCAGCATTTTCTTCACTTCGCTGTGGGCGAGGAGCATTATCTGTTCGTGGTGTTACCTTTTGGTCTCGCCTCAGGTGTTTACAAAGGTGTTGGCCTTACTCAGGCAGAGGGAAATCGCGGTACTGGGGTACCTGGATGATCTCCTTCTGCGAGCAGAGTCTTTGTCTTTCTTACAAAACGATTTTGATATCACTGCGAACTCTACAATAGTTCAGATGAAAACTGAATTTTCAGAAATCGGCTCTGACTCCATCAAACAGTCCGGATTACATGGGCCTGACTCTGGTTTCAGCCTCAGCCCAGGTGTTTCTTCTGGAGACAAAACTCCAGAAGTTGCAGGATGCGATTCGGCTCCTGTTATCCAACCGTCGGTCATCTCTCAGAACTTGCATGCAAGTGCTGGGTGTGATGGTCTCCACTTTTGAGGCGGTTCCATTTGCTCAGTTACATAGTTACATAGTTTGTGGGGTTGAAAAAAAACATCAGTCCATCCAGTTCAACCTATGATATGTGTGTGTTTGTTGTTACCCGTACATTGTATACCCCTGTATGTTGTGGTCTTTAAGGTGCCCATCTAGTAGTTTTTTGAAACTCTCGATGCTACCTGCTGATATGACTGCTTGTGGAAGAGAATTCCAGATCCTTACTGCTCTGACAGTGAAGAACCCCTTAGGTAATTTTAAGGTTAAACTGTTTTTCCTCTAGTTTTAGTGAGTGGCCACGTGTCTTATTGTATTCCCTTTTTCTAAAAAGTTTGCTCCTTATGCTAGGGTCGCCAGTACAGTATTTGTACATTGATATCATATCCCCCCCCTCAATCGTCTCTTCTCCAGAGAGAATAAGTTCAATGCTTGTAGTCTTTCCTCATAGCTGATGTTCTCCATTCCCCCTAATTATTTTTGTTGCCCTTCTCTGGATTCTCTCCAGTTCTAGCACATCCTTCCTGAGAACCGGTGCCCAGAACTGGACAGCATACTCCAGATGTGGCCGGACCAGAGTCTTGTAGAGTGGGAGAATAATCTCTTTATTTCTGGAGTGAATCCCCTTTTTTATACATGCCAGTATTCTGTTGGCTTTGCTTGCAGCGGCTTGGCATTGCATGCTACTGCCAAGCCTGTTGTCCACCAGTACCCCCAGGTCCTTTTCCATCGTAGACTCACCCAGAGGTTCCCCCCTAGTGAGTAGCTTGCTTTCTTGTTTCTGACGCCCAAGTGCATTACTTTACATTTTTCAACATTAAACCTCATCTGCCATGTAATTGCCCACCCCTTTATTTTGTTTAGGTCCGCTTGTAAGGTTTCCACATCCTGCATAGAAGATATTAGCATGCTGAGTTTAGTATCATCAGCAAATACTGATATTGTACTAGATATCCCCTCCTCTAGATCATTTATGAATAAATTAAACAGGATTGGTCCCAGGACAGAGCCTTGGGGGACCCCACTTTCCACACCCGCCCAATCCGAGTACTCCCCATTAATCACCACCCTCCCCTGGAGCCAGTTCTCTATCCAGGTACTCACCCTATGGTCCATACCGACATTCCTTAGTTTGTACAGTAAGCGTTTGTGGGGAACGGTGTCAAAGGCCTTTGCAAAGTCCAGATATACCACATCCACAGGCTTACCTTTATCTAGGTGGCAGCTCACTTCATCATAGAAGGTTAATAGGTTGGTTTGGCAAGAACGATTTTTCATGAATCTATGCTGATTACTACTAATACTGTTTTCATTACTGAAGTCTTGTATGTGGTCCCTTAACATCCCCTCCAAAATCTTGCAGACTACTGATGTTAGGCTGACTGGCCTATAGTTACCCGGGATATATCAAGGGTAACCAGTTCCATACCAGGCCTTTGCAAAGGGACGTTCTTGCCAGATGGAACAAGCATCCACAATCTTTGGACAATCTGATCCTGTTGAGTCGGGGTATGAGGGGATCCTTGATATGGTGGCTTAGTTTCCCAGCGCTTCGACAGGGAAAGTCCTTTCTCCCGCTGTACTGGATGGTGGTTACCACGGACGTCAGCCTGTCCGGGTGGAAGGTGTCCTAGGCAGGGATTCGGCTCAAGGGGTTTGGACTCTGGAGGAGTCCAGTCTGCCAATCAACATCCTGGAGATTCAGGCGATCTGGCTTTGTCTGTCCCTGTGGACTGATCGTCTGCAGGGGTGCCCGGTAGGAATTCAATCAGACAATGCCACGGCAGTGGCATATGTCAATCATCAAGGGGGCACCAAAAGTGCATTGCCCTAACGGTCAGAAAAGTACCCGGCATTCTAAGGTGGGCAGAACGATATGTTCCAGCCCCTCTGCTGTGCACATTCCAGGGGTGGAAAATTGGCAGGCGGACTACCTCAGTCGACAGGCGTTGGTGCTGGGCGAATAGTCTCTTCACCCTAAGTGTTTCAACAACTGTGTCTCTGATGGGGGACTCCCGATGTGAATCTGTCAGCCTCTCGTCTCAACCAGAAGGTGCAGAGGTTTGTGGCAAAATCTCGGGATCCTTTGGCTGACGCCGCCAACGCTCTGGTGGCCTCTTGGGGTCAGTATCAACCGATTTAGGCTTTTCCTCCACTACAGCAGAATCGAGGAAGAAGGGATTCCAGTCATTCTGGTGGCTCCAGACTGGCCTCGCCAGTCTTTATACGCAGCCCTCGTAAGGCTGGTAGCCGATGTTTTTGGAGACTCCCTCTAAGAGAATATCTTTTGTCTTAAGGGCCGACCTTCCATCCTGCTTTACGGTCACTGGCTTTAACAGCGTGGCTATTGAAAGCCAGGTACTGAATGATAGAGGGTTGTCGAATTTCTTGATTCCTATACTGTTCTTAGCTAGGAAATCTACTTCTAGGAAGATTTAGCATCGAGTTTGGAGGGCGTACATTTCTTGGCGTGAGTCCCGTGCCTTTTCGGTGTCCCATCTGCTGTAGTTTCTACAACAGGATGTAGATCAGAGTTTGGCTCTGAGCACCATCAAGAGCCAGATTTCCGCCTTGGCAATTTTTTTCCAACGGCCGTTGGCTGAAAAGTCCTTGGTTCACACTTTCGTCCAGGGGGTTCGCCAGTTAGCTCCTCCGGTATGGTCCCTGGTACCTCCATGGGACCTCAATCGGGTACTGTCGGTTTTTCAAAAACCGACTTTTGAAAATATTTGTGAACTTCCTCTGCTTACACTGTCACAGAAGGCCGTCTTCTTGGTGGCTATTACTTCTGCACGCAGGGTGTCTGAGCTGGCTGCGTTGCCCTGTCGGTCACCTTATCTGGTGGTTCACAGGGACAAAGTGGTGCTACGTCCCTGTCAGTTGTTCCTTCCTAAGGTCGTCTTGGGTTTTCACTTGAATGAAGACCTTGTTTTTGCCTTCCTTGTGCCCAAATATCCTAAAGAAATTGCTTTGCATTCCCTGGATGTGGTTCGGGCAATCGGTGTACCTGGCGGCGACTAAGTCGATTCTGAAATAGGATTCCTGGTTTGTCCTTACAGATGGATCTCGTAAGGGGCAGGCCGCATTTGCTGCAACCATTTCCAAATGGATCAGACAGACGGTGGTGCAGACCTATTCCATTAGGGATCAGGTTCTTCCTTTCCCTGTTAAGGCGCATTCTACAAGGGCGCTTGGTGCCTCCTGGGCATTCCGTTATTGGGCGTCAGTGGTCCAGGTGTCTAAGGCAGCCACAGGGTCATCTGTGCATACATTTACAAAGTTTTGCAAGGTGAATGTACTCGCATCTGCGAATGCTACGTTTGGCCAAAAAGTTTTGCAGGCTGCTGTTGCATAGGCTCCTGCCTCTTGAGGGTGAATTTTTTTGGTGGTGAGTTCCAGTTGTTCCTGGTTGCCTATGTTTAGCCCTTTTGAGAAATATGCGTATTGCTGTTTCCCATCCCTCATGTTGACACACTGCTTTGGGACGTCTCAAGGGTCAAAGAAGATATGGAGCTGTGTCCGTCAATGAGCGAAAGAGAAAACTGGATTTTACTTTCGTTCATTGACGGACACCACTTCATATCCTCATTGACCGTTATGCTGCTCTTCCTAGGTGTAGGACAATAGGCGGAAAAGGGTTAACAAAAGTTAACAAGACTTTGACCATGCCCATATGCAGTCCCAGGGGGTATACTCCCACTTCCTGCTTTAGGACGTCAGTTTTTTTTCTGGCTAGTAGGAGTAAGGACCTAGCTCCCTGCTGGGATCTCTGGTCCTGGCATTTTTTCTCAATTTTAAATATTTTTTTCCTTTTTGATTTGTTTTACAATCAAGTGGTTCCTGTGAGAACTGCAATCAACTGCCGTGCTCTGTGCTCAGTCGGCCGTGACAAAGCCCCACTGGACGGGGGCTCAGCGGCGAGTAGAACACTTTGCAAGGATGCACACGACCGGGTTGCAGCCTGAGTCGCAGCGTACCCCTGGCCCGCATACCAAGATGGGGAGGTGTTCTGCCTGGAGTGGTGCCCACACGGTCTCCAAAGGTGTGGGGAGTAACTTGTTCCCCCTTTTTTCTTCTCATGGAAATTTTGGGTGAAAGCGGACCCATTCTGAGGTGGTCGGTCCCTCCTGTGACCTTTTGACCCCTCTGGTACCCCATTTCAAAAAAGGGCCTTCATGCTAATCCCCTCCCCCCACACCGGAGGCAGTGCTGGTGGTAAGGAATGTGTATGGGGAGCTGTGACTGGTAGGGGCTGGGAGCGCAGTGCGACGGTTCCCACAGCATATAGCACGCTTTTTTGTCCATGTGGGGGGTCCCTGGTAAGCCCTCCCCCCTTGCTGACAAATGCTGTAATAGGCCCTGGGGTCTAGTGTGTCGCCATTTTATTGTAGCCTCATTTTAATGCACTCGGCAGGCCATGTACTGGAGACTTCCATAGAAGTCTATCGGCGGCCATTTTCCTGTAGTCATGGAGCGGTGTGCGGTGGGGGCCTCTAATGGTGACACGGCCATTCACATTCCTCTCAGAACGGCATGAAACAGGCTGACTGATGCTGACTCTTAATCTGTGCAGTGTGGGGAGTCTCCAGGGTGTATGGGACCCCACCCTTCCTGCTGTAGCATTAGCTGCCACCTGTAGTGCCATATTTAAAGTGGTGGAACACGCTTTATTTGGGTTTCAATTGAACCCTTAGAGTATGTCACCACCGGACCCACTCTGAGGCTGCGGCACCCTCCGAATCTGCAGCCATGACGGCGGTCCTGCAGTCGCTGATGGCAAAAGTGGATTTAGCCCTGCCGAAAAGACAAGGAAAGAAGCGCCCCCTCCCTCACCTGCCCCCTCTGTGCCCTCAGATACTGAGGATGAAGTGGCTGCCGCAGTCGCCAGCATCCCCACGGGGTCTGCGTCCACGCAACTGGAGGGCTCTAATAGTGAGGATGAGCCCTCTTCCTCTGCGCAAGAAAAAGCGCTTGTGGCGGCACTGTTCGTATCAGTGCGAGAAACTCTAAAGATGGAAGACACTGCTGGTGCTGTGTCTGCTGCGCCGGTACAGTTTGGTACCCGCAAACCGTCAAAGGCGCTTAAGCATTTCCCTTTTCCTCCTATTTTGATGAGATTGTCACCAGTCAGTGGAGTTCCCTGAAATGCATGGTTGGGATACATAAGCATTTTGCTCAGAGGTACCTCTTTGAGGAGTGCCTTATTAAGAAACTGACGGTTCCGCTGGTGGTAGATTTGCAAGTTTCCAGGCTGAAAAAGGCCACCTTGCTACCGGTAGAGGACGCTACCTCCTTTACAGACCCTGCGGACAGGAAGGCTGAGGCTCTGATCCGACATATTTTCACTGTTACAGGTTCCATTTTGAGGCCTGTGTTAGCCATTACCTTGGTCTCTCTGACCCCTTAACGGAATGGGCTAGAATCCTGCGCCAGGATTTGGAAGGGGTTAACACCCTCCTGAGCTGGCCGAATTGATGGACCAGTTCATACAGGTGTTGCAGTATATCTGTTATGCCTCCCTGGATTCGGCCCCGTTGGCCTGCAGGGCATCTGTGACTGTGGTGACCCTCCATCACCTGCTTTGGCTAAAATGTTTGTCAAGCTTCCAAGAAGGTGCTGACTGATCTCCCTTTTGTGGGGGATCGTCTGTTCGGAGCTTCAATGGAAGAGATCATTAAAGGTCTCTCTGGTGGTAGGAGCATGGCGCTTCCACAGAGCACAAAGGGCAGAGAGCTTCGGCGCAAACGTGGTCAGGTGTTCTCTGCCCACAAGCGGCCCTTTCGTCTCACCCAGGACAAGGGTTCAACACCCTCCCGAGCATTCTCGCGGGGTTCCAAGAGACCCTGGGTTGGTAAGTCAAAAGTGGGTCCCTCTGGTTCCACAGACAAGTCCTCTCTAGCCTGAAGGGATGCCCTCACCCATTCAAGGGGTGGGGGGACGTCTTCGCTTCTTTCCGAATCCTTGGACCTCCCTCATTCAAGACAAATGGGTTCACAAATTAATCCTCTCTGGTTACAAGATCAAATTTCAGTCCGGAGCAACTTACACCTGTCTCCGGATCGGTTGCAGGGCCTCATAGGGGCGGTGCAAGATTTGCTCTTGTGGGGGTCATCGTGCCAGTTCCAGAAATGGAACGCTTTCAGGGGTTTTATTCAAACCTTTTCACTGTCCCCAGAAAAGAGGGCAAGGTTCATCCAGTTTTGGACCTCAAGGCTTTGACCTGCTTTTTTGAAGGTACAAAAATTCAAGATGGAGTCCATTCACACAGTAGTGACTTCCCCTCAGCAGGGGGATTTTTTTTTTGTCCTCTATCGATATCAAGGACGCCTGTCTCCATATTCCAATATATGACGGACATCAACGCTTCCTTTTGCTTTGTCGTGGGAGAAGAGCATGATCAATTTGTGGCATTACCCTTTGGTCTCGCATCAACTCCTCGGGTATTCACTAAGGTGTTGGCCCTAGTACTCGCCATACTCAGAGAGGAATTGCGGTACTGGGATACCTGGATGACCTTCTGCGAGCGGGATCGCGTTTTGTCTCACAGAACGATCTGGACTTCACTGTGCAAACTTTACAAGAGTTAGTTTGGACAATTTTTGGAAATGAGCTCTGACTCCGTCCAACACGTTGGATTATCTGGGGCTCACTCTGAATTCGGTCTCAGCTCGAGTGTTTTTTAGTGGAGGAGAAACTGCAAAAGCTGCACCATGTATTTCAGCTTCTGTTGTCCAACCGCTGGTCATCTCTCAGGACTTGTATGCAAGTGCTGGGGTTGATGGTTTCCACTTTCAAGGCGGTTCCCTTTGCTCAGTTTCCCACAAGACCTCTGCGGAGGGAGATCCTGGCAAAATAGGACAGGAATTCTGGATTCCTGGACAACCTGATCAGGTTGACCTGGGACACGAGGGGTGCCTTGCTGTGGTGGCTCCGCTCTCCAGCGCTTCATTATGTAAAAATCCTTCCTTCCCTTATACTGGACGGTGATCTCCACGGATGCCAGTTTATCCAGGTGGGGAGGTACCCTGGGCAGACATTTGGCCCAGGGGGTTTGGACTCGGGAGGAGTCTGCTCTGCCAATCAACATCCTGGAAATCCGGGCAATCAGAATTTGTCCTAGTTTACGGATCGTCTACAAGGGTGTTCGGTAAGGATTCAATCGGACCACGGCCTTGGCATATGTCAATCATCAAGGGGGCACAAGGAGTGCCCTTGCAGCCAAAGAAGTGGCTGGTATTCTGAGATGAGCAGAACAACATATTCCAGCCCTCTCTTCTGTGCGCATTCCAGGGGTGGACAATTGGCAGGCGGACTACCTCTGGGCAAATGGTCTCTCCATCCGGAGGTGTTTCAACTATTGTACCTCTGGTGGGAGACTCCCAATGTGGATCTACTGGCTTCTCGTCTCAATAGGAAGGTTCATAACAAGATCTCGAGACCCTTTGGCACACTAAGCAGACGCTCTGGTGGCCCCCTGGGGTCAATATCGTCTAATTTATGTTTTCCCTCCGTTACAGCTTCTGCCAAGACTCCTGTGCAGGATCGAGGCAGAGGGGATTCCAGTGATCCTGGTGGCTCCAGACTGGCCTTGCCGATCTTAGCACGCGGTATGGGTAAGACTGGTCGCCAACGCTCCTTGGCGGCTCCCTCTAAGAGAAGATCTGTTGTCTCAAGGTCCGATCTTTCATCCTGCTTTACAGTCGCTGGCTTTAACGGTCTGGCTATTGAAAACCAGGTACTAAAGGATAGAGGATTGTTGGATTTGTTGATTCCTACTCTGTTAAGTGCAACAAAATGTACTTCCCGCAAGATCTATCATCGGGTTTGGAAGGTGTATATTACTTGGTGTGAGGCTTGGGGTGTCTCCCCCCGTGCCTTCTCGATATCATGTCTGCTGGAATTTCTACAAGAGGGTGTAGAAAAGCGCTTGGCTCTTGGCACTATTAAGGGCCAGATTTCTGTGTTGGAAATTTTTTTCCTGCGTCCGTTAGCCTCGAATTCCTTGGTTCACACTTTTGTGCAAGGAGTTTGCCATGTGGCCCCTCTTGTGAGGTATCCGGTGCCCCCGTGGGATCTTAATTTGGTGTTATTTGTTCTTTAAAAAGCTCCTTTTGAGAATATTTGCAAGATTCCTTTATTGACTCTCTTACAGAAGGTGGCCTTCTTGGTGGCCATTACTTCAGCACACAGGTTTTCTGAATTGCTGCGCTTTCCTGTCAGTCACCTTATGCGGTGGTTCACAGGGACAAGGTGGTTTTTCGTTAATTTCTTCCTAAGGTCGTCTTGGGCTTCCATTTGAATGAGGACATTGTGTTGCCTTCACTGTGTCCTAAGCCAAAACATCCAAAAAAGATTACATTCCTTAGATGTGATTTGTGCCATCAGGGTGTACCTGGCGGCGACAAACTATTCATAAATCAGATTCCTTATTTGTATTTGCGAATGGACCCCATAAGGGGCAGGCTACGTCTGCTGCGACCATTTCCAGGTGGATTAGGCAGATAGTGAGTGGTGCATGCCTATTCCATTAAGGGTCATGTCCCTCCTTTCCCTATCAAGGCGCATTCTACAAGGGGGCGCTAAGTGCCTCCCTGGCTTTTCGTCGTCAGTGGTCCAGGTATGCAAGGCAGCCACTCTGTCGTCTGTGCATACGTTCACAAAATTTTACAAGGTGGACATCCTGGCATCTGCGGATGCTGCTTTCGGATGCCAAGTTTTGCAGGCTGCTGTTGTGGAGGCTGTGGCCTCTTGAGGGTTTGATTTTGTTTTTTCCGGTTGGTGAGCCCCAGTTCCTGGTTGGGCTCCATATAGCCTGGTTGGCTATTTTTTTTCTGTTTTTTTGTTAGCCGTTTGCTGTGTGCCCACCCCTCATGATGACACTGCTTTGGGACATCCCAACAATCAATGAAGATATAAAGCTGTGTCAGTCAATGAACGAAAGAGAACTGGATTTTTGTCTTATCGTAAAAAATTTTTCTCTAATGTTCAACTGACAGACACAGCACCTACCCCTCTGTGGAGTTGGGTTATATATTCTTTTGACACTGACTGTTACAAAATTGACGTCCTAGAGCAGGAAGTGGGAGTATGCGCCCTGGGACTGCCCATGGGCATGGTCAAAGTCTTAACTTTTGTTAACCCTTTTCCACCTAGTGTCCTACTCCTAGGAAGACCAGCATAACCCAACACCCAATGAAGATATGAAGCTGTGTCCGTTATGAACGAAAGAGAAAACTGGATTTATGTCCTTACTGTAAAATCCTTTTCTCTGATCATTGATGGACAGAGCACCCACCCCTCTGTTGAGTTGGGTTATGTATTCTTCTGACACTGCTTGTTACAAAACTGAAGTCCTATAGCAGGAAGTGAGAGTATACCACCTAGGACTGCCCTATAGGCGTAGTCAAGCTCGTTTCCGCCAAGTGTCCTACTCCTATGAAGAGCAGCATAACCCAAGGGTCAAAGAAGATATGGAGCTGTGTCTGTCAATGAACATCAGAGAAAAGGATTTTACAGTAAGACAAAAATCCATTGTTTCTCTTACGTCCTATGACAGTCGCCGCCCCTTTTCAAATCCATTACGATTGGGTAATCACTGCACTTCTAGGAATAAGCTAGGCAGTTATTAAACCATTAATAACACAGGTTTTTTTAACCAGACATACCTCTAGGGGGCTGTCCCTCAGGCATTATCCCACAGCTACTTCCTGTATCTTACCAGCTCTTGCTGCCTAGCTGTTAGGGGTAGGCTAGCTTCCCTGATCGAGGGGGTCTCAACTCCGGTATGCCCGGTTGTTGTTAGCTCTTCTCGTATGGCTGCCGGCACCCCCACAGGAAGGTGGGAGGTCTCCCGTGCGACAGTGCGATCCCACGACCGACTGGACGGGTGAGATGTTTTGATTTATACCCCTCGTGTCCCTGGGACTCCTGAGGGGGTTATGCAGTGGGGCACTTTATGTGGGACAGGCAGGGAGGAGCTCTGCGGGATCCCTGTACGGCTGGTTTCTGGCACCCCTTCCCTACCCCTCCCCCACCTCTGGTGGGTACTGTATGGTTTTTGGGCGTATGTGTGGGGGGCTTTAGAGAGGTCTGAGGGTCCTCTAGTAACCGGGCCGCAAGTGTATCGTGGTTGGCGCCATTTTTAAGGGACAAGCGCCATCTTGGATGTGGGCAACAGAGGAGGTGCAAAACATCAGTTTTGATCGTTGCTACGTGGTTTCTTTAGGCACCAGGCTCGAGGCATGGGCTGTTGGGTTGTTGGGGGCGGAGCTCCCTTCCTGTTTCCACAGTGTCTTCCTAGACGAGCGGCACATAACTGGTACTGGACTCCCTGGGGGGGCTTTTTACTGTCTTCTTAGACATTTATCTCCCGCTGGCCTGCTGATTCATCGGTGGTTAAGCATACCTAAGGGGTCCCATTGAGCTTTACATATTGCGGGGGGCGCGAGATCACCGTCTTAAAAAGAGAGTGTTCATTTTATTGTTCCTAAGGACCTCATGGATTCCCAGGATATCTAATTCCCCGCAATTCTAGCGGAGACTCCGAGTACTCCAGAGTCCTCCTCCCTGGCTTCTTTATCTGTCGCACCTGCAACTTTAATGTCAAAGGTGGTTCGTTTGATATCCAAACATTCCTCCAATACACGGCCCATGCCCTCTCAGTCTTCTGACTCTGAGACTGAACTGGTTGCCAAGGACAATGTCCCCCCTGAGGGGTCCATGTCTTCTGCTTCTGAGGATGGTTCTCCCTCCCTGTTGGCGCGTGAAAGCGCCATTATAGATACCCTCATAAGCGCCATAAAAGAAACCCTAAAACCTTGACGATGAGCCCTCTCAAAAGTCAAGCAAGAGACCTGCCTTCGGTTCCCAAAGAGCACAGTAGCCTGGTCAGGTTTTTCCCTGTCCCGAGGAGTTCCACGTTATGGTTAACGACCAGTGGCGTCGTATAAAGCATATGCTGGTGGTGCCTAAACGTTTTTCCCCATCGTCGCCCCTTTTCGGAGGCTGTGGAGGCACGTTGGACGGTGTCCCCTAGGGTGGACCATACAGGCTACAGACTACCTAAATCCATAGTGATGCCGGTGGAGGATTCCCAGGTATTCAAATCCAGCGGATAGACGCATGGAAGCTTGGTCCCGCCATATTTACTCGTTGGTGGGTTTCCTGTGTTTGCCTCAGTAAATTGGCGGCATTTTGCAGCACTCCGGAAGCGGAGTCTGTTTCTACAGCTATCCTTGATATGATGGACCACAAAATACACACACCAGCGTGCAGGGATAGGCACGGACCAAGGGTGTGGCGGACATTTTCCAAAGTACAGACCTTAGTGAAGGACACCACAGTACATTTCAAATTAAAACCATCAAAAAAAACCTCTGGCCTAGTTCTACAAGTACAAATAAGTTTAAAATAACATTTATATAAAGATTGCTTGTGGTATACTGTTATAAAATGTTTAAAAGATCTTCAAAATTCAAACAGGGTCCCCATCAATCCCCCTTTAGAGCAGGCCAGGGTCCCTATCGATCCCACATTAGAGCAGGATCCCCATATATCCCCCTTTAGAGCAGGCCAGGGCCCCCATAGATCTCCCTTTAGAGCAGGCCAGGGTCCCCATAAATCCCCCTTTAGAGCAGGGTCCCCCATAGATTCCCTTTAGAGCAGGCCAGCGTCCCCATAGATCCCCCTTTCCGATAGGGATCCCCATAGATCCCCCTTTAGAGCAGGGTCCCCATGGATCCTCATTTAGAGAAGGGTCCCCATAGAATCTATGGGGACCCTTCTCTAAAAGGGGAACTATGGGGACCCTTCTCTAAAGGGGGATCTATGGGGACCCTGCTCTAAAGGGGATCTATGGGGACCCTGCTCTAAAAAGGGATCCATGGGGACCCTGCTCTCAAGGGGGATCTATGCGGACCCTGGGCCTGCACTAAAGGGGATCTAGAGAAACTGAGCTCTAAAGGGGGATCTATGGGGACTATGCTCTAAAGGGGGATCTATGGCATAGATCCCTTTTAGAGCAGGGTAACCATAGATCCCCTTTTAAAGCAGGACAGCATCCCTAAAGATCCCCCTTTACTAGAGCAGGTCCTCTCATAGATCCCCCTTCAGAGCAGGTCATATAGGGTCTTCTATAGATCCCCCTTTAGAGCAGACAAGGCAGGGTTCCCTATAGATCTCCTTTAATGATCTGATTTTATATTCTGGACTCCCCCTTTCCGATAGGGATCCCCATAGATCCCCCTTTAGAGCAGGGTCCCCATGGATCCTCATTTAGAGAAGGGTCCCCATAGAATCTATGGGGACCCTTCTCTAAAAGGGGAACTATGGGGACCCTTCTCTAAAGGGGGATCTATGGGGACCCTGCTCTAAAGGGGGATCTATGGGGACCCTGCTCTAAAAAGGGATCCATGGGGACCCTGCTCTCAAGGGGGATCTATGGGGACCCTGGGCCTGCACTAAAGGGGATCTAGAGAAACTGAGCTCTAAAGGGGGATCTATGGGGACTATGCTCTAAAGGGGGATCTATGGCATAGATCCCTTTTAGAGCAGGGTAACCATAGATCCCCTTTTAAAGCAGGACAGCATCCCTAAAGATCCCCCTTTACTAGAGCAGGTCCCCTCATAGATCCCCCTTCAGAGCAGGCCATATAGGGTCTTCTATAGATCCCCCTTTAGAGCAGACAAGGCAGGGTTCCCTATAGATCTCCTTTAATGATCTGATTTTATATTCTGGACTCGCTGTTTATAGGAGGACATATACAGTGCAGAACTAATGAAGAGTTGACTTACTAACATCTCTCATGGGCGGGCTGGAGCATGCTGTGCACTGCTGCTGAGACTGGCGGCGGGCATGGCAGGCACGGGCAGCAGGTTGGAGGAGGATTACTCGCAGCTGAGCAGCGCAGGCACGAGTGTCTTCTTGATCTTGTCAGCGCTGGCGGCTGGCCAGCGGGAGGCGGGACTATCTGCAGGGAGCGGCGGGCGGTGACTCCAGCCGGCGAGGCAGTGAGCACATAAATGATCATCTCAGATCTGGGTGCAAAAAATTCAATGATGGCGGGGCAGCGTGGCGGACCCAGCAAGGACCGCTCACGGACACCGGTGTCCGTGAGCGGACACCTTGCCGACCCCTGCCAGCGTGTACCTGTGTGATGCGGCCCTGGACGAGGCCTCGATTGTTGCTCGGCTGTCGGCCATTGGGATTGCGGGGGTATACCTTCCCATAACAGGCAGGGACCTTCCAAAGTACTACGGGGGTCCTTTCGCGCCTTCGGGGCGCAGAATTAGGGACAAGCCTTTAAACCCCCAGGTGGTCACAAAAACAGTGGTTAAGCAAGTCCAAGCCCAGTTCAACTGGGTCGGCGGCCCAGTCCACCTCTTCGTGAAGGGACGTCCTCATCCGTTGCAGGGGTGGGGGGACGCCTGTGTTGGTTTCAGGAACCTTGGTTGTCTAAACTTCAGGACTAGTGGGTTCACAAGCTGATTCGCTCAGGATACAAGATCGGGTTTCGATCCTTCCCTGCAGACAGGTTCTTTCCATCATACCTCAGGCTGTCTGCAGACCGCCTCAATGGTCTTCGTGGGGAGGTGCAAGATATACTCGCCCAGGGAGTTGGTATACCACTCCCTGTGCAGAACAGGTTTCAGGGTTTTTACTCCAATCTGTTCACAGTCCCCAGAAGAGAGGGTAGCGTCCGTCCTATTCTGGACCTGAAGCGCCTAACCTGCTATGTGCGGGTGCAGAAGTTTCCGAATGGAATCTATGAGATCAGTAGTGGCGTAACTGAGTCCAGGAGATTTTCTGGCCTCGATCGACTTGCAGGACCCATATCTCCACATCCCTGTTTACAAGGGTCATCAGTGATATCTCTGCTTCACAGTAGCGGTGGAGCATTCACAGTTTGTGGCGTTGTCTTTCGGCCTCGCTTGGGCTCCTGGAGTCTTCACCAAGGTTTTGGCTCCTGTCCTAGCTTTAATGCGTTTAAAGGGGATTGCCCTCCTCGGTTATCTGGACAACCTCCTGTTAGGGACCAGCTCAGCTGCATCCCTGTCGCAGGATCTGTCGGTGACAATCCAGTCGCTTCAGGAGTTTGGGTGGGCCATAAACTTCCAAAAATCAACACTTATACCGTCAGTGTGTATTCAGTCTCTGGGCATGGTCCTGGACTCTGCCCAGGCACAAGTTTTTCTCCCGGAGGACTAACTTCGGACTCTACTGGACAAGATCAAGTCCCTTAGGGACGAGGATCTCTCTTCCCTGCGGACCTGTATTCGGTCACTGGGTCTGATGGTGTCGTCTTTCGAAGCCATCCCGTTTGCTCAATTTTACACCTGATCTCTGCAAGCGGTGATCCTGGCCAGGTGGGACAAATCTTCTCAGTCTTTAGACAGGAGATTTTCTCTGTGTTTTCAAGTGAGATTGCACCTCTTGTGGTGGCTACAATTGCCAGCCTTGACTCAGGGCCAGTCATTCCGACCTCTGTCATGGACAGTGATCACCACGGATGCCAGCTTTTTGGCTGGGGTGGAGTACTGGGCAAGATGTCTGCCCAAGGTCGATGGTCCATGGAGGAGACCTTATTTCCGATAAATGCGTTGGAACTTCAAGGATAACGCTTTGCCTATTCCAGTGGACATCCCATCTTTGGGGCTGTCCGGTCCGGGTACAGACGGACGATGCCACGGCAGTGGTTTATATTAATCACCAAGGGGGCACCAGAAGTGCCCGGGCGACTATAGAGGTGATGGAGATCCTGAATTGGGCCGAAACGTTTGTCCCGGCAATTTTCAGCTGTTCATTTTCCGGGTGTGGAGAATTGGCAGGCAGACTCTCTGAACCGCCAGACCCTGGACCAGGGTGACTGGTCAGTACCTCCAGAGGTGTTTTCAACTCCTGTGTGCCCGGCGGGAGACTCCGGGCATGGATCTGTTTGCGTCCCGGCTGAACAAAAGTCTTAGTAGGTTGTGTTCAGAGCACGCGATCCTCTGGTGGACGCGTTGATGATTCCCTGGCATCAGTATCGACTGATGTATGCCTTTCCTCCGATTCTACTGTTGTCCAGATTCCTTCGCAGAGTAGCGTCGGAACAAATTCCGGTGGTTCTGGTGGCCCCAAATTGGCCACGCTGGTCGTGGTATGCAGACGTTGTACAAATGGCCGTCGAACCTCCTTGGCGGCTACCATTGAGAGTCAATCTTCTGTCTCAAGGGCCGATCTTCCATCCTGCTTTTCAGTCGCTGGCTTTATAGGCGTGGCTGTCTAAAGCCAAGTTCTGGGGGATGGGGGTCTTCCGAATTCGGTCATCCCTACATTGTTGACGGCTTGGAATGCTGTCTCCAGGAAGATTTATTATCACACCTGAAAAGCCTGTTTTACTTGGTGTGAATCGCGGGGTTTCCACCCTTGTTCCTTCTCAGTGGCAAAGGTTTTGGCCTTCCTTCGGGGAGGGGTTGATCAGCGTTTAGCGCTGACCATGATTAAGGGCCTGTTGGTTTTGGCCATCCTTTTTCAGCGCCCCTTGGCGAACAATCCTTTGATTCGTTCTTCGTTCAGGGGGTGCATCATCTGGCTCCCCCGAGGGAGGCTCCAGTGTCTCCCTGGGACTTGGATTTAGTGATTGTCGGTTCTACCACACCCTCCCTTTGAGGATATCAAGAGATATTCCTCTGCCTGTTTTATCCCAGAAGGTTGCCTTCTTAGTGGCTATCGCATCTGCTCGCAGAGTGTCTGAAATTGCAGCCTTGTCTTGCCGTTCACCTTACTTGGTACTCCATAGGGACAAGGTAGTCTTGCGACAAAATCAGTCGTTTTTACCCAAGGTGGTCTCCTTCTCCCACCTTACTGAGGATATTGGGTTGCCTTTGCTCTGTGCACAGCCCGAGCGTCCTAAAGAAGTGGCCTTGCATTCTTTAGGTGTGGTACAGGCTACTAGGATTTACCTATCTGCCACGGAGTCTAATAGACAATCTGATTCCTTATTTGTTCTTCCTGAGGGACCTCGGAAGCGCTTAGCTGCGTCCGCAGCGATTATTTTAAAATGGATCAGACAGACTGTGGTTAAGGCCTATTTTGCCTTTATGCTTTATGCTTGCAGCAGCATGAGGTGCACCGATTCAGACAACCCTCTATCCTTCAGCAGATGGCTTTTTTTTTTTTTTTTAATTTAAAGATTTATTAGTTTTTCATAGAATAACAAACAAGCATTACAGGTTCAGCAAACAATTAACAGGTACATGGCCATACAATGATAAAGATTTCATGTTCAAGGGAGCAAATATAAACCAAAACGGGAACACTCGGGCATCCATTGCCTGAAACTTGCATCATCAAATGTAATTAGGTGAGAGCCTGATCATGCCTGGCTCTGCGTCCCGAAGAGACGCACTTTAACACACCACAATAATAAACAACAGGTGTACAGTAGGCAGGTGGAAAGATACCCTCCAACCAGGAGGACAAAAGTAAAATGAAAAAGCAGTAAAGCTAGAAGCAGAGCAGGGGAAAAGTAGAGGAAAAGGGAAGAGGGGCCAGGGCGAGGCTGCCGGGGCAGAACCTCAAAGAATTGCCAAAAGGCACAATATGATCAGTCAGGTTGTTGCAGATAGGCGTCAGTGCCAGAAAAATATACCCATGGTCTCCACAGATCCCTAGTGGTTTCTTTAGTATTTTTAATGGTGGCTGTCAGATGCTCCATTCGTTGGATCTCATTAATTTTAGAAAACCACAGGGAACGCATGGGAGTTTGAGTCTTCCGCCACATAGCGGGAATACAAGCTTTTGCCGCGTTGAGAAGCTGAATAGTCAAAGATTTTTTATACTTCCGCACCGAGCACCTTGTCAAATGCAATAAACAAAGCGCAGGGTCATCTCCCACCTCGACAGAAGTCAGTTGCCTGACGACCAACGCGACTTCATCCCAAAAGCCCCAAAGTAGGGGACAAGCCCAAAAGATGTGTATCATCGTTCCTCCCCTCGGCGCCGCATCTCCAGCAACAATCCGGGGTCCCAGCATCCCTCTTATGAAGCACCGATGGAACTTTGTACCATCTTGTCAGGATCTTATATCTCACTTCCTGGTATTTATTCGCCATGGAGGCCTTGTGAATCAGTCTCAATATCTTATCAGCCTGTGTAGGAGAAAACGAGATACCCAAGTCATGCTCCTATTGACGGAAGAAGGGCAAATGAAGACCCTCTGTCGCATCAGAGAGAAGAGTGTACATAAAAGACAGAGAGTGTCTAGAAGGGTCACCCCTCTTGCACAAGGTTTCGAACGGTGCCGAGGGGCAAACCCCTGACAGTGGAGAGAAAGGAAGAAGTGGCAAATCTGATTCACACAGAGGGGGTCGAGGGTATCCTGGAAACCGGTGAGAGATCTCAATGCGAGATGGGAACGTCGCCCCCGACCAGACATCCCGAGGCGCATCCTACCAAAGCGGGTATCGTGTACCTGATCAAAGGCCGAGGTGCTGAGAGGGCTTCCCTTGTGGCTAAGTGCAAGGCACCCCTGGAGGTGGAGACAGGGAATGCTGTGCCCAAAGGAACAGGGGTCGCCAGCTGCGGCAAGCTCCGGTGAAGAGGTGACTGCGGTGGTTGTAGACACGTAGTGCGTGCTGAAATGCAGGATGCCTTGAAGGTGACTGGAGAAGTTAGCCAGGCGTGCGACAAGAGCGAGGTCAAGATCAAGCCAAGGGGTCAAACACAGTTCATCAAGCAGTAGAGGAGTCTGTGGGAGCAAGCCGGGGGTCATACACGGGAACAGCAGACTGAAGCAGAGTGGGTAAACAAGCCGATGGTCGGAGCCAGGAGGAGAGACAAGACAGGTGAGACAAGCCGGGTCGGTAACAGGTAATCCAAGTAAACAGGAACAGGAACACAGGAAACAGGAAGCTGAAGATCATCCAGCAACTAATGGCTGGAGCAGGCTGGTTTAAATAGGCCACTGGGCGTCGCTGCATTAGTGTGGGCGGAAGATCCAGCTCTCTTGTGGGAAGTTCCCTGACAGTGCCCCCCCCCCCAAAGGGCAGCCTCCGGATGCCCAATTGGGTCTGCTTCTCAGGATGCTTGTTGAAAAATTCTCTAAGAAGTTTGGGGGCATGAACGTTATTTGCAGGCTCCCATGAACTTTCCTCAGGTGAATACCCTTTCCACTTAATCAGGTATTGGACCTGTCTTCCCCTCTTTCGGCAGTCTAGGATGGCCTCTACCTCATACTCAAATTCCTCACCCACCGAGATGGGAGGTGGAGGTGGATCACCCCTTCCTGAGAAAGGGCCAGAAGAGGCAGACTTGAGCAAGGAGATATGAAAAACAGGATGGATCCTGTAGGAATCCGGTAAGGAAAGTTCGAAGGCTACAGGGTTGATTTCCTTCTTGATTTTGAAAGGGCCAATGTACCTTGGACCCAACTTCCGTGATGGGCAGGGTAGTTTGAGGTTTGCCGTGGAGAGCCACACTTCATCCCCCACTTTCAAGGCTGGATTCTCCTTTCTCTTCTTGTCATATGACCTCTTATAATCTTCCTGCGCTTTACGCATGGTTGTCTGGAGGGTTAGGTAGTTCTCTTGGATAAAGGTTAATCTATCCTGAACCGCGGGTACCGTTGCTTCTGGTACAGAGTTGGGTAAAAAAGAGGGGTGAAAGCCGTAATTGGCCCAGAATGGGGATTGGTTGGTGGTAGCATGAATAGAGTTATTGTAAGCAAACTCTGCGCAGGGCAGTAAGGCCACCCAATTATCCTGTGAGAAGGAAGAAAAACAACGAAGGTATTGTTCCAACGTTTGATTTGTTCTCTCCGTTTGGCCATTGCTCTGGGGGTGATAGGCAGAAGATAGGCAAATCTTGATATCCAAAGCCTTGCAGAGGGCCCTCCAGAATCGAGAGGTGAATTGTACCCCCCTGTCCGAGACAATACTGTTTGGTACGCCATGTAGCCTTACAATCTCCTTGATGAAGATATGTGCTGTGTCCATGGCTGAGGGAGTGCCCACCATAGGCAGGAAGTGTGCCATCTTTGATAAGCGGTCTACTACTACCAGGATAGTGGAAAAACCTTCAGAAGGGGGCAGTTCTACAACAAAGTCCATAGACAACATCCTCCAAGGCTGGTCCGGAACAGGCAGAGGTCTTAGCAAGCCCCAAGTCTGCGTGAGACTTCCTTTACTTCGGGTACAGGTCGTACAGGAACTTACATAGTCTTTGCAGTCCTGTCTAAGGTTGGGCCACCAATAGGAACGTTGGATCAGTTCTAATGTCTTGCGGACCCCAAAATGGCCTGCCAGCTGGTGGTCGTGGAACGTTTTAAGAACCTGGACTCTGGCTCCCTCGGGTACAAAAATCTTATCCCCGGGCCACAGAAGACCTTCCTGCCTTCTAAGTGTGGGGATTTCGGACTCAGGGCACCGGGCAGAAACCTGTTCCAGGGTGGCCCTTAGATCAGGCTGGATAAGAAGAAAGTTCTGAGGAGACAGAATGGTGCTGGGGGTGGCAGTATTTGGGGTCTCAGGGAACATTCGTGACAGAGCATCCGCTTTACCATTCTTGGATCCTGGGCGATAGGTGAGGTGAAAATTAAACCTTGAGAAAAACAAGGCCCACCTGGCCTGTCGTGGTCTCAAGCGCTTGGCAGATCTGAGATACTCCAAGTTCTTATGGTCGGTGAATATCATAATTGGGTGCGCTGCAACCTCCAGGAGATATCTCCACTCCTCCAGAGCGACTTTGATGGCCAGCAGTTCCCGATCCCCAACATCATAGTTCCTTTCCGGCTGAGAGAGCTTTCGGGAGAAGAAAGGCACTAGATGCAATAGTGCTTTAGGGCCCAGACGTTGAGATAGGACGACCCCTGTGGCGACTTCAGATGCATCAACCTCCAGTACGTAGGGCAGGGCGGGGTCGGGATGCTGCAGGACAGGGGCAGAAGTGAATAACGCCTTTAATTTATCAAAAGCCTCTTGAGCCTCTTGGGACCACTGGAAGCGGCAGTGTTGGCGGGTTTGCTGGGTAATCGGGGCGATAATGCCAGAAAAGTCCTTGATGAACCTCCGATAGAAATTCGCAAACCCTACGAACCTCTGAATGCCCTTTTTGTCCGTGGGAGCTGGCCACTCCAGGATGGCAGATACCTTCTGGGGGTCCATGGCTACCCCATCAATGGAAATGATCAGACTCAAAAATTGTATAGAAGTCTTTTCAAAGGAACACTTCTCTGCTTTTGCATAGAGTCCGTGTACCCTTAGTGTGGACAGCACTTTCTTGACATGGATTCTATGTAGTTCCAGGGTAGGGGAGAAGACAAGAATGTCGTCCAGGTACACAATCATGAAGTTATCCAGGTATTCTCTAAAGATATTATTCACGAAGTGCTGAAAGGTAGCTGGAGCATTACATAGACCAAAAGGCATAACCAGGTACTCAAAATGCCCAAAACGTGTTCGAAAGGCTGTTTTCCATTCATCGCCCTCACGAATGCGTACTAGGTTGTAGGCACCGCGCAAGTCCAATTTAGTAAAGACCCAAGCGGTACGGAACCTCTGAAAGAGCTCAGGAACAAGCGGAAGAGGGTACCGGTTTTTAATTGTGATTTTATTGAGCTCTCTGTAATCCACACAGGGTCTGAGGGTATGATCTTTCTTTTCTACGAAGAAAATTCCGGCGCCAGCTGGAGAAGATGAGGGGCGGATGAATCCCTTTTTTAGGTTTTCATCAATGTACTGGTGCAACACCTCAAGCTCAGTCTCTGAAAGTGGAAAAATCCTTCCAAAGGGAACTTCTGCACCAGGTAATAGCTCGATAGGGCAGTCGTAGGGGCGATGAGGTGGTAGTATATCGGCCTTCTTTTTGTCAAAGACGTCCAGGAAATCATGGTAAACTGGAGGAACGTCCTAGCTGGAGTCGGAGACTGGCTGGACGGTCAGGCAACTGGAAGGAGACACAGGTTTGGGCATCAGACAGTGCTGAAGGCAGTAGGGAGACCCAAAGGAGATCTCCCTTCAGATCCAGTCTATCTGCGGGTTGTGTGCCTGCAACCATGGTATCCCCAGAATTATGGGGAACATGGGGGAACATAAAATATCAAACTTCAGGAACTCTTGATGGCCAGAGTCAGTAATGGTAAGAATAGGTACCGTCTCGTGAGTAACAGGCCCGGATCGAGGAGTGGTACCGTCCGCCAACTGGACCTTGAGTTTAAGTTCTTTAGTCTGAATAGGAATCCGGAAGTCCTTAGCAAGGGTTACATCCATGAAGCAACTACATGCCCCAGAGTCAATTATTGCTGGGAGTCGGACCTCCCCTTTCGCTACCTGTAGGGAGACATGGAGAACAAGATGAGTAAGGGAAGATCCTGGGACTTGCTGATACATGGAGTTGTGTGGGGAAGACTTACTGGGCCTCACAGGGCAGTTGCAGGGAAAGTGTCCGGCCTCCCCACAGTAGAGGCAGAGGTTAGCAAGCCTGCGGCGGAGTCTCTCATCAGAGGTCAGGGCAGAACAAACCATGCCAATTTGCATAGGTTCTCCTTCAGAGGAGGCTGCTGTGGCTGGAATAGGTGCAGGGACAACTGGGACCTTAGGTAGCATCCAGGAAGGCCGGAAGGACTGAACACGTTCAGATCGCCGCTCCCGCAGGCGTCTGTCCAGTTGGATGGCGAGCTGAGTGAGGCCCTCCAAACTGGTGGGGCTTTCTACTCGTGCCAGCTCATCTTTGAGGGCCTCAGATAGGCCAAGTCGGTACTGGTGCCTGAGGGCGGCATCGTTCCATTCAGTATCCGCTGAGCATTTGCGGAAGTCCACAGTGTAGTCTTCAGCAGGGCGCCTCCCCTGCTGTAAGGTATGGAGAGTGGTCTCTGCAGTGGCCCTGCGTTGTGGGTCATCATATAGTTGGCCCATGGCTTCAAAAAAGGTGTCCAAAGTGTTGATGACAGGACTTTTTTGTTCCAACAGGTGATGAGCCCAGGACTGCGGTTCATCGGATAGCAGAGAGATGACAAATCCCACTTTAACTGTTTCCAGGGAAAGGGTCCTTGGTTGCAGAGCCAGGTAGAGAGAACAGGCAATCTTAAAAGCCCTGAACTTCCTCCGATCGCCGGAAAAATGCTCTGGAGTGGGCACCCTGGGTTCAGGAGGAGGAGCCATCATCATAGGAGTGGGTGAGTGACGCTCCGGAGTCAGTGAGGCTGATGCAAGACCTGCAGAAGGAGGAGCTGTAGTTGCGGAAGATACTGCCAAGTTCTGTAAACGACCCTCCAACTGGAAGTACCCGTCCTGTAGGTTGGTCACTGCTTGGGTGAGGGCTGCGACTTGCTGGCACAGAGCCTCGAGCTGGGAAGCACCTCTGTCGGCCTCTGATATATTCTGGCTGGATGATACTATAACGTACCTGATCAGAGGCCGAGGTGCTGAGAGGGCTTCCCTTGTGGCTAAGTGCAAGGCACCCCTGGAGGTGGAGACAGGGAATGCTGTGCCCAAAGGAACAGGGGTCGCCAGCTGCGGCAAGCTCCGGTGAAGAGGTGACTGCGGTGGTTGTAGACACGTAGTGCGTGCTGAAATGCAGGATGCCTTGAAGGTGACTGGAGAAGGTAGCCAGGCGTGCGACAAGAGCGAGGTCAAGATCAAGCCAAGGGGTCAAACACAGTTCATCAAGCAGTAGAGGAGTCTGTAGGAGCAAGCCGGGGGTCATACACGGGAATAGCAGACTGAAGCAGAGTGGGTAAACAAGCCGATGGTCGGAGCCAGGAGGAGAGACAAGACAGGCGAGACAAGCCGGGTCGGTAACAGGTAATCCAAGTAAACAGGAACTCAGGAAACAGGAAGCTGAAGATCATCCAGCAACTAATGGCTGGAGCAGGCTGGTTTAAATAGGCCACTGGGCGTCGCTGCATTAGTGTGGGCGGAAGATCCAGCTCTCTTGTGGGAAGTTCCCTGACAGCGGGCTAAACTCTGCACACGGGCACTCGTACAGCCTGGGGGGAACTCAGGGTTGTCCAAAATAGGCAATAAAGGGGAGGGAGAGGGGGCCACCCTTGGGTGTGGCCCTACCGTTCTTGCCTCCCGAAGAGTAGTACCAATAACCGGGTGACCGGCAAATGAGTCAATAATGGTAGGGGGGACCATGGGCCTAGAAGCAGCACCTGACCCATCACCTCACATTTGAGACTCACCCACTGCTTAGCCTCCGCGTGGCAGTGCCAATCGAGGATCCGCACCAGATGGGACACCCTATAATACCGTAGGGGGTTCGGCAACCCCACCCCTCCCTTTATCTTAGGAAGAGAGAGTGTCGAAAGCTTGATTCTGGGAGACCTAGAGGCCCACACAAAAGATCTAAATGCTTCCCTGACCTGCTTGAAGAAAGAGAGAGGAATTCCGATCGGAAGAGCTTGGATTACATAAAGTAAACGAGGCAGGACATTCATATTGAGCGCATTACATCGACCAAACCAGGAGAGTGTCAATGACTGGCAAGCATGAAGGTCTGCCTCAATTACCCCTAGCAATGGGGGGAAATTGAACTGGAAGAGGTCGAGGGGATCCGCCATAACGTGCACCCCTAAATATTTAAGGGAGCTAGACACCCACTGTAGATGAAAGAAAATCCGTAACGTACCTGCGGCCGCATCCGATGGAAATAGGGAAAAAAATCGGACCACCAGTTGTTAACCCTCACCGCGGCGGATGGAGAAGATTATAGGGACAGAATCCAATGAATCATCTGAGGTCCAAGACCAATATGTGACAGGGTGGCCCGGATAAAGTCCCAGGCCACCCTGTCTAAAGCCTTCTCCGCATCTGTGGACAATAGCACCAGTGGCAAGCGGGAGGTCCAGGCAGCAGAGATTAAATCGATCACCCGTCTCATATTTCTCTAGCCTCCCAGGATGGAATAAAGCCTACCTGATCGTAGTGGACTAATTGGGGGATAAGGGGCAGGAGTTGATTGGCCAGCACCTTGGCAAAGAGTTTAAGATCGGTATTAAGGAGGGCAATAGGACAATAACTCCCACAAGCCATTGGGTCCTTGCCATCCTTATAAATGAGTGCTATATGCACTTAGGGAGTCCGGAGGCATTGCAGTACTGTCACGGAGCGCATTGAAAAAGGAGAATAAGGGTTGGCCAAGACGGGCAGCAAGTGTCCTATAATAGGGCAGAGTAAGCCCGTCAGGGCCAGCCAGGAGCCTAATGAGGTTTCGCCTGAGCCAACGCCGCTGCCAATTCCTCCTTTGTAATTTTACCCTCAAGGGCAAGGCTCTGCGCCCACGTAAGGGAGGGCATACCACAAGACCGGATGTATTCCTCTGCCCCACCTTGACCATCTGATCCAAGGGATGGTGAATTGGGAGAGGGAAGATTGTATAGGGCCTGATAATACAAAAAAATTCCCCTGCAATGGCAGACGAAGAATGGACCTTCCGACCACCTGATGTTGAAATTTGTTACATAAAGGTGCGCTTTCTCTGACCCCAAAGGGCGCGAGCCAGCATCGTCCCCAGCCTGTTTGAGAATTCATAGAAATGTCGTCTGGCCCAAGCCATGCCCCCCATCACTTTCTGGAAGAGTATGTTGTTCAATTCCTCCCTAGCTCGAGTCAGGGGGGACAGATGTTCGGACGCAAGGGAATGCTTGTGTTTCATGCTCAGCTCCTCAATACCAGTGAGCAAGGCCTCAATCACCCCCTCCGTCTCCCTCTTCCATCGCGATCTGGCTCTAATTAAAGCCCCCCGTATCACACATTTGTGTGCCTCCCAAACAATCGTGGGTGAAAGAGATATGTCCGAATTTTCGGTAAAATAGTTAGATAGAACCTCGTCCAGTTAATTCCGTATATTGGGGAGCTGCAGGAGCGACTCATTAAGACGCCAAGTGAGCGGTCTAGAGTCCCAGTTGATTGTGACGTGTACGGGAGCATGATCTGAAAAGTAGAAGGATCCAATTTGGGCGGAGGTGACCAAGGGGAGATCTTTTTGGGGGACCAGGAAGAAGTCGATCCTTGAGTAAACATTATGCATCACAGAATAATAGGTGTAGTCTCGCTCACCCGGGAGCATCTTGCATCAGTAGAAGGCAAGTACACATTTAACAAAGTGACGGTCAATTGGCCCACCTTCGCCTTCACCAAAAGATATCTGTCGAGGGGGTCAGCCTGCGCAGCTATAAAAGACCAGGGTATAAATTTAAAAACGACTATACTCACCCCTTTCGATTTTGAAATTGGAGAAGGGGCATGATACACCCAGGGGAAATACCGATTATAGAGCCTGGGAATAGAGTCCAGGCGAAAAATGGGTCTCCTGGAGAAACGCAAAGTGAGAGCGGCTGTGCCGTAAATCGGATAGCAACCAGGTGCGTTTCTCCGGAGTGGACAGCCCCCTCACATTCAGTGAGGTCAATTTATAACCTACGGGTCCCTGGCGCTCACGGGAGGCATGACAGCCAAAGCAATCCCGCCCTGGCCTAGGGGAAAGGGAAGGAAATGGAAGAGAAAGAGGAAGAAAGCAATAGGGGGGAAAAAAAAGAACGGGCAGGGGAAAAAGAAGAGGAGCAGGAGAGAAAAAGGAGGGGGGAGGCACAACAAGAAGAAAAAGAAAAAGGGAGGAAAATGGCAGGGAACAGAGGAGTGGCAAAAGACTTCCAGGCCAGGAGCTGGGAAAGTAAGCGATGAAAGGACTCAGGAAGAGAAAGAGAATGTAAAAGAGAAGAAGACCACCGACAAAGACAATATGTCAGGATAATATCTAAATTTGGTCACAATAAACCTAGCACAACCAGGCACTACCTAGTATGGGGAAACGGAGTTCGACTCTGTGATAGTGACAGGAGGCGTGTCCCGCGGTCTCCAGCCTCAAAACTAACATCCCATAGACTGGAACCTCGAGGTGCTAAGCCGTACTAGTAGGCGAATATATGAAATGGCAACACATGCCAGCAAAAGAGAAAAAACATACTAAAGACAATAACTACATTAGCCACTACCGCCCCCCTAACCCCCCCGCTCCACAGCAACCCTTCAAGTGATCCATGGGAACAAAAAAAAAAAAAACCCACACATCCAAGAAAAGGGGAGAGTGACATTATTAACCTCACGTGAATAAGGGTAAAAAATTAATATTGTTTAACATATGCTAAAAAAGTTTTTAGAGTTGTATAAGTGGCATTGTAAACAACTATGTGATGCACAATTAACCACTTAAGCCCCGGAGGACTTGGCTGCTCAAAGACCAGGCCCTATTTTGCGATTCGGCACTGCGTGACTTTAACTGACAATTGCACGGTCGTGCGACGTTGTACCCAAATGAAATTGACGTTCTTTTTTTCACACAAACAGAGCTTTCTTTTGGTGGTATTTGATCACCTGTGCGATTTTTATTTTTTGCTCTATAAACAAAAAAAGAGCGACAATTTTGAAAAAATAACAATATTTTTCAAATTTTTTTTATATGAAATTCTCAAAAAAAAATGTAAAAATCAAAATTTTTTAACATTTTATGCCAATTTGTTTTCTGCTACATATTTTTGGTAAAATATCACTAAAAGCGTATTTTGATTGGTTTGCGCAAAAGTTATTGCGTTTACTAACTAAGGGAAAGATTTTTGTCGTTTTTTGGGGGGGACTGCGACATTGCGGCGGACAGATCGGACCCTTGACTGACATTTTTGGGGTTACCAGTGACATTACTACAGTAATCAGTGCTATACATATGCACTGTTACTGTAAAAATTACACTGGCAGTGAAGGGGTTAACTTTATTTGAGAGGGAGGGGTTAAGTGTGTCCCTAGGGGCGTGATTCTTACTGTGATTGGAGGTGGCTGTGTGTGTAACAGCACAGATCAACGGTCCTACATAGCAGGACCGTATGATCTGTGCTGTTACACAGGGGAGACTGACAGGCGGCTTTGTTTACATTAGCCGCCTGCCTTTCTCCCGCTGTAACAGACGATCGCGAGTGACTGGCGGACATCGGGTCCGCCGGTCACTCGCGCGGGGGGGGTCTGTGACTGAGCGGGAGCGCGCCTCCAGCGGCACATGCTCGCTCCCTAGACCCTCACAGGCTAGCGACGTAGACCTACGTTGCTTTGCCTATAAGGGGCTGACTGCCGATGTAAATTGTCGTTAGGCAGTCGGCAAGTGGTTAAAAGTGATAAGTACTGTGAACCATTACACAAAAATGTGTTGTTTGGTGAAATGCCCCAAACATAAACACATGCAAAAATACTGTGAGCGAAACACCTGAAAAAAAAAAAAAAGATGGGGGAGGGGGGAGCAGGGGCAGCAGAAAAATGTCAAACACCAAACCCAAAAAGGGAATTCAGGGAACCTCCAGGGGCCGTGGCCCGGTTGACAAAGTTTGCAAAACTTAGGGTTCGTGAGAGGCAGAGGTATCTGCCGAACGCCGCTTCATCACAGATCTGGAGCACCGTCTTCGCTGATGTTGGGACCTCGGAAAAGGCCTGACTGGGGGTGTCTTGACTCCATGAATTGGGCAACCAGTCAGGGATAGACACTGCAGGGGTATCCAAGAAGGAGAAAAGATCCTATAGTTGCTCCGGCCAGCAGAGAGCAAAACAGTGACCACCTCTGAGTACAATAAGATGAAACAGGTGACCCCAGTGATAGGTGGCCCCTACATTGCGTATAATCTCCAGTTAGGGTTTCAGCAAGGCCCTCATCCTCAGTGTCAGACGGGAGAGGTTTCGGAAAAAAGCGCACCGTGGCTCCATCAATTCCAGTGGTTCCTTAGACCAGGCCCTCCGCATAATTTCTTCTTTAAGAGAGTAAAAATGAACACGAGCTAATATATCCCTTGGTTGATCAGAGTCAAAACTGCGGGGGCCTCGGACCCTATGAACCCGGTCAATTTCAATGGCCTCAGTAGGGGGCTCCCAAGATGGCCGCTTAAGCCCGGAGCTCCGCGCCATCCCGGCATTGTCTCCCACCCAGAGCAGCTGAACAAGCACCCACCTGGGTCTGAGGACGCAGCACTCGATTCTCGCTGCTACAGGGGATCGCTACATGTCCATGAGTCTAGTCCGGCGGGATCTCCGAAACCAGTACCAGCCTGAAACAAGGAAGGCCGCTCCTCCCAAGATGGTGGATTTGGCGCCTCAGAAGGGGAGGATGGGGAACCCTCACACAGAGCACTAACGGCCAGAGGGCTGCAGCCTGCAACTCCAAAGGGAACAGTGAGTACCCATCTCCTGTTAACTCCGTCCCCAGCATCCACCGAATCTTTGCTGGGAAGGGTTATGGATGATTTTTCCCTTTCTCCTGAAGGTACTTCCCCAGCATTACACCCAGGATATCCCGGCACTGACAGGCCTGATCTCTCAGTTAATGATGATCTCTTAACAAAGCTTTCTAATCTCCTGGATAGGGGCCTGTCACAAATAGCCTCTAAAATCACCTCAGACCTAAAGGTGGACTTTCAGAACCTGGGGACCAGAATGGAAGCGATTGAGAATAAACGAAACTAGATATGACTGTAGCTAAAACCAACCAACACACGGGGCTCATCCAGACCCTTTAACCACTTATGCCCCGGAAGATTTTACCCCCTTCCTGACCAGACCCCTTTTTTCAACTTGGCACTTCGTGACTTTAACCACTTTACCACCGCCCACAGTAATATTACTGCGGCAGAGTGGCTCGTTATCGTCTGACGACGTAGTACTACGTCGTCAGACACTCCCCCTTCTGGGCGGCGCTTGCGCGCCACCGGAGGCTCGCTCCCGCTGTTTTCAGTCACAGCGGGAGTCGGGCCAGGGGAGGAGCAGCGGCGATCGCCGCCGCTCTTCCCCCGATCGTCGGGGATCTAGTGTGGAGATCCGCCTGCCTGTGTAAACACAAGCGGGCGGATCTCCATAGTGACAGGGAGTGACAGATCGGACTGTTCAGCATAGCTGGACATCCGATCTGTCCATGACTCACTCAGTCCCCTCCCCCCCCCACACGTCAGTAAGCACCAGGCATACATTAACCCCTCCCTCTCCAATAAAATTAACCCCTTCCCTGCCAGTTTCATTTTTACAGTAACAGTGCATATATATAGCACTGATTACTGCAGTAATGTCACTGGTACCCCCAAAAGTGTCAAAAATGTCAGTCAAGGGTCCGATCTGTGCACCGCAATGTCGCAGTCCAGCAAAAAAAAATCGCAGATCGCCGCCATTACGCGTTAAAAAAAAAAAAACACCAAAAATGACAATCTTTCCCTTAGTTAGTAAACGCAATAACTTTTGCGCAAACCAATCAAAATACGCTTATTGTGATTTTTTTTACCAAACATAGGTAGCAGAAAACAAATTGGCCAAAAATTTAAAAAAAAATTGGTTTTTACATTTTTTTGGGGGGGAATTTAATATAAAAAAATGTTAAAAATATTGTTATTTTTTCAAAATAAACGCTCTTTTTTTGTTTATAGCGCAAAAAGTAAAAATCGCACAGGTGATCAAATACCACCAAAAGAAAGCTCTTTTTGTGGGAAAAAAAGGACGTAAATTTCGTTTGGGTACGGCGTCGCAAAATACATTCTGCCGCTTCTCCTGAGTATGGCGATACCCCATGTGTGAGACTTTTTGGGAGCCTAGCTGTGTACGGGACCCCGAAAATCATTCACCATCTTCAGGTTTTCTAATGGCGTAAATTTTTGATTTTACTCCTCACTACCCATCACAGTTTCTGAGGCCCTGAAATTTTCAAGATAGCACAAACCCCCCCACACCCCAAACTATTTGCTGAGAGGCATGGTGAGTCCATGGAATATTTTATATGTTGCCACAAGTTTCGGGAAAATTACATTTATTTATTTATTTTTTTAACACAAAGTTGTCACTAAATGATAAATTGCTCACACATGTCATGGGTATATGTGGAATGACACCCCAAAATACATTCTACTGCTTCCCCTGAGTACAGGGATACCCCATGTGTGAGACTTTTTGGGAGGCTAGCTGTGTACAGGACTGCAAAAACCAATCAACACTCTCAGGTTTTCTAATGGCGTAAATTGTGCATGTCACCTCTGCACTACCTGTCACAGTTTCGGAGGCCCTAAAATTCCAAGATAGCACAAAACCCCCCCAAATGATCCCATTTTGGAAATTAAACACCCAAAGCTATTTGCTGAGAGGCATGGTGAATCCATGGAATATTTTATATTTTGCCACCACAAGTTCCGGGAAATATATATATATATATATATATATATATATATAATGTATGTATTTTTTTTTTTTACACAAAGTTGTCAGTAAATGATATATTGCTCACACATGCCATGGGAATATGTGAAATGACACCCCAAAATACATTCTGCTGCTTCTCCTGAGTACAGGGATACCCCATGTGTGAGACTTTTTTGCAGTCTAGCCGAGTACAGGACCCCGAAAACCAATCCCCACTTTCAGGCTTTCCAAGGGCATAAATTGTTGATTTCACTCCTGACTACCTATCACAGTTTCGGAGGCCATGAAATGCCAAGACAGCACAAACCCCCCCCCCCCCCCCCCACCAAATGACCCCTTTTCGGAAAGTAGACACCCTAAGCTATTTGCAGAGAGGCATGTTGAGTGTTTTGCAGATCTCACTTTTTGTCACACAGTTTTGGAAATTGAAAAAAAAATGCATTTTCCCGTTTTTTCTTCATTTTCCAAATAAAATGAGAGCTGCAAAATACTCACCATGCCTCTCAGCAAATAGATTGGAGTGTCTACTTTGCAAAATGGGGTCATTGGGGGGGGGGGGGGTTTGTGCAGGGGCGGACTGAACAGTCGGGCATTTCGGGCATTGCCCGAGGGCCCGGGATCAGGAGGGGCCCGGCAGGGCCGTCTCTCTGCATGGGCACGCTGGCAATTTGTCTGGGGGCCCCACGCAGGGTGACAATTTCCCTGATCTGATCTCCCCAGGACGCCGCAGCAGCAGCTTTACTGTGCGCTGGACTGGTTGCTAGAATGGCCAGCCGACTGGCGTCTAGCAACCAGTGACGTCCTGAGAATGAAAACGAGGCCGAGGAGAGGACACAGGAAGCAGAGCAGAGAGGATCTTCCTCGTTCTCCGCGCGCGCGTATATGTCTGGAATGTGTGGAATGTCCCCCACCTCCTCCCTTCATCGCAGCAGTGTGCGGCTGAGAAATACCGAGCAGAATACCTCAGAGCAGGACCGAGCAGAGGCAAACTGCTGCTTGAGGTGATCTCCCTCATTGTAAATGTTGTTTATCTAGTTTTTTTTCCCCTCTCTCTCGACTTCTTTCTTTCTTTTTTCCTCCCTCTCCTCTCTCTCTTTCCCTCTCTCTCTCTTTCCCTCTCTCTCTCTCTCTCTCTTTTCCCTCTCTATTCTCTCTCTCTCTATCTCTCTCTTTCCCTCTCTATCTCTCTCTATCTCTCTCTCTATCTCTCTATCTCTCTTTCTCTCTCTCTCTATCTCTCTCTCTCTATCTCTCTCCTCTTTCCTCTCTATCTCTCCTTTCCCTCTCTATCTCTCTCTTTCCCTCTCTATCTCTCTCTCTCTCTCTCTCTATCTCTCTCTCTTTCCTCTCTCTCTCTTTCCCTCTCTCTCCTCTCCCTCTTTTTTCCCTCTCTCTCTTTTATTTTTCCTTCCCCTATCAAGGATAAGTAAATTAATAAATAAAATATTAAAAAATCTTTTTAGTCCATAAAAAAAATTTTTATAAAAAAAATTGTCCATAGTGAATCTTCCCAAGTGACAAGAAAAAGTCCAAACGTGCAAAAAATTGCCACTATCCAATAACTGTGTGTATTCAGTGTCCACATGTGGGGATCCAACCTTCTGTGCACCACTATTTCCCCTAAATGGACTCGCTGGAAATTAAGCTGGTGGAACCAGCAATCACACTTTCCTAATAACTTTCCAGCCTGGTGGTCGGTTTCCTCAGTAATAGTTATCCCGATTGGTCAGTGGGAAGAATGTCCCTTACATTGGTGGTCAGTGGGAAGAATGCTTCTTACATTGGTGGTCAGTGGGAAGAATGTCCCCTTATATTGGTGGTTAATGAAAAAAAATGTCCCGTACATTGGGGGTCAGTGACACGCATGTCTCCTTACATTAGGGGTCAGTAGGAAGAATGTTCGTTACATTGGTGGTTAATGAAAAGAATAACCCTTACATTGGTGGTCAATGAAAAGAATGTCCCGAACATTGGTGGTCAATGAAAAGAATGTCCCGTACATTGGGGGTCAGTGACACGCATGTCTCCTTACATTAGGGGTCAGTAGGAAGAATGTTCGTTACATTGGTGGTCAGTAAGAAGAATATGTCTTGTATTGGTGGTTAGTCAGAAGAATATCTCCTTAAATTGATGGTCACTGAGAAAAATGTCTCCTTACATTGGTGGTCAGTGGGAAGAATGCCCCTTAATAATGGTGGTCATTGGAAGAATGCTTCTTACATTGGTGGTCAGTGGGAAGAATGCTCCTTACATTGGTGGTCAGTGGGAAGAATGATCCTTACATTGGTGGTCAGTGGGAAGAATGCTCCTTACATTGGGGTCAGTGGGAAGAATGCTCCTTACATTGGGGTCAGTGGGAAGAATGCTCCTTACATTGGTGGTTAGTGGGAAGAATGCTCCTTACATTGGTGATCAGTGGGAAGAAGGAGGAGGACACACCCAAAGAGCTCTCTCAGAGAACCAGCCCTTTTCAAGCCTGGGCCTTGCTTGCTAGCTTGGCCCAGGAACAATGCCTGATCCTGGGGGAGGCCCTGGGAGGGATCCCCCTGATGACACGGGGCCTAGTGAGGAGGAGGTGGAGGACCTGTCTGTGGGTCCAGGCCCTGGTGAGAATGCGGATGTCTTCAGCCAGAAGATTATCAATCGTTTTAGGGCGATTGGGAGAGCGGAAGAAAAACTTAAAGTTTTGAAGGCTGAACACAAATCCTTCAAAACCAAGTATTTCCAGGCCTGGAGTAAAAATCGCACAGCCATGAAGCCTGAGTTACAGGAATTGGAAGAAAAGGTAAAGGAACAAACTTTATTATTGGAAAGGCTGAAAGACAGAAGTGGAGCATTTAAAGAAAAATTTGACAATGAGAGGCGATTTACCAGCCAAGCATCAGCAAGTTCTGTGGATCAGCAGCCTCAGTTAATGGATGACCAGGCTCCATCTGCCTCTGCACCTCTCCCCCCATGCCAGAACTGGGAATCACCAGCGGCAACCAGCCAGGGGGTTGAGAGTGGACATGGATCCCTGACATTCATCCAGCAGATGGAGTCACCCCTGAAAGCAGACAGGTTTGTATTTTCTGATGATCCATCAGAAATCCCTGAGGATGGGCAGAGGAGATACAGGCCAGCAAAGCCAGTAATGGTGGAGAAATCCCAGTACACCATGCTGCCATCCAACATGTCTGCCCCATCTGCTGTAGTGGATGGTGTCCCAGGTGAGAAGGAGCTCTGCATACAGCTACCTATGGGAGTTACCGCTGTGGAGAAACCGAGTGCAGACATGCAAGCCCCGGACCATCAGACGAATGTGGATGGACCTGCATTAAACACCCCAGGCATGGATTTTGCTGGTCTGGCTGAGACCAGTAGTCCCACGGCAAGCAAAATGGCTGCCAGCTCCAAAGAGCCTGCTTCATGTTCACCTGAGCCTCCCAGTCTTCCAGTGCTGATTGCTGATGGGGGAGGGGATCAACATAGTTCTGGAAGTGGAATGGAAGTAGCAATGGAAATATCCTGCAATGCTTTACCTGCTGCTGTGTTAAAACAGAATGCTATTTCCACAGCTGAAAACCCTGTCCTAGTGGAAGAGAAGATGACAGCTGGAGTTCTTACCAATGCAGCAGCAACTATGGATTCTGCTGTGAAGACAACAGCAATAATAAATATCCCAGCAAGTATAAAAAATGACAATGTTAAAGCAATGAATGTGGTGGGTGGTGGTGAAGGGGTTAGTAATGCTGGGAAAAATAAAAATGACATTTCTCCTCCTGCTCAGCAGAGGAAAGATTCGATTGCACAGATCAATCCCGAATCTGTGCAATCGTTATCTGCTAAGTGTGTGTCAGATAATTTAAAAAAAACTGATGGATTTTCTGCTGGGAGGAATGTTGGAAGCTATGCTTCAGCTTTGGGGAGTCACACCAGGGTGGGTGGTGGGAATTCTGTTATTAGTCAAAATTCAGGGAGGTTTGGTGGGTATAGGAGGAGGAATGTGGTACAGTTAAGGTGGGTGGGGGATGGAACTCCGCCAGTAAGGGGGAGGGTGGCTGAGTTGATTTTGGAAATGGGGTTTAAAGCTTGTGATATTTTTGCTTTAATTTGCCCGGTGGGGAGTTATGAATTTGATTTGTCGTTTGTAAAACCTGAAAGTTTGGATCTCTTCTGGGAGAGATTTAGGAGGTGCAAGGGCCTTCAGCAGTGGAGTGGTTTGGTGCCAAAAGTGATCTCAAGGCAGCCTCTGATAAAATCAGTGACCATTTTGGTGCGTAACGAATCCATACCAGAGGCTGATTTATTAGTATGGCTACGCCGATATGGCGAGGTCCTCACTCCACTGCGGAAGGTCCTTGATGAGCATGGGATATGGACAGGGGCCTGGACAGTGTCGCTAAAATTGGGGGTGCTGGGCGATGTAGTTCAGCACCTTCCCTGCTCAGCCTTTCTGGGTAGGGATAGGCTGACCATTTTCTACCAAGGTCAGCCTAAGGTGTGCAATAAATGTGGTGATAAAGGCCACTTTGCATCGTCCTGCACCCACAAGAAGTGCTCACTGTGCCAGGATTTAGGCCATTTGGCCAGAGAATGCACCCAGATTCGGTGCAATTTGTGCCAGCAGCTGGGTCATCCATATAGCCAGTGCCCAGAGGCACTGCATAACTTGCCAGGATTGGAGACTGAGCTGCAGAGGCTTGATAAAGAAGATGAAGCAGCTGAAGTTAGAGAGGAAATTGTTGTTGCCCCTCCTGTGTCTGTTGTGTCAGATTCTGTTTCCCCTAGTGATGTGGTCCCTGAGTCTGTGTCTGTTGTGTCAGATTCTGTTTCCCCTAGTGATGTGGTCCCTGAGTCTGTCCCTCCTGTTGTTCCTACATCTACTGTGCGTAGATCCTCCAGACTAGCGGAGGCTGCTGGGGGGCGGGTATAGTGGATCTTCCCCCTCGGCCTACTCCACCTCCAGTCCCTGTCTCTCGACACCGCAAACGCGGCCAAGAGGGTGCAGGGGTGCTGGATGGTGGTGGGGTCGATGGGGTTGAGGGAGGGGTGTCCATGTCCCATGTCTCACCCTCTGTTGTGGAGGATTCGGATGATGAGGGGTGGGAGAGGACAAAGAGGAAGAAAAAGAAGAAGAGGAAGACCAGTAAAGCGGTCACTTCTTCCTTACAGTTAGAGCCAGGAGGGGTTCCTCTTGGCAACACATTTTCGGTTTTATCAGGGGAGGAGTTAGTATCCGATTTATCTACTTTATCATCTATGGATGAGGGGGAGTCACATAGTGTAAAGAGAGCTGTTTCGGGTGATGAGAGTGTGGTGGAGGTTAAGAAACGACTACCCCAATCATCCTGATGGCAGTGCCCGCTCTGATAAAGGTGGCGACCATTAATGTCGCCAGCGTGAAGTCTGCAAGAGCTCGTGATATTGCCTTATTTTTGCTCAGTGAGTTTGATGCTGAGATTTTATTTTTGCAAGAGACCTGGCTCAATACTTTGGCCGATGTCCATCTAGCAAAAAGGGAGTGGAGATGCGGTCCCTCCTTTTGGTCTCTTGCGGCTGAGCCTTGCAGCGGAGTTGCGGTTCTTTTTAAAACCGATATGGTAACGTGCCGGCGGATAATTGAGGTAGAAATGGGGAGATGCATGGTCTTAGACGTCTCTGTTAGGGGGCAGGACCTGCGCCTGATCAATATCTATGGACCGCAGTCAAAATGGGACAGGAAATGCCTCTTCACAAAGATCAAGCCCTTCCTTTTTACATCCCAGCAGGTTGTCTTTGGAGGTGACTTTAACACCATAATTAGGCCTGAAGACAGGAGGGTCTCCATAGACAGGCTGGGTTATGATAGCGTTTTTCTTAGAGATATGGTTAGACAAGCAGGCCTGGTAGATGTGCACATTAAGCACTGCCCTGGCAGCACGGGATTCACGTTTCAGAGAGGGAATAGTCAGAGTAGGATAGATAGGTTTTTTTTAAAGGAGAACTCTGCTTTCTCGGCTCCTGAGTTGAGGGCGGTGGAGTTCTCTGACCACTGTATGCTGTCTGTGACTCTGAATGCCTCGGACACTCCACCCAGGGGAAGGGGTACCTGGAAACTGAATTCGGCTCTCCTGGAAGATGTAGAGGTAAGACAATCCTTTGAGGATTTTTTTCAGGCACAGGTTTCTATTCTGGACTTTTGCAGCAGTAAGTCAGAGTGGTGGGAGCTTGTGAAACAAAGGGCGATTGGACTTTTCAAGGCCATAAGTAAGAAGAAGCAGCTTGGTATGTATATTGCCTACCAGCATTTGCGGAGGAAGCTTGATCGTCTTGTCTCGTATGGAGGAGATCCAGGGGAGATCTCGGAGGTAAAGCTTCTTCTTAGTAAGTGTCAATACGACCGGCATGCCTCCTTGGTTCTGGAGAGAGATTATGGGAAATATCACTCGCCTGATCCTTACCAGAACTGTAAGCAAGGCATAGCAGTTAAGACGGTCATAGGTCTGAGGGATAGTACGGGTTCCCTGGTGAAGTCCAGATCAGGGATCCTGGAGATCTTCAGGTCATATTACGCAGACCTTCTGGGAAGAAACGACCTTAGTCGGGACAGGATGGAAAGCTTTCTGGATTCTACTCCAGGATTGGGAAATGATACATTGCCTTTGATGGATTTGACAGAACCAATTTCAGCGGATGAGGTAGTTCGTGCTATAGAGAAGCTGGCTACCAAAAAGTCGCCTGGGCCAGATGGGTTGACAGCTGAATTTTACAAGTGTTTTAAGTCCATTCTGGCTCCCTTTTTAACGGAGGTTTATAACAGCTGTTTAGATGAGGGTTCTCTCCCTCCCTCCATGAGGCAATCCGCTGTGATTCTTCTGTCAAAAGGTAAAGACCCCTCAATAATTGAGAACTGGCGCCCCATCAGTCTTCTCAATGTTGATAGAAAGATCTTGGCGAAGATTCTTTTTTGGCGCTTGTCATCAGTAGCAGGCGATTTGTTGTCCAATCATCAGCACTGCTCGGTCCAGGGCAGAAGTACCTTTTCAGCAATTTTAGCTGTCCGGGAGGCTTTGGAGCGATGCAGGGCTGCTGGATGGAGAAAGTACTTGCTGGCATTGGATCAGGCGAAGGCTTTTGATCGAGTCAATCATGAGTACCTGTATTTGCTACTTGGTAGATACGGCCTGCAGGGGAGGTTTATTGATTGGCTGAAAACATTATATAAAGGGGCTGAGAGCTTCCCACTTGTTAATGGTTGGGTTGGACGGCCTTTTGAGGTTGGCTCTGGGGTGCGCCAGGGGTGTCCTTTGAGCCCCCTGCTATATGTATTCGCAATCGATCCCTTCATAAGAAGGTTAGAGAGTGGATCGTTGTGTGGGGTGCCTTTGGGCATTGCTGGTGTGCCGCCTTTGAAGGTCGTGGCCTATGCCGATGATGTGTCTGTTATTATCTCTGGGATGGAGGAGGCGCAGGAGGTGGTCTCTGTGATAGAGCAGTACACTGAGGCTTCTGGCTCTAAAATCAATCATGAAAAGAGTGAAGTTTTCTGGATGGGTGAGGAGGGTGAAAGCTTCGAACTTCCGGATGCCTTCCCAGAGCCCCAGCAGGAAATTAAAGTGTTGGGCATCAAATTTGGTCCTGGTGACTATGGTCATCGAAATTGGGAAAGCAGGTTGTTGAATGCCAATGCCAAGGTGGCAAGCTGGAAGAAATGGAAACTTTCCTTGAGGGAAAGGGTTGACTTGATTAAAACTTACCTGATCCCAATCTTTTTATATGTCAGCTTTGTCTGTATCTTGCCGGAATCTCTCTATGCAAGGGTGTACAGCTGCTTTTTCCAACTGTTATGGGGAAATAGGCTGAACCTGATCAAACGCAATGTAACTTACCTGTCCAGGCGGGAGGGTGGTCTAGGAATGGTCAACCCTATAGTTTTCTTTTCTCTGCTTTTTTTAAAGTATAATCTTGGTAATATGTTAGCAGAGACCCCGCCGGGATGGGTGGGTATTTTTCAATCTTGGTTTAGGCCTTTTCTGCGATGCTGGGAAGATGGCGGGCCAGTGAAAAGTCTGAGAGTCCGACATGGCAAGCTTCCGGCTTATGTTGCCCCGTGTCTGAAAATACTTAGGCAGTGGCAGGTGACAGTGGGGGATATCAAGTCCCTCCCCAGAAAGCTTCTGGAGAAGAGGATTTTGGGCTCTGCTTTCAGTGTGTCGCTGACCTTAAGGGATTGCCCAGGCCCCGTAATGAGGGAGGGGTTGCGTTTAATTAACTTAGGAAGAATCCCTTTGAAGTTTAGGGATCAAGCCTGGCTCGCTTTCCATGGAAGGCTCTATGTGAGAGGGAACCTGAAGCATCGCCCTGTGGATGATCGGGATTGTCCTAGAGCGGAGTGTGTTGGTAAAGTGGAGTCTATGGACCACTTTTTGCTCCAGTGTCCCTTTAACATAGAGGTGTATAAAAGGGTGGGGAGGGCTCTAGGCATCCCCTTTCTCTATCGCATGAGTTATGCGGAGTGGGTGTACGGGGCATTCCCGACTCTCTGGGATTTTGATTTGGATACACTTTTTCTAGTTAGTATAGTTGTCCGTTACTTCACGTGGAATGCACGGTGCCAGATTACCCTGCGGAAGAAAGTCCTCCCTGTCGAGGTGGTGGTGTACGATATTCTGGGTGAGGTTGGGAAGATTCGGGGTCTTGAGAAGGGCAGGGAGCCTCGAGCGGTCTGGATAAGGGCGTGGAGGAATATCAGACCTGCTTTTGGTGAACTGTCCATCTCTGGGTGAAAAGCTTTTTTCCTATGCTATTTCTTTCACGCCCTTAGCTTTTGTTAGTTAATATCTTCATTTTTGAAGAAGGGCTGCATGCATAATGGGAGTGGTTTTGTTTCTTGACCTCGCAGGTTTGATGTCTGGTGTGGTGGTGTGAGTCTTATTAAGATTATTTTTCCCGGTAATGATGTGTTTCATGATGTGAGTTTTGTTTTTGCTGTAAAGCCATTCTTTATTTGAGAGCAGAACTTGCTATGTATTTTTTTTCCCTTTTCATGTAAATATGTATATATTTATTTATGTATATTGATTTTATGATTATTGATTGCAAGACTTTTAATAAACAAAAATTGGGAAGAATGCCCCTTACATTGGTGGTCAGTGGGAAGAAATCTTCTTACATTGGTGGTCAGTGGGAAGAATGCTTCTTACATTGGTGGTCAGTGGGAAGAATGTCCCTTACATTGGTGGTTAATGAAAAAAAATGTCCCGTACATTGGGGGTCAGTGACACGCATGTCTCCTTACATTAGGGGTCAGTAGGAAGAATGTTCGTTACATTGGTGGTTAATGAAAAGAATAACCCTTACATTGGTGGTCAATGAAAAGAATGTCCCGAACATTGGTGGTCAATGAAAAGAATGTCCCGAACATTGGTGGTCAATGAAAAGAATGTCCCGTACATTGGGGGTCAGTGACACGCATGTCTCCTTACATTAGGGGTCAGTAGGAAGAATGTTCGTTACATTGGTGGTCAGTAAGAAGAATATGTCTTGTATTGGTGGTTAGTCAGAAGAATATCTCCTTAAATTGATGGTCACTGAGAAAAATGTCTCCTTACATTGGTGGTCAGTGGGAAGAATGCCCCTTAATATGGTGGTCATTGGAAGAATGCTTCTTACATTGGTGGTCAGTGGGAAGAATGGTTCTTACATTGGTGGTCAGTGGGAAGAATGCTCCTTACATTGGTGGTCAGTGGGAAGAATGATCCTTACATTGGTGGTCAGTGGGAAGAATGCTCCTTACATTGGGGTCAGTGGGAAGAATGCTCCTTACATTGGTGGTCAGTGGGAAGAATGCTCCTTACATTGGTGGTCAGTGGGAAGAATGCTCCTTACATTGGTGGTCAGTGGGAAGAATGATCCTTACATTGGTGGTCAGTGGGAAGAATGCTCCTTACATTGGGGTCAGTGGGAAGAATGTCCCTTACATTGGGGGTCAGTGGGAAGAAGGAGGAGGACACACCCAAGGAGCTCTCTGTGAGATCCAGCCTTTTTTCAAGCCTGGGCCTTGCTTGCTAGCTTGGCCCAGGAACAATGCCTGATCCTGGGGGAGGCCCTGGGAGGGATCCCCCTGATGACACAGGGCCTAGTGAGGAGGAGGTGGAGGACCTGTCTGTGGGTCCAGGCCCCGGTGAGAATGCGGATGTCTTCAGCCAGAAGGTTTCAATCGTTTTAGGGCGATTGGGAGAGCGGAAGAAAAACTTAAAGTTTTGAAGGCTGAACACAAATCCTTCAAAACCAAGTATTTCCAGGCCTGGAGTAAAAATCGCACAGCCATGAAGCCTGAGTTACAGGAATTGGAAGAAAAGGTAAAGGAACAATCTTTATTATTGGAAAGGCTGAAAGATAGAAGTGGAGCATTTAAAGAAAAGTTTGACAATGAGAGGCGTTTTACCAGCCAAGCATCAGCAAGTTCTGTGGATCAGCAGGCTCAGTTAATGGATGACCAGGCTCCATCTGCCTCTGCACCTCTCCCCCCATGCCAGAACTGGGAATCACCAGCGGCAACCAGCCAGGGGGTTGAGAGTGGACATGGATCCCTGACATTCATCCAGCAGATGGAGTCACCCCTGAAAGCAGACAAGTTTGTCTTTTCTGATGATCCATCAGAAATCCCTGAGGATGGGCAGAGGAGATACAGGCCAGCAAAGCCAGTAATGGTGGAGAAATCCCAGTACACCATGCTGCCATCCAACATGTCTGCCCCATCTGCTGTAGTGGATGGTGTCCCAGGTGAGAAGGAGCTCTGCATACAGCTACCTATGGGAGTTACCGCTGTGGAGAAACCGACAGACATGCAAGGAAAATCCCTGACCGTGGAATCCCCGGACCATCAGATGAATGTGGATGGACCTGCATTAAACACCCCAGGCATGGATTTTGCTGGTCTGGCTGAGACCAGTAGTCCCACGGCAAGCAAAATGGCTGCCAGCTCCAAAGAGCCTGCTTCATGTTCACCTGAGCCTCCCAGTCTTCCAGTGCTGATTGACCAGCTGAGTGCTGATGGGGGAGGGGATCAACATGGTTCTGGAAGTGGAATTGAAGTAGCAATGGAAATATCCTGCAATGCTTTACCTGCTGCTGTGTTAAAACAGAATGCTATTTCCACAGCTGAAAACCCTGTCCTAGTGGAAGAGGAGATGACAGCTGGAGTTTTTACCAGTGCAGCAGCTATGGATTCTGCTGTGAAGACAACAGCAATAATAAATATCCCAGCAAGTATAAAAAATGACATTAATGTTAAAGCAATGAATGTGGTGGGTGGTGGTGAAGGGGTTAGTAATGCTGGGAAAAATAAAAATGACATTTCTCCTCCTGCTCAGCAGAGGAAAGATTCGATTGCACAGATCAATCCCGAATCTGTGCAATCGTTATCTGCTAAGTGTGTGTCAGATAATTTAAAAAAAACTGATGGATTTTCTGCTGGGAGGAATGTTGGAAGCTATGCTTCAGCTTTGGGGAGTCACACCAGGGTGGGTGGTGGGAATTCTGTTATTGGTCAAAATTCAGGGAGGTTTGGTGGGTATAGGAGGAGGAATGTGGTACAGTTGAGGTGGGTGGGGGATGGAACTCCACCAGTAAGGGGGAGGGTGGCTGAGTTGATTTTGGAAATGGGGTTTAAAGTCTGTGATATTTTTGCTTTAATTTGCCCGGTGGGGAGTTATGAATTTGATTTGTCGTTTGTAAAACCTGAAAGTTTGGATCTCTTCTGGGAGAGATTTAGGAGGTGCAAGGGCCTTCAGCAGTGGAGTGGTTTGGTGCCAAAGGTAATTTCAAGGCAGCCTCTGATAAAATCAGTGACCATTTTGGTGCGTAACGAATCCATACCAGAGGCTGATTTATTAGTATGGCTACGCCGATATGGCGAGGTCCTCACTCCACTGCGGAAGGTCCTTGATGAGCATGGGATATGGACAGGGGCCTGGACAGTGTCACTAAAATTGGGGGTGCTGCGCGATGTAGTTCAGCACCTTCCCTGCTCAGCCTTTCTGGGTAGGGATAGGCTGACCATTTTCTACCAAGGTCAGCCTAAGGTGTGCAATAAATGTGGTGATAAAGGCCACTTTGCATCGTCCTGCACCCACAAGAAGTGCTCACTGTGCCAGGATTTAGGCCATTTGGCCAGAGAATGCACCCAGATTCGGTGCAATTTGTGCCAGCAGCTGGGTCATCCATATAGCCAGTGCCCAGAGGCACTGCATAACTTGCCAGGATTGGAGACTGAGCTGCAGAGGCTTGATAAAGAAGATGAAGCAGCTGAAGTTAGAGAGGAAATTGTTGCTGCCCCTCCTGTGTCTGTTGTGTCAGATTCTGTTTCCCCTGGTGATGTGGTCCCTGAGTCTGTCCTTCCTGTGTCTGTTGTGTCAGATTTTGTTTCCCCTGGTGATGTGGTCCCTGAGTCTGTCCCTCCTGTGGTTGTTCCTACATCTACTGTGCGTAGATCCTCCAGACTAGCGGAAGCTGCTGGGGGGGCGGGTATAGTGGATCTTCCCCCTCGGCCTACTCCACCTCCAGTCCCTGTCTCTCGACACCGCAAACGCGGCCAAGAGGGTGCAGGGGTGCTGGATGGTGGTGGGGTCGATGGGGTTGAGGGAGGGGTGTCCATGTCCCATGTCTCACCCTCTGTTGTGGAGGATTCGGATGAGGAGGGGTGGGAGAGGACAAAGAGGAAGAAAAAGAAGAAGAGGAAGACCAGTAAAGTGGTCGTTTCTTCCTTACAGTTAGAGCCAGGAGGGGTTCCTCTTGGCAACACATTTTCGGTTTTATCAGGGGAGGAGTTGGTGTCGGATTTATCTATTTGTTTATCATCTATGGATGAGGGGGAGTCACATAGTGTAAAGAGAGCTGTCTCGGGTGATGAGAGTGTGGTGGAGGTTAAGAAACGACTACCCCAATCATCCTGATGGCAGTGCCCGCTCTGATAAAGGTGGCGACCATTAATGTCGCCAGCGTGAAATCTGCAAGAGCTCGTGATATTGCCTTATTTTTGCTCAGTGAGTTTGATGCTGAGATTTTATTTTTGCAAGAGACCTGGCTCAATACTTTGGCCGATGTCCATCTAGCAAAAAGGGAGTGGAGATGCGGTCCCTCCTTTTGGTCTCTTGCGGCTGAGCCTTGCAGCGGAGTAGCGGTTCTTTTTAAAACCGATATGGTAACGTGCCGGCGGATAATTGAGGTAGAAATGGGGAGATGCATGGTCTTAGACGTCTCTGTTAGGGGGCAGGACCTGCGCCTGATCAATATCTATGGACCGCAGTCAAAATGGGACAGGAAATGCCTCCTCACAAAGATCAAGCCCTTCCTTTTTACATCCCAGCAGGTTGTCTTTGGAGGTGACTTTAACACCATAATTAGGCCTGAAGACAGGAGGGTCTCCATAGACAGGCTGGGTTATGATAGCGTTTTTCTTAGAGATATGGTTAGACAAGCAGGCCTGGTAGATGTGCACATTAAGCACTGCCCTGGCAGCACGGGATTCACATTTCAGAGAGGGAATAGTCAGAGTAGGATAGATAGGTTTTTTTTAAAGGAGAACTCTGCTTTCTCGGCTCCTGAGTTGAGGGCGGTGGAGTTCTCTGACCACTGTATGCTGTCTGTGACTCTGAATGCCTCGGACACTCCACCCAGGGGAAGGGGTACCTGGAAACTGAATTCGGCTCTCCTGGAAGATGTAGAGGTAAGACAATCCTTTGAGGATTTTTTTCAGGCACAGGTTTCTATTCTGGACTTTTGCAGCAGTAAGTCAGAGTGGTGGGAGCTTGTGAAACAAAGGGCGATTGGACTTTTCAAGGCCATAAGTAAGAAGAAGCAGCTTGGTATGTATATTGCCTACCAGCATTTGCGGAGGAAGCTTGATCGTCTTGTCTCGTATGGAGGAGATCCAGGGGAGATCTCGGAGGTAAAGCTTCTTCTTAGGAAGTGTCAATACGACCGGCATGCCTCTTTGGTTCTGGAGAGAGATTATGGGAAATATCACTCGCCTGATCCTTACCAGAACTGTAAGCAAGGCATAGCAGTTAAGACGGTCATAGGTCTGAGGGATAGTACGGGTTCCCTGGTGAAGTCCAGATCAGGGATCCTGGAGATCTTCAGGTCATATTACGCAGACCTTCTGGGAAGAAAGGACCTTAGTCGGGACAGGATGGAAAGCTTTCTGGATTCTACTCCAGGATTGGGAAATGATACATTGCCTTTGATGGATTTGACGGAACCAATTTCAGCGGATGAGGTAGTTCGTGCTATAGAGAAGCTGGCTACCAAAAAGTCGCCTGGGCCAGATGGGTTGACAGCTGAATTTTACAAGTGTTTTAAGTCCATTCTGGCTCCCTTTTTAGCGGAGGTTTATAACAGCTGTTTAGAAGAGGGTTCTCTCCCTCCCTCCATGAGGCAATCCGCTGTGATTCTTCTGTCAAAAGGTAAAGACCCCTCAATAATTGAGAACTGGCGCCCCATCAGTCTTCTCAATGTTGATAGAAAGATCTTGGCGAAGATTCTTTTTTGGCGCTTGTCGTCAGTAGCAGGCGATTTGTTGTCCAATCATCAGCACTGCTCGGTCCAGGGCAGAAGTACCTTTTCAGCAATTTTAGCTGTCCGGGAGGCTTTGGAGCGATGCAGGGCTGCTGGATGGAGAAAGTACTTGCTGGCATTGGATCAGGCGAAGGCTTTTGATCGAGTCAATCATGAGTACCTGTATTTGCTACTTGGTAGATACGGCCTGCAGGGGAGGTTTATTGATTGGCTGAAAACATTATATAAAGGGGCTGAGAGCTTCCCACTTGTTAATGGTTGGGTTGGACGGCCTTTTGAGGTTGGCTCTGGGGTGCGCCAGGGGTGTCCTTTGAGCCCCCTGCTATATGTATTCGCAATCGATCCCTTCATAAGAAGGTTAGAGAGTGGATCGTTGTGTGGGGTGCCTTTGGGCATTGCTGGTGTGCCGCCTTTGAAGGTCGTGGCCTATGCCGATGATGTGTCTGTTATTATCTCTGGGATGGAGGAGGCGCAGGAGGTGGTCTCTGTGATAGAGCAGTACACTGAGGCTTCTGGCTCTAAAATCAATCATGAAAAGAGTGAAGTTTTCTGGATGGGTGAGGAGGGTGAAAGCTTCGAACTTCCGGATGCCTTCCCAGAGCCCCAGCAGGAAATTAAAGTGTTGGGCATCAAATTTGGTCCTGGTGACTATGGTCATCGAAATTGGGAAAGCAGGTTGTTGAATGCCAATGCCAAGGTGGCAAGCTGGAAGAAATGGAAACTTTCCTTGAGGGAAAGGGTTGACTTGATTAAAACTTACCTGATCCCAATCTTTTTATATGTCAGCTTTGTCTGTATCTTGCCGGAATCTCTCTATGCAAGGGTGTACAGCTGCTTTTTCCAACTGTTATGGGGAAATAGGCTGAACCTGATCAAACGCAATGTAACTTACCTGTCCAGGCGGGAGGGTGGTCTAGGAATGGTCAACCCTATAGTTTTCTTTTCTCTGCTTTTTTTAAAGTATAATCTTGGTAATATGTTAGCAGAGACCCCGCCGGGATGGGTGGGTATTTTTCAATCTTGGTTTAGGCCTTTTCTGCGATGCTGGGAAGATGGCGGGCCAGTGAAAAGTCTGAGAGTCCGACATGGCAAGCTTCCGGCTTATGTTGCCCCGTGTCTGAAAATACTTAGGCAGTGGCAGGTGACAGTGGGGGATATCAAGTCCCTCCCCAGAAAGCTTCTGGAGAAGAGGATTTTGGGCTCTGCTTTCAGTGTGTCGCTGACCTTAAGGGATTGCCCAGGCCCCGTAATGAGGGAGGGGTTGCGTTTAATTAACTTAGGAAGAATACCTTTGAAGTTTAGGGATCAAGCCTGGCTCGCTTTCCATGGAAGGCTCTATGTGAGAGGGAACCTGAAGCATCGCCCTGTGGATGATCGGGATTGTCCTAGAGCGGAGTGTGTTGGTAAAGTGGAGTCTATGGACCACTTTTTGCTCCAGTGTCCCTTTAACATAGAGGTATATAAAAGGGTGGGGAGGGCTCTAGGCATCCCCTTTCTCTATCGCATGAGTTATGCGGAGTGGGTGTACTCCCGACTCTCTGGGATTTTGATTTGGATACACTTTTTCTAGTTAGTATAGTTGTCCGTTACTTCACGTGGAATGCACGGTGCCAGATTACCCTGCGGAAGAAAGTCCTCCCTGTCGAGGTGGTGGTGTACGATATTCTGGGTGAGGTTGGGAAGATTCGGGGTCTTGAGAAGGGCAGGGAGCCTCGAGCGGTCTGGATAAGGGCGTGGAGGAATATCAGACCTGCTTTTGGTGAACTGTCCATCTCTGGGTGAAAAGCTTTTTTCCTATGCTATTTCTTTCACGCCCTTAGCTTTTGTTAGTTAATATCTTCATTTTTGAAGAAGGGCTGCATGCATAATGGGAGTGGTTTTGTTTCTTGACCTCGCAGGTTTGATGTCTGGTGTGGTGGTGTGAGTCTTATTAAGATTATTTTTCCCGGTAATGATGTGTTTCATGATGTGAGTTTTGTTTTTGCTGTAAAGCCATTCTTTATTTGAGAGCAGAACTTGCTATGTATTTTTTTTTCCCTTTTCATGTAAATATGTATATATTTATTTATGTATATTGATTTTATGATTATTGATTGCAAGACTTTTAATAAACAAAAATTGGGAAGAAATCTTCTTACATTGGTGGTCAGTGGAAAGAATGCTTCTTACATTGGTGGTCAGTGGGAAGAATGCTCCTTACATTGGTGATCAGTGGGAAGAATGATCCTTACATTGGTGGTCAGTGGGAAGAATGATCCTTACATTGGTGGTCAGTGGGAAGAATGCTCCTTACATTGGGGTCAGTGGGAAGAATGCTCCTTACATTGGTGGTCAGTGGGAAGAATGCTCCTTACATTGGTGGTCAGTGGGAAGAATGCTTCTTACATTGGTGGTCAGTAGGAAGAATGCCCCTTACAATGGTGGTCGATGGGAGGAATGGCCCCCTTACATTGGTGGTCAGTGAAAATTATATAAAGTAAATAAAAATTGTTAAAAAAATGATTGTAAAGCACATCCAGGTAGAGGGCTATGTAGGATGAGCACACGTATGTGAACAATAATGGTGGCACATATGTATGGTATCGTCGGGAACGTCGCACTGAGAGCAATTCTAGGGCCATCATTTTGTAACATGCTGGTCAGAGCTTTTTATTTTTTGTATCTTTTTTATTAAACTGTTCAGCTAAGAAGACATTTGTTGCACCTATTATATTGTGTTAATTCATGAAAACCTTAATTTTGGAAATGTACCATTGTTGCACTTTATTTAATGTAAGTTTATTTTCTTTTTTTTCTATAATAAACATTTATTTTGAACATAGTGTAGAGAAATTCTGTGACAAACAAATGTAATGTGGGCAGTGCAAGATGTAGGCGGGGCTTTGTGTGGGTGTGGCTTGAGTGTGGGCGGGGACACATGGGGGCCCATGATCTCTTATTGCCCGGGGGCCCCATGAGTTGTCAGTCCGCCCCTGGGTTTGTGCCATCTTGGCATTTCATGGACTTCAAAAGTGTGATAGGTAGTAAGGAGTGAGATCAACAATTTACGCCCTTAGAAAACCAGAAGGTGCGGATTGGTTTTCCAGGTCCTGTACGTGGCTAGACTGCCAAAAAGTCTCACACATGTGGTATCCCTGTACTCAGGAGAAGCAACAGAATGTATTTTGGGGGGTCATTTCACATATTCCCATGGCATGCGTGAGCAATATATCATTTAGTGACGACTTTCTGTAAAAAATAAAATTGTCATCTTCCCGAAACTTAGGGCAAAATATAAAATACTCCATGGACTCAATATGCCTCTCAGCAAATAGCTTTGGGTGTCTACTTTTCAAAAAGGGGTCATTAAGGGGGTGTTTGAACTGTCCCGGCATTTTATGCTCAATCTTAGCCACACATTACCCACTCTTCTAACCACTTGAAAACCAAGCCTTTTCTGTGACTTTTTGTTTACATGAAAAAATATATTTTTTTTTACTAGAAAATTACTTTGAACCCCCAAACATTATATATTTCTTTAAAGCAGAGGCCCTATAGAATAAAATGGTGGATGTTGCAAATTTTTTTGTCACACGGTATTTGCGCAAAGATTTTCCAAACGCAATTTCTGCAAAAAAAATAATTTTTTTTTAAATTTATTGCACAAATACACTATATAATTCCAATTTGTTTGATAAAATTTAAAAGATGATCTTAGGCCAAGTACATAGATACCAAACATGACATGCTTTAAAAATTGCGCACGCCTGTGCAGCGGCAACAAACTACGTACATTTTTAAAAGCTTGTAAAAGTCTTTACAGGTTACCATTTTAGACTTACAGAGGAGGTCTACTGCAAGAATTACTGCACTTGACCTGGCGTTCGCGGCGATACCTCACATGCATGCTGCAATTGCGGTTTACATATAACACTAGACCAATGCTTGAGTGCGCCATTGCGCGCAAGCACGGGGGGGCTTGATTTTTTTTTATTTTGCTTTTTTATGTTATTTTGACACCTTTCCTTTCATTTTTTTTTTTTTTTAATAATTTTCATTGTTATCACAGTGAATTTAAATATCCCCTATGATAGCAATCTGTAGTGACAGGTACTCTTTTTTTAAAAAAATTGGGGTCTTTTAGACTAGATCTCTCCTCTGACCTTAACGCATCTGACCACACCAAAATTGGTGTGATAAAATACTTTCCCAATTTCCCAATGGCCCTGTTTATTTCTGGCGAAACAGAAGTCATGAAATGCTCGTAGCTTCCGGTATCTTAGGCCATAGAGATGATTGGAGCCATTCTCATCACCAATTAGCTCTATGGTTAGTTAATTGAACCACTGGCTGCACTCTCGGGTTAACCGGTGGGACAGGAGAGCCAGAGAAAAACCACGGAAGGCGACGGTGGGGGGGGGGGGTGTCCCCTCCCACTGCATGTAAAAGCAGTCTAGCGGCCAATTATCCACTAGGATTGCTTTTACATGTAAGCCAACCGCTGGCTGTAAAAAACGATACCAAGATGATGCCTAAATCTGCAGGCATCATCCTGGTATATAATAAAAAAGCAAAAAATTGGGGGAGCAAACCCTGAACATGTATATCTAAAGCCGGTGCAGCTATGAACCAAGCGACATGTATATTAAAAAAGAATAGTGCACACATGCAAAAGAAATGACTCTCATATATGGAGACAATCCATAAATAAAAATGGGAATTTGGTCCCACCATATGGCCATATCGTGCTCAAGCCCACCACTACGTCAAAGTCCCCATTATCAGTGGGTCCTACACTATCCATATTCAGACTTCTGAGGTTGAGCACCCCACCCCCCACACACACCTGTACTCTATCAGTGTCCACTATCAAGTAGATATAGGAGGAGTCCCCTGTAGTGCATTACCACATCTCTCCCAGCAAGGAGTGTTGTCTCCAAGGGTTAGAGAGGCTGGATTCACCCCTTTTTATGGATAGTGTAGGACCCACTGATAATGGGGTACTTTGACGTAGTGGTGGGCTTGAGCACGATATGGCCATATATGGTGGGACCAAATCCCCATTTTTATTTATGGATTATCATCCTGGTATAACCACTCAAAGTTCAGCAACGTACCAGTACATTGCTGGTCCTTGTTTGGCATATAGTTTAGGTTTTTTTTTTTTTCATGCAGCCTGTGGGCTGAACGAAAAAAAAGAGAACCTATCAGAAATCAGCAAAGGAATATTGTGTAGTATTACCCATCATTAACCGCCCAAACATCCACCCACTGAATTTAATGACGGGTATACACGACAATATTCCACATATACCTAAATAGTATTTTAACTGCAGTGCTGAAATCAGAAAATCACCACAGCTGCTGCCAGCAAAGGTATCCATATATGCTGAGCGCAAATGCTGTTTGTGTCAGAATATATAAAATCAATGTGGCAGCTGACGAGTAGGGATGATCGAACGGTTCGGGTCCACCATCGGTTCGGCCCGAACATTGGGTGTTCGAGGTTCGGCCGAATTTAGAACTTTTTGCCCAAAAAGTTCGGAATTCGGCAACCAGAACCGCCCAAAATGCAATGCTTCAGGAAATGGGCTTTAAAAGCCCGTGATTGGACCAGAACCATTAGCAAAAGCCAATTGAGGGGGCAGGAGAATGCTAGGAATGTGATTGGAGTGACTAGGGGGTCCCTAGACCAATCATTAGTGAATACGCCCCCCAGTATATAAGATCGCCCCCGCCATATTCCCAGCATTGTTATACTGGACATGGAAGAGAGTGGAAGCAGTTCTGTTAATTTTACTTTAAAAGTGTCATTTAGCTATTTTTAGTGTGAGGAAAGGGATATCTAGTGTAGTTAGAGTGCTCCTTTACACTTAAGTTAGCTTCAAAAATTTAGTTTCTGTAGGGAAAGTGTTAAGTGTCAGGGGACCGTAGTGTAGTGTAGGGTTAACTGACAGTGACTGCTATGGCAGGGTGACAAAACCCTTCCATAGCAGGGTGACCGCTATAGAGAAATGATCATTTCTCTGAGTTGCTTCGGGACAGGTATGTGGCTTCTCACCAGCAAGCATTTTTTATGCTGCAGGGGCTGCCACTGCCAGTGCTTTTTTGAGGACATGTTTGATGTCAGACATGACATCTGAACATGTGTATAGGGGGTATATATAGACATATATGTCTGAATATATACCCCTAGACATATATAGGTGTGATAGTAGCAGAAATATATTACTGTAAATGATTTCATTAGCGCAAGCATTTATTTCTGCTACTATCACACCTATATATGTCTAGGGGTATATATTCAGACATATATGCCTATATATACCCCCTATACACATGTTCAGATGTTTTGCCTGCCTCAAAAGAACCCCAAAAAATGCCAAAAAAACGCTAGCGTCAAAAAAAAAAAATGCCCAGGTGTGTTTTTGCTGGCATTTTTTGGGGGGTTTTGGAGGCAGGCAAAACATCAGAACTTGTGCACAGTACCACTATACACAAGTTCAGATGTTTTGCCTGCCTCAAAAGAACCCCAAAAAATGCCAAAAAAACGCTAGCGTCAAAAAAAAAAAAAATGCCCAGGTGTGTTTTTTCTGGCATTTTTTGGGGGGTTTTGGAGGCAGGCAAAACATCAGAACTTGTGCACAGTACCACTATACACAAGTTCAGATGTTTTGCCTGCCTCAAAAGAACCCCAAAAAATGCCAAAAAAACGCTAGCATCAAAAAAAAAAATGCCCAGGTGTGTTTTTGCTGGCATTTTTTGGGGGGTTTTGGAGGCAGGCAAAACATCAGAACTTGTGCACAGTACCACTATACACAAGTTCAGATGTTTTGCCTGCCTCAAAAGAACCCCAAAAAATGCCAAAAAAAACGCTAGCGTCAAAAAAAAAATGCCCAGGTGTGTTTTTGCTGGCATTTTTTGGGGGGTTTTGGAGGCAGGCAAAACATCAGAACTTGTGCACAGTACCACTATACACAAGTTCAGATGTTTTTCCTGACTGCAAAGAACCCAAAAAAATGCCTGCTATTAAACCGGCAAGGTGTTACAGCAGAGAAGCCATATTCCTGTGCTTAAAGTTTCCTAATACAAACGATCTTTTTTTTTATGGTTCTGGACATACTACAGACCTGAAACTTCACATGTACACTTTTTAGACCCCCCAGATCTGAAATCCAAAGTAAAAATAAAAAAATCTCTTTTTTTTTTTTTTTTTTATAATTTTTCAATCATTGGCTTTTTTATCAAAAATGACAATTTTTAAGAACTTTTTTTGTGTGATTTTGTGTCTGGGGGGTCTAAAAGGTGTACCTGTGAAGGTTTCAGCTCTGTAGCATGTCCAGAACCCCAAAAAAAGATCATATAAGTGTAAAAGAGGGGTCCCACCATTCCTGCTCTACTGAAAAAATTATCTTTTTCTGGTTCTGGACATGCTACAGAGCTGAAACTTCACAGGTACACTTTTTAGACCCCCCAGACACTAAATCCAAAAAAAGTCATGCCTGCCTCCAAAAATGCCCGATAAATGCAAGAAAAAGCGCCGTAGAGAAGCCGTATACCTGTTCTAATAAAAATTATAAGAAAATGCTAATTTTTGGGGGGTTCTGGACATGCTACAGAGCTGAAACTTCACATGTACACTTTTTAGACCCCCCAGATACTAAATCCAAAGTAAAAATCAAAAAATCTCCTTTTTTTTTTTTTTTTTTATAATTTTTCAATCATTGGCTTTTTTTTATCAAAAATGACAATTTTTAAGAACTTTTTTTTGTGTGATTTTGTGTCTGGGGGGTCTAAAAGGTGTACCTGTGAAGTTTCAGCTCTGTAGCATGTCCAGAACCAGAAAAAAAGATCATATAGGTGTTAAAGTTAAAGGAGGGTCCCGACCCACATCCCTGTTCTACTGAAAAATTATCTTTTTTTTTTCATGGTTCTGGACATGCTACAGAGCTGAAACTTCACATGCACACCTTTTAGACCCCCCAGATACTAAATCCAAAGTAAAAATGAAAAAATCTCTTTTTTTTTTTTTTTTTAATTTTTCAATAATTGGCTTTTTTATCAAAAATGACAATTTTTAAGAACTTTTTTTTGTGTGATTAATAGTTAATGGGGCATGACCCAGAACCCTAGGCACTTTTTAGGGGCATTTATTGGGTTTTAGGGCTTAAAAATTGTGTTTTTTGATTACAGAAGTTCGGGCCCCATTGATTTCAATGGGGTTCTGAAATCCGAACCGAACTTTCATGAAGTTCGGGTGTTCTGGTCGAACCGAACTTTTCAAAAGTTCGATCATCCCTACTGACGAGTACCTGCAAGAGAAACAGGTCACAAAAGAATGAAAAACAAACAAAGTACAGTAGGAAGAGTAGAAGAACATATAAAATGACTGACACAATAACTGTTTTTGGATTCTACATAAAAAATAAAAGCAAGAGTGTGGGACTTTAAATGAGGTTGACTAGACAAGGAAATTTATTACAAAAATACAAAAACATATGAAGATATTTTGGCAGAAGCACACACAGAGATATAACAACCAGTCAAGGTACAATATTGATACAAATAAATACAAATAAAATATTATGAAATACAATATTTCTCGGATCCTATGTGGATCTCTCTGAAGTAAATAGGTACAATAGAACCTCATGATCTCTGTGTTGACACAATGTGAATATGTCATGATGCATTAGACTATTTGAGTAATCGTAGGCTCGACGCGTTTCATGGACCTCCGTCCATTCATCAGGAGCTTTGATATATGTCTATAAAGTGAAAATATGGATTAAATTAGTATATTAATTAAAAATTGAAAAAAAAAAAAAATTGGAAGGTATATGAAAAAAAGACCTTGTGCAGTGTCAGATATCATGAGCTGTCCAGTCTGGGAATGAGGGACCACAGGGGACCCGGAATTGGATTTGGATTCTCTTATTTTTTTTCTAACTTTTTTTTTCTCTGAACTGCGATTTTCCAGCTTGGGTCTCTCAAAATGTCGATAGCCATTGAACATCTTTCGAGACCCTGTGTTTGTGTGCCCTACACTGTGTCATGCTGTACCCTACACTAAAACTCCACTAGTGTATGGTAGCGCTCTAAACATTCCCCGATGCAGAGACCAGGTTGGTCAGGACATCTGGGACAATAATAGCGGGTGTCACGCCTACATCCGCGTCTGCTACAGACATGACATCTTCTTTGGGGTCATCTTTGGGTAGGGGTACTCGGGAGGACATGTGGAAAATATCTCTCATGCAGCCGGCTCACTGCATCTGGAAGGGGAAGTTGGGCAGGCATGCCTCCTGGGTACAGGTAGGCAAGGATGATTGCTTCCTGGAAGGATCCAGTTCGTCCTGACGCCCTGTATAGGACAAAGGTGTTCAGCATAGCCAATTGGTATAAATAAACAGACACTTTTTTGTACCAGCGTCTGGCTTTACGGGCAACTAAATACGGCGCCAAAAGCTGGTCGTTAAAGAGGAAGTAAACCCTCCTCAGGAAGTTGTACCTATAGGTAAGCCTATGATAAGGCTTACCTATAGGTACTGTAAATATCTCCTAAACTTACACCGTTTAGGAGATATTTACCTTTAATGCAGCCAGTGACGTCACTGGCGCATGCGCTCTGAAGGAACGGCTGATCGTGCCGTTCCTTCAGAGCCCCGTGCCGTGACCGTCGGCTCCCGTGCGCGTGCGCGGGAGTGACGTCACCGCGGCTCCGGCCAATCAGATGACCGGATGCCGCGATCCCGGAAGACGGGCGACATGTCATGTCGCCCGTCATACAGGTAAGAGAGCGGCACGGCGGGGGCTCGTTCTAAGGTAAGTATTTCATAATGAGCTAGTATGCGAAGCATACTAGCTCATTATGTTTTTCTCTTGCAGGTTGTAAAAAAAAAAAAATTTTTTTAAATGAGTTTACAACCTCTTTAAGGTCCACCCCTCCCATATTAAGGTTATATTCGTGGACACAGAGGGGTTTCTCCATAATGCCAGTTGCCGTAGGAATTTGGATCGTCGTGTCTGCGTGAAGGGAGAACAGAACATAAACATCCCCTGTATCCCACCACTTCACTGCAAGCAATTTGTCCGTTTTCAAGCAGGCTCTCGCCCCCCGACTAAGACGGGAATTTACAAACCGTTGGGGAAAGCCCCGGTGATTAGGTCGCACCGTGCCACATGCGCCAATTTGTAATTCAGAAAGATGACTAAATAGTGGCACGCTTGTGTAGAAGTTGTCCACGTACAAATGGTACCCCTTTCCGGATAAGGGTGACACCAAGTCCCAAATTATCTTGTCGCTGCTCCCTATGTAGTCTGGGCAGTTGGGGGGCTCCATACAGCTATCTTTTCCCTCATAGACCCGGAAACTAACTGTATAACCTGTGGCCCTGTCACACAGTTTATACAGCTTGACCCCGTACTTGGCACGCTTGCTGGGGAGGTACTGTTTCATAGCAAGGCGGCCAGTAAATTTAATCAGGGACTCATCAACACAGACAACTTGTTCGGGGGTAAACAAGGCTGCAAACCGCTGATTGAAGTGGTCTATGAGGGGCCGAATTTTGTGGAGCCGATCATATGCAGGGTCTCCCCGAGGACGACAGATTTCATTGTCGCTGAAATGCATATATCGCAGAATTTGCTCGTATATCGCCCTGGACATGGAGGCAGAGTACATGCGCATATGGTGAAGTGGGCTAGTGGACCAATATAGCCGCAATTCACTCTGTTTAGTTATGCCCATGTGGAGGGAAAGATTTTAAAATCGGAAACCGTTATAGGTTTCCAGCCAAATGATCTGGCAAGGGGCGAATTTGGGTTGGCGGCGATAAATTGTTGTGCGTATAAATTTGATTGATCCACAATAGATCCGTAAAGATCTTCCGTGAAGAACAGCTCAAAAAAGTTCAGGGGCATAAAACCAGCTGTCTCCACGCGGATTCCAGGTTGGGCAGTGAATGGGGGAAGTACTGGCGCTGTAGAGTCAGTGGGTTGCCAATTGGGATATGCCAGCACTATCATCTGACATGGCCAGTACTATATACCTCTTCACTACTGTACCAACGTTTGCTCATTTTGGTAACTAAATTTACCGGTACAGTAGTGTGACTCACAGGTAATAAAAGCACCTGGTTGTCAAGGACTATTTCAAGCGCTACCAAAAAAAAACTGCTAATGCTAGCAGGGATCAGGCCTGACTCTGCTAACACAGCGGTTTTGTGTGTTGTGTTTTTTTGTAAGTGACAGTAATCTATTGATTACTACACTTGCCTGGGTGAAAGGGTTAAACGCAGGTGCTGGCAGGAATCAGTGCTGATCATGCAAACACCGCGTTTTGGGAACCCTAAACTATGGGGACGCTAGTATAGTTCTGATCAGATATTGATCTGTTCAAACACTATACTAGTAATGGAAGTGTATGTGTGTGTGTGTGTGGTAATCAAGGGGTTATTTCTAACTATGCGCCGGGGATCTGCGCTATTTTAGACTGACACTAACACTAGCTAATGTCACCTGTGTCACTAATAATAGTGATCAGAAAAAAACTGTACACTATAAAAGTGACACTGTGACAGGGCAATAAAGGGGTTAACTGGGGGGATCAGGGGGTTAAATCTTTATGGGGGGGATGGCGGGGACCCTAAACCTCCTTTGGGATAGAAAATAACTCGCTAGCGCAAACTCAAGTCACAATCATACTAATACAAAATACAGTAAAACTATATTACGTGTGTATTAGTGTGCAATGTGACAGGGGGGAAGGGGTTAACTGGATGTGATCAGTGGGGATCAGGGGGTTAAATCTTTATTGGGAGGGGGTGGCGGGTATCCTAAGGATAAAAGGAATGACCGCAAGCGCTAAACCTGGTCACAAGTCACACTTATATGGGTATATAGAAAATGCTATATACTGTATACAGTGTGTGTTGTGACAGGGGGTGTAGGGGGATCAGGGGGTTAAATCTTTATGGGGGGGTGGCGGGGACCCTAATCCTCCTTGGGACCGAAACTAACTTGCTAGCGCTAATTCAGGTCACAAACACACTAATACAAAATACAGAAAAACAGTATATTAAGTTTGTATTAGTGTGCAATGTGACAGGGGGGAAGGGGTTAACTGGGGGGGGGGGGGTTAAATCTTTATTGGGGGGTGGCGGTATTTTAAGTGAAAAAGGGGGGGTCGCAAGCGCTACACCTGGTCACAAATCACACTTATACAGGTATATAGGAAAATGCTCTATGCTGTATACAGTGTGTGTTGTGACAGGGGGTGTAGGGGTTAACTGGGGGGGGCAATCGGGGGTTAAATGTGCCTATCTAAGTGTAAATGTATGTGCTTGGTGCAGTACTTACAGTTAGATGTGCCCTCCTCTCACGCTGGATCCAAAAAGGATCATGGGAGGGGAGAGCACGTCTTTTCTGAGCCTGTGTTTACATTACACAGGCTCAGCACAGAATCTGATTGGGCAGAACCGATCTACAGGTCCAGGCCAAAAATGATTGGCCTGGACCTGATGACTGATCGGTTCTGAACCCAATCAGCCATCGGCGGGACCGCAGGAGCGTGCGCGCCAGAGCGGCGAGGAGTAGTGAAGTACCGGTACGTCACTTTGCCTGGCCGGGGCTGACCGCCGCAGTATATGTACTTGCGGCGGTCGGCAAGTGGTTAAGACCAACTGGATTCTGCATTGCTCAAGGTCTAGAAAATAGGTCACGCAGGTACAATTTTAGGCTGAGAGGCCTTCTGGATTCTGTCACTGACATTCCATCTGCCATTCAAGGTCTGATCAAAGATCTCATTCCTGAAATCCCAGACCATAAGCTGGAACTAGACAGGGCTCACAGAGCATTAGGACCCCCAAGGAAGGACGGTAATCCAAAAGATGTGGTACTAGTTACAGTGGTGATCGAAAGTTTGGGCACCCCAGGTAAAAATTTGTATTAATGTGCATAAAGAAGCCAAGGAAAGATGGAAAAATCTCCAAAAGGCATCAAATTACAGATTAGACATTCTTATAATATGTCAACAAAAGTTAGATTTTATTTCCATCATTGACCCTTTCAAAATTACAGAAAACAAAAAATTGGTGTCTGCAAAAGTTTGGGCACCCTGCAGAATTTATAGCATGCACTGCCCCCTTTGCAAGGCTGAGACCTGCCAGTGTCATGGATTGTTCTCAATCATCGTCTGGGAAGACCAGGTGATGTCAATCTCAAAGGTTTTAAATGCCCAGACTCATCTGACCTTGCCCCAACAATCCGCACCATGGGATCTTCTAAGCAGTTGTCTAGAAAACTGAAACTGGAAATAGTTGACGCTCACAAAGCTGGAGAAGGTTATAAGAAGATAGCAAAGCGTTTTCAGATGTCAATATCCTCTGTTCGGAATGTAATTAAGAAATGGCAGTCATCAGGAACAGTGGAAGTTAAAGCAAGATCTGGAAGACCAAGAAAAATATCAGACAGAACAGCTCGCAGGATTGTGAGAAAAACAATTCAAAACCCACGTTTGACTGCACGATCCCTCCAGAAAGATCTGGCAGACACTGGAGTTGTGGTACACTATTCCACTATAAAGAGATACTTGTACAAAATGGTCTTCATGGAAGAGGGATCAAAAGAAAACCTCTTCTACGTCCTCACCACAAAAATCAGCGTTTGAACTTTGCAAATGAACATATAGACAAGCCTGATGCATTTTGGAAACAAGTTCTGTGGACCGATGAGTTTAAAATTGAACTTTTTGGCCATAATGAGCAAAGGTGTTTTGGGGAAGAAGGGGCACAGAATTTATTGAAAATAACTTCTGTCCAACTGTTAAGCATGGGGGTGGTTTAATCATGCTTTGGGGGTTGTATTGCAGCCAGTGGCACATGGAACATCTCACGAGTAAAAGGAAAAATGGATTCAATAAAATTGCAGCAAATTTTGGATGGTAACTTGATGCCATCTGTGGAAAAGCTGAAGTTAAAGAGAGGATGACTTCTACAAATGGATAATGATCCTAAACACACCTCGAAATCCACGGGGGATTACATCAAGAGGTGTAAACTGAAGGTTTTGCCATGGCCTTCACAATCTCCTGACCTCAACATAATTTAAAATCTATGGATAGACCTTAAAAGAGCAGTGCGTTACAGACAGCCAAGAAATCCCAAAGAAATGGAAGACTTTTGTAAGGAAGAATGGGCAAGGATACCTCAAACAAGAATTGAAAGACTCTTGGCTGGCTACAAAAAGCGTTTACAAGCTGTGATACTTGCCAAAAAGGGCAGTACAAGATATTAACCACTTGCCGACCGCTGCACGGCTATTTACTGCGGCAGTCAGCCCCTACTGGGCAAAGCGATCCCGCTTGTTCAGTAACATCCCCGCGCGAGTGACCGGCGGCTCCGATGGCCACTCGCGATCTCCCGCTGGAGAGGGAGAAAGGCAGGCGGCTGATGTTAACAAAGCCGCCTGTCATTCTCCCTGAAGTAACTGCAGAGACTGTACGATCCTGCTATGTAGGATCGTATGTCTCTGTGGTTACATCACTAGCCACGCCCCCCTCCACAGTTAGAAACACGCCCCTAGGGATACATTTAACCCCTTGATCACCAATAAAGTTAACCCCTTCCCTGCCAGTGTCATTTTTACAGTAACAGTGCATATTTATACCCCCAAAGGTGTCAAAAATGTCAGTCAAGGGTCCGATCTGTCTGCCGCAATGTCGCAGTCCCGCAAACAAAATCGCAGATCGCCGCCATTAATAGTTAAAAAAATGAAACAATAAAAATTACAAATCTTTCCCGTAGTTAGTAAACGCAATAACTTTTGCACAAACCAATCAAAATACGCTTATTGCGATTTTTTTTCACCAAAAATATGTAGCAGAAAACAAATTGGCCTAGAATGTTAAAAAATTTTGATTTTTACATTTTGGTGGGGGGGGGGATTTCATATAAAAAAAATTTGAAAAATATTGTTATTTTTTCAAAATTGTTGCTCTTTTTTTGTTTATAGCGCAAAAAGTAAAAATCGCACAGGTGATCAAATACCACAAAAAGAAAGCTCTGCTAACTTTTGTTGACATATTATAAGAAAGTCTAATCTGTAATTTGATGCCTTTTGGAGATTTCTCCATCTTTTCTTGGCTTCTTTATGCACATTAATACAAATTTTTACCTGGGGTGCCCAAACTTTCGATCACCACTGTAAGCCACATTTTTACTCAGCTAAAGAGGAAATAATTAAAAGAGCAAGACATGGATAACCGCTTTCCTGCCAAGGCCACCAGGTATAAATTTTCACTGACCTTGCACCATCTACTATACAAAGAAGAATACTGACCGTCCTGTCGCAGAAGGAAATAAAATACTGGTGGACATTCCCTTTCGCACTCAAGTTTTCATTCCGGAATAAGACTTAAGCCCCGTACACACGTAGCGATTGTCGACCGTAAATATTCGGCCGCCGAACGATCGGCCGATTGCCGGCTTGTTAGTATGATGCTTCCGACAACCGACAGCGAATTTTCGGCCGAACAGAATCTGGCGTGCAGACTTTAAAATTTTTGTTGGCCGTCACCAGAAGGGTTGATTGGTCGCCAGTCAGTACAGAATTCGGCCGACAAACAGCAGATTAGCAAGACTGGGCATGCTCAGAAAAGAAAAAACACACGGAAAGTTAACCATCACATGACATCACTTCTGCAGTCGGCTGTTGTTGGCCGACAAAATTCGTGTGCAGTCTTTAGCACTTTTCAGCCGACAGGACAGCACCGGACAAAAGACGGCCGATCGTTCGGCCGACATTCGGTACCTGTGTACGGGGCTTTACTCTTTCTCCAGTCTGCCAGAAGGTGAAAAATTGCTCCTACACCTGAATTTACTTCCTCAATCACCAGAGCAACAGAGCCCCTCCACAAGCTCAGGATCCGCCAAATGTCCGAATCCATCCAGCCCCATCACCCCTCTGTGGAATAAATCAAAGTTCAAGCGCTCCAAAGACAGCAACCCTCCCTGAACTGAACTACAGCTAATTCATATGTTTTTTTTTTTTTTAAGGCCCTAGCCCCCTACTGGTATCTCTCCTTGCTGGATATTTTGTATTCAGATACCACCACACCGTCTACCTGTGACTTCCTCATCCTCCAAAGCCCCCCTTTTTTTTTACATTGCAATAATTTTATTTTTCTTCTTGTCATCTTTTTTTTTTACATTGTTTCCTTCCATGGAAGGTCCTGGACCTTGTACCCAACTCACCTCTTCCATGTTTTGCATATTTGGACTTGATCCATAGGTCCTTAATAACCTTGACCCTGCTTGTTCACCTACATTTGCCACTAGTTTGCTGTAATGTATTTCCTTTTTTTTTTTTTTGGACGGGAGCCCTGCCGAAGTGGCCGGATGGTGACCCCACCTGTCCCTGGGAAATACTGCTGTCTTTCCCATGTGACAGCTACCTGACCCCCATATTGAGGGGCAGGAACTCATGTTCACTTTTGTTCGGAGTGCTGCAGATCTCACTCCGATTGATGAAACCCTTTTTGGACATGGGTCTGCTACTTTACTTCCTTCTCTTCTCCCTTCCTACCTATTTTGTCTTTTCTCCCGCAGCCGTTTTCCAGTTTCCAGGTACCCCTGTTTTCATTTTACTCCAGTCCACTGATTCCCAGTGTCTTCTCGGCTTGTGTGACATGGGCCAGAGGAGGGTAAGTGATTCATACTTCCAGATGCATCCCCCTCTACAGTGCCATGACATCTTCTAAAATGTCCGCACCATACCTTAGAATAGCTACGCACAATGCACAGGGCCTCAACTCACCCTTAAAACTACAGAAAGCGTTCCAGGAATTCCACATAGAAAAGTGGAGGTAATATTACTTCAGGAAACTCATTTTTCAATTAAATACAAACCCACATTTCTCCACGCTAAATTCCCCACGTTTTATTTGGCCAATGCGGAAAATAAAACACGCTATTTTATTCGCCAAATCCTGCAGATTCTCTTTATTTCCGAACTAAAAGATCCTGATGGTAGATTCATTCTGATTAAGGGGACCCTAGATGAACAATTGTACTCATTCGTCTCTTATTACACCCCTAATCACAACCAACTTCAATTTTTCCAAAATTGTTTGTTTAAAAAACTGCTTCCACATCTTGAGGGCCACATAATCTTAGGGGGGGACTCTAAAAAGCATTCGATTTTAGTCTTGACAAATCCAAACCTTTGGGTTCCCAAACGATAAAAACACCCAAACATGGTCTGAAAATAGCCAAGTTGCTTAACCAAGCGGGATTGATAGATTGCTGGAGGGAGATGAATCCCACGACTAAAGACTACACACACACTTTTCCCACCCACACCAAACTTATGTTCGCATAGACCATGTGCTAATGTCACAATCCTTGCTCCCCTCACTCCGTTTGGCTTCAATCAAGGATGTGGTCTGGTCAGACCATTCCATGGTAGTAGCTACGATTTCTTGCCCTAATGCTTCCACAGGCTCATTTCAATGGAGACTTAATGAATCCAACAGGATAACCGAAATCGAACGTGCCATTTCGGAATATTTTCTCTTAAATGATTCCGCAGCCATCTCCCCAGAAATACTCTGGGTGGCCCATAAATCTACGCTCTGGGGTAAAATAATCCAAATGGCTTCTAAAATCAAGCAGGAAAGACGAGCTAATATTGATAGTCTAAAAAAGAATATTTATCTCTCAGAGACCAACATAAATCTGACCCTACATCAATTTCTTTACGTTCTCTAGATGAAGCCAGAGCTAAACTTAACTTAGCCTTAACCAGTTCTGCAGAAAAATACTTACGGTGGCAGGGTGCTAAGTTCTATCACCACAAAGACAAAATTGGCCTCGAAACTCAGACCGCAGTTCAGGACTGCTTCCATTCCTAAGTTCTCCATTCCAGGTGAACACAAAACCCAAAATCCTAAACGGATTTTGCAAGCTTTGAAGTACTTCAAAAAGCTTTATACCTTGGACATGCCAGGTGTAGATCCAGGCCTGTCGGATTTTTTACAGAATCTTCCCATTCCGAATATTTCCACACAGCACAAAGATATCCTTGAAGCTCCCTTTTCGGAAGCGGAGATCAAATTGGTAATCAAAGGCCTCCAAGTATGGGCTTGAGCACGATATGGCCATATGGTGGGACCAAATCCCCATTTTTATTTATGGATTGTCTTCAGATTTGGTAGTAATTTCTTTTGCATTTGCGCGCTATTCTTTTTTAATATACATGTCTTTTGGTTCATAGCTGCAGCAGCTTTAGAATTACATGGGTATGCTCCCCCAAATTTTTTGCCTGTTTATTATGTATTTGGTCCGACCAGACTATCGAGGTTGAGCAGACCCTCCCCACCCCCCCACACACACCTGTACTCAATCAGTGTCCACCATCAAGTGGATATAGGAGGAGTCCCCTGTAGTGCATTTGCACATCTTTCCCAGCAAGGAGTATTATCTCCAAGGGTTAGAAAGGTTGGATTCATCTCTTTTTCATGGATAGTGTAGGACCCACTGATAATGGGGTACTTTGACGCAGTAGTGGGCTTGAGCACGATATGGCCATATGGTGGGACCAAATCCCCATTTTTATTTATGGATTGTCTTCAGATTTGGTAGTAATTTCTTTTGCATTTGCGCGCTATTCTTTTTTAAAATATATGATCTGCTCCTGGCCCAGATGGCTTTTTCACTCTCTATTACAAGACATACTCGGAACTACTAGCCCCCGATCTTGCTAGATTCTTTAATACCCTAAAAGCCGGTAAACAAATTGACAAGGACAGCAATTTAGCTTTCATATCATTCATACCAAAGCCCGACAAAGACCTGGGTGAGGTGTGTAATTATAGGCCGATTTCATTGATAAATAACGATTTAAAAATCCTAACAAAAATACTAGCTAACAGACTTCTTCTTTCATTCTCATTTCATTATTCATTACATACATAAGGATCAAGTTGGGTTCATGCCAGGACGGCAAGGCCCGGACCAAGTCAGACGGGCAATTTACATTATTTCCATACTCCAATCCGGGTGGGACGGTAGCGGACATCAGGAAGGCCTTCTCCTATCGGTAGACCTACAGAAGGCATTCGACTCTGTCGAATGGTCGTACCTTTTTTCAATATTGGAAAGGTGGGGCTTTGGGAAAAACTTCATTGGAATACTGAAAGCCCTTTACTCCTTCCCTGACGCTAAAATTAGATATCAGGGCTTTTACTTGGACTTTCGCCGATCATATTTGCGATTGCTATTGAAACTTTGGTGATAGCGATTCGTACCGACCCTAACATCAAGGGAGTGCGTTCTTCGCAGATGATGTTCTCATGTTTGTTACCTCCCCATCCCCTTCACTTCCAAACATTTGCTCTCTCTTTGACAAATTCGTTAAGGAATCTGGCTTGAAGGTTATTCTATCCAAATCTTCTATTCTAAACATCTCCGTCAATCCCCGGGAAGCTCAGCGGCTACAATCTTCATTTAAATTCTCTTGGAGTGACTCACATATTAAATATTTGGGGGTTCATCGAACTTCCAAAATTAAATACCTACATAGATTCAACTACACAGCAATCTATCAATCCCTGGGGAAGGAACTATCTGACTGATCTCCCCATTACTTATCCTGGTTGGGTAGGGTTAACTCCATCAAGATGAATATACTCCCTCTAATCCTGTATCTTTTCAGAGCTTTACCAATCCCACTACATAGAGATCAACTGAAAAAGTTCCAAAACTCAGTTATAAAATTAATTTGGGGTAAATCGGGCCATAGACTAAGTTGAAAGGTGCTTTTTAAATCAAGATCCCAAGGAGTTTACATTAAAAGGCAGGCAGTACCCTCCTATACTCTTAGGCCTGGGAGGTAGAGGAGTGGGGTAGAACATATTTCTCTTACGTCCTCCGACAGTCGCCGCCTCCTCTAAGTCCTCACTGTTGGGTATTGTCTTCCTATCCATAGGAATAGCTAGGCATATAGACTTAGTCCAAAGACAAAAGGCATTAGCATATACACACCCATGGGGGCTGTCCCATCCGGTCAATACCCCCCCTGCATCACCACTCGCAACTCAGTTTTAATTTGCCTAGCGTCAGGAATAGTCAGGCTTCCCTTGTGCTGGTGCTTCAGTCTCAGCCTTCCTAATCTTTATTTGATCTTATTTGATTTTCTTTGAAAATGTCAGTTTTTTCTCTTACTTTACTAGCTGTTTTTTTTGTCCGCTTCTAGTGTTAGTCTTCTCTTCGGATGAAGATGGATCATGCGGTGCTGGGATTCGGACTGGCCGCCCTGGTTCTCCAGAGCACAAGGGTCAGATGGACCCCCAGCCCGCCATCGAGCGTTCAGCTATGGTTCGCCCTGGCATTACGAACGACCCATCCCTGTTCGCTGCAGGGATGCAGCCGTGAGGTGGCTACCTCACGGGACTCGTCTGCGGTGCTGCAGCGTCATGTCCCTGGCTCACGGCACTCCCTGTCAGATGAGGACAGAGGTTTTCCGTGCATAGAGGCTCCCCACGCCATCTGGTACAGGTAAGTACTTTTCTGTGTGGGGCTTCTTTTTGGGGTGACAGTCTGTGTTGCTGTATGTTCCCCGTGTCTGTGCCTGTGTGACTCCCTGTGCGATCCCTGCGGGGTTCGTTTTTGCAGACCTGTATGTTGCCTTGGGGGTCCCTGTCCCTGTGTCACCTTAGGTGCATGTTGGGGGTGCAGACGTTTGTGCTTGTGCGGCGACCGCAGCGGTGCATTTTCACGCGGTACGCCATCTTTACTGTGGGCACACATGTATAGCTCCTCTGGGGCGATCATGCTTGTCATTTTGGCGCCATCCGCCGCCATTTTGTGGGCGGTGGAACAATCGGTTCGGCCGCATGTCGGCGGCCATTTTGGCGTAGCCTCCAATGCATCCCTATGGGGCAGCCATTTTCCCTGGGGTCTGGCTTATAGTCCAGCCCTCTCCAGCAGCACTTCCTTTTCCATCAGCAGCAAGGACACTGGTAGCAACGCTCTGCGGGCTCTGCAGGTTCTCTCTCTCAATCTCCCTCTGTATATTGCTTCTGGCTCAGTTTCTTCTCTCCTTTGGGGGTCTTTCATAGCTGTGACAGCGGTGGGCTGCGCACTTCGCAGCGCTATTTAAGGGGACAGTACACTGTTTTTATGCACTGTAGTTTGTTTTTTGATAACTTGAGCCATGGATTCTCAGGAAAGCAAGTTTCCTCCAGCTTTAGTGGGGGGCCCAAGTTCTCCTGTGGCCCCGCTGCCACCTGATCTGGCTGCTGTAGTTGCGACTTTGGTGGCAAATATGGAAATGCTGATGTCTGAACGGGCTGCGAGAAAGAGGCCCAGGTTGTCTCTCTCTTCTGATTCAGATGGGGATATGGCTGCTGCTGCTGCGAGCGTGCCCTTTTCAGGGTCCCGCTCATCCTTAGACCCCCCGGGGGCTGAGGGGGAGGCTGAAATGGAGGGTGTTGATACATCCTCCCCAGGGTCACCTGAAGAACGGGCGACCATGGATGAGTTAATTGTTTCTGTTAAGGAAACCTTGCATTTAGAGGATGAGCCCTGTCCTCCGGGCGTTGTGTCCTCGTTTGGGATGTACAGGACCCGCAAGTCTGCGCAGGTTTTTCCCTGCCCAGCTGAATTTCATTACACTGTTAATGAAATGTGGCGCACATTAAAACGTCCATTCCTGGTACCTAGTCGGTTCAAATTGCTTTATCCTTTTGCGCCGGCTACGGAATCGCGATGGTGTGTGCCTCTGCAGGTAGATCGCACTGTGGCCGTGCTGAACAAGGCTACCTTGGTTCCTACTGAGGATACCCCGGTTTTCCGGGATCCCACGGACCGGCGGTTGGAGTCTCTAGCCCGCCATTCCTATACGGTGGCGGGTTCATTGCTCAAACCCGTTTTCGCGTCCGTTCTGGTGGCTCAGGCAGTGGCTGATTGGACTAAGATGCTTAGAAGCAATCTCGTGTCTGATGATGTGCCGCCTGCCCGACTGGAAATGGTGGATCAGATCCACCAAGGAGTCATGTATTTGTGTGATGCAACCTTAAATGAGGCCCTCTTGGTGGCTCGCCTCTCGAGTGTCGCGGTACTTAACTGGCGACTGATATGGCTGAAGAGCTGGTCAGCCGACCAGTCCTCACGGAAAACAGTTGCTGATTTTCCCTATGCTGGCTCTCGCCTTTTTGGCGAGCCGTTGGATACCCTGGTAAAAGGCGTCACGGGGGGCAAGAGCACTATGCTGCCCCAGAACTCGAAGACCGAGGCAAGCGGGGTTCTGCGCCTAGATCCAATCAGGGGTCCTTTTGTGCCTTTCGGAACCAATCCAAGTGCAAGCCCTTCAAGGCCCAGGGCAACCAGAAGAAACCCTGGGCGGGTAAGCAGAAGGCCGGCAATGCTGGCTCGGCGGGACAATCCGCCTCTGCCTGAAGGGGCGCCCTCACCCATTTCAGGGGTGGGGGGATGTTTGCGCGGTTTCCTCCAGCCTTGGCTGCTCCGGATTTCGGACAGGTGGGTCCAGGAAATCGTTCGATCAGGTTACAAGATCGAATTCCTTTCCAGGCTGGCGGACAGATTCTTTCCCTCCAATCTCCATCTGCTTCTGGGGCGTCTGCAGGACTTGCATCAAGCGGTGCAGGACCTGCTTGCTCAGGGGGTGATTGTCCCGGTGCCTCATCGGGACAGGTTTCGGGGGTTTTATTCGAATCTGTTCACTGTGCCCAGGAAGGAGGGCAAAGTGCGTCCTATTCTGGACCTGAAAGCGCTGAACCGCTTTGTGCGTGTTCGGAAGTTTCGAATGGAGTCTCTCCGTTCGGTAGTGGCCTCCTTGAGTCCAGGAGAATTCCTGGCTTCGATAGATCTGAAGGATGCGTACCTGCATATCCCCATTTTCGAGGGGCATCAGTGGTACCTTCGGTTCGCTATCGCAGAGGACCACTACCAGTTTGTGGCGTTACCGTTCGGTCTCGCTTCGGCACCCAGGGTGTTTACCAAGGTGTTGGCACCGGTCCTGGGCCTGCTGCGGGCCAAGGACATTGCGGTCCTGGGGTACCTGGACGATCTGCTTCTGAGATCGCGTGCCAGTCAGGACCTTGTGCGCGATCTGTCCATCACGGTACAGACGCTCCAGGAGTTCGGATGGACCATCAACGTTCAAAAATCAGCGTTGTCTCCGTCGCTTCGCCTTCCCTATCTGGGAATGGTTCTGGACTTTGCTCAGGCAAAGGTATTCTTGCCGGAGGACAAGCTCCGGACTTTGCGGGACGAAATCAGGTCCCTCAGGGACAATCCGTCCTCGTCACTCAGGACCTGCATGCGGGGCCTGGGGTTGATGGTGTCGGCCTTCGAGGCGATTCCCTTTGCCCAGTTCCACACGCGGGCTCTCCAGACGGAGATCCTGGCCAGGTGGGACAGACTTCCTCAGTCCTTGGATCTGGATGTCTCCTTGAGTCGCCAGACCAGATTGGCTCTTCTGTGGTGGATCCAGTCCCCATCGGTGGCGGAAGGCAAGTCCTTCCGCACGTTGGTGTGGATAGTGGTTACCACAGACGCCAGCCTGTCGGGCTGGGGTGGAGTCCTGGGCAACCTGTCTGCCCAGGGCACTTGGTCGGAGGAGGAATCCTCCCTCCCGATAAATGTGCTGGAACTACGAGCGATAAAACTCTGTCTCTTCCAGTGGTCGGACCGTCTCCAGGGCCTGCCTGTTCGCGTACAGACGGACAATGCTACCGCGGTGGCTTACATCAACCACCAGGGGGGCACCAGGAGTGCTCGAGCGACCCGGGAGGTGACCGATATTCTGTCTTGGGCCGAGACTCATGTCCCGGCGATCTCGGCAGTTCACATTCCGGGTGTGGAAAATTGGCAGGCCGACAATCTGAGCCGCCAGACCCTGGACCAGGGGGAATGGTCCCTACACCCGGAGGTCTTTCAGATGCTGTGTGCGAGGTGGGGATCCCCAGACGTGGATCTGTTCGCATCCCGGCTAAAATCGAAAGGTGGGAAGGTTCGTGGCAAGAACGCGCGATCCGTTGGCGGACGCCTCGGATGTGTTGGTGGCCCCTTGGCATCAGTACCGTCTGATGTACGCCTTTCCTCCGATTCAGTTACTATCCAGGTTCCTCCGCAGATTAGTCTCGGAACCACACATGGTGATTCTGGTGGCGCCGGACTGGCCTCGCCGGTCCTGGTACGCCGACGTTGTTCACCTGGCAGTGGCACCTCCGTGGCGTCTGCCTCTGCGGGAAGATCTCCTGTCTCAAGGTCCGATCTTCCATCCTGCTTCACAGTCGCTGGCTTTAACGGCCTGGCTGTTGAGACCCAGGTCTTGAAGGACAAGGGTCTATCCCCTGAGGTTATCCCTACCCTGATCAAGGCTAGGAAATCCTCCTCTGGTAAGATCTATTACCGTACCTGGAAAGCCTATTTCACCTGGTGTGAGTCCAGGGGGTTCTCCCCTCATTCTTACTCGGTGTCGAGAATTTTGGCTTTCCTCCAGTCTGGAGTGGATCAGCGCCTGGCGCTGGCCACGATAAAGGGCCAGGTGTCTGCAGTGGCTGTTCTTTTCCAACGCCCTGTGGCGTCTCATTCCTTGGTGCGCACCTTCATTCAAGGTGTGCGACATCTGGCTCCTCCCAGGAAGGAGCCTTTACCTCCATGGGACTTGAACTTGGTTCTGTCCGCGTTGCAGCGTGCTTCCTTTGAAAACATCAGGGAGATATCGTTGCCTCTGCTGTCGAAAAACGTTGCTTTTCTAGTGGCGATCACTTCGGCTCGCAGGGTGTCGGAGCTGGCGGCGTTGTCTTGCCGCTCCCCTTACTTGATCATTCACAAGGATAAGGTGGTTTTGAGACCACCCCCATCCTTCCTTCCCAAGGTGATCTCTGAATTTCACCTTAATGAGGACATTGTCCTGCCTTCGCTTTGTACGAAGCCAAAACATCCAAAGGAGATTGCGTTGCATTCCTTGGACGTTGTCAGGGCGATCAGGGTTTACCTGTCGTCTACGGAATCCTTTCGAAAGACGGATTCCCTCTTTGTCTTTCCTGAGGGATCTCGGAAGGGCATGGCTGTGTCCGCAGCAACTATTGCCAAATGGATCAGACAGACCATTGAGCAGGCTTACGCCTTGAAGGAACGGGTTCCGCCCTTCCCTGTTAAGGCGCACTCTACCAGGTCTTTGAGTGCATCCTGGGCCTATTGGCATCGGGCCTCGGTGGCCCAGGTGTGCAAGGCGGCGACTTGGTCGTCGGTGCACACTTTTTCCAAGTTCTACAAAGTAGATGTTCTGGCATCAGCTGATGCTTCTTTTGGCCAAGTTCTCAGTGCGGCAGTGCCATGATGGACCCTTGGAATTTTTCTCTGGGTCCCTGGCTGTTGGCATTTGCTTTCCTGGGCTGTTGCTCCTGTTGAGCATTGTTGTTTTCCGTTGCCCAGTTGGTTCTCTTACGGTGCATGTAAGATTTCTTTCTCTGAAGTAGGGTACTGCGTTGCCTTTTCTACGGTTGCGTCTCCCACCCCTCATGTCTATACTGCTTTGGGACATCCCAACAGTGAGGACTTACATTAGGCGGCGACTGTCGGAGGACGTAAGAGAAAACGGAATTTTTGTAAAATCTTACCTGTAAAATTCCTTTCTCTGAGTCCTACGACAGTCACCGCCCCCGCCCCTCTTTTGGGGTTCTTGTTACCTACTGCTATGCTACCAAACTGAGTTGGGAGTGGTTATGCAGGGGGGGTATTGACTGGATGGGACAGCCCCCATGGGTGTGTATATGCTAATGCCTTTTGTCTTTGGACTAAGTCTATATGCCTAGCTATTCCTACGGATAGGAAGACAATACCCAACAGTGAGGACTTAGAGGAGGCGGCGACTGTCGGAGGACTCAGAGAAAGGAATTTTACAGGTAAGAGTTTACAAAAATTTAGATTTTCGTTCCTTTAAAGGGAATGTGTCTCTGATTGAGGCCAACCTGAAGGTAATTACCAGGTGGTACTTGGTGCCCGCTAAGACTTCTTAAAATGTGTCCCTCCTCCTCTCCGCTTCAGAGGTTGCCAGTTGTCAGGCTCCATGCTCCACATTTGGTGGAAATGCCCTAAGTTGAGAAACACATGGCATAAGGTGTTCCACATGATCTTCAAAGTCACTGACCTCAGAATACCTAGACAAGCAGCAATAGCTTTTAAATTCCAGAATCCCTGATATACCGAAACATACGCAACAACTGATCTTCTCACAGCCAAGCTGTTAAAGCCAGTGACTGCAAGGCAAGATGGTAGATTGGCCCTTGAGCCAACAGATCTCCTCTAAGAGGAAGTCTCTAAGGAGCATTGACAACTAACTGTTTTAAATCTGCGAACCAAAACCGACGAGGCCAGTCTGGAGCCACTAGGATGGCTGTAATCCCTTCTGCCTTGAACCTACACAGGAATCTTGGCAAAAGTTCTAGAAGAGGAAAGATGTATATCAGATGATACTGGTCCCAAAAGGAGCTACCAGTGCGTCTGTGGTATTGGCTAGAGGATCCCGAGACCCTGCCCCAACCCAAGCACCTTCCTGTTGAGACAAGAAGCCAACAGGACCACCTCGAGAGTTACCCACCGGAGACCCAACTGATGAAACACCTCCAGAGTCCAGACCCCCCTGAGCAAAATCTGTGCCACTCAGACAAGCTGGCATCCACGGTGACCACCATCCAGTACAGGGAAGGAAGATTTACCCTGTCGAAGAGCCGGAGAGCGAAGCCACCAATTCAGGGACCCTCTCATACCCTTGCTCAACAGGATCGGAGAGACTGGATTCTTGCCCCACATGGTAAGAATCTCTTTCTCTTACGTCCTCTGACAGTCGCCGCCCACTCATACAGTCTTCACTATTGGGTATTGGTCTTATCCACAGGAGTAAACTAGGCAGAAGATTTTGTTAGAAACATTCACAAAAACTTTGCATAGACACACCTACAGGTCTGGTCCAATACCCCCCTGCTAGCAGCATTCCCAATTCAGTTTGTCTTTTGCCTAGTTAGGAGTAGGCAGGCTTCCCTTGGCTGGGGCTGCAGTCTCAGCCTTTTCTTCTTCTTCTTAATTTTTATTTTTGCAAAGTGATTTTTCTTTACACTTATAGCTTTTTATTTGTTCCTGCGCTTAGTTAGTCAGACTTCGGAAGACTACAGAGTTTGCGGAGCTGGGAATCGCACTGGTTGTCCTAGAGCCTTACGGAATCCCAGCCTGCCATCGAGCGTTAGCAGGCTATGCGTACGCCCAGGCCTCGCAAATTACCTGTCCCTGTCTTTAGGGACAAAGCCTGCAAAGTGGCTACTTCACTGGGATGTCTCAACTGCGGTACACCGCGTGTTGCTAGCGTCCTGTTCGGCTGTCACAGAGCGGTACCCCTGTTTTCGCTGGACCGGTGAGTACCATGCTACCCCCCTGTCTATGGCATTTTCTGTCAGGGGGTGTATGTGGGGCCTCTGTTATGGGGATGGCAGTCTATGATATCCCCCTCATGTCTGTCAGTATGTTTCCCTTGTGTCCCTTCACGGTTCCTGCGGGGGCGCTATAGCAGTTCTGCCGCGGTGTGGGGGGGGGTTGCGGGGGTCCCTGAGTCCCTTGTGATGCTTGTGCAACGTTTTGGGGGTACAGACATGTTTGTGGGGGCCGCATCGGTGTATAACCGCGGAGCCGCCATTTCAGGTGTGGGCAGGCTGTTTGGCCTCATTGTGAGGGCAGCAGCCATTTTCTGTAAAGCTTCGGCGCCCTTTCGGGCGCCATCTTTAGTGTGGGCAATGTGTTTCCTCATGTGCTCGGCGGCCATTTTCTCGGAGCCTCTCCCATAGACTTACATTGGCAACCATTTTCTTGTGGCTCAGACCTATGTTTCGGCCGCTAGTGGCTTGACATCATTTCCTCTTTCCAAGCACACAGATTGAGCTGGCAGCGTGGGTACAGTATAGACACACTTCTGGGGGCTTATTTGCTATTTTTTCTGGTTTATATCTCTGCTGGCAGTTATTATTATCAATGAGTGACTAGCACAGGCTAGTCCCTCATTGCGGTGGGAACCTCCACTATGGCCGATTTAAAGGGCTAGCGCCATTTAATCTCTAAGTGTTTCTGATGGAGTCCCAGGATAGAAAATTACCCCCAGCTCTGGTGGAGGGTTAAGGTACTCCTGAATCCTCTGCAATGTCTCACTTACTGCTGCACTTATGACTTTAGCGTCCAAAGTGGAAGTTGATGTCTGAGCGGGCTTCTAAGAAAAGGCTCAGGCTTTCTCTATCTTCTGATTCGGAGCTAGATATGGTTGCCACGGAGAGTGTACCCCCTGAGGGGTCTCAGTCTTCTCAGTCGGATGGGGGGGAGGATGAGGAGGTGGAGGATTCCACCTCCGGGTCGGCCAGAGAACGCACTGCAATGTCTGTGCTCATTAGCTCTGTTAAAGACACGCTACATTTAGAAGATGAGCCCCACCTGCCGGGTAAGCGGTCTTTCTTTGGGACCCGCAAAACCCAGAAGTCGGTTCAGGTGTTTCCCTGTCCCGCTGAGTTTCACGAAACAGTGAACGAACAATGGCGCAATTTAAAGCACAATTTTGTGGTGCCTAAGTGGTTTCAGTACCGTTATCCCTTTGCGTCTCTGGTGGATTCGCGCTGGACTGTGGCCCCTAAGGTGGACCACACGGGGTCCAGGTTAAATAAAGCCACTCTGATGCCCGCAGAGGATTCTCCGGTGTTTAAGGACCCGGCGGATAGGCGGGTGGAGTCTCTTACCCGCCACTCCTATCTGGTGGCAGATGAAACCCGTGTTCGCCTCAGTAATGGTCTCTCAGGCTGTGGTGGAGTGGACTAAGGTGCTAAGACGTACCCTTGTGGCTGATTCCGCCCCTCCTGCTACTGTTTTATACCTGTGTGACGTGGCCTTGAATGAGGCCCCTTTAGTCTCACGCTTATCTGCAGTCGCAGTGATGATCCGTCGCATCATGTTGTTAAAAAGCTGGTCGTCCGACCAGTCTTCCAAGAAGACGGTGTCTGACATCCCTTATGCAGGGAATCGCCTTTTTGGGGACTCCCTGGATGAATTGGTAAAGGGGGTCACTGGGGGTAAAAGCACACTGCTGCCCCAGTTGTCCAGGGGCAAGTCTTTCCGCGGTAAGCAGGGCCCTTCCTTTAAACCTAACCAGGGGTCCTTTCATGCCTTCAAGGCACAAGACAAGGGCAAATCCTTTAAGGCCGCTGGTGGCCAGAAGAAGCCTTGGGCGGGCAAGTCAAAAGGCCCCCCACACTGGCACGGCGGCCGAGTCCGCCTCGACCTGAAGGGGCGCCCTCACCTGTTTCAGGGGTGGGGGGACGTCTGCGCTGTTTTCCCGAACCTTGGCTGGCCAGATATATAAATAAATCCGCGCTTAGGATATGGGTGTATCCAATACAACTGGCTGCGGCCCACCTCTAAAACTATAATCAAAAGTTATATAGTTACAATATAAGGAAGGAGGGGAGGTAGATGCCGCTGCCTATAAAACCAATGTGTATAATAAATATGAATCTAATAGCAGAATATGAAAGAAAGTGAACTTGTGCTGAACCAGGGGGTTGAGACCCTGAAAGTGACTATGTGATAGATTGTAAAGATTAGAAATTCCTGAGAGTGGGCAAAAAGCCCTTAGCTAAAAGTGACTGTGCAAAGGAAATTAGCCCCAATCCTAGGGTTCAATTTACTATAGTAGTGAAAAGAGTAATTAAATATAGCTCAAACTGAACAGTGCCTGTAAATAAAGTGATAAAATAGTGCAGTTGTGGTAGGAAAACCACATAGGAAGTATTGCACAATTAGAATACTGAGCAATAAATCTAAATATAATAAGGTGTGTGTGACGGGAGTCACTTTGGGCAGGGGGGTTGTGGACCCCAAATTCCTTTAGAGAGGTTGGGGGGCACCATGCCCAGCCTTATGGGGTTCTCTTATGTTTAAGTCACCCTGCATCTGTTATGGATGCAGGGTGACCAGGAGGGTGGTGAACACTGAAAATATGGTTTGGACTACTACAAATGGGACAGTCATATTCAGGAATAATGTCTCCCTTGTAATATGACGATTTTATTCCCTGTACAGTATGAGGTCTCTGACCAGGAAGTCCAACTCCTAATATGGTCATTCCAGGAAGTTCAATGAGGAGACGGGCTGGCTAACAATGTTGCTTTTTGTCTGAGGTGGCTTTCCATTCACCTATTGTCAGGTGTGCTAATGACCTCACCTGTTGTCTGCTAAGGGATGTATTGACACTCAGAGTAATGTGTATTGAGGGCTCGTTAGGGAACCATTGTTCTGTGTCTGACTATTGTGTACATTGATTGCCCCCTGGGGCTTCTGTCTCCTTGCACATGGCAGTCCTTCTGGTCAAGCTATCTGACCAATCACTGCTGACTCATTTTCAATTCCTCATTTGCATGGCTAAGGAGGACCAGAAGGGGAACTGCAGGTACTTTACAATTGACCAATAGGAAAGCGGTTGTTGGGGGCAGGATGTTCCAAATTCTGTATAAAAGTGTGCTGTGTTCTTCCAATAAATTGTCTTCCTGTTTGAACTTACATACAGCTTGCTTGGTGTTTGTTCTAATGGATTCCGGACGGCACATAGCTGTAGTTCGGATCCCGGATCCTTGGTTGACCGAACCATCAGACATTGCGATCTGCAAGCTGACTTACTAGAAACAGAGGAGTGTCGGGAGAGCGGAAGCGAGCGAGCAAGGGTCTCGTCACAGTGTGCAAAAGATGTGAAAAAATTGCAAAAAAAAATGGATTTTTGTAAAATCTTACCGTAAAATCCTTTTCTCTTAGCTCATTGACAGACGTAGTCCTCGGTGATACAGCACCTTCGGGTTATGTTGCCTCCACAGGAGCAGGACTAGACAGGAAATTAAAATGCTCTGGCCACACCCTAGGGGCAGTCCCAGAGGGTATATCCTCTCTCTCTCTGCCTCAGCAAATCAGTTATGTCAAAAAGCAGTCTTTAGAGATTTTAACCCAACCCAACTCAAAAACAGAGGGGCGGGGACTACGTCTGTCAATGAGCTAAGAGAAAAGGATTTTACGGTAAGATTTTACAAAAATCCATTTTTCTCTATCGCTCATTGACAGACGTAGTCCTCGGTGATACAGCACCTTCGGGACGTCCCAGAGCAGTATCACAAATGAGGGGTGGGAAAATGGAAATCAAATCCCAATCTAGAAGGCCCAACCGGTGCCAACTAGAAGTTTACAATGCTCATCCTTAATGATGAGACTCAACAAAAAAGAAATTTTTCAAACAGAAAAAAACCCTCGAGGTAGACCACCGGTCTCCTCAAATTGCGGCCTGCAAAACCTTGCGGCCAAATGAGGCATCCGCCGATGCCGTCACATCCATTTTATAGAATTTTGTAAAGGTATGTACCGACGACCAGGTGGCCGCCTTACATACCTGGACCACTGACGCCTGATGGCGAAAGGCCCAGGAAGTACTGAGCGCTCGAGTGGAGTGCGCCCTAACAGGGAACGGAGGACACTGACCCTTAATAGAATAAGCCTGTACCACCGTCTGTCTAATCCATTTGGCAATGGTCGCGGCAGATGCAGGCAAACCCTTTCTGGGGCCATCCGTGATCACAAAAAGTGAATCCGTCTTACGGAATGATTCCGTAGCTTTCAGGTATACCCTGATTGCCCGAACCACATCCAAGGAATGCAACGCATGTTCCCGATGATGCTTGGGTTGAGGACACAAGGAAGGTAGTACAATATCTTCATTCAGATGAAAATCTGAAACCACCTTAGGAAGAAAGGATGGCTTAGGATGAAGTACTACCTTATCCCTATGAATCACTAGGTATGGGGACTGGCATGATAATGCAGCCAGCTCTGACACCCTGCGAGCAGAAGTGATAGCCACCAAGAAGGCCACCTTCTGGGATAAAGTAAGCAAGGGAATCTCCCTGATGTTTTCAAAGGGAGGTTTCTGTAGAACCGACAAAACTAAATTAAGATCCCAGGGCGGTAAGGGCGCGCGGACTGGTGGAGCCAGGTGCCGCACCCCCTGGATGAAATTCCGCACCAAGGACTTGGTAGCTACAGGTTTCTGAAAGAAGATTGCTAATGCTGAAACTTGACCCTTGATGGTGCTCAAGGCTAGCTTCTGCTCAACCCCTTGTTGAAAAAAAGCCAATATTCGAGTCACCGAATAGGTACGTGGAGGAAATCCTAAAGATTCGCACCACGCAATATAAGTCTTCCATGTGTGATAATAGACCTTGCTGGAAGTCGCTTTCCTTGCTTTAATAAGGGTAGGAATGACTGAAGCTGACAAACCTCTGTCCTTCAGTACTTGGGTCTCAATGGCCAGGCCATTAAAACCAGCGACTGTAAAGCACGATGGTAAATTGGTCCTTGAGACCACAGACACTCCCTGAGACGAAGTTCCCACGGAACGTCTGCGACTAGCATGTCCAAGTCGGCCAGGCCGGCTTGACGAGGCCAGCCTAGAATTTCTAGGACCACTGGCGCTGATTGGATCTGAACCAGGCGTCCCTAGAGCTATCTGGCCCCGACCATCCGAGAAAGTCTGGTCGTTTTCTGTTCCCACACATTTATCAGATACCTGACTACTATCAGGAAGGGTGATCTTTTCTGGTTGAACCTCAGGGACCGAAGTCACCCGGCTAGAGGCTTCTTGGCCTGTCTGGTCAACCAGATCCGATTCCTGTGGGGAGACTAATCTTAGGAAAAGGTAAAGGAAAAGATCTATTCAGGGAACGCCTGTGGCAAAAAAGTGCTCTTGCCCCCAGTGGCATCCTTAATGATTTCATCTAGGGTGGCCCCAAATAGACGATTCCCCTGAAAGGGGAGGTTCGTCAAGGTCTTTTTGGAACCTAGGTCAGCTGACCAGCATTTTAACCACAGAACACGTCTGAGGATAACCGCTGACATAGATGCATGCCCTAATAGGGGAGTAGTGTCCAAGGCTGCGTCACAGATAAACTGTAGCCCTTGTATAATCTGTTCCATCAAATCAGATGTTTCCTGGGGAATATCTTTTCCCCTAAGGTCTTGGCGTACCAATCTCGCCCATTCCGTAAGTGTCTGGGAAACTAGACCAATAACAATTACTGGTCTAAATGCTGACCCTATCAGAGAGAAGATAGTGCGGGACTCTGCTTCCATCTTTCGATCCACCGGATCCTTAAAGGACGAAGTGTCCTCCACTGGGATAACCGTGGCTTTATTCAGCCTGGAAATAGGTGGATCCACCACTGGTGGTACCGTCCATTTCTTAATGATGGATTCCTCAAACGGATAGCGTCTAGCAATACGCTTGGAAATAGTAAAGGTACGTTTAGAATGCTCCCATTCTCCTTTAATCTTATTACCAAAACACTTGGGTACAGGAAAAACCTTCACCGTTTTTATGGGCTTGTTAGTACCAAAAGGAATCTCTGTTTCAGTTGCTTCTGCTGGTAAAACCTCAAGTTTTAAGGTTTCCTGCACTGCCACAACTAGTGCGTCCACCAATGCTTCTTCCTGAATTATAGCAGGAGAAGAAACGTCCTCCTCATTGTCTGAGGGAGCTTTACCTGAGGTAACAGCCCTTGCAGAGGGACCTGCAACTGCAGTGACCATCTCTGAATCGGAGTCAGAGGTGTCAGATAATATAGGGGTAGGTGGGGGTCGCTTCCTTGACCCTCGTCCCTGACAGGCCGCCTCCACCCGAGCCACCATAGACTCCAAAATTGCTGTAAATGCCTCCACACTCTGTGCACCGGCGGGTCCCGTGGCCCCCTCGAGGGAAACAGGTGGGGGAATTTGTGTGGCAGGGTCCATGATTATTCCAGTAACTTCCCGGATAATATAATTCAAAAATAAAAAACTTTTTTTTTTTTTTCTCAGACCCCCAGCGCCACAAAAGCCCCTTAGTGTTACCTGCTAGGGATCCCTATCGATCGAGAGAGAGAGAGAGAGAGATAGACCCCCAGGCTCACCACTTGATGCTCAGAGTTTAACTGCAACAGGTTACAGCGCTGTCTTGACAAACAGGAAGTCTTTTGGCTGGCTGCCCAGGAAGAAAGGAGGCGGCTCCGCCCCTCTGCACGCCTTCCGGCGCCTCCCCTAGTTCCACGAGGTGTTTGGATCACCTCAAACATGGCCGCCCCCATGCTGGAGACACGAAGCTACGCCAAAATGGCGGCTCGTGCAATCCAGCAAAAAAAATGGCGGCGGCCTGTACCGAATAGCGGTGTGCTGCAGGGCACACAACACTATCTCTGCATGGGGATTTGGCGTGGTTGGCGGTACCAGCCCTGGCGGACCGCATGGCCGTTCGGAAGGCCTGCTATAGCTGGAGATTTGACTAGGAAGGCAGTCTACATGTCCGTGGCTTCTGACTGGTAGGTACCTTATTCTTATCACAGTAAGATTCCCAGACTGCCACTGATTACAATCTTTTAAACATGTATACAATTAGATTGTTAGCTCCCAAACCAAGCCTCCTGGCTCTTTTGCACATAAAATCACACTCAAAGTAGGGGGATCTGTGTCATGTTATAGGATAGAGGGGGACTCTATCTTACCATACAGAGAGGGGCCCGCGTTCACCACAAGACCCGTCAGGGGGAAAAGGGGGAACATACTACTCACCATACCGGAACCAGGCGGGCACCAACTCCTGACAGTACCCCTCTCCACCGGGGCGGGAGGGCTGTCGACCAATACGGACGCCGTGACTCATGGTCTTTGGCGTTTCAGCGAGACGTTTAACTCGCGGGGTCAGTCCCTTAATGGGACTTTGTCGCGGCCGACCCAGCGCGGAGCTATGGCCTGCACGCGCTCGTAGGCTGAACTGGGGTGACCACCGGATCTCAACATCCAGCCCGTCGCCCAGTTCAGCTTTCTTGCTTGAAGATCTCACAGGAACACTGGAGAAAAAAGCTGTCTAAAAAATCTTAAGAAAAAAATCTTGCCAGGACCGAAGATCCCAGCAAGGTATCTAGGTCCTTACTCCTAACTAGACAGAAAATAACTGATTTGCTGAGGCAGAGAGAGAGAGGATATACCCTCTGGGACTGCCCCTAGGGTGTGGCCAGAGCATTTTAATTTCCTGTCTAGTCCTGCTCCTGTGGAGGCAACATAACCCGAAGGTGCTGTATCACCGAGGACTACGTCTGTCAATGAGCGATAGAGAAATGCTATTACATGTAATGCGATTCATCAAAGTGGCATACCCGTGAAAACACTAAAAAAGTATAAAACTGTACAGAAAGTGATAACGTGCTCTGTAGTTAGCATTTAGTATTGTTTATATTTATCACACAGACACTATCAAATTGCATGAAATACAGGTATTTAGGACATTCGTCCTTAGTTCCAAAGAGCAAATCCACTAATGGATAAAAAGAATCTAAAATTCACAGCATAAAATCAGCAGGAAAGAAATTCCAGAATATATGTAATACGGGGGACCCCAAGTCCCATAACAAAAATTCAGCAGGGTAAAATTGTCCAATGTATACGTGACAGTCCAATAAATATCCTTAGGGTATATATATAAATCCTAAACAAAGTTCTTAAAGTGCCACAGATGCTATAATAAAGGTTACTTCAGTGCAGGTGCCTTTAAAGATCCATATGGGTGCTTAATGAAGTGGTCAAACAGTGCTCCCCGCACTCCCAGGACCGCACTTACCAGAGGTGACTACCCCTACAGGGGTGATAAGCCTGTGTGAAATACTTGGCTCTCTCACTCCACAGGTCCCAGCCCTCGGTCTCCCTGGGTGGTCTGGTCAGCTCTGGATGGTATCCCTGTGTGTATAGGCTATAACCTGCCTGAATCTGGTCCCTTTAATATCGTTATCTCATACGGTCCATAGACGTTCCAAGGATATATCTTGTGTAGGATCCTTGTTCTTTGGCTGATAGACACAGTCACTGTCACATACACCTTCACAGCACTTCAGTGACCAAGGACAGTCAAAATTATCTTGGCATGGATTTCTAAAAACTGGTGGGACACAGGCAGTTCCACAAATGGTTCTACAGCACTTGAGACTTCCTTCACACTCGGAGTCAGAATCACATGTGCTCGTTGTACAGTTGTCCTTATCAACACAAGTCTCACTGCACTGAGTGTGGTCTTCACTGCCTTCAGGAATGTTTGGACGGTCACCTGGTTTTCTTAACACTCCAGCACATGCATATAGGCAATGAATGAAGCTTCAGTTTAATAAATCCTTCATGGAGATAAACACAGCCCACAGCAGGATTGATCCAGCACTCTGCAGAGATCAACAGCCTATTATTACACTGAAGCTTCATTCATTGCCTATATGCATGTGTTGGAGTGTTAAGAAAACCAGGTGACTGTCCAAACGTTCCTGAAGGCAGTGAAGACCACACTCAGTGCAGTGAGACTTGTGTTGATGAGGACAACTGTACAACGAACACATGTGATTCTGACTCCGAGTGTGAAGGAAGTCTCAAGTGCTGTAGAACCATTTGTGGAACTGCCTGTGTCCCACCAGTTTTTAGAAATCCATGCCAAGATAATTTTGACTGTCCTTGGTCACTGAAGTGCTGTGAAGGTGTATGTGACAGTGACTGTGTCTATCAGCCAAAGAACAAGGATCCTACACAATGAAAACGTTTTGGGTGCCAGACTCTAAATGTCAATAAGCCAAGATAACTCACGCCACATCCCTAATAATATGGGAACAAAGAAAAAGGTGTTGGTGTTCCAATACATCAGACCCTGAGTCCTCCCCACAGGGACCCGTGTATGTGAAAAGGATACATCCAAAAGGATACATCAAACGTGGGACATTGGATGTATCCTTTTCACATACACGGGTCCCTGTGGGGCCGACTCAGGGTCTGATGTATTGGAACACCAACACCTTTTTCTTTGTTCCCAAGGATCCTACACAAGATATATCCTTGGAACGTCTATGGACCGTACGATCTTAAAGAGACCAGATTCGGGCAGGTTATAGCCTATACACACAGAGATACCATCCAGAGCTGACCAGACCACCCATGGAGACTGAGGGCTGGGACCTGTGGAGTGAGAGAGCCAAGTATTTCACACAGGCTTGTCACCCCTGTAGGGGTAGTCACCTCTGGTAAGTGCGGTCCTGGGAGTGCGGGGAGCACTGTTTGACCACTTCATTAAGCACCCATATGGATCTTTAAAAGGCACCTGCACTGAAGTCACCTTTATTATAGCATCTGTGGCACTTTAAGAACTTTGTTTAGGATTTATATATACCCTAAGGATATTTATTGGACTGTCACGTATACATTGGACAATTTTACCCTGCTGAATTTTTGTTATGGGACTTGGGGTCCCCCGTATTACATATATTCTGGAATTTCTTTCCTGCTGATTTTATGCTGTGAATTTTAGATTCTTTTTATCCATTAGTGGATTTGCTCTTTGGAACTAAGAACGAATGTCCTAAATACCTATATTTCATGCAATTTTATAGCATTTAGTATTGTTTATATTTATCACACAGACACTAACTACAGAGCACGTTATCACTTTCTGTACAGTTTTATACTTTTTTAGTGTTTTCATGGGTATGCGACTTTGATGAATCGCATTACATGTAATAGCATTTTTTTGCAATTTTTTCACATCTTTTGCACACCTTATTATATTTATTGCTCATTATTCTAATTGTGTAATACTTCCTATGTGGTTTTCCTACCACAACTGCACTATTTTATCACTTTATTTACAGGCACTGTTCAGTTTGAGCTATATTTAATTACTCTTTTCACTACTATAGTAAATTGAACCCTAGGATTGGGGCTAATTTCCTTTGCACAGTCACTTTTAGCTAAGGGCTTTTTGCCCACTCTCAGGAATTTCTAATCTTTACAATCTATCACATAGTCACTTTCAGGGTCTCAACCCCCTGGTTCAGCACAAGTTCACTTTATTTCATATTCTGCTATAAGATTCAGGACAGATGGGTTCAGGAACTCATTCGGTCAGGGTACAAGATCGAATTTCGTTCACGCCCAGCAGACCGATTCTTTCCCTCAAATCTTCATTTGACCCCAGATCGTTTCCAAGATCTCCAACGGGCAGTTCGGGATCTCCTCGCCCACAGGGTGATCGTCCCGGTGCCACATCGGGACAAGTTTCGGGTTTTTACAAATCTGTTCACGGTGCCATGAAAGGAGGGCAAGGTGCGTCCAATTCTGGACCTAAAGTTTCTGAACTGCTTCGCGCGGGTTCAAAAGTTCCGCATGGAATCCCTCAGATCGATGGTGGCCTCCCTGAGTCCAGGACATTTCCTGGCTTCCATCGACCTCAAGGATGCGTATTTACACATCCCCATCTACGTAGGTCATCGGAGGTACCTCCGATTCGCAATTGCGGAGCAGCACTATCTGAAAGGCAACGCCACGAACTGTCTCGCTTCGGCTCCAAGGGTGTTTACCAAAGTGTTGGCTCCTGTCCTGGGCGCAAGGTATTGCAATCCTTGGGTAGCTGGACGATCTCCTGTTAAGGTCGAGTTCCAGTGCCGCTCTGTTGCACGACCTGTCAACCACGGTTCAGATGCTCCAGGAGTTCGGGTGGACCATCAATTTTCAGAAGTCTACATTGTCTCCTTCTGTTCGCCTCCCTTACCTGGGGATGGTTCTGGACTCCGCCCAGGCAAAAGTCTTCCTGCCGGAGGACAAATTCCGGACTCTGCAGAACGAGGCCAGGTCCCTCAGGGACAATGAGTCCTTATCGCTCAGGACCTGCATGGGTTCCCTGGGATTGATGGTGTCAGCCTTCGAGGCGATACCATTTGCACAGTTCCACACACGATCTCTGCAAGCAGAGATTCTGGCCAGGTGGTACAGACGTCCTCATTCCTTGGAAAGGAGGATCTCTTTGAGCCACCAAGTAGGAACGGATCTTCTGTGGTGGCTCCAGTCTCAGGCTCTGAGGGAAATCCTTCCGGCCGTTGTTATGGACGGTGGTCACCACAGAAGCCAGCCTGTAGAGCTGGGGTGGCGTTCTGGGCAATTTGTCTGCCCAGGGCACTTGGTCAGAAGAGGAATCCTCCCTACCGATAAATGTCTTGGAACTGCGAGCGATCAGACTATGTTTGCTCCGTTGGTCGGATCATCTTCGGGGCCGCCCTGTGCGTGTGCAGACGGACAACGCAACTGCGGTGGCTTACATAAATCACCAAGGGGGCACCAGGAGTGTCCGGGCGGCCAAGGAAGTGGCCGAGATTCAGTCCTGGGCCGAGACGCAGGTCTCGGCGATTTCGGCAGTTCACATTCCAGGTGTGGAGAACTGGCAGGCCGACTATCTGAGCCGTCAGACCCTGGACCAGGGGGAATGGTCCCTACACCCGGAGGTGTTTCAGATGCTGTGTGCACGATGGAGATCCCCTGACGTTGATCTGTTCGCGTCTTGTCTAAACCACAAGGTTGGAAGGTTCGTGGCAAGACGCCTCGGACGCGTTGGTAGTGCCTTGGAATCGGTATCGCCTGATTTATGCCTTTCCCCCCGATTCAGTTGTTGTCCAGGTTTCTTCGCAGGTTGATCTCGGAACCAAGGTTGGTGATTCTAGTGGCCCCGGACTGGCCTCGCTGGTCTTGGTACGCGGACATCATGCAACTTGTTGTCGAGCCTCCCTGGTGGCTCCCGTTACGAGACGATCCGCTGTCTCAGGGGCCGATCTTCCATCCTGCTTTACAGTCGCTGGCTTTAACGACGTGGCTGTTGAAAGCCAGTTCTTGAGAGATCGGGGTCTCTCGTCGGCGGTCATTCCTACCCTACTCAAGGCTAGGAAGGCCTCGTCCGGTAAGATTTATTATCGTACCTGGAAGGCTTATTTTGCCTGGTGTGAATCGCAGGGTTTCCATCCTCACTCTTTTTCTGTGGCGAGGGTGTTCTTCCTGCAATCTGGTGTGGACCAGCGTCTTGCGCTGACCACTATTAAGGGTCAGTTATCTGCGCTGGCCATTCTTTTCCAGCGCCCATTAGCGTCAAGTTCCTTGATCCGCACCTTTATTCAAGGGGTGCATCATCTGGCTCCCCCTAGGAGGGCACCCTTGCCTCCTTGGGATTTGAATTTGGTTCTGTCCGTTTTGCCACGTCCTCCATTTGAGAACATCCGGGAGATTCCTCTCCCTTCGCTGTTACGGAAAGTCGCCTTTCTGGTGGCGAACACATCTGCTCGCAGAGTGTCTGAGTTGGCGGCCCTGTCTTGCCGCTCCCCCTACCTGGTTGTTCATAGGGATAAGATGGTCTTGCGACCTCATCAATCTTTCCTTCCAAAGGTGGTGTCCGATTTTCATCTCAACGAGGAAGGCATTGTCTTGCCTTCGCTGTGTGCGAATCCTAAGCATCCTAAACAGTTTGCCTTGCATTCCTTGGATGTATTCCGGGAGATCAGGGTGTACCTGTCGTCTACTGAATCCTTCAGAAAGTCGGATTCTCTTTTTGTCCTTCCTGAGGGACCTCGGAAGGGTATGGCTGCGTCTGCGGCAACCATTTCTAAATGGATCAGACAGACGATTGTACAGGCTTATTCGCTTAGGGAACGGGTTCCGCCCTTCCCTGTCACGGCGCACTCTACCAGAGCAGTGGGTGCGTCTTGGGCCTTCCGCCATCAGGCGTCGGTGTCCCAGGTGTGCAAAGCGGCGACCTGGTCGTCCGTGCACACCTTTACAAAATTTTACAAACTTGATGTTTTTGCATCAGCAGATGCCTCCTTTGGCCGCAAAGTTCTGAGTGCGGTAGTGCCTTAGGGGAGACATAGCATTTTTTTCGCCTGTCCCCTCCTGTTGGGGTTTTTTACCCCTTGGTTATTTTGCTTTCCTGGGTTTGTTCGCTCCTGTTGAGCTTTCCTGTTACTCAGTGTTTTACCTTTCTGGTTCAGATAAGGTTCTTTTCTCTGACCTGGGTGCTGCGTTGCCTTTTAGACGGTTACGTTTCCCACCCCTCACATCTACACTGCTTTGGGACATCCCAGTAGTGAAGACTGTATGAGTGGGTGGCGACTGTCAGAGGACGTAAGAGAAAATAGAGAAAATAATTTTACGGTAAGTTCTTACAAAAATTCTGAGTCCTCTGCCAGTCGCCGCCCCCCACCCCTCTTTTGGGGTTCATGGACTATCTACTGCTTGCTACCAAACTGAATTGGGAATTCTGCTAGCAGGGGGGTATTGGACCAGAGGGACAGCCCCCTGTAAGGTGTGTCTATGCAAAGTTTTTGTGAATGCTTCTAACAAAATCTTCTGCCTAGCTTACTCCTGTGGATAAGACCAATACCCAGTAGTGAAGACTGTATGAGTGGGCGGCGACTGTCGGAGGACTCAGAGAAAAGAATTTTACGGTAAGTTCTTACAAAAATTCTATTTTTTAGAGGTCTCGTGTGGACAGATTTTAGAACTCTTCCCATAAGAGGGACACTCTTGCTGAGGCGGTGTCCAGAACAGACCCAGAAAATCCAACTAGGTGGACAGAACCAGAGCCAATGCCTGGAAATATAATTTCCAACCAAACTCCTGCAGAGTCCACCCAGTATTCTCCTGGTTGTCCTTCAGAGCAGTCGAAGACTCTGTTCGCAGAAGATCACCAAGGTACTCCAATAGCGCAATCCCCTGCTGGTGCAACAATGCCAACACCGGGGCCAACACTTTGTGAAAACCCGAGGGGTTGAGGTGAGACCTCTTGATAATGCTCCTCACCCATGGCAAATGGAGGAAGTGCCGACATATATCGGAATATGAAGGAAAGCATCCTTAATACCGATAGAGACCAGAAGATCCCCCTGATGTAGAGATGCCACTATCGTACGAATGGACTCCATTCAAAACATCTGTACCCGCACAAAGCGGTTTAGAGCTTGAGGTTCAACATTGGACATACCTCGCTTTCCTTCCTGGGACCTACAAACATGCTTGAATAAAACCCACAAAACAAACGTTCCGATTCTGCGACTGGAACAATCACCCCTTGTAGTAGCAAGTCTTAAACCGCCCGAAGAGACCTCGCAGGCGGTCTTGGGATAAACGCAGGTTGAAAGGGAAGAACCTCTCTGGAGGAGAAGATTGAAAATTCGATCTTATAGCCGGGACCGAATCAGCTTGTGACCCCACTTGTCTTGAATCAGGGAGGTCCACGGGTCTGGAAAGAAGCAAAGACGTCCTCCCCCCATCCCAGATACGGGTGAGGGCACCCCTTCAGCAGAAGAGGTGTTTGTCTGCAGGTCTGGAAGTACCCGCTCTCTGCATACCAGACCAAATCCTCATGGAACCTCCAGAGGATATCTTTCCAGGGAGGCTCTGAACAGGCGTTTCTCCATCAAGGGAAGATCACATAGGGCCTTCTGGAAAATCTGTTCCGCAGACCAGCCTTTCAGCCATACCATGCGCTAAAAAATCATTGCTGTCACGGACAGCCCAGACCAGTGTTTCTCAAAATCTGGCCTGTTAGTGTGCCCTGAGGATCGGAGTTAAGTATTACCTTGGGGAGATGCAGATTAGAATACTGCAATCACTGAGCAGCAAATTATATCACCTGTCTTTCTTGCAAACCTGGCCTGTTAGTGTGCCCTGAGGACCAGAGTTTAGAAACACAAGCCTAAACTAAGGGAGCAGCATCCATGAGAGGCATCACAGTCTGCAAATGCAGGAGGAAGCTGTTCCCCCTCCAGATCCTGATGCAAAAGCTTTGCCCACTCTGGAAAGTCTGGGACACCATTGCTATAGTGAACACCGGCTTAAGGACCAAACCGGTAACAGTAAACGTGACGGACCAAAGTCATGGCTCTCCTGTCAAAAGGATCTTTTAAAACCAGAGACCCCCCCCACACCGGATTTAGGGTGGATTTTTTTTAGCCTGGAGACCTGAGAGTTCACCACAGGCGGGAATGCCCACAAGCCACTTAGGCACCGTCATATTGCTTTCAGAACAACTCGCAACAATTTTGTCACATTAGGAGGGAAAAAGGGAATACCTTTGCCACTTTAAAGGAACTGCGGGCCCCAAGGGAACCGGGGCCTCTGACACAGCAGCTGCATTCCCCTTGTTTAAAGTTTCCTGCACCAATACAATCAGTGCATCCACCAGCGCCTTTTCATGTACATATGCAGTAAAAAAGAAATTATCTTCACTATCAGAGCACTCGAAGTGAGTGGACGCAGACCCAGTAGGTTCGCTATATACTAAGCTCACCCTGAAAACATAACAAGCAGTGGAGGCCGCTGACCTCGCAAGGAGACACCGGCCAAAGGTCCACAAAAGGACCACCTATTAGACCCCACAAAAGCAAAAGGGTCACCGTCTATAAAGGGAGGGAAGCCGCCTAACGTGACATGGATACACAGGCAGAGTACCCTCGTCCACACAATAATGGCTGCAACTTCACTAAAAATTAAGCACCACCCGGTTCAAACGAGGCACCAGGCTGACCATATGGTCCACTCACTGAGGCGGCCCCTCAACGGCAGTGCCCAAAACGGCCGCGTGGCCCAGTAGGCCGCGGCCTAAATTTTTGAGGGCACTCAGCCGCAAGTCCCGACCACCAGGGGGGAAGGGGGATGCCCATCAGCGCCGACCACCCAGGGGATCAAGGGGGGGGGAGGAGGACGCCCATCAGCAGCTCTATCTGCTCAGTCAGCAGCTCGGATAGCTTGTTTAGTCAGCTGCGAGTGGGCCATGGCCTAAATTTTTGGCCTGATCCGGCCGCGTGAGGTGCGTGCCCGTGAGCAGCTCTGTCAGCTTGATCACCAGCTTAGACAGTTGCTCGGACAGCTTACTCCGTCAGCCGCAAAGCCATGGTTTAAATCTTGCTGGCCAGACTGGGAAGACCGTAAGGATCCAGGATATCTAGTCCGTCACCCAGTCCGGCAGTTGATTTATTTTCTGTTCCTGTGAGAACTACAAAGAAAAAAATGTGTTTTAAAAAGTAAAAAAAATGCTAGGACCAGGGATGCCAGCAAGGAACTAGGTCCTTACTCCTGACTAGACATATGCCGGTTTTTGGTAATTCGATATATCGCGGTATTGCATACCCACTGTATTGTTATTGTGGCATTTTTAAAATACCGAGTTTCTCTGCTCCTGGTCTGACTTGTGAATTGATACATTTGGATGACTCATTCATCACTCAGCAGTTCACTCACTCAATAGAAAACAGCTCTGGTAATATGATCCTAGAGTGAAAGACTTAGCTCCTCCCTGTAACCAATCAGACAGCTCCCACTCAGCACACACCCACATGCTTCCTTCCCGGGCTCAGAGAGACACAGTGAGAGACACAGTGCCTGCCTTCTACAAGTGTCTGCAAGTACTTTTACCATACACTGTCACTAGATAGACAGATAGATGGAGAGATAGATATACAGATAGATGGAGAGATAGATATACAGATAGATGGAGAGATAGATATACAGATAGATGGAGAGATAGATATACAGATAGATGGAGAGATAGATATACAGATAGATGGAGAGATAGATATACAGATAGATAGAGATCGAGATATAGATAGATAGATAGATAGAAATACATACACGGGCATAGCAGCATATATATATAGATGCACAGGCATAGCAGCCCACATTACATTATTATATAGCCATGTCTGGCCTACCTGGTGATGACTGGTCCTGGCGCTCCGATCCGATGGCCTGGTCATTAAGGGGGTAAATCCTTGCGGCCCAGAAGTGGTTAAACCTGCAGGAGGAGCGGTGTTTTTATTTGTAAATTACTTTACTATTGCTTCAGGCCTGGTTCACATGTATGCAGGTTAGCGGTTCACATGTATGCGGGTTAGCGGTTCACATGTATGTGGGTTGGCGGTTCACATGTATGTTGGTTGGCGGCCCATATTTGCACAGGGATAGGGATAGCAGCCCATTGATTTGAATGGGGTTGGGCTGCTATGCCTGCGTTTTTCAGCTGAAAAAAGGTGCATGCAGAATTTTAAAAAAATGCAGTGGCGGTGAACCCCATCCTGCTTTTGCACCATGCGACTTACCTGCAGTTCCTGCACACGCAAACTGTTTTTAAATGCTGGGCCCATGTATTTAAAAACGCAGAAAGCTTGCCAGAGCAGGAACTGCAGGTAAGTCGCATGGTGCAGAAGTAGGATGGATTTAAAGGCCATTGCATTTTTTTAAAATGCTGCATGCACCTTTTTTCTGCCGCCAACCCGCATACATGTGAACCGCCAACCCGCATACATGTGAACCGCCAACCCGCATACATGTGAACTAGGCCTAAAGCATGTGAAAAGTAATTTACAAATAAAAACACCGCTTCTCCTGCAGGTTTAACCACTTCTGGGCCGCAAGGATTTAGCCCCTAATGACCAGGCCATCGGATCAGAGCGCCAGGACCAGTCATCACCAGGTAGGCCAGACACTGCTTGATGGCTTATTTTAGGCCTGGTTCACAGAGTCTGTACTGACTGACTATAAAATTATGTGCAAAAGTGAACCAAAGTCCCTAAATTCAGCAATGAAATTTAAGTGAGGTAGAAATTTAATAATTTAAGTTTAATAATTGAATACCGTGATAATACCGTATACCGTGGCAAAACCTTAATCAATTAATCGCAGCATGGAAATCTGATATCGTCACATGCCTACTCCTGACTAGGCAGAAAAAAACGAAGTGCCCATAGCAGGAAATGGGAGTATATCCCCTGGGACTACCCCATAGGCGTGGTAAAGCTTTTTCATGCCTAGTGTCCTACTTCTGTAGGGGCAGCATAACCCAATGGTCAAGAAGATTCTGGAGCTGTGCTTGTCAATGAACAAAAGCGAAATATTGTTTTTCAAAATTTTAGCTTTTTTCACTTATATTGCAAAAAAATAAAAAACCCAGTGATGAATAAATACCACCAAAAGAAAGCTCTATTGGTGTGAACAAAATGATAAAAATGTCATTTTTGGTACAGTTTAGCATGACTGAGTAATTGTCATTCAAGGTGCGAGAGCACTGAAAGCTAAAAATTGGTCTGGGAAGGAAGGGGTGAAAGTGCCCATTATTGAGGTGGGTAAAAATCTCCATAGGCGATGCTTTAAAATTTTTTACAGGTTGCATGTTTAGAGTTAGAGGAGGTCTAGTGCTAGAATTATTGCTCTCGCTCTAACGTCAGCGGCGATACCTCACATGTGTGGTTTGAACATCGTTTACATATGCTAAAACAAGTTCTTATGCTGGTTAAATTAGTAAACTATGAGAACTAATGAAAGTGCCCTATATAATCTATATAATAGAACCTGAACCATTCTCTGATTATATGAGAACTAATGAAGGTGTCACATATAATCAGAGAATGGGTCAGGTTCTATTATTTTATGATATAGGTTATATATGGCACTTTCATTAGTTCTCACAGTTTACTAATATAACCAACATAAGGACTTGTTTTAATAAAATCAGGACTGTTGGTAGCTATATAGAGCACAGTGTAAATTTTATTTTTTATTTCTGCATTCTGTAACAGCCCTGTTACAAAATGCAGAAATAAAAATCTGCTGTCCAATTGATTCATTTCACCAGAGGCTTATTTGTCTGGGGGAATCTGATTGACTCCCTGCGTCCTGACTAGAGATGTGCCGGTTTTCGGTAATGCGATAAATCGGGGTAATGCATAAGCAGGGTATGGTTATCGTGGGCAGTTTAAAATACCGTATTTTTCACTCCATACACTTCCCCTGAGTCTCCCAACTCCTGGCTTAGCTGTCCTTTACTAGAACAGAGCCACTATTTCCTGTATAGATCCGGCTCACAGGCGGAGTGATATCAGATTCACTCTGCCTGTGACAGGAGGAGCCATACACAGGAAGCAGCGGCTTTGCTCTATATTGCAGCTGCATGATTCCACCCAGGCTCAGCCACAGAGTGCCTACAAGCAAATCTCTGCAAGTACCCACTACTATTACCTTATACTGTGTATATGTTTATATATTTATTCTATGCACAGGCATAGCAGCCCATTGATTAGATGCAAAAATTTAAATTGTGAGACGCATTGTAACTGTGAGCCAATTATTTGACTTCAAGGTGCAGAGCAACCCTATTGAACTCAATGGGGGAGTTTGACAGGTGTCAAACTCTGTAGCCTGCTTTAAAAATGGCACAGCTATGAAGTAAAGCATCGCAGCCATGGCATTATATGACATTGACTATATTATAGATGGCTTCTGTCGAAAGGGCATGACCAAAAAAGGTCTGCCAACCATCTCCTGATCAGTCCTCTCAGCCAATGACCCTGACCAGAGTGTTCTGGTGGGTGGGTGGTCCCCTTGTCAAAACACAATTGAGCAGCAGGGGAGATTGCTGTACTAACATCGGGTTGTTAGTTCACCGACTCTGACCTGAGGTGTCAGGTTTTTTCCCTTCAGCCTGCGGGGTTGAACGATAAAAAAAACTTAGCAGTATATACTAGGCATTAGGCCGCATTCACACTGATGTTTCCTGAATGTGTGAAAAAGTGCACGGTTAACGGGCGTTTTTCAGTGCATTTTGGAAATGCGCAAAGCGCTTGTGGTGTGGTGTCATCAATTGTTAATGGCACCCCAAATGCAATTAGCAGACCTGCAGTTTGTCATGTGGCAAAGCTGTATGTCTTAATAGGTTCTAGAGCTTCTATGATGTGTTATCATCCCCCTTTACAACCATAAGGTAATTGTTACAGCGCAACAGAACGCCAAAAAGTGAAGATTTACCATGTTGTAATGACAATTTTGAAATGCTGTTTGTGCCTAAGCAGTACCCTTAAAATCCATCTTTTGTCTGGAATTACTCCTAAAAAATAGTAGTGCAGTTTCTGGGGTATATTAGGGAACTTCCGTAGCTGCAACTTCAGCTATGTACATTATCTGCAATGTAAGGTTCAAGGCACTGCTTCCTCTGACTGCTAGTTTTATGAGATTTGGTGATGTCACTATTGTGCTACTTCTTGCTAAAAGCTCTGACAAGAAGAAGCAAAAGTCTGTCTCTTTCACAGACCCAGTGCAGAACAAGGCATTGTAATTTAGTAACAGGAAAAAATCAGCTGCAGAAAGACCACAGGCAATATGGATGACTAGTCGTTTACTTTAACCACATAATACATATGCATCAATATAGAATGCATGTGATTCCACAAAACCTCTGATGGGGGCCACACACACTTGGATTTTAAAGAAGAGATCAATTAAAAGTAAATCGATCATTTATCAAATTAAAATGGAGTCTAAAATTGTTGGCAGATTTGATCAAATTACACATTGACCCCCCCCCCCCAAAAAAAAATAAAAAATAAAAAATTAAGCCATCATATGTCTACGTTTTAGGTTATAGAAAACATTTAGTCAACTTCCAAAATTAGTGTATACCACACTTCTACAAGTTCAGATACCTATTCTCTTTGCTTAGCAAGCGTTTTAAGTCTCAATGTATCAGTTTATTAAATCTAGATTGTATAATGGCTCACATTTTTGGAAATTTGTAGCTTATACTGTATTGTGTTTAAGTATATTACCATACTTGACTTAAACGTTGACAACACATATAGGTTTGTTGGTTGGAATGTAGCAAACGATGCATCAGCATGTAGTTAGTTATTCCATGGTAGTCTGATAAATACTTCATCAGAAATACAGAGTATATTCATATGCAATTTTACAAATGCTAACTTGACATACAGTACATGTAGTACTAGAGGAAAGAAATACAGAAGGTATTTTAAATACATTTTTTTTTAAACGGAATAAAATGAAGATATTACATATCTTAATGCTAAAACTTCATGCAAAACAAACCTAGAAAAAAATTTGCAATTGTATATATAGATCATTTAACCACTTGCCGACTGGGTACGTCACTCGCCCGCGAGCCAATAGGGGGCTAGCGCATGCTGCCGGAGGCGCGCTCCCGCTCGTTCACTGCCATCCCAGCGCGAGTGACCGGCGGCTCCGATGTCCGCCGGTCACTTGTGATCTCCCGCTGGAGAGGGAGAAAGGCAGGCGGCTAATGTAAACAAAGCCACCTGCCATTCTCCCTGGTGTAACTGCAGAGATCATACGATCCTGCTATGTAGGATCGTATTTGTCTCTGTGGTTACATCAAAAGCCACGCCCCTTTACAGTTAGAAGCATGCCCCTAGGGACACACTTAACCCCTGGATGTCTAATAAAGTTAACCCCTTCCCTGCCAGTGTCATTTTTACAGTAACAGTGCATATGTATAGCACTAATTACTGTAGTAATGTCACTGGTACCCCCAAAAGTGTCAAAAATGTCAGTCAAGGGTCCGATCTGTCCGCCGCAAAGTCGCAGTTCCGCAAAAAAAAAAAAAAATCACAGATCACCGCCATTACTAGTTAAAAAAAAAAATCTTTCCCTTAGTAAACGCAATAACTTTTGCGCAAACCAATCAAAATACGCTTGTTGCGATTTTTTTTGCCAAAAATATGTAGCAGAAAACAAATTGGCCTAAAATGTTAAAAGATTTTGATTTTTACATTTTTTGGGGGGGGAATTTCATATAAAAAAAATGTGAAAAATATTGTTATTTTTTCAAAATCGTCGCTCTTTTTTTGTTTATAGTGCAAAAAGTAAAAATCGCACAGGTGATCAAATACCACCAAAAGAAAGCTCTGTCTGTGGGGAAAAAAAAAAGGACATCAATTTCATTTGGGGACAGCGTCGCACGGCCGTGCAATTGTCCGTTAAAGTCACGCAGTGCTGAATCACAAAATAGGCCCTGGTCTTTGAGCAGCCAAATCCTCCAGGGCTCAAGTGGTTAATATAATATGGTTACATTTCTAAGTAGCAAATCTGCCAGTAATGATAATGAAGCAGTGTAAAACTGGTACCGTCCAGGAGCCCTTTCCACTACATGTCAATATACACTGCCTTGATTCTTCACTGCAAAATTTGCTAAATGCAATCACAATACATTCATCTGTATTTTCAGACATAGCCCTGTAACAGAATTTTTTTTTTTTTCTGTTTTTCAATGTATTTGCTTTTTTTTTTGCACCTGTGTATTTAGAAACAAATGGATGGGTCATGGCTCAGGGTAAAATGATACCCGATTATATATACAGTATGTCACAAAAATGAGTACACCCCTCACATTTATGTAAATATTTTAATTTGCTATCCCCTCAAAAAACTCAACATGCAGCAATTAATGTCTAAACTGCTGGAAACAAAAGTGAGTACACCCCTAAGTGAAAATGTCCAATTGGGTCCAATTAACCATTTTCCCTCCCTGGTGTCATGCGACTCGTTCGTGTCTCAGATGTGAATGTGAGCAGGTGTGTTAAAAATGGATTTTTGTAAAATCTTACCGTAAAATCCTTTTCTCTTAGCTCATTGACAGACGTAGTCCTCGGTGATACAGCACCTTCGGGTTATGTTGCCTCCACAGGAGCAGGACTAGACAGGAAATTAAAATGCTCTGGCCACACCCTAGGGGCAGTCCCAGAGGGTATATCCTCTCTCTCTCTCTGCCTCAGCAAATCAGTTATGTCAAAAAGCAGTCTTTAGAGATTTTAACCCAACCCAACTCAAAAACAGAGGGGCGGGGACTACGTCTGTCAATGAGCTAAGAGAAAAGGATTTTACGGTAAGATTTTACAAAAATCCATTTTTCTCTATCGCTCATTGACAGACGTAGTCCTCGGTGATACAGCACCTTCGGGACGTCCCAGAACAGTATCACAAATGAGGGGTGGGAAAATGGAAATCAAATCCCAATCTAGAAGGCCCAACCGGTGCCAACTAGAAGTTTACAATGCTCATCCTTAATGATGAGACTCAACAAAAAAGAAATTTTTTCAAACAGAAAAAAACCCTCGAGGTAGACCACCGGTCTCCTCAAATTGCGGCCTGCAAAACCTTGCGGCCAAATGAGGCATCCGCCGATGCCGTCACATCAATTTTATAGAATTTTGTAAAGGTATGTACCGACGACCAGGTGGCCGCCTTACATACCTGGACCACTGACGCCTGATGGCGAAAGGCCCAGGAAGTACTGAGCGCTCGAGTGGAGTGCGCCCTAACAGGGAACGGAGGACTCTGACCCTTTTTTTTTTTTTGAAAATTAGTTTTTATTGAATTTTTGCACAAAAAAAACAGACAAGACAATGCCACGCAGGGCAACAAGCATAAACCGTGACAACAGGTCAAACCCCTCCCATACCACCCCCCACCCACCCCCCCCCCCCACTCCAGGCTCCATCCAGCACGTCCAGTGCAAAAACAAAGCTTTCATCAGTAATAAAGATACCCCTCAAGTCTGCTCCAATTATCCAGTAGTAAGGTCATAGAACATATAGATTAGTCCAGCACAGAGCCCACTAGCAGCAACCCCATGGCTTAGTCAAAAAATAGAGAGACTTCTATACATGCAGTAAGAACACAATGAACAGGAAAATATCACCGACCGGTATGTCCACCCCCCCCCCCCCAGACAATCCCGAACAGTAGCACACAGAACACTAAAGCTGATCAACGGAGGTCGAGGCCGGAGAGTCTATCCATGTTTTCCATACTTTATCAAACTTGCGGGGGCATCCCCTACTGAGATACGTGGCCTTATAGAGCGGAGTCACTTTATTAACCAAGCCTTTCCAGAAAAGGATCGTGGGAGCCAAGGGACTCTTCCAGTGTAAGAGCAGAGCCTTGCGAGCATAGAAAAGCAGTAAGCTGACCAGAGTACGAACGGCCCTCGCAGGGGCCAAGCCATCCACCAACCCCAAGAGGCAAACCTCCACGGAGCTGGGGACCGGAATCTTAACCACCTCCACAATACAAGCTAAGACGGATGCCCAATAGTCCTTGACCACCGGGCACCCCCAGAAGATGTGACTGAAGTCCGCCGATGAATGGGAACAACGCCAGCACTCCGCCGAGGCCGTCTGATAAATACGTGCCAGCCTCGCCGGCGTGTAATAAATCCGATGCAGAAATTTAAAGTGAATCAGACGGTCCCTCGCAGAGACCAGGTAGGCGAAGGGTGAACTCCACATATCATCCCAGTCATCACCATCCAGGTCAGGCACCTCCTCCACCCAGCGTTCCCGACACCTACGTACAGCAGGTGGAGTGATAGCGAACAATTCCCTGTACAATTCCGAGAGAGGCTTCCGCATATCCGCCGCTTGTATCGCCGTTTCAAGAGCTGAAGCTTTAATCACAACCCGAGAGGAACCGAATTGTGCCACAAACGCATGGCGAAGTTGAAGATAGCGAAAAAAATACCCATTTGGAAGATCATAACGCACCTTCAGGGCATCAAAGGTGCACAGCTCCCCACCAGAGACAATATCCCCCAGCAACTTCACCCCCCTTAACGGCCCAGATGGTAGGATCAGGGATCGAGGCAAAATGAGGAAACTTGGGGTTCCACCACAATGGGGAGGCCGGGGAAACACCAGTGGCTCCTGGCTCCACCAGCACCTGCATCTGTTCCCAGGCTTTGATGGTAGAACGCATCGTTCCTGTCAGCTTAAATGTAGCCCTGGACCCTCGATGCAGTAAAAGGCGAAGACTCTCGTAGGAGCCCAAAACAGCCGCCTCCAGCACCGTGGCGGAATCCCCATCATCCCCCGCAAGCCAGCGTCGCGCCACCACCCCCTGCCCAGCCAATATTTATAAAGATCAGGTAAAGCCAATCCCCCCTGACCCCAGGGCTCCTGCAACACCTGCAGACCAATTCTAGGAGGAGAGGTACCCCAAATAAAGGAACCTATCAGGCCATGAACGCGGCGGAAGAAAGAACGCGGGACCCAGACCGGGGAATTTCTAAGGAAATACAGAAAGACAGGGAGAAGTTTCATTTTCACCAAGTTAATGCGCCCCAGAACCGACAAAGGTAAGTCGCGCCACACCTCCGCCCTGCGTTTAAAGACCTCCAGCAATGGGTTAAGATTCAGAGTAAGATAATCCGCCACCCTCGCCGACACCCTGACTCCCAGGTAGGTGAACTCCGTCACCCATTTCAATGGTAGCGCCCCATCAGCTGCAGAAATGGCACCAGGATCAATAGGGAGCATAGTGGATTTATCCCAATTTACCCTTAGGCCGGAAAACTTTGCAAAAGTGTCCAGGATATTGAATACCGCCCGCAGGGAAGCATTGGGATCCTTCAAAAATAAAAGCATATCATCCGCATAAAGTGCCAGGCACTCCTTAATGGAGCCCACTTCCAGAGCCCCCACCTCCGGAGATGCACGCAATGCAATAGCCAAGGGTTCAATCATCAGAGAGAACAAAAAGGGTGAAAGAGGACAGCCCTGCCTAGTCCCCCTACCCACTGCAAAAAAGGGAGACAGGGAGGATCCAATCTTCAACGCCATACGCGGGGAGGAGTACAAGAGGGAAATCCACTTGCAAAATTTAGGACCAAACCCCATGCGCCTCAGCACCACCCCCATATACCCCCAATCCACCACGTCGAAGGCCTTGGCAATGTCCAAGGACACCACCACCCTAGTGCCAACCGAGGCATGGAACACCTGCAAATGAGTAAACAGACGTCGAAGGTTGGTGTCCGTGGACTTGCCCGGCATAAACCCGGTCTGATCAATGTCCACCAGGGAAGGCAAGACCACCGCCAGCCTAGTAGCCAAGACCTTCGTGAGTATCTTGAGATCCACATTGAGTAAGGCAATGGGGCGGTAGGAGGAACACAGGGTGTGATCCTTCCCCGGCTTTGGCAGGAGAACAACATACGCCTCGAGCATGGAACCCGGCAGGGCCCCCTGATCGAAACACGCAGCATACAATGCCTGGAGCCTGGGAGCCAGGGAGTCTGAGTACTGCCGATACCATTCCACCGGGAACCCATCAGGGCCCGGCGATTTATTGGAGGGAAAGGATGAGATGGCTCTCTCTATTTCCTTCAACGTGATGTCATTGTCCAGCCACGCACTGTCCTCACCCTCCAAGACCGGAACCGGCAAGCCAGATAAAAGGCACTCCAACTCCTCCAGGTCATATGCAGGCAGGGGGGAATAGGTGACAGAGTAGTAATCCATAAAGACCCGGGAGATCTCCCCCGGGTCCCTAACCAGTTCCCCTGAACTAGACTTGATGCACGGAACACTTACCGAAGCCCTCTGATCTGCCACCAAAAAGGCCAAAAGCTTACCATTCTTGTCTCCCTTCTCAAAAAGTGACTCCGCTCTATGTTTAAGGTTGGCATGCACAAAATCAGTATCCAACAAAGCCAAACGCCTCCTGGCCTCCTCCAGGGCCGCATAGGCCGCCGGTCCCGGAGTGGCCGAGTATTCATCTTCCAACCTACGGACCTCCAGCAGAACAGCTTCTCTGTCAGCATTAGCCTCCCTACGAGATGCCTTAATCGCAGAGATGTAATGACCCCGCATAACCGCTTTGAAAGCATCCCACAGGACTACCCCTGCCGTGGACGAGGCATTATCTTCCCAATATGTAGGCATCTGGGGCTCTACCTGCTGCATCACCTTGTCAGTTTGTAGCCAACCCGGCGAAAGGCGCCATGCACCCCTAGCTCCACCCGCTCCCACCCGCAGAGTCAGCAGCAGTGGGTTGTGATCAGAGAGGCCACCCGCCAAATATGTAGCATCCTGGACCAAAGCAAGACAAGGCCCATTAGCAAAAGCCAGATCTATCCTGGACGCCGTTCTGTGCACCCCAGACCAACAGGAGTAGCCACGTACCCCAGGGTTTTTCCAGCGCCACAGCTCCGTAAGCTGAGCCGCGGAAGACCAGGACACCAGTTCAGGAGACGACAGTCTACCCGGGTTAGAGGAGTCCAGCCCGCCGTCCAGAACAGCATTGAAATCCCCCGCCATAATTAGAGGAAGGTGCATATAAGGGGCCAAGGTCACCAGGAGATCCACCAGAATCTGAGAGTGGAACGGGGGAGGTAAGTAGACACTCACCAGCACCACCACCTGCCGGTGAAAAATCTCCAGGAGAACAATAACATACCGTCAGCCAGGATCCGTAATTACCTTTTGAATCGAGCAGGGTGCATTCCTACCCAGCAAAATAGACACCCCACGGGCATACGTGGAGTAAGTGGCATTGAAGATCCTCTGAATCCAAGGCCTCTTCAAGGCAAGCACCCTGCTCCCATCCAAATGCGTCTCCTGGAGGAGGATAACATGCGGTTGAACAGATTTAATATACCTAAAAATGGCTGTGCGTTTCACCTTGTCATTGAGACCCCGCACATTCCATGACATGATTTTAAGTAGCTCAGCCATAGAACAGCAGAGGGACACATAGCAGGAGGGAGCCGGAGGACCAAGCACAGCCCGAGGACCAACCCGATCCCCCAACTCCATCCAGACATTCAGCAATACAGACACATAAGTAAAAAAGAACAGTGACCACCGGATGGAGCCTGGAGCCAAGAACAAAAAAACATCCCTGCTGTGATACCCAAACCTGGAACAAAAAAAAGTGCAACAGGGTACCCAGCCTAATCCCAAAACCCAGCAAAAATTTTAAAGGCATGGCTGCAACATAAAAACCGCAGCCGGCGTTACTCGTGTCCACCAAAGGCAGCCCCAAAAAAGGGGGGGCCGTTAGATAGTCATTCCTCAAAAAAAGGAAAAAAACCTAAAGGGAGGAAAAATAGAGTCAAAACAAAAAAGAAAAAATTGTTAGTTCAACAACGTGTAGCACACAGAGCTCCAATGACCTGTAGACTATTCCACAGCCCCAGGAATAGAAGCATGGATCCAGCCTAGGGCAACCCAGGAAACTTCAGGGCAGGACCAGCAATACAGGAACCATAGATGTCCCCCCATCAGCAATTAAGGAGGCAGACCGTGCGTAGACAGGAGCTGCAAATAGGGAGTACAGTGCAGCAGGGCCCCAAGAGCCCCATATCATCCAAGAGAGCAGGTGCATCAGAGGAAATTAAATGGATTCCAACCAGTCAGCAACCTCCCCCGCCGAATTGAAGAAAAGGACAGATCCCTTGTAATCCACACGCAAGCGGCTCGGGTACATCATGCCATATTTCAGGCCCTTGGTTCTCAGGAGTTTGCGCACTTCAGTAAAGGATCTGCGTTTTTTCTGCGTCTCCACAGAGAAGTCAGGAAATAACATTATCTTGCTGTTCTCAAACTGCAATTCCTCCTGTTTCCTGGCCTCAGAGAGGATACGATCCCTGTCACGGAAGTTCAAAAAGCGGACCAGAAACGGGCGCGGGGGGGCCCCGGGTGGCCGAGGTCCCGTGGGAACCCTATGGGCCCTTTCCACCACATATGTCGGGGGAGGGGGAGGCAATTTGAGTAGATCACAAAAGAACTTCTCAGCAAACAATGTAGAATTAGATCCCTCAGCTTTCTCTGGCAAGCCGACCACCCTGATATTGTTGCGACGCTGTCGGTTCTCAGCATCCTCCATCTTGTCCGCCAAAGCATTCACCTGGGCCTGCACGGCAATGATTTGTGCCGAATGGGAAGCGGTAACATCATCCACCTCAGACACCCGGCCCTCAGTCTCAGTCAGGCGCCCCCTGATTTTATCCAGATCATGGCGGATTAGGGTACATTCAGAGGCCAGGTGGTCAATCCGGAGCATCAGGGCAGTTTTTGAGGCGTCTATAGCAGCCAGTATGGGAGCAGTAATATCCCCCCCTCCATGCGACCCCCCAGTCTGTCCAGCGGTCCCCAGCAGTGACCCCTCGGTACCTGAGTCCATAGGCTGTGCCAGAGGAGGGTTCCCGGCCCCCGCAGACATCTTTCCCGACTTCAAGAAGGCCTGGGCGCCTGTGGCTGCAGAGGAAGAAGATGAGGCCTGGACCTGCAAGATGGCGGCGGCCGTTTTCGCGCCTCGCGGCGGGACCGCTCGTTTAGGCCGCGGGGTCGGTGCTGAAACCCGGGATTTTCTCCCCGGCATCCGTGCCCCACCTGTGCCCGATGCGGAGGAGGGCAAAACCGCCGCGATCCGAGGCACAGGGGCCGTGGATGGAGCCGGATAAAGTCAGGATGGTGGAGAGCTCTGCTAACACACGTCCGGCGCCGTCTACATCCCGGCCACGCCCCCGAGGACTCTGACCCTTAATAGAATAAGCCTGTACCACCGTCTGTCTAATCCATTTGGCAATGGTCGCGGCAGATGCAGGCAAACCCTTTCTGGGGCCATCCGTGATCACAAAAAGTGAATCCGTCTTACGGAATGATTCCGTAGCTTTCAGGTATACCCTGATTGCCCGAACCACATCCAAGGAATGCAACGCATGTTCCCGATGATGCTTGGGTTGAGGACACAAGGAAGGTAGTACAATATCTTCATTCAGATGAAAATCTGAAACCACCTTAGGAAGAAAGGATGGCTTAGGATGAAGTACTACCTTATCCCTATGAATCACTAGGTATGGGGACTGGCATGATAATGCAGCCAGCTCTGACACCCTGCGAGCAGAAGTGATAGCCACCAAGAAGGCCACCTTCTGGGATAAAGTAAGCAAGGGAATCTCCCTGATGTTTTCAAAGGGAGGTTTCTGTAGAATCGACAAAACTAAATTAAGATCCCAGGGCGGTAAGGGCGCGCGGACTGGTGGAGCCAGGTGCCGCACCCCCTGGATGAAATTCCGCACCAAGGACTTGGTAGCTACAGGTTTCTGAAAGAAGATTGCTAATGCTGAAACTTGACCCTTGATGGTGCTCAAGGCTAGCTTCTGCTCAACCCCTTGTTGCAAAAAAGCCAATATTCGAGTCACCGAATAGGTACGTGGAGGAAATCCTAAAGATTCGCACCACGCAATATAAGTCTTCCATGTGTGATAATAGACCTTGCTGGAAGTCGCTTTCCTTGCTTTAATAAGGGTAGGAATGACTGAAGCTGACAAACCTCTGTCCTTCAGTACTTGGGTCTCAATGGCCAGGCCATTAAAACCAGCGACTGTAAAGCACGATGGTAAATTGGTCCTTGAGACCACAGACACTCCCTGAGACGAAGTTCCCACGGAACGTCTGCGACTAGCATGTCCAAGTCGGCCAGGCCGGCTTGACGAGGCCAGCCTAGAATTTCTAGGACCATTTCTGGCGCTGATTGGATCTGAACCAGGCGTCCCTAGAGCTATCTGGCCCCGACCATCCGAGAAAGTCTGGTCGTTTTCTGTTCCCACACATTTATCAGATACCTGATTACTATCAGGAAGGGTGATCTTTTCTGGTTGAACCTCAGGGACCGAAGTCACCCGGCTAGAGGCTTCTTGGCCTGTCTGGTTAAGCAGATCCGATTCCTGTGGGGAATTGAGACTAATCTTAGGAAAAGGTAAAGGAAAAGGTGACTACCGCTCCCTGTAGTACTTAAATGTTGGAAGGGAAGAATCGCACCGGTAGTAGTAGTTGATGCTCGATCTAATGTCCTGAATACCGGTGAAAACGTCCCCCCACCCTGAAACCGGGTGGGGGCGCACCTTCAGGCTGTGTACTCCTTTGCTTCGGGTTTGGCTGAGTTGGTCCTCTGTTTGTCCGACCAGCCTTTCTTGAACCCTCCTGGAGGAGTCTTGCCTTTCCCGCTTGTTCCAGCCGGGCGTGCGAACCCTTTATGGGCGGTAAAGAAAGGTCCTCGCTTGTTGCGAGGTCCCTTAGCTTTAGCAGCCTGTGGCAAAAAAGTGCTCTTGCCCCCAGTGGCATCCTTAATGATTTCATCTAGGGTGGCCCCAAATAGACGATTCCCCTGAAAGGGGAGATTTGTCAAGGTCTTTTTGGAACCTAGGTCAGCTGACCAGCATTTTAACCACAGCACACGTCTGAGGATAACCGCTGACATAGATGCATGCCCTAATAGGGGAGTAGTGTCCAAGGCTGCGTCACAGATAAACTGTAGCCCTTGTATAATCTGTTCCATCAAATTAGATGTTTCCTGGGGAATATCTTTTCCCCTAAGGTCTTGGCGTACCAATCTCGCCCATTCCGTAAGTGTCTGGGAAACTAGACCAATAACAATTACTGGTCTAAATGCTGACCCTATCAGAGAGAAGATGGTGCGGGACTCTGCTTCCATCTTTCGATCCACCGGATCCTTAAAGGACGAAGTGTCCTCCACTGGGATAACCGTGGCTTTATTCAGCCTGGAAATAGGTGGATCCACCACTGGTGGTACCGTCCATTTCTTAATGATGGATTCCTCAAACGGATAGCGTCTAGCAATACGCTTGGAAATAGTAAAGGTACGTTTAGAATGCTCCCATTCTCCTTTAATCTTATTACCAAAACACTTGGGTACAGGAAAAACCTTCACCGTTTTGATGGGCTTGTTAGTACCAAAAGGAATCTCTGTTTCAGTTGCTTCTACTGGTAAAACCTCAAGTTTTAAGGTTTCCTGCACTGCCACAACTAGTGCGTCCACCAATGCTTCTTCCTGAATTATAGCGGGAGAAGAAACGTCCTCCTCACTGTCTGAGGGAGCTTTACCTGAGGTAACAGCCCTTGCAGAGGGACCTGCAACTGCAGTGACCATCTCTGAATCAGAGTCAGAGGTGTCAGATAATATAGGGGTAGGCGGGGGTCGCTTCCTTGACCCCCGTCCCTGACAGGCCGCCTCCACCCGAGCCACCATAGACTCCAAAATTGCTGTAAATGCCTCCACACTCTGTGCACCGGCGGGTCCCGTGGCCCCCTCGAGGGAAACAGGTGGGGGAATTTGTGTGGTAGGGTCCATGATTATTCCAGTAACTTCCCGGATAATATAATTCAAAAATAAAAAACTTTTTTTTTTTTTTCAGACCCCCAGCGCCACAAAAGCCCCTTAGTGTTACCTGCTAGGGATCCCTATCGATCGAGAGAGAGAGAGAGAGATAGACCCCCAGGCTCACCACTTGATGCTCAGAGTTTAACTGCAACAGGTTACAGCGCTGTCTTGACAAACAGGAAGTCTTTTGGCTGGCTGCCCAGGAAGAAAGGAGGCGGCTCCGCCCCTCTGCACGCCTTCCGGCGCCTCCCCTAGCTCCACGAGGTGTTTGGATCACCTCAAACATGGCCGCCCCCATGCTGGAGACACGAGGCTACGCCAAAATGGCGGCTCGTGCAATCCAGCAAAAAAAATGGCGGCGGCCTGTACCGAATAGCGGTGTGCTGCAGGGCACACAACACTATCTCTGCATGGGGATTTGGCGTGGTTGGCGGTACCGGCCCTGGCGGACCGCATGGCCGTTCGGAAGGCCTGCTATAGCTGGAGATTTGACTTAGGAAGGCAGTCTACATGTCCGTGGCTTCTGACTGGTAGGTACCTTATTCTTATCACAGTAAGATTCCCAGACTGGCACTGATTACAATCTTTTAAACATGTATACAATTAGATTGTTAGCTCCCAAACCAAGCCTCCTGGCTCTTTTGCACATAAAATCACACTCAAAGTAGGGGGATCTGTGTCATGTTATAGGATAGAGGGGGACTCTATCTTACCATACAGAGAGGGGCCCGCGTTCACCACAAGACCCGTCAGGGGGAAAAGGGGGAACATACTACTCACCATACCGGAACCAGGCGGGCACCAACTCCTGACAGTACCCCTCTCCACCGGGGCGGGAGGGCTGTCGACCAATACGGACGCCGTGACTCATGGTCTTTGGCGTTTCAGCGAGACGTTTAACTCGCGGGGTCAGTCCCTTAATGGGACTTTGTCGCGGCCGACCCAGCGCGGAGCTATGGCCTGCACGCGCTCGTAGGCTGAACTGGGGTGACCACCGGATCTCAACATCCAGCCCGTCGCCCAGTTCAGCTTTCTTGCTTGAAGATCTCACAGGAACACTGGAGAAAAAAGCTGTCTAAAAAATCTTTTTAAGAAAAAAAAAATCTTGCCAGGACCGAAGATCCCAGCAAGGTATCTAGGTCCTTGCTCCTAACTAGACAGAAAATAACTGATTTGCAGAGGCAGAGAGAGAGAGGATATACCCTCTGGGACTGCCCCTAGGGTGTGGCCAGAGCATTTTAATTTCCTGTCTAGTCCTGCTCCTGTGGAGGCAACATAACCCGAAGGTGCTGTATCACCGAGGACTACGTCTGTCAATGAGCGATAGAGAAATTTGGTTTTATCACTCTTATACTGGTCACTGGAAGTTCAACATGGCACCTCATGGCAAAGAGCTCTCCGAGGATCTGAAAAAAATAATTGTCGCTCTACATAAAGATGGCTTAGGCTAAAAGATTGCCAAGATCCTGAAACTGAGTTGTAGCACAGTGGCCAGGACCATGCAGCGGTTTAAACAGGACAGGTTCCACTCAGAACAGGCCCCGCCATGGTCGACCAATGAAGTTGAGTGCACATGCTCAGCGTCATACCCAGAGGTTGTCTTTGGAAAATAGATGTATGAATTCTGCCAGCATTGCTACAGAGGTTGAAGGGGTGGGGTCAGCCTGTCAGTGCTCAGACCATACACCGCACACTGCATAAAATTGGTCTGCATGGCTGTCGTTCCAGAAGATAGCCTCCTCTAAAGATGATGCACAAGAAAGCCTGCAAACAGTTTGCTGAAGACAAGCAGACTAAGGACATGGATTACTGGAACCATGTCCTGTGGTCTGATGAGACCAAGATAAACATATTTGGTTCAGATGGCGTCAAGCGTGTGTTACGGAAACCACGTGAGGAGTACAAAGACAACTGTGTCCTGCCTACAGTCAAGCATGGTGATGGTAGTGTCATGGTCTGGGGCTGCATGAGTGCTGCCGGCACTGGGAAGCCATAGTTCCATTAAGGGAACCATTAATGTCAACATGTACCGTGACATACTGAAGCAGAGCATGATCCCCTCACTTTGGAGACTGGGCAGCAGGGCAGTATTCCAACATAACGACCCCAAACACACCTCCAAGACGGCCACTGCCTTGCTAAAGAAGTTGAGGGTAAAGGTGATGGACTGGCCAAGCATGTCTCCAGACCTAAACCCTATTAAAGCATCTCTCCAGACCTAAACCCTAAGCATTGGTGTGGCATCCTCAAATGGAAGGTGGGGGAGCGCAATGTCTCTAACATCCACCAGCTCCAAGATTTCATCATTGATTAGTTCTGCAACGACGCGTTGATGTAATCGTTTACGTAGAATACAGAAATTCGTCGGCATGCGTGAAAGGCGTTGACGCGTCACACTCCTCTCGCGTGTAAATGGCGGTAATGGCGGCTTCTGCCCCTGGGGCAGGAAGTTCCAGCAATCTACCACAAAAAGCTAGACCACGATCATCAAGGGTATGGGAATTCTTTAAACAGAGGCCAGAACAAATGGTCCTTTGTTCCCTTTGCAAAACAGAAATGGCGACCACGGCAGCACAACTGCAATGCACGAGCACCTCAGAAGAAAACATCCTGGCGCTCTCCGACCTCAAAAGGACGAGCCATCTTTCTATGTGAAATGTGATAATAGTACTACTTACAATTAATATATGCTAGCTAGGTAATCATTATGGAAACAGTATTTATTAGTGCATGCTCAGGGCCAGGGTACCCATTTGTTGCTGCTTTGCTTTAAGCTTTGTAGTGGCCAGCTCGTTTTTTTAAATGTTCCACAAGGCACTTTGCAGCGCTCAGTGTCTTGCTGATCTGGGGATCCCTCAGGGCATGGTTGACAACTAACTGCAATCTGACTAGCACACCTGAGAGAAGAGATGTCATGCTTTTCTTCCAAAATATGCAGAGCAGCGACAACATTTGCACTGCAGCATTTTGCAACTACAACATTGGCCATGGATATCGCAAACTTCTCAGCTGCTTTTTCCACTAGAAAAAATACAATTAATATTGTAATCAAAGTAATCATATTAAAAACATAATTATTAATCACATTCAGTTCATTTAACCACTTGCCGACCGCTGCAAGTACATATACTGCGGCGGTCAGCCCCGTGCAGGCAAAGTGACGTAGGTGTACGTCACTCGCCTGCGAGCCAATAGGGGGCGAGCGCGCGCCGCCGGAGGCGCGCTCCCGCCCCCACTCGTTCAGTGATCCCCACGCGTGTTACCGGCGGACCCGATATCCGCCGGTCACTCACGATCGTCCGTTACAGGAGGGAGAAAGGCAGGCGGCTAATGTAAACAAAGCCGCCTGTCATTCTCCCTTGTGTAAGTGCAGAGATCATACGGTCCTGCTATGTAGGATCGTATATCTCTGTAGTTACACAACAAGCCACATCCCTTCACCGTTAGAAGCACACCCCTAGGGACACACTTAGCCCCTGTCAGTGTAATTTTTACAGTAACAGTGCATATGTATAGCACTGATTACTGTAGTAATGTCACTGGTACCCTCAAAAGTGTCAGTCAAGGGTCCGATCTGTCTGCCGCAATGTCGCAGTCCCGCAAAAACAAATCTCATTTTTTTTAAACGAGTAATGGCGGCGATCTGCAATTTTTATTGCGGGACTGCAACATTGCGGCAGACAGATCGGACCCCTGACTGACATTTTTGACACTTTTGGGAGTACCAGTGACATTACTACAGTAATCAGTGCTATAAATATGCACTGTTACTGTAAAAATGACACTGGCAGGGGAGGGGTTAACTTTATTGGTGATCAGTGGGTTAAATGTATCCCTAGGGGCGTGATTCTAACTGTGGGGGGGGCGTGGCTTGTGATGTAACTACAGAGACCTACAATCCTACATAGCAGGATCGTATAGTCTCTGCACTAACATCAGGGAGAATGACAGACGGCTGTGTTTACATCAGCCGTCTGCCTTTCTCCCTCTCCTGCGGGAGATCGCGAGTGACCGGTGGACATCGGAGCTGCCGGTCACGCGCGGGGATCTCAGTGAGCGAGCGGGGCGCGCGCTCGCCCCCCCACAGGCGGCTGAGCGCGTGACGTACCTCTACGTCACTTTGCCCAGCAGCGGTTGCCCTCCGCAGTGCATCTGCGGTGGGCGATCATTATGTGGTTAAAAATATGCAGATTTACTACCCTCTTTGAAATACAGTACATTGTTAGCAAGCATTGAGCATTCCTAGATTTCATGTTTTAAATTGGTTACTAATGTTATTAATTATTATTATTGTGTTTGTTGTTTTTTTCTCAGGAAGAGGCAAAGCTGTGTACAAGATTTCATCTTTCATAAAAAGGATGTCACTGTTTGTACACCCCAAATGGCCATTACACTTACCAATAGCATACTCAACATGATTACAATAGAAAGAGGTCTCATATCTTTTACAGACGGTCAAGGATTTCGGGAGATGATCAACACGTTTTACCCAGGATACACACTTCCCTCCAGGCCCCATTTCACTAAGCTGATGGAGAAGAAATATGAGAATTTTGAAAGATTGAAAGCGTCACTCAAAGATGTGAAATCCAAAATAGCTCTCACCACAGACGCATTGACCAGTGTTGCCACAGAGGCATACTTGGGTGTCACATGCCACTTCATTAACCAGTTGCCGACCGCCGCACGACTATTTGCTGCGGCAGTCAGCCCCCTACAGGCAAAGTGGCGTAGGGCTACATCGCTCGCCCACGAGCCTCTAGGGGGCGAGCACGCTCCCGCCCCCGCTCATTCACTAACATCCCCATGCGAGTGACCGGCGGCTCCGATGTCCACCGGTCACTTGCGATCTCCCACTGGAGAGGGAGAAAGGCAGGCGGCTAATGTAAACAAAGGCGCCTGTCATTCTCCCTGGTGTAACTGCAGAGACTATACGATCCTGCTATGTAGGATCGTATGTCTCTGTGGTTACATCACAAGCCACGCCCCCCAGTTAGAATCACGCCCCTAGGGATACATTTAACCCACTGATCACCAATAAAGTTAACCCCTTCCCTGCCAGTGTAATTTTTACAGTAACAGTGTATTTATAGCACTGACTACTGTAGTAATGTCACTGGTACCCCCAAAAATGTCAGTCAAGGGTCCGTTTTGTCTGCCGCAATGTCACAGTCCCGCAAAAAAAAAAAAAAAAAAAAACATTACTAGTAAAAAAAAAAAATAATAAAAATGACAAATCTTTCCTGTAGTTAGTAGACGCAATAACGTTTGCGCAAACCAATCAAAATAGGCTTATTGCGATTTTTTTTTACCAAACATATGTAGCAGAAAACAAATTGGCCTAAAAAATGTTAAAAAATTTAGATTTTTACATTTTTTTGGGGGGGGGGGGGGGAAATTTCATATAAAAAAAATGTGAAAAAACTGAATTTTTGTAAAATCTTACCGTAAAATTCCTTTCTCTGAGTCCTTTGACAGTCGCCGCCCATTCACACAGTCTTCACTTATGGGGTATTGACTTCATCTCCACAGGAGTTTCTAGGCATAAGACTTGTACAGCCAGGGACCCGTACAACCCAGGGTTCCCTATGGCACTGCCGCACAGAGAACTTTGCGGCCAAAGGAGGCATCAGCTGACGCCAGAACATCAATTTTATAGAATTTGGAAAAGGCGTGCCGGAAGGCCCAGGATGCACTCACCGACCTGGTAGAATGCGCCGTGACAGGGAAGGGAGGAACCCGTTCCCGCCACGAATAGGCCTGTACAATGGTCTGTCAGACGCAGCCATACCCTTCCGAGGTCCCTCAGGAAGGAAAAAGAGAGAATTCGATTTCCGAAAGGATTCAGTCGACCACAGGTAAACCCTGATCGCCCGGACAACATCCAAGGAATGCAAGGCAACCTCCTTTGGATGCTTAGGGTTCGCACAAAGCGAAGGCAAAACAATGTCCTCATTCAGGTGGAATTCCGAAACCACCTTTGGCAAAAAGGACGGATTAGGTCGCAAGATCACCTTATCCCTATGAACCACCAGGTAAGGGGAACGGCAAGACAACGCCGCCAACTCCGACACTGCGAGCAGAAGTGATCGCTACCAGGAACGCAACCTTCTTAGATAGCATAGGTAACGAAATTTCCCTGATGTTTTCAAAAGGGGAACGCTGAAACACGGACAGAACCAAGTTCAAGTCCCATGGAGGTAAGGGCTCCCTTCTAGGAGGAGCCAAGTGATGCACACCTTGAATAAAGGTGCGAATCAAGGAATTAGACGCCACAGAGCGCTGGAAAAGAATAGCCAGTGCAGAGACCTGGCCCTTAATCGTGGCCAACGCAAGACGCTGGTCCACGCCAATCTGAAGGAAAGCCAACACCCTCGCCACCGAATAGGAACGAGGAGAGAAACCCCTGGACTCACACCAGGCAAAATAAGCTTTCCATGTACGGTAATAAATCTTACCACAAGAGGCTTTTCTCGCCTTGATCAAAGTAGGAATGACCTCTGAGGAGAGACCCCTGTCTATCAGGACCTGGCTTTCAACAGCCAGGCCGTTAAAGCCAGCAACTGTAAAGCAGGATGGAAGATCGGTCCCTGGGACAGCATTGGCAGCTGCCACGGAGGCTCTACGGCCAGGTGAACGATGTCCGCGTACCAGTAACGGCGAGGCCAGTCCGGCGCCACCAGAATCACCAGTGATTGTTCCGAGGCCAACCTGCGAAGGAACCTGGACAACAATTAAATCGGAGGAAAGGCATAGATCAGTCGATACTGATGCCAAGGCACCACCAGCGCACCCGAGGCGTCTGCCAGAGGATCGCGCATTCTTGCCACAAACCTTTCCACCTTGTGGTTTAGCTGAGACGTGAACAGATCCACATCCGGGGATCCCCACTTAGCACACAGCATCTGAAACACCTCCGGGTGTAGGGACCATCCCCCCTGGTCCAGGGTCTGGCGGCTCAGATTGTTGGCCTGCCAATTCTCCACACCCGGAATGTGAACCGCCGATATCACCGGGACATGAGTCTCGGCCCAAGACAGAATACTGGTCACTTCCTGGGCCGCCCGGGCACTCCTGGTGATTGATGTAAGCCACCACAGTGGCATTGTCCATCTGCACCTGTACAGGACGGCCCTGAAGACGATCCGACCAATGGATCAGGCACAGCCTGATCACTCTCAATTCCAAAATGTTGATCGGGAGGGAGGATTTCTCCTCCGACCAGGTGCTCTGGGCAGACAGGTTGCCCAGAATGCCACCCCAGCCCGACAGGCTGGCATCCGTGGTCATTACCGTCCACAGAATTGGCCGTAAGGATTTTCCGTCCGACACCGCCGGGGACTGAAGCCACCACAAGAGATCCATTCTGGTTTGGCGACTCAGAGACACTCTCAGGTCCAAGGACTGAGGTAGTCTGTCCCACCTGGCCAGGATCTCTGCTTGGAGAGATCGCGTGTGAAATTGTGCAAATGGTATCGCCTCGAAGGCTGACACCATCAACCCCAGGGACCGCATACAGGTCCTGAGTGATGAGGATTTGTTGTCCCTGAGGGACCTGACCTCGTTCTGTAGGGTCCGGAGCTTGTCCTCCGGTAAGAACACCTTTGCTTGAGCAGAATCCAGAACCATGCCCAGATACGGGAGACGAACCGAAGGCGACAAGGTCGACTTCTGAATGTTGATTGTCCAACCGAACTCCTGAAGCGTCTGGACCGTAGTGGACAGATCGCGCAGCAGGCTCTGACTGGCACTCGATCGTAACAGGAGATCGTCCAGATATCCCGAGACCGCAATGCCCTGTGCCCGCAACAGGCGCCAACACTTTGGTAAAGACCCTTGGAGCCGAAGCGAGACCGAAAGGTAACGCCACAAACTGGTAATGTTCCTCCGCGAAAGCGAATTGGAGGTACCTCTGATGACCCTCGAAAATGGGGATGTGTAGATACGCATCCTTCAGGTCTATAGAGGCCAGGAACTCCCACACATCCTTCAGGTCTATAGAGGCCAGGAACTCCCCCGGATTCAGGGAGGCCACCACCGAGTGGAGTGATTCCATGAAGAATTTTCGAACGCGCACAAAGTGGTTCAGCGCTTTTAAGTCCAGAATCAGGCGCACTTTGCCCTCCTTCCTGGGCACAGTGAACAGATTCAAATAAAAACCCTGAAACCTGTCCCGATGAGGCACCGGGACGATCACCCCCTGAGCGAAAAGATCCTGCACCGCCTGATGTAGGTCCTGTAACAGCCCTGGGGTCAAATGAAAATTTGAGGGAAAGAATCTGTTCGCCGGCCGTGAAAGAAATTCGATCTTGTACCCTGACCGAATGATTTCCTGAACCCACCTGTCTGTGATTAGGAGCAGCCAAGGTTGGAGGAAACCGCGCAAACGTCCCCCCACCCCTGTAACGGGCGAGGGCGCCCCTTCAGGCAGAGGCGGACTGAGCCGCCGTCCCAGCCTGGCCGGATTTTTGTTTGCCAAACCAGGGCTTTTTCTGACCACCTTGGCCCTTGAAGGGTTTACCCTTGTTCTGCGCCTTGAAGGCATGAAAGGACCCTTGAGTAGGTTTAAAGGAGGGGCCCCGCTTACTGCGGAAAAACTTGCCCTTAGGATTCTGGGGCAGCAGAGTGCTCTTACCCCCAGTGACTCCTTTAACCAATTCGTCCAAGGTTTCCCCAAAAAGGCGAGACCCCGCATAGGGGATGTTCGCCACCGCCTTCCTGGATTTTTGGTCAGCCAACCAGCATTTTAACCAGATTAAGCGACGGTTAATCACAGCGACACTGGACAGGCGTATCGCCAAAGGGGCCTCATTTAGAGCCGCATCGCACAAATACATGACCCCATGATAAATCTGATCCACCATCTCCACTGTAGTGGGAGGGGCAGAGTCGGCCACGAGGGTGCGTTTGAGCACCTTGGTCCAATCCGCCACAGCCGGAGCCACCATCACAGAGGCAAAAATAGGCTTGAGCATGGAACCTGCCACCATGTAGGAATGTCGGGCAAGAGATTCCAGCCTCCTATCAGTAGGTTCCCTTAAACCCTGGGGAGTCCTCGGCGGGGAGCAGGGTAGCTTTGTTCAACCTGGCCACCGTGTGATCCACTTTAAGAAGGCACACACCAGCGCGCAACCGTAGTAGCCGCAAAAGGGTAGAGAAGTTGAAACTTCTTAGGCACCACAAAGGTGTGTTTTAAATTACGCCCTAGCTCATTCACCTTATGGTGGAACTCTGCGGGGCAAGGAAAAACCTGCGCCGTCTTGCGGGTCCTGTGTGTACCAAAAGAGGACAAAATGCCCGGAGTGGGCTCATCCTCCAAATGTAGTGTTTCCTTCACTGCTAGGATCAACTCATCCATAGCTGCACGTTCCTCGGGTGACCCAGGGGGGGGAATCATCCACCCCTGCAACCTCCGCCTCCCCCTCAGACTCTTGCGGGTCCTGAGAAGAGCGAGACCCCGAAAGGGCCACGCTACCTACAGCAAACACGTCACACTCCGAATCAGAAGAAAAGGAAATTCTAGGCCTTTTCCTAGCAGCACGTTCAGACATCAGCACATCCATTTTTGACACCAAAGTTGCCACAACAGCAGCCCAATTAGTGACAGTAGAGGATTCAGAGGACCCTGAATCCCCTACCAAAGCTGGAGGGAATTTGCTGTCCTGGGATTCCATAACAGAAATAAAAAGGTTTTTTTGAACTGGCCCTTTAAGAGCATCGCGGACCCCCACAGCACACCGCTATAGAGACTGAGACACAGACCCCCCGCAGGGTCAAAACTGACCAGGAAGATTGCACAAAGCAGGACAGGAAAAGAACAGCAGGACAGAACCCCACAGTGTGTTACCAGCTTTTTTGGTCGGCTCTGCGAGAAAGAAGGAAGTGATGTCACCGCTGGAGGCTGAACTAGGCTGCAGGCCAAGGGAAAATGGATGCCTATTGAAACGAATGAGAGGCTTCGGCAAGATGGCCGCCGACACGTGCTCTGAACGATCGAATGCCTCACGCAAGATGGCGCCGCAAGGCGCCAAAACCACTATATAGCATGCTGTAGAAATGCCCATAATGAAGCCAGACATGCTGCCCACACTTAAAATGGCGGACCAGCGGTGGTTAACCCCGCAGCGGCCGCCGCATGTGTCTGTACCTCCAATGCACCCAAGGTGACCTTAGGAGAGGGACCCCCAAAACCCCACACAGCACTGCTGTGAGAGAATAAAACCCCCGCAGGGACCGGATCAGGGAGCCCAAAAACGCACGGACATAGGGGACACCACAGACACACAGGACTGCCGACCCCAGACAGAGGCCCCACACAGAATGTACTTACCTGTACCCGATGGCGTGGGGTGCCTCCTATAAAGCGGGAAACCGCCCACCCTCAGATGGCAAGGGAGTGCCGCCAGCCAGAACGCAGTACACTATTAGTGTACGGACGAACCTACGCTGTGTCCAGTGAGGTAGCCACCTCACATGGCTGCATCCCTGATGAACAGGGATGGGTCGTTTGTGAGGCCAGGGCGAACACATAGCCTGCGAAACGCTCGATGGCGGGCTGGGATTCCATCTGACCCTCTGTCCTGGAGAACCAGGACGGTCAGTCCGATTCCCGGCTCCGCAAACGCCGTCTTCATCCGAAGATCCACTAACTAGTGCTGATAAAAAAAACAGCTAGCAATGTAATGGAAAAATGACATCTTTTGAAAATAAATCATAAAAGAAAAAGAGGAAGGCTGAGACTGTAGCCTCAGCACAGGGAAGCCTATCCACTCCTAAACTAGGCAGAAGACAAACTGAATTGGGATGGCTATTGCAGGGGGGTATTGGACTAGGACAGCCCCCATGGGTGTGACTATGTAGATGTATTGTTCTTTTACAAGTCTTATGCCTAGAAACTCCTGTGGAGATGAAGTCAATACCCCATAAGTGAAGACTGTGTGAATGGGCGGTGACTGTCGGAGGACGTAAGAGAAATATTGTTATTTTTTCAAAAATGTCGCTCTTTTTTTGTTTATAGCGCTAAAAATAAAAATCTTGATCAAACACCACCAAAAGAAAGCTCTGTTTGTGGGGAAAAAAGATTTTGTTTGGGTACAGCGTCGCATGACTGCACAATTGCCCGTTAAAGTCACGCAGTGCCGAATCGCTAAATAGGGCCTGTTCTTTGAGCAGCCAAATCTTCCGGGGCTTAAGTGGTTAAATGAACTGAATGTGATTAATAATTATGTTTAATATGATTACAAGTGGTTAATGAAGACTGGAAGCTTACATTATACAATCTGACCACTATGCCACTTGAAGATCGCCACACAGCTGAAAACATTGCTAACTGGGTGGAAAAAGCAGCTGAGAAGTTTGAGATATCCATGGCCAATGTAATTGTAGTTGTCCATGATAATTCTGCAAATGTTGTCACTGCTCTGCATATTTTGGAAGAAAAGCATGGCATCTCTTCCCTCAGGTGTGCTGGTCATATATTGCAGTTAGTTGTCAACCATGCCCTGAGGGATCCCCAGATCATCAAAACACTGAGGGCTGCGAAGTGCCTTGTGGAACATTTTAAATAAAGTGAGCTGGCCACTACAAAGCTTAAAGCAAAGCAACAACAAATGGGTACCCCTGATCATGCACTAATAAATAATGTACCCGTAAGATGGAACAGTACTTTACACATGATCAGCCGCCGGCTTGAACAGAGGTAGCCTGTGACTGCAACACTTTCCGATCCTGATGTCACACCACGAGGGAAGCGCTTCCTGGATTTAAAACATGATCAGTGGAGCTTAATTGAGGAAGTGGAACAAGTCCTGAGGCCTTTCGAGTGTGCTACCATTTTCTTGAGTGGAGAGTCCTATGTGACTGGTTCCGCTCTACCTCTGGTAAAATGCCTCCAGCAATCCATAAAGAGCACAAATTTCGAGACAGCAGCAGTCAAGGCTTTCCAAAGTGTTGCTGCACAGGAGATGACCTCAAGATGGGAGCGGGAAACTAAATTCAGAGATGATGGTGGAGAAAATATGTGTCTTATTGCAGCAGCCCTGGACCCCAGATTCCACAAAGTAAAATTCCTGGCAGCAGAGGACCACCTCAAGATCCAAGATCTTGCTCTTGAAGAGAAAAATTGAATTTTTGTAAAATCTTACCATAAATGTTGTTTTTCTCTTAGTCCTCTGACAGTCGCCGCCCATTCATACAGTCTTCACGATTGGGTATTGGCCTTCTCCGCAGGAGCAAGCTAGGCAGTAATTTTGTTAATACAACAAACATTAACATATAGACACACCCACAGGGGGCCATCCCTCTGGCCTATATCCTCCAGCCAGTACCACTCTAATCCAGTTATGTAGCAAGCAGTCCATTAAAAACCATCAATGCCAAAGAGAGGGGCGGGGGCGGCGACTGTCAGAAGACTCGGAGAAAATAATTTTTACGGTAAGATTTTACAAAAATTCTATTTTCTCTTACGTCCTCTGACTGTCACCGCCCATTTATAGTCTTCACGATTGGGACGTCCCAAAGCAGTGTAGATGTGAGGGGTGGGAAGACGCAACCTTAAAATAGGCAACGCAGCACCCAGGTCAGAGAAAAAACTGAACTGAACCAGTGGGGAAAGTAAAGCTCAACAGGAGCTAACCCAGGAAAAAAAAATTAAATAAACCCCATGACTAACAGACATTAAAAAAATAGCATGTCTCTTTAAACCACTGCCGCACTCAAAACCTTGCGGCCAAAAGAAGCATCCGAGGATGCCAACACATCAAGTTTGTAAAACTTAGAAAAGGTGTGTACAGACGAGCAGGTCGCCACTTTGCACACCTGAGCCACCCACGTCTGGTGGCGAAAAGCCCAAGCCCAAGCCCAACCGCTCTAGTGGAGCGTGCCTTAACAGGGAAGGGAGGAACCCAACCCTTAATCGAATAGGCCAGCACAATTGTCTAAAAGTACATGAGGAGGAAGGCAGCGCATGAACCACACCGGGATGCAATGGATAAGGAAGTCAGGTGAACATCCAGTATAGAAAGGGTTAACAGTTTATTGGTATTGATAACGGAAAAACAAAGTACATAAAATGCTTACATCCCCTGGGCTGGAGTGGACAAGGGCATATATGGTTGCCATGACTACATGTTTCGCGCTATCTGCTTTATCATAAAGCGCATAGCGCGAAACATGTAGTCATGGCAACCATATAGCTTGTGTTCCTGGTATTTCCTCACAATTGGTGCCTGTCCGGCTGATGTCACCGCTACGGAACTACAGCAGAGTCCTTTCATCCTCACGCATGCTGGTTTCCGGCTTTGTGCACACACACTGCTCAGCAGTCCTGGGAGACTGACCTCCTCGCACTCATGTTGCTTGCTGCCAGGTGCCCTTGTCCACTCCAGCCCAGGGGGATGTAAGCATTTTATGTACTTTGTTTTTCAGTTATCAACACCAATAAACTGTTAACCCTTTCTATACTGGACCTTCACCTGACTTCCTTATCCATTGCATCCCGATGTGGTTCATGCGCTGCCTTCCTCATGTACTTTTGTCCGTATCAGCACCCTTCCTATGCTCGTTGGCTAGCAGCAGAAAAACGCAGGGGAGCCTTACAGGCTTATTTCTATTCCTCCACCTTAAAGGCACCCCACGAGCGCCAGATTTGTGATCATTGCTTTGACTTCTGGACTAGATTTTTTCCTATGGCTGCCCTGGGCGCGAATCTCTTTACTGAGCCATTAGTTGGCTGACAGCAGAAACAACCGTTGGGGAGCCTCACATGCTTACCTCTATCCCTCCACCCTACTGCTACCAGAGTGCGCCTAAGCACCTTGGCCCATTCTGCGATAGTCTGAGAGACCATCACTGAGGCGAACACCAGTTCCAGGAGCACCTGGTTTATGATTACTGCACAATCGTCTGATCCATTTGGAAATGGTTGCCGCAGACGCCGCTGTACCCTTCCGAGGTCCTTCAGGAAGAACAGGCAGACAATCCGACTTCCAGAAAGAGTCAGTGGCGGAAAGGTAAACCTTGATCGCCCGAACCACATCCAAGGAATGCAAGGCAAAAACACAAAGCGAAGGCAACACAATATCCTCATTGAGGTGGAAGGCTGAAACCACCTTAGGAAGAAAAGACTGATTTGGTCGCAGGACCACTTTATCCCTATGAATAACCAGATAGGGGGAGTGGCAAAACAGAGCCGCCAACTCAGACACTCAGCGAGCAGATGTGATCGCCGCTAGAAAGGCAACTTTCTGTGACAACACAGGCAGATGGATCTCGCCGATGTTCTCAAAGGGAGGTCGTTGTAAAAAACGGACAGAACCAGATTCAGGTCCCAGGGAGGTAAGGGAGTCTTCCTCGGGGGAGCCAGATGACGCACCCCCTGAATAAAGGTGCGAATCAAGGAATTAGGCACCAAAGGGTGCTGAAAAAGAATGGCCAAGGCAGACAATTGGCCTTTGATCATGGTCAGTGCCAGGCGCTGATCCACCTTAGTCTGTAGGAAGGCCAAAACCCTTGCGAATGAAAAGGAGCGGGGGGTGAAGACCTTGTGACTCACACCAGGCAAAATATGCCCTCCAGGTGCGATGATAAATCTTCCCAGAGGAAGCTTTTCTAGCTTTTAGCAAGGTAGGAATGGCAGTGGACGGGGTACCCCTGTCTCTCAAGACTTGGCTTTCAAACAGCTAAGCCGTCAAAGCCAGCGACTGTAAAGCAGGATGGAAGATCGGTCCCTGAGACAGAAGATCGTCTTAGTGGAAGCCACCAGGGAGGTTCGACAACCATCTGCATAATGTCCGTGTACCAAGACTGACGCGGCCAGTCTGGAGCTACCAGAATCACCAGCATCCGTTCCGAGGCTAACCTGGATAACGCGAGATCGAGCCACGAACCTTTCCACTTTTTTGTTGAATCGGGATGCGAACAGATCCACGTACGGAGACCCCTACCGGATACACAGAAGGTGAAACACCTCCGGGTGTAAGGAACATTCCCCCGGGTCCAGGGGTCTGGCGACTCAGATAGTCCACCTACCAGTTTTCCATGCAATTCGGCCCAAGACCGAATCTCGGACACTTCCCTGGCTGCCGGGCACTCCTGGTGCCCCCCTGATGATTGATGTACACCACCGATGTGGCGTTGTCCGTCTGCACTTGTACAGGGCAGCCCTGAATCCGAGCCGACCAATGGAACAAACCGAGCTGGATTGCCTGGAGCTCCAGGACATTTATCGGTAGGAGAACTCCTCCCCCGACCACATCCCCTGGGCACAAATTGTGCCCAGAACTCCACCCAAGCCCGACAGGCTGGCATCCGTGGAGAGCCTCGTCCACAAGAACGGCCGGAAGGACTTGCCTTGTGTCAGAATCAGTGACTGGAGCCACCACAAAAGAACCGATCTCACCTTGTGGCTTAGAGAAATCCTTCTGTCCAGGACTGAGGATGCCTGTCCCACCTGGTAAGGATCTCTGCCCCATAGCAGAGCCAACACAGGAGCCAAAACCTTGGTGAACACCCTTGGAGCCGAAGCGAGACCAAAGGGCAACGCCACAAACTGGTAATGATCCTCTGCGATTGCGAAGCGGAGATACCGCTGATGACCCTCGTAAAAAGGGATGTGCAGATATGCATCTTTTAGGTCGATGGAGGCCATGAATTCCCCTGGACTCAGAGATGCCACCACCGACTGGATGGAATCCATTCAGAACTTCTGTACCTGCACGAAGCGGTTCAGTAACTTTTGGTCCAAAATCGGATGCACCTTGCCCTCCAATCTGTTCACAGTGCGCAGAAAAGAGTAAAACTCCCGAAACCTGTCTTGCAGAGGGATCGGCGCGATGACCCCTTGGGCGAGAAGATTTTGGACCACCCTTTGTAGATCCCGGAAACAATCGGGAGCCAGATGGAGATTTGTCTGCGGGGCAAGATCAGAACTCGATCTTGTACCCTGAACGAATGAGCTAGCGAACCCACCTGTCCTGAATGTCAGACAGCCAGGGCTTGGGAAAACAACGCAGACGTCCCCCCACCCCTGATACGGGTGAGGGCGTCCCTTCAGGAAGGGGTGGACTGGGTTGCCTGCCCAGCTTGACGCGTTTCGGGCTTACCAGCCCAAAATTTCTTGTGACCACTGGAGGCCTTGAAGGACTTATCCTTTTCCTGTGCCCTGAAGGCACGAAAAGGCCCCCGGTTAGTCTTAAAGGAGGGACCCCGCTTAGCGTAGGGAGATTTACCTTTCAAGACTTGAGGCAAGAGAGTACTCTTACCCCCAGTAAGCCCCTTGATCAGCTCATCCAGAGAGTCACCAAAAAGACGATCCCCTGCATAAGGGATGTCAGACACAGTCTTCTTAGAAGCATGGTCGGCCGACCAGCTTTTCAGCCAAATAATGCGGCGGATTGCAATCCTGACCGCAGATAGACGTGCGACCAAAGGAGCCTCGTCCAAAGCCGCGTCACACAGGTACATCAAGGCCTGTGCCATTTGATCCAACATGTCCAGCGCAGCAGCAGAAACTGACTGCTACCTAAGCACCTTGGCCCATTCTGCGATAGTCAGAGACCATCACTGAGGCGAACACCAGTTTCAGCAGGGAACCCGCCACCATACATGTGGCGGGACAGCGTTTCCATCCGTCTGTCTGCCGGGTCCTTAAACACCGGGGAGTCTTCCACAGGCATCAAGGTGGATTTATTCAGTCTGGAAACAGTGTGGTCCACATTAGGAACCACAGTCCAGCGAGAATCAACCGAATCCGCAAAGGGATAACGGTACTCAAATCTCTTAGGTACTACCAGCGTCTGCTTAATGCGAAGCCATTGGTCATTTACCGTTTCCTGTAACTCCTCGGGACAAGGAAAAACCTGACCCGACTTCAGGGCCTTGCGGGTCCCGAAGGAAACCCGCTTACCTGCTATGGAGGGCTCATCATCAAGATTTTAAGTCTCCTCAACTGAGCTAATAAGTGAGTCTACCACAGTGCAGTCACGTGCTATCCCAGAGGAAGAATCCTCCTCCTTCACATCTAACTAAGAAAACGGGGACCCCTCAAGGGGGACATTGCCCGTAGCAACCAATTCAGGCTTTGAGTCAGAAGACCGAGAGGGCATAGGCCGTTTCTTTGTAACTCGGTCAGACATCAGCAGATCAACTTTTTGATGCTAAAGTCGCAAGTGCAGCAGATAAAGAGGCTAAGGAAGTGGGATCAGGAGTATCTGAACCACCAACTAGGTCTGTGGGGAATTTGCTATCCTGGGACTCCATATTAGCAAAGTGCAAAAAAATGACACTGCGATAGGGGTCCGTGGGAACCGCCGTTTAGAGGGCCAAACTACACTACAGGTGGAGACCCTTCTCTTAACCAAATCTAAACTGACAAAAGAGTGCTAGCAGAAATATAAACTGGCTATATTTCTGCTAGCACTCTTTTGTCAGAGAAAACCATTAAAATCCCCCACAGTGACCCTATACTTGCCACGCTGCTTTTGAGAAAGCTGATTATAAAGAGGAAGTGACCTTACGCCCTTAGAGGCAAAAGCCAGCCCTGAGCCACAAAAAAAAAAAAAAAAAAAAAAAAATGGAGCACGATAAGAGTCAAATGGAGGAAAAGCACTTCGAAAATGGCCACTGCCCAGACAGGACATCCGCCCACACTAAAGATGGCGCCCGATCGGCGCTGGCAATGATGATGGAAAATGGCCGCTGCCCTCACTCTGAGGCCAAACAGCCAGCCCTTACCAAACATAGCGGCCGGGCGAAACAACACCAAACGCTGCAGAAAACGTCCGCACTGGCCCCCACCGGGATCTGCACAGAGCACCCCCGGGAAGAAGGAAGCCCCCACACCCCTCCGTATGGCGGTCTGCACTTCAGGAGCGCCCCTGCAAGGACAGGAAAGGTAAGACACAGGGGGCCATCCCACGGCCATGAGGGGGATATTACAGCAAACTTTACATGTACCGCCATCCCCAGAGTGGGCCCATTCAATACCCCCTCAAAAACCTGTTCCCAGGGACAGAGGGGTTATAGTACTCACCATACCGCGAACATGGGCACCACTCAGACACAGGAGACCTCCCACCTGGGTGGGGGAGCCGTCAGCCAGGAAGAATGCTAGCAACCCCGGGCGTTTCAACATTGAGACATCCCAGCGTAGATCGAAAAACTTTGCAGGCTCGTCCCCGCTTCTAGGGGCACTGTCGTTGCGAGGCCTGGGCGTACCAAAAACCTGCTCGATGGTAGACTGGGACTCCATAAGGTTCTATATTAACCAGTACGAGGCCCAGTTCTGCTGACGCTTGTAGTCCTCCAAATTCTGACTAACTAGCATAGGTGAGAAAAAATAAAAAGCTATTCTTAAAAGAAAACAGTTTTTTTTTTTTCTTGTTTTATTTCTGAAAAGTGAGACACTAGGTCCCAGCAGGGAAAACCTAGCCTACTCCTGAGGCTAGGCAGCAAAAAACTGGATTAGAGTGGTACTGGCTGGAGGATATAGGCCAGAGGGATGGTGAGGAGACACTGGTCACATCCAAGATCAAGAAATTCACAGTGAAGTTGTAAAGGAATGAGATACACATGTGCTTTAGTGAGCAGGGTATTCCAAAGAAGAAAATCCACTGAAATGGTGGAAGGAAAATGGTGTGATTTCCCATCTAGGCCATGCTGGCAAAGAGTTACTTGTCTGTGCCTGCAACATCAACCCCATCTGAAAGACTTTTCTCAGTTGCTGGCAACATTGTGACTAAAAAAAGAGCAAGCCTAACTTCAGAGCATGTCGACATGTTAACCTTCCTCCATTGCAATGCTATATATTAGTAACACAGGCCCCCAACTTGTTGCACTCTTGGGTTGTATAATGTTGGACTTCTGTAAACTACAAGATGACTGCCTTCAGGTAATCTTTGCTGTATTAGCCATTATATTTGCACAGTGTTGAGAAGTGCTTTTGTTGACTTGGCTCCTTTAAAACTGTTACTTTTTAGGTATGTTTTACATTTACATCAACGTGTTGTTGTTGACCATTATTTTTGTGGTGTGTTACTTGTAAACAACACTTTAGGGCATCAGGCATGAATGACATTTAAACCACATAATGCCTTCAGAATGCATCTTTTGCAAAGTGTTTAGAATTTATATGGCATAATTATTCATGCCTGATGCCCTAAAGTGTTGTTTACAAGTAACACACCACAAAAATACTGGTCAACAATAACACTATGTATATGTAAAACATACCTAAAAGGTAACCCCTTTTAGGTATGTTTTACATTTACATTAAAACTGTTACCTTTAGGTATGTTTTAAATTTACATTAAAACTAACAGTTTTAAAAGGAGCCAAGTCCAACGAAAGCAAGCACTGCTGCTCAACACTTGCTCTATTGGCCATTTTTTTTGGCCATTACTTTTGCACAAAGATTACCTTAAGGCAGAGAGCTGACTTGTAGTTTAAAGAAGTAAAAGTGTTAGGCAGATATGGCATTTTCATGCCTGATGCCCTGTGTTTGGCACTTTATGTATAGGTCTTTCTTGTATTTTTGCACACACAGTGTTGAGCAGTGCTTTAGAATTTATATGGCATTTTGAATGCTTTTGGTTCTGAATTATTGGCATTATTTGTGCCTGATGCTAAAGTGTTGTTTACATTTTATTTTTGCCACTTCTTGTATACTGTAAAAACTTCAACACATTGAAGTATTTTTTGGAAAAAATTTAATAAAAGTTGAAATATTATATTAGAAGTTGTACTTTTTTTGATTAGCAAATGAATCCTTTGAATAACGTTACAAAAAATAACACCAGATTAAGCAAAAAAAATAAAATAAAAATAATCATTCGAGTAGTCGACTAAACCGGAAAAATAATCGCTAGATTAGTCGACAGACAAAATAATCGTTAGTTGCAGCCCTATTGAGGCGTGGAAGAGGACTCCAGTGGCAACCTGTGAAACTCTGGTGAACTCCATGCCCAAGAGGGTTAAGGCAGTGCTGGAAAAAAATGGTGGCCACACAAAATATTGACACTTTGGGCCAAATTTTGACATTTTCACTTAGGGGTGTATTTACTTTTGTTGCTAACGGTTTAGACATTAATGGCTGGGGTTGAGTTAATTTGAGGGGACAGCAAATTTACACTGTTATACAAGGTGTACACTCACTACTTTACATTGTAGCACAGTGTCATTTCTTCAGTGTTGTCACATGAAAAGATATAATAAAATATTTACAAAAACGTGAGGGGTGTACTCACTTGTGTGAGCTACTGTACCTATGACTAAAATGAGCAAAGGCAAAATTAAATCTAAATGTAAATAAAGGTTACAGGATTCTTACACTAAAAAGTGGATTTACCTAAGCAAACACTCTTTTATATTGACAATAGCCTTTCCCCATTCAAATATATGGCCACAGGTCAAGTTTTAAAGTTTACCAACTAAACTCTAGGACTATGGCAAAGCAATTGTTCCTTCACTGTGCTCAATCGTTCATGCAGTAGGACCTTCAAATAAACGGATTAGAGATCTTCATTACAAACACTTTGAGCAGCAAAGATTACATAGTTTTTATTTGCAGCAACCTGAAAAGCAGTAACAATTTAAAGTAGATGTAAATGGTAACTGAATTGGTTTGCTAAAAGTATTGTGTATAACAATTGCCATTTTTTCCCTCTAAGATACAATTTTACTTTTTCTTAAAAAAAAAAAAAAAAAAACTGCAGAACATGCAGCACAGGTGTGCTTGTAGTCTCCATCAGAAGCCAGCTTGACAACATCGGAAAGCTATTGAGACAGAGCTGTCATCCCAGAACAGAAAGTACATGCACAAGAACATTAATGGCATTAAGTTATTTTTTTAATGAAAGCTTCAGATTTAAAATGATTGAAAATAACTTTTTAGACATAATTAACATTCTAAAGTTTATATAGGATTTCCTTTATTGGGTTTAGATCTACTATAAAAAAAAAAAAAAAATCAGTCATCCCTTTTACATATACATTCCTCCTACTGTTTTCAGGCTGACTACAGCACAACAATTTAAACCTATCACTACACAAATGCAGGCCAAAAACATGTCCATGATAGAACAGGACAATATAGATTAACCCCAATTGGTGCATTTGTTAAAATTGTTGGAACAAAGATGAAACAGAGCTACTGGCTGTTTTTTGCAGGGTGTTCTCTGCAGAAGTAACATCTGGATTCTGGATCTTTCCTTGCTTCAGATGCCCCACTGTCTCTGTATAGCAGCAAGTTTTTTTAAGAATGTCTTAAAGTTTCTAGTCCTTTCATATAGTGAAACAAGCTTGATGTATCAATTGCAAACCTAACCCCCCCCCCCACACACACATAATAAAACCTTTAGGGCTCTTTCACACGGTCCGCTCCGTAGGCGGATCCGTGTTGCTCAGCAGGGATCGATCCGCGATCCCCGCTGAGCCGGGCGGATGACAGCTCCGTCTCCGCTTGCAGAGCGGAGAGGGAGGTGTCTCAGCCCCCGCTGCCCTCTATGGGGGATCGGATGAGAGCATACCGCTTGTCCGCTCTCATCAGATCCGCTCCGATTACTGAACGGATGGAAAAATAGGGTTTCCATCCGTCCAGATTTCACGCACAGGATCGGATGCGGGTGTCAGCGGAGGTGTCTCCGCTGACACCCGCTGCCCCATAGAGCTGCATGGAGGATCCGATCAGATCCGCCTAAAAAACTGACAGGCGGATCTGATCGGATCGCCCGTGTGAAAGAGCCCTTTCTCTGTGTATGTTAAATCTAAGTCAAACAACAAAAATATATTTATACAAAATTAAACAAAAAAGTTCAAGTTGTAAAACGTTATACATGTACTGCAATGTTCTGCTTCTTTTCCCAGTAAGAGCCAATGTTCCAGGTCAGATACGTGTATAATGCATTATAGTCTTAGCTTTAAACATGCTAAGAGAACAGTGCATGAGGTTTTAGGAAACAATATATTTTACTATAAAACCACAATAAAATGGATTATATACAAAACTGTTATCTGCATTTGGCTTCTGTACTGAATTTATCTAGCATATATTATGGTTTATTTGCGTTTTCTAAGTATTAAGTACATGATACTGTTAATTAAAGTGAAAGCAAAGGCAATCCAGGCGAGAATGAAGGAATAACCAAATGTGCCATTCTTAATGTCCAAGTTTAAGTGAAACTTCTCGTACATGGAAGAGTAAATTGCAGCAGCAATCATAACACAAAGACCTGTGGATAGAAATGAAACAATTAACTGACAGCCAAAAAAATATCTGGAGACATGCACATTTTCTGCCAATTAACTTGGACAAGGTAGTATTTGTATCAATAGGAGATCAACAGGGTTCAGATTTGCTCCACTTGCTCCCATTTCCCAGCTTTGTAACCACCAGCTTAAAATAAATTGCTTGCTTAGTTGAAATGGATAGGCATAATTTAGTACTGCTTTTGATTATACTCTATTGGATCACTTTGCTTGTGTGACCTGTATAATACTGTATATGACAATTCCCTCATTGCTCACTTAAAGCGTTTGATACCCCAACACTTTATATTCCTGATATGTGCCTGCTGTACCATGTATTTGTATTGCTTCATTTAGGTAAAATCACTGGTGATCCCGCCAGTCAAAAAATGACCACACTAAGCAGGAGTGTACACCGTGGTCAGTTCTCTATTTAGGGAACACCGTGTGCTCTCCTCCAATGATCAGACTTGTCTTGACATGCCCCAACTGCACAGTCCTTCACTGGGAAGCTCAGTGTGCTGCTGCCCCATTAAATAGTGCATTGAGGTCGGCTTGTACGTCTGCGACATCCTGTAAGGAAGTTATTCTACTGCGTAGCTTGGCGTCATGTGCAAAGACTAAAATAGTACTTTTATTCCAAACCCTATATCATTTATAAATTTATTAAAAAGTAAGGGTCCCAACACTGAACCTTGGGGTACACCACTGATAATCTTAGACCATTCAGAGTAAGACTCATTACCCACTGCCCTCTGAATTCTGCCTTTTAGCCAGTTTTCTATCTACAGATTTTTCCAAGCCTGTAGCCTTTACCTTACACATTAGCCATGTGTGTGGAACGGTATCAAATCCTTTTGTAAAATCCAAGTATACTATGTCCACAGCCACCCCTCTGTCCAAAGTTTTACTTCCCTCCTCATAAAAAGAAATCAGGTTTGACAACTTCTGTCTTTCATGAATCCATGCGGTCTGTTGCTTAAAATATTTTTTTCCAGCAAGAACTTATCTATGTGGTCTTGTTAAACTCTCCAGTATCTTCCCAACTTTAGAAGTTAAACCAACAGGTCTATAATTCCTTGATAAAGACTTTGATCCCTTTTTAAATATAGGAACCACATTGGCCCTACACCAATCCAGTGGTACCATTTCAGTCCTTAACGAGTACCTAAAAATTAGAAACAATGGCTTTGAAATTATCCTAATCTTTTAGGATGCGTAGGTGGATGCCATATGGTCCTGGTGCCTAATCCAGCTTTATTCTGTCTAAATATTTTTGGAAAATATCATCCCCATTATAGACATGAGCTCCCCCATGCTCCATTGAATACTCAGAGCTGAAGAAAGTATTTAATAAATTTGCTTTCTCTTTGTCCCCAGTCACCCACTCCAGATTATTTTGTAAAAGACCTACATGCTCGGAACTAACCTTTTTATTAATAGATTTGAAGAATTTTTTGGGAGTTTGTCCTATCTTTTGCAATCTGTTGTTCATTTTGAATTTTTGCGTCTTGATTTACTTTTTACATATTCGGTTATATTCTTCAACATTTAAAAATGATAGTTGTCCATGCCCATGGGAATATACAGTACTTTGCAGTGAGTTTGCAGTCAGTCTTTTTGAAGAATCCCCATTTCTGCTCAGCATAGTTCATTGATACAAATATATACTATATGTCCATCAGCATCAGGTCGGGTAAGCCATCAAGCTCTTTGAAAGGAAGAAACCACCTCTAGAAGAAAAAAGGCACTGGGCCTCAAAACACCCTTAGCCTTTCAATCTTTCCTGGATATCCCGTGTTGGTAGAAATGGGCACCATGGTTGGACACCCCTGGAGTCTGTGTGGACTTGTGCAGATGTGGCTACTGCAGGGCCCTGGTCAACCCAACATAACTCACGCTTGGTTAAGGTTTCTTGTACACTTAGTTGGGGATATACATGTGCAAGTATTGTGCCCATTTGTGAGGTATACTCTTTTCTTATTGGGTGATTGGATGTGTAATGCTACCGTGGAAAGCGTTTCTCTGTCACCAAATTATATTTGATTATCTGAACCTACCCCTCTCAGGTCCCCTGCCAGCGCCTATAGCTCTGCCTCTTCTGCACGGGCCCTCATTGCAAATCGTTTGCTATGGGTGCACTCGTGTGTGTACACTCCCGAGCCGGGATGTATGGCTCCTGCTGCCGTTAGAGCCTCTAGTCTAGAGAGACCAGGAATAGGAGCTGCAGCAGACGGGCACAACGCTGAATCGAGATCAGGCTCAGGCAAGTGTTTATGAAGGGTCTGAGGGAAGTGGCTATAGAAATTTTTTTTACCTAAAGAATGCATTGAGGTAAAAACACATTTTTCCTTAAGAACCGGTCATCAAAGGTGCTGATGGCACAAAAGGCAACCTTGCAAATAAAGCCAGCCATGCACAGATCAAAATGCAGCCTGTTAAGTAGGGACCAGCTGAATTTTGAATCAAGTATGGGCTAGCTAGTTGTACAAATCGATCAACTTATGTACAACCAGCCTGTCATTTTTTTCCCTGAACAATCAGTACCACCACCTATAGCCAGAAAAACTGATTGCATTCTGCAGCAGGAAAGGCTCCCTTGTGGCAGAATACAATAACTCAAAGGGAGGGATTCCCGCATCCACATTGAATGTGTGGATGGGCAAATCAGGTTTTTATCGTTTATTCTACAGGCTGAAGGGAAAAGATGAATCCTGTATGGCCAGCATAAGGATAATACTCCTTTATAGGTTCAAAGGGTGTTTTTTGAAGAGCCAACAGAATCCCAATTCCCTTGAGATCCCATGGAGTCCCTGGGCAACGTACAGGAGGAACAATGTGTACAACACCCTGCACAAAGGACTTCACTAAAGAGGGAGAGGCAAGCGTTCTCTATCCCACTGTGATGGTAGACTTTGCAAGAATTCCATTTCTCAGTGTAGGAGTGTAACAATAACCAGAGCTGATAAAGCCCAGATTCTGAGGGACAGGAGGCCTAAGAGCCAAGCCATTAAATCCAGTGACAATCTGGGGAGGGCTGACAGTTTCTGCCAGGAATCAGATGAGATTCGGGTACTGATGCCATTCTGACCTAATCCCACAGAGTCTCCAGCGCATCCACTACAAAGGCTAGAAAATCCATGGAACTAGAGATAAACCTGCTACAGTTGAACCTGGGGGCACGGATGTCCCATCATACCCCACCTGCAACCTTGAAGCAGCATGAATAGACCATTCACTGCAGCCCAGACATTGGTAACTGAGGAAATGTTCTATGCCTAGGACATGCACAGCGGACAAGGTCGGAATGTGAGGTTCTGCAAATTCCAGAATTATATCTGTTTATTCTAGAGCCTCAAGAATTCTGGTGCATTTCTGATGATGGATGCAAGCCACTGCGGTAGCATTGTCCAACTGAATCTTGGTGACAGAAGATGACCTTGCAGATGAGATGTGCAGCATTGAAGGGATAACCAAATTGCTGCCAAGTTCCAGAACACTGATCTGGAACCAAAACTCCTCTGATGACTACGTTCTTAAGGCTGGGTTCACACCGATGCAAATTTGATACGGGTTTCCCTGCATGACAGAACAGTGTGATCGGCTCTCAATTGAACCAGTTCACACAGCTCTGGGGCGGCCGCAGAGCGCATTGGGTAAGGATCTTGTGCATCTTTGGCTCCGCTTCAGGTACAAATTTGTACCAGATTTGAATCTGAAATTGTGAACAAGGATGCACTGGACCCCAGGCACAAACCAACGGCCACATCAGTTTGAACCTGGCCTTATATTGTGAGGACATCTAGGACTCCTCCCCAGCCCAATAGGCTTGCATCTGTTGTGTGCATCTCCCCAAATCATTAGGAGGAAGGTAATTCCCGATTCCAGTGACAAATTTGTGACAAGCCGAGTCTTGCTGGTCAGGGGTATGAGATGATCCAGATCGAACCCTCTTTGTCCCACACTGCCAGAAAGTTGAGAAGCAGAAGATTGAGAGATATGGGGCACATGGAGCTGCCTTAGGCGACACCATTAGGCCTAAGACCTTCATGCAAAAAAAACAAACAAAGAATGGGAGTAGAGATGCCCCTTTGGCTTTGGGGATGTTGAAAAGGTTTGAATAGAAAATCTTGAAACCTTTTTTTTCTGGACAATGGCTATCAACCCTTTAGAGAACAGCTGCACTGGGGACATAGGCAGTTTGACAACTTAAGGCAGGGTGGCCCCTAAATACAATGTCTACACTCAAAACGTTTGAAATGATCAGATGGCCTTGAAGGTCAACAGATGTCCCCCACTCTGACAAATAGGGGGTGCACCTTTAATTGTGAGGGGTACTTGCTCATGGAGTTAAAGAAAAAAAAAAGCTGGGTGCTGTTCCTATAAGTGTTCCTTCAACATCCCTACATACACATGAGATGCATACACGTATATAACCCTATCCGGACAGTGATAGGCTATCACAGTGATCAGGAACCGGTCCTCCTGATTGTTAGTACAATACCCAGAGCCATCAGTGAAAACTCAGGCTCTGTGCTGGGAGTGTGCACTCTCAGCACACAGTAGCACATACATGCAGCCCGGCAGATATCAATCCATTTCCAGGAGGAGAGATTTATGCGTACACTAAGCGGGAAGGGGTTAATAAATTGTTCAGAGACAATACAGAGGAAGGGTCAACCCCTGATGTTGTTAAAGATGGCTCTTAAGGTGGTCTTCAGGACAAGGTTTTACTAGAAGGGTACTAGGCGGCGGCTCTGTACCTGAAAAGTATTCTGTGGCTGACAACATATTACATTATATAGGTACCTAGGGCACCTTAATCTGCCACCTTGGACAAAAGACAATACATGCCACCCCTCATACTCAGCAGGGTCAAGATGCAGCTTCAGTGCCAAAACCGAGATAAGCTGACGAAAGCTGCAAATTCAGCCTCTTTTGGCACTGCAATACTGAAGAAACTAGATAAAAAAAAAACTGATACAAACCTAAAAAAAAAAACGAAAAAAAAAAAAAAAATAACTCTCCTCTTAGCGAAGAGAAGGTCTGTTCTGGGTCACTAGCAAAACAAACTTGTGCCTAATCTCCTGAAGGCATTGACATAACCCAGAGCAGGGCTCAAAATTTCAAGTCATGAGCTACTAGCCAGGCCTTAAGAGTTACTCTGCACCAGTTGACTTACCCAATCCCTACACTGCCCTGCCCCTAACCATGCCCTCATAAATTATCTCATGAAATGATACTCCTAAATATTTTATGCATAATTAAGTTACAAAAATAAATAACTTTATCACTGCCCATCAGGGCAGCCTCATTAGTGCCCATCAGTGCAGCATCTCAGAGCAACTTATTAGTTCCCATAAGTGCAGCCTCATCAGTGCCCATCAATACAGCCCCCTCAATGCCGCCTCATCAGTGCCCATCAATGCCCACCAATGCAGCTTCACCAGTGCCCACCAATGCAGCTTCACCAGTGCCCACCAATGCAGCTTCACCAGTGCCCACCAATGCAGCCTCACCAGTGCCCACCAATGCAGCCTCACCAGTCCCCACCAATGCAGCCTCACCAGTCCCCACCAATGCAGCCTCACCAGTCCCCACCAATGCAGCCTCACCAGTCCCCACCAATGCAGCCTCACCAGTCCCCACCAATGCAGCCTCACCAGTCCCCACCAATGCAGCCTCACCAGTCCCCATCAATGCAGCCTCACCAGTCCCCATCAATGCAGCCTCACCAGTCCCCATCAATGCAGCCTCACCAGTCCCCATCAATGCAGCCTCACCAGTGCCCATCAATGCAGCCTCACCAGTGCCCATCAATGCAGCCTCACCAGTGCGCATCAATGCAGCCTCACCAGTGCGCATCAATGCAGCCTCACCAGTGCGCATCAATGCAGCCTCACCAGTGCGCATCAATGCAGCCTCACCAGTCCCTGTGAATGCAGCCTCACCAGTGCCCCTCAATGCAGCCTGATCAGTGCCCATCAATGCAGCCTATTTAGTGCCCATTAATGCAGCCTCACCAATATTCATCAAGTCAGCCTGATCAGTGGCCATCAATGCAGCCCCAATGCAGTGCAGTGGAATTGGAGGCATAGGTATGATAGATTTGGGGGGGGGGGGTGGAATTGGAGGCATAAGTATGATTGAGACCTATGCCTCCAATTCTACCCTCCCCCCCAATCCATTATACCTATTCCTCCAATTAACCCTCCCCCCAAATCCAGCATATCTATGCTATTAAACCCCCCCCCCTTTACTCCCAGCACACATATTGTTTAATCCCCCATTCAATGCCTCTGACACCCTCAAGCACATGCACTGCTTCCAATCACAGCACAATGTCAGTTACCATTCCTCTGCAGCCACGGGGGTCAGGCATCCGTGCACACTGAGGACGGGCTGAAAGGGTTTGAGCCTGCCCGCTTAGGACAGCCTTGAGACATGCAGAGCCCCACTCCTTAGATGTGCAACAGGAGGGAGGTGGAGAGGGACGGACCCATTTGGCTGACTGTTCCTATCAAAATGCCCGTGCTGCAAGCCTGCGCGGGGGGCGGAGATATGCAGCAGTACCATAGGTAGGTGGAGAGGGGCGATCCCAAGCGGCTGACTGACTGAAATTCCTGTGCTGTGAGCCTATGCGGGAGGCGGGGATGTGTTGCAGGAGGGAGTTGGATTGGGGAGGTCCCAGGTGGCTGACTGCTCCTGTTGAAAAGCCTGCACTGCGAGCCTGTGTGGGGGGCAGTCCCAGGCGGCTGTACAGTTCATATTGAAGTGCCCGCGCTGCGAGCCTGTGTGCGGGGGTGGGGGGCAGGGCACTGGTTATACATTCCCGGGACAGCACAGCCTTGTCCATACTCGCAAACCTCATATTTCAACTCGCCAAATGCGAGCAGGCGACCTTTTTAGGGCTGACCCAGTGTATTGTATTTGACTACTCATCCTGTGTAATTTTAGGCTTAATAAATAAGTCTTACTATGCTAAAAAGGTTTAGTTCCCTAAAACAAGGAAAAGAGAATAAATCTATAGACAGACACACACTATTTACTTACATGACAACATCTGGATGATAGCAGTGAACACAAATCGCTCTCCTTGTTTCAGCCGGAACAGTTGAAGACCAAAGCTCAGAAGTCCTATACAGCAAAGTATGGTCGAAAGGATCATTGTAGCTTGAATAGCCTGAATAGCCTGAAAATCTGAAAGAAATGTTTACTTAAAATTAGCGCTCTTACATCTAGCAGACTTATAACTTCATAAAGACAAAACAAACATCTTAAGATCAAATCACTTTTTTTTCCTTAAATCCCAAATAAACTATAAACCCAACATCTCGCCAAAAATTGGGATTTTCGACTTACTGTAAAATCCATTTCTCTGATGTTCATGGACAGACACAGCTCCTTATCTTCTTGACCATTGGGTTATACTGCCCCCTACAGGAGTAGTCCCAGGGGGTATACTCCCACTCTCCGCTATTGGCACTCAGTTTTGAAACAAGCAGTGCCAACTCCACAGAGGGGTGGGTGCTGTGTCCGTCAATGAACGTCAGAGAAATGGATTTTACGGTAAGTCAAAAATCCCATTTTCTTTCGTTCATTGATGGACACAGCTCCTTATCTTCTTGACCATTGGGACGTCCCAAAGCAGTGTCAAACATGAGGGGTGGGAACAGAAAGAAAAAATTCTCAAGGCTAAACAGTAAACCAGGTAACATGGAGCTCAAAACAAACTGGAGCTCACCTGAAAAAACAATACACCCTTCAAGAGGACCAGGTCCTCTAAACAGCAGCCTGCAGCCAAAAGAAGCATCCGCAGATGCCAACACATCCACCTTATAAAAAACTTGTGTGCACAGACGACCAGGTGGCCACCTTGCAAACCTGCAGCACTGATGTATAATGACGGAAGGCCCAGGAGGCACTAAGCGCCCGAGTGCGTCTAAACAGGGAAAGGAGGAACCTGACACCTAATGGAATAGGCCTGAATCACTGCTCGTCTGATCCATCTGGAGATGGACAACAGAAGTGGCCAAACCTTTCCGAGGTCCATCCATGAGTACAAATGGCGAGTTTGACTTCCTAAAAGTCTCGGTAGCTGCCAGGTACACCCTGATTGCACGAATCACATCCAGGGAATGCAAGGCAATTTCCTTAGGATGTTTAGGCCTGGGACATAGGAAAGGCAACACAATGTCTCCATCCAAATGGAAATCAGAGATGACCTTTGGAAGGACTGACAGACAGGGACGAAGAACCACCTTATCTCTGAACCACCAGGTAAGGTGGACAAGACAAAGCCCCCCCCCCCCCCCAAAAGGGGGAACCCCAAAAGCCTCTCACTACGCAATGTACGTCTTCCAAGTTCGATGGTAGGTATTCCTAGAGGTCGATTTTCAAGCCTTTAATCCTTCAGCACTTGGCTTTCAACAGCCAAGCTGGTATAGACTGCAACTGTAAAGCAGAACGGAAGATTGGCACTTGGGACAGCAGACCTTCCCTGAGAGAAAGTCTCCAAGGAGCATCAGTGACCAGCCATACCTGATCGGCGTACCAAGACCGATGAGGCCACTAGAATACGTCTGTGGTGTTGGCCAAAGGATCCCGAGACCGTGCCACAAACCTCTGTACCTGCCTTGAAATGTGTACAGGAGAGAGGGCTGGAAAAATCGGTCTGCCCACCTTAAAATGCCGGCTACTTCCCAAGCCACCAGGACACTTCTTGTGCCCCCTTGGTGATTGACATAGAACACGGCCTTGGCAAAGTCCGATTTAATCCATACCGGACACCCCTGAAGAAGAATTGTCCAGACAAAAAGTCTGATCGCTTGGATGTAAGAAAAGTAGGGATGGTGGCGCTGCCTATTGTTAAAACAAGGGAATTGGTGCTGGTAAAGAAATGTGTAAATTGTTGCTCATAAATATGAAGTGACACTTCATATTTATGAGCAACAATTTACACATTTCTTTACCAGCACCAATACCCTTGTTTTAACAATAGGCAGCGCCACCATCCCTACTTTTCTTACATTCATGGTATAGCCTTCGGACTATCATTCAGGGAGGCTGCAGCCTATTCACACTTATTCTCATTTATTTATTTATCATTCATTTACACTTTAGGACCACACATCTACCCTCCCTTCCAAATAGACCATTAGCGCGGTAGTTTTACATCTGATCGCTTGGAGTTCCAGTACATTAATCTGCAGTCTTCCAGAGTCCAGACCCCCTGAGCACAATCTGTGCTGAGGACACCTCCCCACCCGGACAGGCTGGCATCCGTGGTGATAACCGTCCAGTAAAGGGGAAGAAAAGATGTCCCCTGTCAAAGTGCCGGAGAACTAAGCCACCTCTAGAGACCATGGATTCTTGTCCCATTTCACCAGAATCTTTTTCCAGAGATCTCGTGTGGAACTGTGCAAATGGAACCACCTCGAAGGTAGACACCATCAGGCCCAGCACCCACATGCAAGCCCAGAGGCATGATCGTGAGCTGGACAACAGAAGCTGAATTGCCTCCTGCAACGTCTGGAATTGTTCCAGAGGAAGAAACACTCTGGCTGAAGCCGAGTCCAGAGTAAGACCCAGATAGTCCAGTTTTGTGGATGGAACCAGAGCAGTCTTCTGAAGGTTCAGAATACAACCAAACTCTCTCAGAGTTCGCAGAGTAATCTCCAAGTTGTCCATCGGAGCAGTTGGATGCTTCACTCACAGAAGATCGTCCAGGTACCCCAGTACCGCGATCCCCCACTGACGCAACAATGCTAGCACCGGGGCCAACACTTTTGGGAAGACCCGAGGAGTGGAGGCGGGACCAAAGGGTAACGCCACAAACTGATAATGCTCCTCACTCATGGCAGAGTGGAGGAAGCGCTGGTGACTAGCACATATTGGAATGTGAAGGTAGGCATCCTTGATGTCACTAGAAGCAAGAAAATCCCCCTGATGTAGGGACACCACTACCATGCGAATGGACTCCATTCCGAACGTCTGTACCCGTGTAAAGCAGTTTAGCGCCTTGAGGTCCAGGATTGGACGTACCTTGCCTTCCTTCCCGGGAACTGTAAAGAGGTTTGTGTAAAACCCCTGAAAATGTTCCGAAGTCAGAACCTAAACAATCACCCCCTTAAGACAATAAGTCTTGCACTGCCCAAAGAAACCCTTTAAGTGATCTGGGGACATGTGCAGGTTGGAAGGCAAGAACCTTTCCGGAGGATAAGACCGAAACTCGATCTTGTGGTCGGACCAAATTACTTTCTAGACCCACTTGTCCTGTACCAGGGAGGTCCATGGATCCTGAAACCAGCGAAGACGCCCCCCCACCCCAGATAAAGATGAGGGCGCCCCTTCATGCAGAGGAAGCCTTGTCCGCAGGTCTGGAAATAGCCCGCTCCTAGCTTGCCAGACCAGGTCCTATTGGAACCTCCGGCAGAGGCCCTTAAGGGCTTTGATCCCTTGTCTTGAGACCCATAGGGACGAAAAGGCCTCTTATGAGGCGAGAAGACTGGCCCACGTCAACGACGGGGCTCCTTGTCCTTGGTAGCCTGCGGAAGAAGAGTACTGCCCCCCCCCCCTATGAGACCCTTAATGAGGTCATCCAAGGAAGCTCCAAAAAGGTGATCCCCTGCAAGGGAGAGATCAGAAAAGGCCTTCTGGTCAGCAGACCAGCATTTCAGCCAGATAATACGCGGAAAGGACCACTGCTGATAGACAGCCTAGAATCAAAAGAGCCACGTCCAAAGAGGCATCGCAGATAAACTGTAGCCCCTGGACCAACTGATCCGCCAGCTCCACAAAGGCGGGGGGGGGGGGGGTAACTGCCTAAGCGCTGAACCAGCCACAGTAAACATATGGTGGTCCAGAGCCTCCGCCCTCCTATCAGCTGGATCTTTAAAGGACAGAGACTCCTCAACCGGAATTAAGGTAGCTTTATTTAACCTGGAAACCGCCGAGTCCACTACAGGTGGGACCGTACACTTTTTAACCACTTCAGCTCTGGAAGGTTTTAACCACTTCAGCTCTGGAAGGTTTTACCCCCTTAGTGACCAGGCCATTTTTTGCGATTCGACACTGAAACACGACCCAAATACAATTGATGTCCTTTTTTTCCCCACAAATAGAGCTTTATTTTGGTGGTATTTGATCATCTCTGCGTTTTTTTAGATTTTGCGCTATAAACAAAAAAAAAACAAACAAAAAAAAAAAAAAAAGCGACAATTTTGAAAGAAATCTCAATATTTACTTTCCGCTATAAAACCTTCCCAATAAAAAATAAATAAATAAAAAATAAAATTTTTATCAGTTTAGGCCAATTCATTTTCTGCTACATATTTTTGGTAAAAGTAGTAATGGCAGCGATCAGCTATTTTTAGCGGGACAGCAACATTGTGGCAGAAAGACTGGACCCTTAACTGACATTTTTGACACTTTTTGGGGACCAGTGATATGAATACAGTAATCAGTGCTAAATAATATGCACGGTCACTGTATAAATGACACTGGCAGGGAAGAGGTTAACATTGGGGGTGATCAAATGGGTTAATGTATGCCTAATAGTGATTATTATCCTGTTTAATTTATTCATAAACGACCTAGAGGAGGGGATATCCAGCACAATCTCGGTATTTGCAGATGATACTAAACTAAGCATGCCAATATCTTCTATGCAGGATGTGGAAACCTTACAAGCGGACCTGAACAAAATAATGGGGTGGGCAACTAAATGGCAGATGAGGTTTAATGTTGAAAAATGTCCAGTAATGCACTTGGGCAGACACACAAACGCAAGCTACTCACTAGGGGGGGAACCTCTGGGTGAATCCAAGATGTCCACTAGTACCCCCAGGTCCTTTTCCAACAGGCTTGGCAGTGGCATGCAATGCCCAAGCCGCTGCAAGCAAAGCCAACAAAATACTGGCATGTATAAAAAAGGCGATCTGTTTTTTTTTGATCTGGGGTTTATTGCCTTCCGGTACTGCTTGCTACAAACTGGAGCTAGGGTGGCGACTGTCAGAGGACTCAGAAAATAATTTTATGGTAAGTTCTTACAAAAATTATATTTTCTCTTACATCCATCCATTTAGCCTTCACTATTGGGCAGTCCCAAAGCAGTGCAGGTGTGAGGGGTGGGAAGACGCAACCAACTTAAGAGAAAAAAAAAAAAAAAAAAAAAGAGGGTATCCCCAATTGTTTGGGACTGTAAATGCCACTGAACACTAACAGCAACAGCGGAGTAAAATAATCAAAACTTTATTATATATAAAGGACATACAAATACAGTAAACCCCCCTCCATTGCGGGGGTTACGTTCCAGACCCAGCCGCGAAAAGTGAAATTCCGCGAAATAGAAAAACCCCAATAAAATGCATTGTAGGCATGATTTTTTTACTGTCACTGTACGTGTAGAAGCATTTTAAAGAGGAAGTAAACCCTCCTCTACAACTTGTACCTATAGGCAAGCCTATGATAAGGCTTACCTATAGGTACTGTAAATATCTCCTAAACATGTACCGTTTAGGAGATATTTACCTTACATGTCGCCAGTGACGTCACTGGCGCATGCGCTCTGAAGGAACGGCCGATCGTGCCGTTCCTTCAGAGCCCCGTGCCGTGACTGTCGGCTCCCGCGCGCGTGCGCGGGAGTGACGTCACCGCGGCTCCGGCCAATCAGATGGCCGGATGCCGCGATCCCGGAAGACGGGCGACTAGACATGTCGCCCGTCATTGAGGTGAGTGAGCGGCACGGCGGGGGCTCGTTCTGAGGTAAGTATTGCATAATGAGCTAACATGCGATGCATACTAGCTCATTATGTCTTTCTTTTGCAGGGTGTAAGAAAAAAAAAAAAAAATTATATGAGTTTACAACCTCTTTAAGGTCTTTAAACACTTTTAAAACAATAGAAACTCATTTAAACACATAAAAGATACTTAGAGACAGAGCAAGAGCTATGAAAAACACAAAAATCTTTCATTTTTAATGATTTATATAGTAAAATAACATTACAAAAAAAAATGCGAATTACCGGGACCGCAAAAACTGAACCGCGATGTAGCAGGGGATTACTGTAACTGTACATTCAGTTTGTGACCGATGACAAAAACTCATTAAAATTGCATGCAAAGACAGATCACTCTCAACATCAACATGGAAGACACTCAGGTACATATGGCGAGGTGAACCGGAAAGGACCCTACGCGTGTCGGGTAAATACCCTTCTTCAGGGGCTCAACCAAAGTTCCGAACACACAATATGCCATAAGGGTCTTCATGAGAAGTGGGATGAGCTGTCAGTTAAAACGGTAATATATACACCGATGAGGAGGAATGCCTGGTTTCCAATACACCCAAGTTGCTAGGCAAGTGTAAGAAAAGATAAAGGGTATCGGCCGTGCCAGGGGCCCATAGGTGCCACAATGAACCAAAATGGTCCAATGAGGACAGCTCCAGTAGGGTCCTTACTGAGTTGTATAAGGGAGTATTATAAACCTGGAATAGGTTAGTAATTGCATGGCAGATGGTCATGCGATGTGGGATAGGAGTATCGATCCAATATATGAAGTATTAGAGTATGGGTGTCTGTCACCTCGTGTTGGAAAAGGCAGCTTAGGTGTATTGGAAACCAGGCATTCCTCGTCATCGGTATATATTACCGTTTTAACTGACAGCTCATCCCACTTTCCTTTGAAGACTCTTATGGCATATTGCATGTTCGGAACGTTGGTTGAGCCCCTGAAGAAGGGCATTTACCCGACACGTGTAGGGTCCTTTTCGGTTCACCTCACCATATGTACCCGAGTGTCTTCCATGTTGATGTTGAGAGTGATCTGTCTTTGCATACAATTTTAATGAGTTTTTGTCATCAGTCAAACTGAATGTACAGTTATTTGTATGTCCTTTATATATAATAAAGTTTTGATTATTTTACTCCACTGTTGTGGCATTTACAGTCCCAAACATTTGGGGATACCCTCTTTTTTCTCTACTAACCGGGATGATGGCCACTGACACTAGGTACTAGGCGATGGGATTACATTTTTCAACCAACTTAAAAGGCAACGAAAAAACACCCCAATAAAGAGACAGAAAAAAACACGTCTCTGCAAACAACCGCCGCACTCAAAACCATGCGGCCAAAAAGGAAGCATCCGAGGATGCCAGTACATCAATTTTGCAGAATTTTGTGACAGTGTGCACAGGCGACCAGGTCGCCGCATTGCACACCTGAGCCACAGAAACCGGATGGCGAAGAACCCAAGAGGCACCGACGACTCTAGTAGAATGGGCCTTTACAGGGAAAGAAGGAGCCTAACCCTTGATGGAATAGGCCTGAACAATCGTCTGTCTGATCCACTTCGAAGTAGTCGCCGCGGACGCAGCCGAGCCCTTCCGAGGTCCCTCAGGAAGAACAAGCAGGGAATCAGACTTCCGAAGAGAGTCCGTGGCAAAAGGGTAGACCCTGATCGCCCGGACCACATCCAAGGGATGCAAAGCCACCTCCTTGGGATGCCTGGGCTGCGCACAAAGCGAAGACAACATGATATCCTCATTGAGGTGGAAAGACGAGACCACCTCGCGAACAAAAGATCGATTGGGTCGCAGAACCACTACATTCCCATGAAATCACCAGATAAGGAGAAAGGCAAGACAAAGCCGCCAGTTCAGACACTCTGCGAGCAGACGTGATAGCTACCAGAATAGCAACTTTCTGGAACACAGGCAGAGGAATCTCTCTGATGTTCTCAAAGGGAGATCGTTGTAACACAGACAACACCAAATTCAGGTCCCAGGGAGCCTTCCTCGGGGGAGCCAGATACCGCTCCCCTTGGATAAAAGTGAATCAAAGAATAGGTCACCAAGGGACGCTGGATAAGGACAGCTAAGGCCGACAACAGACCCTTTATCGTGGTCAGCGCCAAACGCTGATCCACCCCTTCCTGCAGGAAGGCCAAAACCTTTGCTACCGAAAAGGAGTGAGGATGGAAACCATGCGACTCGCACCCGGCAATATACGCTTTCCAGGTGCGATTACAAATCTTTCTAGAAGAAGCTTTATGAGCCTTCAACAAGGTAGGGATGACTGCATGCGGAAGACCCCTATCACTCAAGACCTGGCTTACAACAGCCATGCCGTTAAAGCCAGAGACTGTAAAGCAGGAAGGGAGGCTCGATGACCATTTGAACGATGTCCGCGTACCAGGACCAACGTGACCAGTTTGGGGTCACCAGAATGACCTGTATCAGTTCCGACGCCAACCTGCAGAGGAACCCGGACAACAGTTGAATCGGAGGGAAGGCATACATCAGCCGATACTGGTGCCAAGGCACCACTAACGCATCCATGGAGTCTGCCAGAGGATCGCGGCCAGAGGATCGCGGGTTCTGGCCACGAACCATCTCACCTTTTTGTTGAGACGGGACACAAACAGATCCCCGTCTGGAGTACCCCACCGGGGACACAGGAGGTGAAAAACACCTCCGGATGAAGGGACCAGTCTCCCTAGTCCGCCTGCCAGTTCTCCACACCCGTAAGGCGAACCGCCGAAATCGCTGGAACGTGCGATTCGGCCCAAGACAGGATCCCGGCCACTTCCTTTGCCGCCCGGGCATGCTCGGTGCCCCCTTGGCGATTGATATAAGCCACAGCCGTGAGACGTTGCCCGTCTGTACCCGAACCAGACACCCCTGAAGTCGAGATGACCAACCAACAGACAAAGCTTGATTGCTCGGAGCTCCAAAACGTTTATTGGCAAGGAAGCCTCCTCTGCCGACCAGTTCCCTTGGGCACAAAGCGTGCCCAGAAACTCCTCCCCAGCCTGACACAGGCTGCCATCCGTGGTGAGCACCGTCCACAGCAGAGGCCGGAAGGACTGGCCCTGTGTCAGGGTTGGCTACCCAAGCCACCACAAAAGATCCGACCGCACTTGGTGGCTCAGAGAAAACCTTGCTTTCCAAAGACTGAGGTGTTCTGTCCCACCTGGTCAGGATCTCCGCTTGCAGAGTCCTTGTGTGAAGCTGAGCAAATAGGACGGCTTCGAAAGCCAAAACCATCAGACCCAGAGACCGCATACAGGTCCGCAAGGAGGAGAGATAGTTGTCCCTGAGGGACCGGATCTCATCCTGCAGGGTCTGGAGTTTGTCCTCCGGAAGGAAAGACTCGTGCCTGACCCGAGTTCAGAACCATCCCCAGGTACTGAAGATGAACTGAAGGAGTCAGTGCCGACTTCTGAAAATTGATGGTCCACCCGAACTCCTGGAGTTTCTGAATCGTCACGGCCAGATTGCACGCCAAAATTGCACACGAGCTCAACCTTAACCATAGGTCGTCCAGATAACCGAGCAACGCAATCCCCTTTAAAAACGCAGTAAAGCCAGAACCAAAAGTCAAAACCTTGGTGAAAACCCTGGGAGCCGAAGCGAGACTGAAGGGTAACACCACAAACAGGCAATGCTCCCCTGCCCCCACGAAGCGGAGATAGCGCTGATGACCCTCGTAGTTAGGGATGCACAGACACGCATCCTTCAAGTCGATGGAGGCCAGGAAGTCTGGACTCAACGATGCCACTACCGACCTGACGGATTCCATCTGGAACTTCTGCACCCGCACAAAGCGGTTCAGAGACTGCAAGTCCAGAATCGGACGCACTTTGCCCTCTTTCCTGGGCACCGTGAACAGGTTGGAATAAAAAAAAAAAAAAGAGAAAACCGTCCCATGAAGGCACAATGTCTTCTTGGGCGAGCAGATCTTGCACTGCCCCCATGAGATCTCCGAGAGGACTGGGAGTCAGCTGGAGATTGGACGGGAAGAGCCTGTCTGTAGGACGAGATCGAAACTCGATCTTGTATCCTGAACTTATCAGCTTGTGAACCCACCTGTCCCGAATGCTGGACAACCAGGGTTCCTGAAAGCAACGCAGAGGGGTGAGGGCATCCCTCCAGGAAGAGGTGGACTGGGCCGTCGAGCCAGGCTGACCGGCCTTAGGCTTACCCGACCACGGATTCTTGTAACCACAGGAGGGCTTCAAAAAGACTTGCCCCGGTCCTGCGCGCCAAAGGCAACGAAAGGACCCACGCTGAGCTTTGAAGGAAAGCCCCCGCCTAGCACGGGAGTTCTTACCCTTAGTGACCTGGGGCAACAGAGTACTCTCTCCCCCCCCCCCCCGTAAGCCCCTTAATCAACTCATCCAGAGTGTCCCCAAAAAGACGACTCCCCATAAGGAACATCAAACACCGTCTTTTTGGAAGCGTGGTCAGCTGACCAGCTGACCCCGACCGCAGACAATCGAGCTAACGGAACCTCATCCAAGGCCGTGTCACACATGCACATACCAGTCTGGGTAATCTGATCCACCATGTCAAGGGCAGTCAGAGAGGCCGACTGCCACCCGGGTGCTTCAAAGCACCTTGGACCACGCAGTGAGCCTGAGAGGCCATCACAGAGACAAAACACAGGTTTTAGCAGGGAGCCATCAGGGCGCCTATCAGCTGGATGTGTGACACCAGGGAGTTCTCCATCGGCATCAAGGTGATATATTCAGCCTAGAGACCGTAAGGTCCCCTTCGGGGGAAACCATCCAACGTTTAGCCCCAGCCTCCAAAATGGGATCGCGGTGGTGAAACCGCTTAGGCACCACCAGCATATGTTTTATGCAATGCCACTGGTCGTTCACAATTGTGTGAAAACTCCTCAGGGCAGGAAAAAAACATGACCCGTTTCCTGGGCCCTTCGGAACCAGAAAGCCGCTTACTTGACTGAGATGCTCATTGTCAAGATATTAAGTCTACTTTATGGCGCTAATGAGGGCCTTCATTGCAGCGCGTTCTGCGCCACCGAGGAGGAAGGTTCCTGCTCCACCCCCTCAGAAGCTGACAACAAGGACCCCTCCAGGGGGACGTTGTCCGTGGCAACCAAATTCAGGCTCTGAGTCAGAGAACTGGGAGGGCATAGGCCGTTGGTTTGGAGGAGCTTTCTGACAGCAGCAGACCCACTTTTGGACGCAAAAAAGAAAAAAGCACAAGATCAGCAGATGAGGCCATGGAAGAGGTTTCAGGAATACACGAAGCCCCCCAACAGGCCTGGGGGGAAATTGTGAGCTTGGGAGTTCAGAATGCCAATATAAAATTAATGGGACGCTGGCCCTTTCAATCGGCGGTTCCCGCGGAACTTCACCACAGCCTGCAATATTTGAAAGAGCCCCTTCAGACAATGCAGAATCCACAAGAAACAGTTTTGGCAGAAAAATGCCCTTGGCATTAGTAAAAATCCCCCCCCCCACAGTGTCAGTAACTGTCACACGTTGCTCAGTGAGAAAATGGAAGGAAAGGAGGAAGTGACCTCACGTCCCTAGAGACCTAGCCCATGAGCCAAAACAAAATGTTGCCTAATGAAACTCAATGCAAAAAAAAAAATCACCGGCAAGATGGCCCCTGCCCTTAACAGGCGTGTGCCCTTAGCCAAGATGGCGTTTGATTAGCGCCAGGACAGGTCTTAAAATGGCTGCTGCCCTCACACACAGATCAGCCACTGCCCACATCCAAAATGGAGGCCGTGCTAAATGGCGCCAAATAAAGCATATACATGCGGTCTGGCCACCACAGGGGACCCCAGGGAGACCGCCACACAGCTATGGCGCCCCCCAGGTACCACAAGTACCCCACACAGCGCCCTCAGCAGGGCCAGGGAGGGAAATACACCAAGCTGGCCCGTTTCCTGAGACCCCACAGAGACCTCCAGCCCTGCCATCCCCCAAGAGTGGGCCCACAAACCCCCCTTAAATATCCTAGTCCCAGGGACAAGGGGGTATCAGTACTCACCAGTCCAGGAAAGCGGGCACTGCTCTGTACGGGAGACTTCCCACCCTAAGTGGGGGTGCCGTCAGCCAAGGAGGGATGCTAGCAACACGCAGGCGTTCCGGAGTTGAGACACCCTCGGCGAAGACGCAGCTCTGCAGGCTCGTCCCCATTCCAAGGGACACTGTCATTGCAAGGCCTGGGCGCACCAGTACCCTGCGACGCTCGTTGGCAGGCTGGGACTCCATAAGGATCTATATTACCCAGTGTGAGGCCCAGCTCTGCAGTCACTTGTAGTCCTCCAGGAAAATGTCCCTGACTAACTAGTGATGGTGAGAGAAATAAAAACTGATTTTCAGAAGATGAAAAACACATTGTGGGAAAAAAACAAATAAAAACCGAGACGCTAGGTCCCGGCCAGGAAGAGCTAGCCTACTCCTAACGCTAGGCAGCATAAAACTGAGGACCAGTGGTAACTGGATCAGGATAATGGCTGGGGTCAGCCCCCTAGGTGTGGCTAAGTATAGAAAAGTTTTTTTTAGAACATTTCTAACTGTCTAGCTTACTCCTGCAGAGGGCGCCATTACCCAAGGCTAATAAATGGATGGGCGGCGACTGTCAAAGGAAGCAAGAGAAAAAGGAGAAACTTTTGCTGCAGGGGATTCCTGAACTCTTACTTGTATCTTAGTGGAACAGTCTAGGAAAAAATCAGTGGGCCAATCACACAAGCAGGAAATGAGATCCCTAGGGGACGTTCTGTGCTCTATGTACAGAACGCCTCCAGGTAGCCACATTGCATTTTACAGAAAATTACAGCTGTGCAGATTTAAAAAGGAAAGGTATTTTTATGACCTTCAATTACAATAGTACTTGTGTTGCAATTGTATACACTATATTTCTTTTATTTGCTATATTTTTCTAATGAAAAAGTGGAGTTACATAGTTGGTAAGGTTAAATAAAGATACCAGTCCATCCAGTTCACCCTGTGGTGTGTGTTTATGTCAAAAGTAAATATCAATACATACAGGGAATTGCTAAGATGCCCATCTAACAGTTTTTTTTTGTTAAACCATCGACGCTCCCTGCTGATACAGCTGCTTGTGAAAGAATTCCCCATTCTTACAGCTTTTAATAAATGGCCACACGTCTTTTTAAACTCCCTCCTGATTAAGTTTTTTTTCCCCTATGCTCAGGTCACCAGTAAGGTATTTTTAGATCGCCATCATATCCCCTTTCAAGCATCTCCTCTCCAGGAGAGAAAAGGTTCAATGCTTTGTAGTCTTTCCCCATAACTGAGGTCCTCGAGCCCCTTTATTAGCTTTGTTGCCCTTCTGAACTTTTTTAGTTCCAGCACATCCTTCTTGAGGATTGGTGCCCAGAACTGGACGACCTATTCAAGATGCGGCCAGACCATAGTCTTGTAGAGTGGGAAAATTATTGTTTTATCTCTGGAGTAAATCACCTTTTTGATGCATGCTAATATTCTGTTGGGGCTGCTTGCAGCAGCTTGGCATTGCAAGCCATTGCTGAGCCAATCTACTAGGACCCCCAGATCTTTTCCATCCTAGATTCCCCCAGAGGTTCTCCCCCTAGCAAGTAACTTGCATTCATATTTTTAGCAACCATTAGTTTACATTTTTCAACATTAAACTTAATTTGCCATGTAGTTATTCACCACATTATTTTATTTAGGTCTTCTTGTAAGGTTTCCACATCTTGCTGTTAAGTTATTGCTCTGCCTAGCTTTGTATCATCAGCAATACTGAGATTCTGCCATTTATTTCATCCTCTATGTAGCACCCTCCTAGGTAGGTGCTAGTGAGGGTATAGTTTTTGGCTCTGTCTGCCTATCAGAGGAGCAGCAGGAAAAGCCTATATTGCTTTCTGCCTACCAGAGAGCAGGATCTGTTAGTTAGGTCTGCTCAGTGTGCTTCATTGGGTCTAGATAATGTTTCACACTGGTCCAACAGGGAGGCATGACAGTGGGAGGAAACCTGACCAATGGATACACAGGCTTTGATACAGTCCCAGTGATTGGCAGAGACTGGCTGTCTCGGTGCATTATGGGACACTGTATAAAAGCCAGGAGCCCATGTGCTGTGGGGTCCTTGGCTGGTGAGCAGTGTCCCGGAGGGAGGGTGGTGGCTGTCTCCTCTGTAGCAATGGCACGTGGTCACAGGCAGTTGGCCTGGGGACCAGAAGCAAGGAACTGAACCCAGAGATCCAGGAAACTGACTGGAGGGGTATAGATACTGGAGACCCTCGAAAAACAGTATCGTGAGTACAAGGGATCGTGTCTAGGGGCCTGACCTGAGAGTGGTCACCCCGATGTAGTAGTCAGAGGACAAGTGTCAGTCTGTTGAGTAAAAGGGGATACTAGGAGTGTATCCTGTAGATAATCACTTTACCCAATCTCATCTAGTGGCAAGGTGAATCTGCAGCCTGGCTGCATCTTCAGACAGGAGTCCTCATCCATTGTGAATAGTTTGATCTGGGAGGTATCCCACTCTTCCCTTCTCCCATCCCTATTTAAAGTGAAACACCAAAAACAACTACATACCCCTGGACTGATCATTGACTGAGCCAAGAAGTGTTGATCCGTGAATGCCAGTGTTGCTAATGGTAACCCAGGGGGTCCCGAGAGTGTGTTATCCAGCAGTCCGCAAAGGGGCAGTGCTACATCTATATAAAATTTATGAATAAAATTAATTTATCCCAGGACAGATCCTGGGGGGACCCCGCTTACCCCACAGGACCATTCTGAGTACCCTCTATTACCAACATTTGGACCCGCCTCAGTAACCAGTTTTCTAGCCAGGTACATACCCTACAGTCCATGCCGACAGACCTCAGTTTGTAAAGTAAACATTTGTAGGAACTGTATTTGCAAAAAGCCTTTCCAAAATCCAGATATACCACATCCACGGGCCTTCCTTTATCTAGACAGCAGCTCACTTCCTCATCGAAGGATAAAAGATTGGTCTAGCAAGAACGATCCTTCATGAATCCATGCTGCATAATGCTAATGATACTGCTTTCATCAACAAATTCTTGGATATAATCCCTCATCAACCCCTCTAATAGCTTATAAACTATCGAGGTTAGACTGGCTGGCCAGGGATATATCTCAGCCCTTTTTAAATATTGGTACCACGTTGGCTTTTCTCCAGTCAGCTGGTACCCTTCCAGTCAGTAAACCCTGAGTTACCCTTTAAAATTACAGGGTTGAGAGATGCCCTCAAGCTCTATGTGGGGTTATGGGTTAATGTTTACATTAAGCTTCGCTTAAATACATTTCAATCGGATTAATTACAACTTGGAAAATGAAGCTTTTTAGGTAGTTTTGGCTGCAACACCTGCTATTCTTATCCAGCTGTAATAAGCCTAAATTTAAGTCTGGAAGTAGCAGTCAAACAGATCTAAAAGCTATAGGAAAGTTTACCATTTAAAAAAAGTGCAGGCACTACCTTTGAAGTTGTTGCAACTTGAAGTCGCACATATATGAACGTTAACTATTGGAAATCATGGAATATGACTTGTCATGAGAGTGTGCAGCCCCAAGTCACAGGACAAGTCCCACAAGTGTGAAAGGGGCCTATAGGAGAGAAAATCGCTATGATACTGATAGCATTATGTATTAATTAAATCTTATGCTTAAATCTTATAATCATGCTTAAATGGTTAGGGTTATGCTTTAAACCAGTGGTACTCAACTAACTACAGTCCTCAGGACCCACTAACAGGCCAGATTTTAAGAATTACCTTGGGTAGATGCAAACTAGAATACTGCAATCACTGAGCAGCAAATTATATCACGTGTTGTATTTCAGTTATCTTGCAAACCTGGCCTGTTAGTGGGTCCTGAGGACTGGAGTTGAGAACCACCGCTTTAAACTTTAGTTTTGACAGTCTCTGCCTGTGTATCTTGATACGAATGGAAATTTCCTCCCATTGTTTTTGAGTTGTGAGAATACGTTTTTGGTGCCACCGTACTTTGCTATTCTGAGATATTTTCTTTCCTAGGTTTGCTTTCCTGTTATAAATATGCACATCTGTTTCCTGTATGTTATGGTAAATATTTAAGTGTCTCTTGCTGATGTGTATAGACTGGAAATATTTTGCATTTCGAATACCCTATATAAAGGCCCAAAGACTATAAAGGCCCAAAGACTGAAAATAAAGTTAAGTAACCCATTCACTATACTTATGCGTGAGTGCGTTACTTCCAGAGCTCTGAAGTTAAGTGACATGTGGAATGGAAAAATATGCGGAATGGAAAAATATGCCGGCAAAGGTTAGTAGAGACTACATAGATAAATCCCTTACATACAGTTCTGGGATAATCTTTTAGTTATAATAAAGTAATATAGAAAAGGAAAATGATGTGTAACATTAACTTGTTATATATCAGTTATAGTATCCCTTTTAACTGGTGTCAGTAGTGTTGGGTTGGGGTGTGGCCATTGGGTGCTGGGTTGTTTGGGTGCATCCCACTAGGGGCAGCGGTTTGCTTATATGCATACTGTTGTTCCCGATTGTGCCCCCCCCCCCCCATTTCGGACAGGAGCGCCAGAAACGCACTTGAGATGTGGCTGCTGATATTGTTGAGCCTAGGCAGTACAGGCAGGGATTAGTTAGGGACTAGATATTTTCCTTTCAGTTGAGTTTTTTTTTTCCCCCTTCCACATTTTCTGAAATCTTTAAAGGTAAATAACTTTTACTTGGTATTTGCTTTTTTGCGCTTGCACATAGAACATTGCTAAGTAGATGTATTATTCAGTCTCTTTAAAGATTATAACACCCCCTGTCCTTTGTGTACATAGGAGCGCTAATGTGAGAGAGTCAGAATTGGGTCATTTTTTGATTGTGCAACTTTTCTGTCTTGATGCCCATGCACGACAGTTAAATAGTTTAGCGGGCACCATTTCAGTGCCAGAAGGTTTTCCTGCTCCTAGAATAGTTGAACATTCAAAGATACATTGGTTTTCTCACATAATTTGCTCTTTTTTGTTTGCAAAATCGGTGAGGGGAAAATCCCACACTTACTATTGCTAAAAGTGTTGATTTACTAAGGCATGCTGTACATGATTAATGGTACGTGAATGCGTTCATTAACACAAGTTAATCCTTATCCACCAGTTCTCCCTTATCCCCTCTCTAGTATTGTGGTATTTGGCCTTCATTTCCCCTATATTTCACCATATTACCTTTAGATAATACTCGGTTGTCTTCTAATTTTGGGTTTCCGAATTGGTATGTGGAATAGGGCAATTTTATATTTATACACGTCTTTTGTATTTCTTTTAAATTCTCATTTTCCATTTTTATTTTATTTTTATTTTCATTCCATATAGATTTTTGTTTTTAGTTTTATTGTAATTTATTTTCTAACTATTTATTTTTTATTTTTTCCAGTCTTTTTCCCCTTCTTGTATTTTTTTATCTTTTTGCCTTAGGATTGATTTTACAGCCTTTTGATTAATTATTTTGTATTGATTTCTGTGTAATAGTGTATGTAAACAATGTTCCTTATGACTTCTGCGTGTGACGCTTCCAAGTTTTAATTTTATGCATATTGGTTTATGCTGTGGGCTATGTCCCCTAAGCCTGGGACCGATATATTTACTTTGTTATTCTTTCTGGCTCCGGGGACGGGCTGGTTATTTGGGCTCCCTTGTGGTGAAGCGCATATGTAACACTCGGTTCCACCTTCTGAGTATCCTGTGGTGGATACGCAGGTGTCTCCAATTTTAGCCCCGCTCGTCTGGACTATATAAAAGGATGTGACGCAGACGCTTGGCCATGCCCCCTGAAGACAGTGACGAAACGCGTCGAAATGAGCCAGCCTGCGTCACACCCAGGAGTCGATGGTCGGCCATGTTTTTGGTTGGTATCGGAGGAACATTGTCCCGAGTCTTTACTTATATGCTTACACGCTTATGATGTTTTAAAGTCGGTGAGCGCATGTCTAACTTATTAATAAAGCTATCTAAAGATACTACACTGTGGGCTTGTCTCCTCTTGGTGTCTTCCCTTATATATATGAGGTTGATTATCGATCAGAACACCATAGGATGATTGGATCTTTTTAAACATGGAGTATCAATCATGTTTGGAGGCGGTTGCTTTAGACAGTGGATGTCCCCAAGCTGCTTGGTGCCCGTGAACGGGGTTTAGCGGTCCCATAAATCGCTTACTGCTGTATACATCTTTACCCGTCGGGTAAAAGTCAGTGTGTGGTGGCTGGGCTGTGTCACTGTGTATGCCTTACCAAGCACCTGGGTGAAGAGTTTACTGATTGACATCCTTGGCCTTATAATCTACAATATTGTGAAATTTTTGATGGACTTCATTGTTTTATACAGTTTATGACTTAATTACTAGCGCTACTCGTATGTGTATTGATTTCTTTCAAACTTTCCAGTGTTTGATTGAGTCAGCTGCTGGTGTCCTGCAGGGGCGTGGGTTTTTCTTTTGTGTGTGTTTGAATTTATCTGGTTTTACTGCGCTGCCCCTTCACATTATCCTGAGATGGATATATTTGAATACCAAGCTTCTCATAGCATTCCTGCGGATGACATTTTCAGTAATGTGAGTGAACCTAGGAATGACGTGGATGGCATATTCTTAAGGTTGAAAAATGTCCTAACTACAGAAATCAATACTAACTGGGCTATTATACTCCTTGAGAAATATTTATCTGAAAAGATGGTGCCCAGAAGCCTACGTTGGGAATTGGCTCCTTATAATGAGGATCCCGATGTTGGGGACTGGTTCACCTTTTTTAAAAAAGCGGGCCTTTCATTTTAAAAATGTCTTACCTCTAGGAAAAAGAGGAAACCTATTACTTTGGACGATGAGGTTGGCATCCTCAAAACCAAGTTGGAACCCTTTAAGAGTCAGGACACCTATAGAATCAAATCTGAGGATCTTAAAAAACATTTAGAAAATCTTAAAAAAATCTTTTAGAGAAAGAAGAAATAGACCAGAAAAATAAAAAAAGGAAGAAGTTTATCAGATCGCGAAGATTACAAAAGCAATAAAGTTTTTAAATGGCAAACCAAGTTGGAGATGGCCAGGAGTGGTCCGCCCTCTCTGGATCATAATGGTACTTTACCTGATCCATCCTATCCCCCAACTCCAAGACCCATTATCTCTACAGTGGAAACTGAGGGATCCCAGGGGTATTACAAACCCCAAGGAAGGGGTAGATCTGGATGGGGTAGACGGGGTAATGGCCGTCAACCACAGAGGGACCCTGTAACCACCTACAACCATTATGAACCTTTTTTTTATGACTGTAGGGAGCTTGTGGATGATAGATATATCACTCGGCACCCTAGGGATCAGGCTCACAGTTGTTACGACAACTATCCCCAACATAGGAGTGATTATCAGGACTCTCCTCGTTGGGATTCTAGAAGTACGGCCCCTGGGTCCAATGTGGCTAGGAGTGGCCCTGCTACTAGTAATGGGAATGGCCATTTTGTTTCCCAGAGACCCTATTCGACCAAAAAGGGTTATGTAACAAAACGAGGGTCCCAAGGGGGAAGGAGTAGTTGATGGGGGTCTTCCCTCTTTGATGGAGAAACAGGTTTTAAATGTGGGTTTGAAATATGCCCCCCCCCCCCCCTGAACAAGTTTGAGGTCTTTATGGACATACAAAAATGTGTCAGAAAATTGAATGTCCAGAGATACCTCACTACTAACCCAGTTTGAAATATACAGTGCCTTGCAAAAGTATTCGGCCCCCTTGAACTTTGCGACCTTTTGCCACATTTCAAGCTTCAAACAAAGATAAACTATTTTTTTGTGAAGAATCAACAAGTGGGACACAATCATGAAGTGGAACGAAATTTATTGGATATTTCAAACTTTTTAACAAATGAAAAACTGAAAAATTGGGCGTGCAAAATTATTCAGCCCCCTTAAGTTAACACTTTGTAGCGCCACCTTTTGCTGCGATTACAGCTGTAAGTCGCTTGGGGTATGTCTCTATCAGTTTTGCACATCGAGAGACTGAAATTTTTGCCCATTCCTCCTTGCAAAACAGCTTGAGCTCAGTGAGGTTGGATGGAGAGCATTTGTGAACAGCAGTTTCCAGTTCTTTCCACAGATTCTCGATTGGATTTAGGTCTGGCCTTTGACTTGGCCATTCCAACACCTGGATATGTTTATTTGTGAACCATTCCATTGTAGATTTTGCTTTATGTTTTGGATCATTGTCTTGTTGGAAGACAAATCTCCGTCCCAGTCTCAGGTCTTTTGCAGACTCCATCAGGTTTTCTTCCAGAATGGTCCTGTATTTGACTCCATCCATCTTCCCATCAATTTTTAACCATCTTCCCTGTCCCTGCTGAAGAAAAGCAGGCCCAAACCATGATGCTGCCACCACCATGTTTGACAGTGGGGATGGTGTGTGTTCAGTGTGATGAGCTGTGTTGCTTTTACGCCAAAGTTTTGCATTGTTGCCAAAAAGTTCGATTTTGGTTTCATCTGACCAGAGCACCTTCTTCCATATGTTTGGTGTGTCTCCCAGGTGGCAAACTTTAAACAACACTTTTTATGGATATATTTAATGGCTTTCTTCTTGCCACTCTTCCATAAAGGCCAGATTTGTGCAGTATACGACTGATTGTTGTCCTATGGACAGAGTCTCCCACCTCAGCTGTAGATCTCTGCAGTTCATCCAGAGTGATCATGGGCCTCTTGGCTGCATCTCTGATCAGTCTTCTCCTAGTATGAGCTGAAAGTTTAGAGGGACAGCCAGGTCTTCGTAGATTTGCAGTGGTCGGATACTCCTTCCATTTCAATATTATCGCTTGCACAGTGCTCCTTGGGATGTTTAAAGCTTGGGAATTTTTTGTATCCAAATCCGGCTTTAAACATCTACACAACAGTATTTCAGACCTGCCTGGTGTGTTCCTTGTTCTTCATGATGCTCTCTGCGCTTTAAACGGACCTCTAAAACTTATCACAGTGCAGGTGCATTTATACAGAGACTTTATTACACACAGGTGGATTCTATTTATCATCATTAGTCATTTAGGTCAAAATTGGATCTTTCAGGGATCCTCACTGAACCTCTGGAAAGAGTTTGCAGCACTGAAAGTAAAAGGGGCTGAATAATTTTGCACGCCCAATTTTTCAGTTTTTTTTATTTGTTAACAAAGTTTGAAATATCCAATAAATTTCATTCCACTTCATGATTGTGTCCCACTTTTTGTTGATTCTTCACAAAAAAATTACAGTTTTATATCAAAGTTTGAAGCCTGAAATGTGGCAAAAGGTCGCAAAGTTCAAGGGGGCCGAATACTTTTGCAAGGCACTGTACTTCTGAATCCTAGTGGTTTCCAGCATACGTCTTTATCCAACGCCCCTTTGTTTAATCCACCTGGCAATATGGCTCCCTCATTGAGTGTGTTTAGGGATGTCATATTGTCTGATTTGGATAAAATTAATATCCCGAAGGTCTCCTGTAATACCAGCTTTCAAAAAGGGCTTGAATCACTGAAAAAACGTAATATTATCGTTGGTCCCACAGACCAGGGTGGGGCATTGTGATTTTGAGCAAGGAGTCCTATAACATGGAAATGAACAATATCTTGTCAGACTCCAAAACCTATAGTCCCCTACCAGGTAACCATACAGCCAAGTTTAAGAAAACGTTAACCCACCTGGTGTAGGAGGGTTTTAATAAAAAGGATTTTGAACAAAAAAGAAAAGTCTTTTTTGGTTTCCGATGGATCCCAGGGTGCCGGTGATATATTTGCCAAAGATTCACAAGAACCCGGTTCAGCCCCCTGGGAGGCCAATCATCAGCGGAATCGATTCTGTGACATTGCGGGTGGGGAAGTATATAGACAATTTTCTACAACCTTTAGTGTCTATGATGCCTTCCTACCTTAAAGATATGACACAGGTTATTAATGCTTTGAGAGATATCGTTTGGGAGGACGGCTGCCTATTGGTAACAGCCGACGTTACCTCTCTCTATACGATTATTTCTCATTCCCATGGTATGGAAGCCGTTACGTTTTTTTCTGGCTAAGAACTCCTCTTTGCATAGGAGCCAACAAAGGTTCATTCTCAGCATCTGAGTTCTCGATGAGCCATAATTATTTTTGGTACAATGGCAAATATTTTCTTCAACAAAGAGGCGTTGCAATGGACGCAAAATTTGCGTCCTCCATGGCCAATCTTTTTATGGCTAAATGGGAGGATGACGTTGTCTATGCTGGTGCCATACCTGAGCTCATCCTCTGGAGGCGCTACATAGACATCATCCTCCTATGTAAAGGAGACAGGTCCTCATTGGATTAATTTAAGGAATCCCTTAATTCCAATGATAGGGGCATCAAGCTCAAATATGAGGCTACTGACTCTGAAATACATTTTTTGGACATAAGGATCAGAGTAGGTGGTGGTGAATTGGTGACTCCCACATATTTCAAAGAGACAGACCGCATCGGGTATATCAGCTTGGACAGTTGCCACCATCGGCCGTGGCTAAAGGGAGACCCTAGGAGCCAGGTTAGGCGCCTGAGGCGAAACTGTTCCCGTCTCGATGATTATCAGGTAGAAGCCAATATGTTAAAACAGAGATTTGTGAACAAAGGGTACAAAGTGGAGGAGTTGGGTATTATTGCCCAGGAGGTGGGGGCATTGGATCATGAGGTCATTCTTGATCCCTCCGGCGTCGAAGGGACAAGCACTGCTCCAAAGGTTCTGCACCCAGATTCTCGTTTTTCACCACTTATTCTGCTCAACATTATCTGGTGAAACCCCCCCCCCCCCCTTTAAGAAGCATTGGGATGTCCTCAGGAGTGACAGTTTTGGGGCCACTTCTTCCAGAGGCCCCCATCTGTCATCTTCAGAGGTCGACCACCGTTGAGGCTTACTGTTGCCCCTAACATAGTGGAACCCCCGAAAAAAATCTGGTTTCCTCTCTCAGATGAAGGGCTTCTATCCCTGTAAGAAAGGTTCTGTATGCAATATTAACTCTTTGAAAAACAGAAAGTATACGGAATTTTGTTCCAACGTTACTGGGAAGAAGTATGAGGTGGAGCATTTTTCTACTTGTTCCACAAAGAACGCAGTGTATTTGATCACCTGCCCTTGTGGGTTGCACTACGTGGGCCGTACTATTCGAGCATTCCAAATTAGGATGAATGAACACTTAGCCAATATACGGAAGGGATTCCCCAAACATTCTTTGTCAAAACATTATGATCAACATCATAGGAGAGATCCCACAGGTACATCTTTTATGGTCATTGATGTTTTTAAACCTTATTGGAGGGGGAGCCATACGAGAAGGGAGATCTCCAGGTTAGAGACTAGGTGGATCTATTGGCTAAAAGTGTATAGGCCGTATGGCTTAAATATAGAATGGGGCGTGAATGTGTTCATTAACACAAGTTAAGCCTTATCCACCAGGTCTCCTCCCTTATCCCCTCTCTAGTATTGTGGTATTTGGCCTTCATTTTCCTTACATTTCACCATATTACCTTTAGATAATACTCTGTTGTCTTCTAATTTTGGGTTTCCAACTTGGTATGTGGAATAGGGCAATTTTATATTTATACACATCTCTTTTGTATTTCTTTTAAATTTTCATTTTCCATTTTTATTTTATTTTTATTTTCAAGCCTCTTGCGCCTTCCGTTATCAGGCATCAGTGGTGCAGGTTTTTGCACGGACAACCAGGTACCCGCCCTGCACGTTCACAAAATTTTATAAGGTGGATGGGTTGGCATCTGCGGATGCTGCCTTTGGCTGCAAGGTTTTGCAGGCTGCTGTTGGAGAGGATTAGTCCTCTTTGAGGGTGTATTTTTTTTGTCAGGTGAGCGCCAGTTGGTTCCTGGTTGAGCTCCGATTTTCCCTGGTTGGCTACGTTTAGCCTTTGGGAAGTATTTTTATTGCGGTGTTCTTCCCACCCCTCAGGTTGACACTGTTTTGGGATGTCCCAAGGGTCAAGAAGATATGGAGCTGTGTCCGTCAATGAACGAAAGAGCAAACTGGATTTTTGTCTAACCGTAAAATCCTTTTCTCTGATGTTCATTGACTGACACAGCACCCACCCCACTATTGAGTTGAGTTATATGTTATTCTGACACTGCTTGTACAAAACTGAAGACCTATAGCAGGAAGTGGGAGTGCCCTATAGGCATAATCAACGTTTTTTTCTGCCTAGTGTCCTAATCCTGTAGGGGGCAGCATAACTCAAGGGTCAAGAAGATAAAGTCATGTCCGTCAATGAACAGAGAAAACCATTTTATATTTTTTTTTTTACCTTACTGCATGAAGTTAAATACATGTATGCCACTTGTGCTCCCCTGGCCACCTCCACTGGCCACCTCCAAACACTTTCCCTGAGTCCTACATCAATCCAGCGCTTCTCTCCTCACTTCCTGTTCTCACTACACTACATTGAGAGTCATTGGCTCCTGCTGCCGTCAAGTCAAATCCTATGAGCAGAGAGCGGGGGGGCAGGTCGCAATACGAGTGAACTGAGCAGGCGAGTATAACCAGTTTATTATTTTAATAAAAAAAGTTTGCTAGTGGAAACACTTGATAACATGTAAATGCCTTTGGTCAGTTATGGTAATCATGTTTTCTTTTGTGCAAGATCACAGGCGCACGCAATTTCAAAGCTTGACTTTTTGGTATACATTTACTCAAAAGCAAACTGGTTATGTACTGTACCTCAAAATTGGGTTTTATATTGGATTTTTGTGCACTAAAATTCATTTTAGTGTATTTCTGGGAAATATAGATACGATAAAAATTTGAACAAATATTGTGCACTATAAAAAAAAAAAAAAAATATTCACAACGGTCACCATTTAGGGTCTACAGGGTTCTCAGCTTTCAGGAAATGTATAGATGTTTGGGGTTTTTAATTTTTGTTTTAATCCATTTTTTTTAACGTGTGAAGAATTTAAAAACTGCCAGGGGCTTAATGCGGTTAACCATTTTCCGCCCGTCCACCATCATAGGACGGCGGAACAGTGCGGCTCTAGGCATATTCAAACAGAGCATGTGCATGATCGGGTGCGTGCAGCCTGGCCTGGTCGTTGGCGGTGTGTCTGAGACACAGCTGTTCACCGGGAGGGGTAAAACAGCCAGTGAGTACGAATGTTTACCATGTGATCTGTGATGGCTCTGTCCCCTCTGTAAACTGCACATGATTAGGATTGCACCGCGCGGCCATGTCGGTGGCGGTGTGTTCCCAGGAACACGTAATCTGTAGTGATCCATTCACAGCTGATCACAAAATGTAAACTGGCTGTTACCGGCTCATCTCTTCTCACGCACTGGTTTCCAGTGTGAGGAGAGAAGAGCCAGGGATCAGCGAGTTACCGTTCTGTCAGTGTACTGCACAAGCACCACACAAAGTCCAGTCCTTATCAGTAACCAGCAGTGTTATTGTCCACCCCCTCCCATTGCACCAGTCACCACATCAGTGCCCATTAAGTGCACCTGTCACCCATCAGACTGCCATCAGTAACTGTCAGTGGTGCACCTGTCACCCATCAGTGACCGTCATCAGTCGCCTATCAGTGCCCATAAAGTGCACCGGTCTCCATCAGAGACTTCCATAAGTGACAGTCGTCTGTTACCCATCAGTGACCTTCACCTGTCACCCATTGCACAGCCAATGGGTGGCACCAAAGTACCCATCAAAGCCACCATCAGCAGCATGTCCAAAAAGGTTTACAGCATTGAGGAAGCGTTTCAGATCCTCTCCATGACTGATGAGAGCAGCGGGGAGTTCTCAGACTTGTTAAAGAGACTCATTATACCTCAGAATATAAGTGGGGTGTTTGCTTTCCAAAATGGGTTCATTTTTTGGGTGCTTCCATTGTCCTGTTGCTCAAGGGACCTTTAAAAAAAGTGCGATAGGTCGTCATGACATTAGATGTGTAATTTAATGTCCCTAGAACACCCGACGGTGATCCCTGCAATTTGGGCCTCTGTATGTGGCTAGGCTGTGAAAGTCTCATACATGTGGTATCGCCATGCTCCGGAGTAGCAGAATCTGCTTTTGGGTGTAGTTGCAAGTATGCATATGATGTGTGAGAGAAATAACCTGTTAATGACAATTTTTTTTAAATACAAAATTAAAAAAATTAAAAAAATTAAAGTTACTTACTGGTAACGTCTTTTCCAGTAGTCTTTCAGGACAGGCACTTCTGAGAGAACCTGGCTCCTCCCTTTTTAGGAAACACCGCCCCAATTTATTGGATTTAAGCCTCCCTCCAGCTGGCTGCTTCAGTTCTTTACGAGTACCTCCGGCCACTGGGGAGACACAAAGATATATCATACTAACCTCCATCCTCTGATCATCTTATATTCAGACCTTCTTCGGGTGGGTATTAGTGCTGTCCTGAAAGACTACTGGAAAAGACGTTACCAGTAAGTAACTTTAATTTTCCCTTATCGTCTTTCAGGACAGGCACTTCTGAGAGGATAAGAGAGTACTTACTTTCAGGGTGGGACTACCGCTTGCAGGACTTTTCGCCCAAAAGCCTGATCTTTAGCGGATAGCAGGTCCAGTCTATAGTGTTTGGAAAAAGTTGTGTAGCTGGACCAAGTTGCTGCCCGACAGATCTGCTCCGGGGTAGCACCAGCTCTTTCCGCCTGAGAGGCCGCCATTGCTCTTGTAGAGTGCGCCTTAATACCCATAGGGACCTCCTTACCGGAAAGCCTATAAGCATCACAGATGATTAATCTAAGCCATCTGGCTATTGAACGCCTGGACGCTTTAGTACCCTTCTTTGAACTATTAAATAAAACAAAAAAAGAGTCTGACTTCCTGAACTCCTTCGTGATGTTTAGGTATTGCAGAATGCATCTTCTGACATCTAAACTATGAAAACGAATTTCCTGTTCCCTCACAGGCTCTGAACAAAACGTCGGTAGCACTATCTCCTGGTCTCTATGGAACCTTGAGACTACCTTGGGTAGAAACGCTGGATCGGTTTTAAAGATAACCCGATCTGCAAAAATTTGTAAAAAAGGTGCTTTAACCGAAAGGGCCTCTAGCTCACTAACCCGCCTGGCGGTCGTGATTGCCACTAAAAAAACTGTCTTGAGGGTTAAATTTCTCACCGAACAAGACTCCAATGGCTCAAATGGCTCTTTAATGAGAGCCTGCAAAACTAAAGACAAATCCCACATTGGAAATGGGAGATTTCTTGTTGGTCTTTGCCTATTCAGGGCTTTGAAAAAACGGATCACCCAGGGATCTTTTGCTAAAGGTATTTCGAGGAATACGCTAATGGCTGAAATTTGGCCTTTTAGGGTGCTGATGGCTAACCCTTTGTTAGCCCCCTCTTGTAGGAACTCAAGTACTGATACTGTACTTCCTGCGTCTAAAGAGCTTGCTTTGCACCAGTTTCTAAAAAACTTCCAAGTTTTTAGGTAGATGCTCTGTGTCTCTTTCTTCCTGCTTCCTAGCAGAGTCTGCACCAGTTGGCCCGAGAAACCCTTGCTCTTTAACAGTTCTTCTTCAGTAGCCAAGCTGCAAGGTTCCAATGCTGTGTCTGAGGACAGAGTACTGGGCCCTGGGAGAGGAGATCTTCTCTCACTGGTAGCAACCAGGGGGGCTCTACCGCTAAGCGATTTAGGGTCGAGAACCATGGTCTCCTCGGCCAATGTGGTGCTATAAGTATTAGCGTCGTACTTTCCTCCTGAAACTTCCTCAAGACCGCTGGTATTAGCACTGGTGGGGGGAAGGCATAGGATTTGGGGAACACCCAGGGTTGAGCTAGAGCATCCACCCCTAGAGCTCCGTCCCATCTGCTCAGGGAAAAATATTGAGGTGTCTGTGTTCTGCCGTGAGGCAAACAGGTCGATGTTTGGCATTCCCCATCTCTGGGTAATTCCATTGAACACCTCCTGATTTAACGTCCAGTCTCCTTCTCTTACCTTCTTTCTGCTGAGAAAGTCGGCTAGTTGATTTAACTCTCCCTTGAGATGAACTGCCGAAAGAGAGAACTTGGACCTCGGCCCATTGCAAGATCTTTTTTGCCAGACCCCATAGGAGATTGCTTCTGGTTCCCCCCTGTCGGTTTAGATATGCTACCACTGTGGCATTGTCTGACCGTACCTGAATTTGGTGTCCCTGCAAGTCCTCCCGGAAGGCTCTGAGGGCTAACTCTACCGCCCTCAATTCCCTCCAATTGGAGGATTGTTTTGCTTCCTCCAGTCCCCAGGTCCCCTGGGCTAGCTTGGATCCCAGATGGGCCCCCCAGCCTATGCCGCTTGCATCTGTGGTGATGATGGTGGAGGCTATCTGAACCCAACAGAGGCCTTGTGATAGGTTTTCGGCTTTTCTCCACCACCACAGAGATCTTTTCACTGCGGTTGGGATCTGTATGAAGGTATCCAGGGAATCCTGGCTGCTGTCCCAAGCTTCCAGGATGAATAGTTGCAGGGGACGAAAGTGCAGGCCTGCCCACTGAACTGCTGGGATGGCTGCTGTTAGTAACCCCAGTATAGACATGGATTGTCTGACTGAGATCGCTTGGTTTGCTTGCAACTGTCCTACTGCCTTGTTTATTTTCTGCTTTTTGTCCGGGGGTAAGAAGATTTTTTGGACCCTGGAGTCTATCTCGTACCCCAAGAACAATATCCTTTGTGTTGGTACTAAGGAGGATTTTTCTAAATTTAGTAGCCAACCCAGGTCTTCCAGAATCCGTGTTGCATCCCGGAGATCCCTGGACAATTGTTCTTGGGAGTGGGCGAACAACAGCAGGTCGTCTAGGTATGCGATTACCGACAAACCCTGTAGTCGCATAAAAGCCAAGATCTCTGCCATTACCTTCGTGAATATTCGGGGGGACGAGGAGAGGCCAAAAGGGAGGGCCTGAAATTGCCAGTGCTGAATGTCCTCCCCTGTTTTTACGGCTAACCTCAGGAATTTTTGGCTTTTCTCTGCAATGGGAATGTGCAGGTATGCATCCTTGAGATCTATCGAGGCCATATAGCACTGTGGGGGAAGGATGGTTCTTATCGAATAGATAGAGTCCATCCTGAACTTCCTGTATCTGATTGAACGATTCAGGGGTTTTAAGTTTAAGATTAACCTGTAACTGCCTGAGGGCTTTATCACCACAAAGATGTGGGAGTAAAAACCTTCTCCCACTTCCTTTGCTGAAACTCTCCGAATGACGTTTTGTATTTTTAGTTCCTTGAGAGAGGAGAGTATGGCCCTGGACTTCTGTTCGCATTTTGGCAGATGGGTGATTAACATTCTGGCAGGAGGGGGGCTTGAGAACTCCAGCTGATAACCCTGTCTTATTATCTGCAGGATAAAGGGGCTGGAGGTGATCTCTTCCCACCGAGGGAGAAAGGTCCCCAGTCTTCCTCCCACAGTGGTGAGGTTGTCATTGAGACTTTTTGGGCTGTTCAGGAGGGCGAAAAATAGCCCCCCCGCGGCCCTTCCCTCTTTGATTCCAGGATCTTTTCTGTCCTTCAGATTTCTTTGGAGCCGAAAAATTTTTCTGGGGATAGGACTTTCTATTGAATCCCGTCTTTTTCCCCTGTTTAATTGGGAAGGATTTCTTTCGGTCTGCCGTGTGATCCAGGACTGTTGTGTTCCTTCACTAAACTCTCCAGACATTCTTTGCATAAGGGTTTAGTCCAAGTTTCCCCCATATTCTCTTTGCAGGAAGGGCATCTCTTCTTGGAAACATGGGCTGGCTTTTTCTCTGAGGCTTTCTTATGGTGGCTGGTGCCGTTATCTCCCGGAGCGGTAACTGAGGTATGTGCCTCCGACATGCTTCCTGGAGTGGCTCTTCTTAACCTGGCAGCTGTCCCCCAGCTTGCAGGACGCACCAGCCTTTCATATCTGGCGCGCTCACCGCCGCGACCCGGAACCGGAAGTCGCGGTTTCCCGCCGGAAGTGCCCGCCCCTACCGGAAGTGACGTCCCCCGTCATCCGGCCCGGCTGCTCCACACCGCCGCAAGCGGGGGGCGGAATGCACCATGGCGGACGCTCTCCCCGAGCGTGGTGAGCGGGCCCCCCAGCCAAGAAACTCCGCTGAGCGAGGCTGTGGTGATAAAAATTTTCTGCGGCCGACAGGTAAGCGGGTCCCCCCCGGTGCTGTCTTTCTTGGCCGCCTTCTGAGAGTACCTGACTCCCTCTAACTTCAGCCTCCTGGCTTCAGCTAAGGCTCCTCTTGGACGGTGTCTCCCCGCTGGAGGAAACACCAGAACTGAAGCAGCCAGCTGGAGGGAGGCTTAAATCCAATAAATTGGGGCGGTGTTTCCTAAGAAGGGAGGAGCCAGGTTCTCTCAGAAGTGCCTGTCCTGAAAGACGATAAGGGAAAATAACATTTTGAAAAGGAGTTGTGGGAAAAAAAACACAACTTAAAAAAAACTCCCCATTCGACTAAGAACCTTGGAATATCTACTTTCCAAAAAGGGATATTTGTATTTTGCGGTTTGTTAGCATCTCAAGAAATGAGATAGGGCGTCAGTACATCAGGTGTGATAATTTTTCAATGATTGGCACCATACCTTGTAGACTCTCTAACTTTCACAAAGAACAAATAATATACACTTATTTGGGTTATTTTTACCAAAGATATGTAGCAAGCTTTGGGCAAAATTTATGAAGAAAAATTACTAATTTGCAAACTTTTATGGCAGAAAAAGGCTTTTTTTTCCCCCCCCACAAAATTTTTGGTCTTTTATTTACAGCACAAAAAATAAAACCCAGTAGTGATTTACATACCAAAAAAAATCTGTGTGAAAAAAAAAAAAAAGACAAATTTCTTTTGGGTACAGTGTTGCCTTTACTGCATAATTGTCATTCAAAATGTGAGCACCGGAAGCTGAAAATTGTCCTGGTTAGGAAGGGGGTACAAGTGCCCAGTAGGCAAGTGGTTAATCAAATTCTGTATGGCTGGGGAATGTCTGATTATTGTAAATTCTACACATGTGATCGCGCCAGATGTTATTTTTACCTTTATCCTTCTGTCTTTTTATAGATACAAATGTTTTGGTTTTGAGTCTACTACTTTTTCCTGTTTAAATTTCAACAAACGAAATTGTTAGCTATCACACAAAATAAGATGAGAAAAAAGGTTTTAGTGCTAATCACTAAACCACCAGCATATAGAAAAAGTGCTTGATTTTAGTGATCTGTGTTAGGTGTTTTAATCCCACACGAGGATTGTGATTCCTACCCTAATGCCCCTTACACACGTACCGATTGTCGGCCGTAAATATTCGGCCGACGACCGATCGGCCGATTGTAGGCTTGTTAGTATGATGCTTCCGACAGCGCATTTTCGGCCGAACAGAATCTGTCGTGCAAGCATTAAAATTTTTGTTGGCCAACACCAGAACGGCCGATTGTTCGCCAGTCAGTACAGATTTCGGCCGACAGACAGCAGATTTGCAAGACTGGGCATGCTCAGAAAAGAAAAAAAGACAAGGAAAGTTAACCATCACATGACATCACTTCTGCAGTCCGCTGTTGGCCGACAAAATTCGTGTGCAGTCTTTTGCAGTTTTCAACAGACACGACAGCCCTGGACAAAAGACGGCCGATTGTTCGGCCGACGATCGGTACGTGTGTACGAGGCTTAAGGTAGTAAAATTTGTAAATTTCTAGTCTACAAAGTAAAATTTGTAGACTAATTAAATAAATTAAATGGTGCATAAATTCAATATGTGAGCTGCAACGTAGAAAGACGTGAAGACTCCCAAATTCGAATAAATACATTGTATAACCGCGCTCAAACAAAGTAACACGCAAATATAAATAACACAATAGTGACCATTAATTAGTGCATAAAAGAAAAAAAGAAGAAAGTGATGTTGTGAGTCTGATGTGATAAACAATGAGGATATCACAATCTCAATATAAAGAAAAAGTTCTTGTAAGTGGAGCCAAAGCTGTTCATGAGGGTAAGGTGCACCTCCACCTTGGGACTTTCACCAGGTGTACACAGTCTGCTTACCAGATGGGTCGAACCCATTAAAGGGGGTTAGACCAAGTATTGATTCCCAGATAGGTACTCCTATTAAGGCCACTTCCATGTGTAGTTAACATATTGAGTACCCCTATGTCCCAGTTCACACTACCGCGACTTGTCAGGCGACTGGTCATTCTGTGCTACGGGAACCGTTCTAATAGGAGCGACTCAAGTCGCTCCGACTTAGAAAATAGTTCCTGTACTACTACGGGGCGACAGAGCGACTTGCATTGACTTCCATTATGTAAAGTCCATGCAAGTCACGGCAAAGTCGCGGTGCACGCGACTTCACAGGTCGCCCCCGAAGTCGGATCGCCATAGTGTGAACTAAGAGGCAAGATAAAGAAAAATATGCAGATTGGTTTTCAGTTTATGTCCGAAGACATTCAAATGTGATAAATGTAAACAAATACTGAGATTTTAATACTGAAACTTACTTGGGGTTTTACTTCCAATTTCTAAGCACTCTGGTGTTTTAGTGGCATTCAAACAGATCTTCCAGATGTCAACATAAAAGTCCTGTCCAACCCACCAAGCCTGGGAACACAAAAAGGTAAACGAAATACATTTTAATTCAAAAATATTTGTTCAGAGTAAGACTAAGCACTGTTCGTGAGCAATTTAAATATATATACACAAGCGTTTCTTCCAAAAAAAAAAAAATGAATATATCGGCAGCTCCTTGACATTTTTATTACTTTTCGTGCCTCAGCTATATCTTGCTCAAGTAAACAGTTGGTAAGCAGAGGATTAATGCAGCATCTGCCATTCCTCTTTTCCTGGTTTGCGATGGAGAAGCAAGGATCACAATGCTGACGCAAGGAAACATATTGGAGGCCAAGTCTAGGAAATGTCCCATATTGTCAATGTTATTATTGATCCTTCATAGAGATAAGTGAATCAGTTTGAAAACTATGTGTAAATGAAATTTTTCTCTTCTAAATAGAATAAATATTTATCCAATCTGCAAATGCTGTACCCTTATAATGTGTATAAAAATACTGATGCATTTAAAAAAATATATGTAATTAACAATTCTCATTTGGCAAATCACTAAAATACAGCAATGTTATACTCCGGTATTACAAGCTAGTATTTTTGCAAAAGATTAAGAGTTTCAGACACAAGTTAATACAGGAAATTACAGAAGAAAGGTTCTTGCTGCTGACAGTATAGCATGCGTCTTAAAATCTTTCATTAACCACTAAATTGCCAGGAAAGCAGAATCCCTGAAACTTCCTAAGAGTCATAGATACTCTAATAAATTTGTTCCTAAACGGAATACAACAAAACGTCTTAGGCTGGCCATAGACCGTTCAAATTCTTGGCAGGTTCAGCAGAACTAGCTGAGATTTGAACCATGTATGGGTAAGCTGAATGTACCAAATTGATCGATCCGCTTTGGTACAAATAGCCTGCTAAATTTGTATAGCCGCTAGCAATAATCACTGTCTCCTGGCGGGGGTGGCTTTTATTGTATTCCCCCAGTGGGAGGAATTCCTGTCAATGCTGTCTGTGGTTGTAGGAAGAAATTCAATCTGTGTGTGGCCTCTCCTAAAATAGATTCATGTACCTGTTGGTAAGGTGCACAAGTCTATCGCAACTATAAAAAGAACTGTCACAAGCACCTCTACAAATGTCTTTCTTTGCATTGCTAGCGGTTTTATTTTGTCAGCGTTAGTTAGTCGGATCTTCGGATGAAGACGGCGTTTGCGGAGCTGGGAGTCGGACTGATCGTCCTGGTTCTCCAGGACAGAGGGTCAGATGGAATCCCAGCCCGCCTTCGAGCGTTTAATAGGCTATGTGTTTGCCCTGGCCTCACAAACGACCCATCCCTGTCCTCAGGGATGCAGCCTGTGAGGTGGCTACCTCACCGGACACAGCTACGGTTCGCCCGTGCACTACTAGTGTCCTGCGTTTTTTGGCTGACGGCACCCCCTGCCATCTGAGGGTGGGCGGTTTCCCGTTTGATATGAGGCACCCCACGCCATCGAGTACAGGTAAGTACACTCTGTGTAGGGCCTCTGTCTGGGGCTGGCAGTCCGGTGTGTCTGTGGTGTCCCCTATGTCTGTGCGTTTTGGGCTCCCTGATCCCGGTCCCTGCGGGGGTTTTTCTCACAGCCAGCGCTGTGTGGGGTTTTTGGGGGTCCCTGTCCTGCGTCACTTTAGGGTGCTTGGAGGTACAGACACGTGTGGCGACCGCTGCGGGGTTAAAAACCGCCGGTGGCTGACATTCCTTATGCGGGGTCTCGCCTTTTTGGAGACTCCCTGGATGAATTGGTTAAAGGAGTCACTGGGGGCAAGAGCTCTCTGCTGCCCCAGAATCCTAAGGGCAAGTTTTTCCGCGGCAAGCGGGGTCCCGCCTTTAAACCAAATCAGGGATCCTTTCGTGCCTTCAAGGCACAGAACAAGGGTAAACCCTTCAAGGGCCAGGGTGGCCAGAGAAAGCCCTGGGCCGGCAAACCAAAATCCGGCCACGCTGATGCGGCGGCCCAGTCCGCCTCTGCCTGAAGGGGCGCCCTCACCCATTTCAGGGGTGGGGGGACGTTTGCGCGGTTTCCTCCAACCTTGGCTGCTCTGAACTCCGGACAGGTGGGTTCAGGAAATCATTAGATCGGGGTACAAGATGGCATTTCTTTCACGGCTAGCGGACAGATTCTTTCCCTCAAATCTTCATTTGACCCCAGGGCGGTTACAAGACCTGCATCAAGCGGTACAGGACCTCCTCGCCCAGGGGGTGATCGTCCCGGTGCCTCATCGGGACAGATTTCAGGGGTTTACTCAATCTGTTCACTGTTCCCAGAAAGGAGGGCAAGGTGCGTCCGATTTTGGAAAGCTCTGAACCGCTTCGTGCGAGTTTGGAAGTTCCGCATGGAATCGCTCCGCTCGGTGGTGGCCTCCCTGAGTCCAGGAGAATTCCTGGCCTCCATCGACCTGAAAGAAGCGTATCTACACATCCCCATTTTCGAGGGTCATCAGAGATACCTCCACATCGCTACAGCTCCAAGGGTCTTTACCAAAGTGTCGGCGCCTGTTCTGGGCCTGCTGCGGGCACGGGGCATTGCGGTCTTGGGATATCTGGACGATCGCCTGTTAAGATTGAGTGCCAGTCAGAGCCTGTTGCACGATCTGGCCACCACGGTCCAGACACTCCAGGAGTTCGGATGGACCATCAACGTTCAGAAGTCGACCTTATCTCCATTGGTTCGTTTCCCATATTTGGGAATGGTTCTGGACTCTGCTCAAGCAAAGGTGTTAACGGAGGACAAGCTCCGGACCCTGCAGTCCGAGGTCAGGTCCCTCAGGGACAACAAATACTCGTCACTCAGGACCTGCATGCAGTCCCTGGGGTTGATGGTGTGCACAGTTTCACACGCGATCTCTCCAAGCGGAGATCCTGGCCAGGTGGGACAAACTACCTCAGTCCTTGGACCTGAGAGTGTCCGAGTCGCCAAACCAGAAGAGATCTCCTGTGGTGGCTTCAGTCCCCGGTTGTGTCGGAAAGGAAAATCCTTCAGGCCGTTACTGTGGACGGTGATTACCACAGATGCCAGCCTGTCAGGCTGGGGTGGCGTCCTGGGCAACCTGTCTGCCCAGGGCTCTTGGTCGGAGGAGGAATCCTCCCTTCCGATAAACATATTAGAATTGAGAGTGATCAGGCTGTGCCTGCTTCACTGGTCGGATCGTCTTCAGGGCCGTCCTGTACGGGTGCAGACGGACAATGCCACTTCAGTGGCTTACATCAACCACCAAGGGGGCACCAGGAGTGCCCAGGAAGTGACCAGTATTCTGTCTTGGGCCGAGACTCATGTCCCGGCGATATCGGCAGTTCACTTTCCGGGTGTAGAGAATTAGCAGGCCGATTATCTGAGCCGCCAGACCCTGGACCAGGAGGAATGGTCCCTGCACCCGGAGGTATTTCAAATGCTGTGTGCGAAATGGGGATCCCCAGATGTGGATCGGTTCACATCTCGGCTGAACCACAAGGTGGAAAGGTTCGTGGCAAGAACGCGCAATGCTCTGGCAGACGCCTCTGATGCGCTGGTGGTGCCTTGGCAAAAGTATCAGGTGATATATGCCTTTCCTCCGATTCAGTTGTTGTCCAGGTTCCTTCGCAGGTTGGCCTCGGAACAAACACTGGTGATTCTGGTGGGGCCGGACTGGCCACACCGATCCTGGCCGTCGAGCCTCCATGGCGGCTGCCGATGCGAGAAGATCTACTGTCTCAGGGACCGATCTTCCATCCTCCTTTACAGTCGCTGGCTTTAACGGCATGGCTGTTGAAAGCCAGGTCCTGAGAGACAGGGGTCTCTCCTCAGAGGTCATTCCTACTTTAATCAAGGCTAGGAAAGCCTCGTCTGGTAAGATTACCGTACATGGAAAGCTTATTTTGCCTGGTGTGAGTCCAGGGGCTTTTCTCCTCGTTCATACTCTGTGGAGAGAGTGTTGGCTTTCCTCCAGTCTGGTGTGGACCAGCGCCTTGCGTTGTCCACGATTAAGGGCCAGGTATCTGCACTGGCTGTTCTTTTCCAGCGCCCTGTGGCGTCTAATTCCTTGATTCGCACCCTCATCCAAGGTGTGCGTCACTTGTCCCCTCCTAGAAGGGAGCCCTTACCTCCATGGGACTTGAACTTGGTTCTGTCTGTGTTACAACGTTCCCCCTTTGAAAACATCAGGGAAATTTCGTTGCCTCTGCTGTCTAAAAAGGTTGCCTTTCTGGTAGCGATCACTTCTGCTCGCAGAGTGTCGGAGTTGGCGACGTTGTCTTGCCACTCCCCTTACCTGGTGGTTCATAGGGATAAGGTGGTCCTGCGACCTAACCCGTCCTTTCTTCCAAAGGTGGTTTCGGATTTTCACCTCAATGAGGACATGGTTTTACCTTCGTTCTGTGCAAATCCTAAGCATCCTAAGGAGGTTGCCTTGCATTCTTTGGATGTTGACCGGGCGATCAGGGTTTACCTGTCGTCCACTGAATCCTTTCGAAAATCGGATTCCCTCTTTCTCCTTCCAGAGGGATCGCGGAAGGGTATGGCTGCGTCTGCGGCGACCATTTCAAAATGGATCAGACAGACAATTGTACAGGCCTATTCGTTGAAGGGACCGCCCTTCCCTGTTAAGGCGCACTCTACAAGAGCGGTGAGTGCGTCCTGGGCCTTCCGGCATCAGGCCTCAGTGGCCCAGGTGTGCAAGGCTGCGACTTGGTCGTCAGTGCACACCTTTTCCAAATTCTACAGAATTGATGTTCTGGCATCAGCTGATGCCTCCTTTGGCCGCAAAGTTCTCAGCACGGTAGTACCCTGGTTTTGTTGCGGGTCCCTGGCTGTTGGGGTGGTTTACCCCCTTGGTTGTTTGCTTCCTGGATTGTTGCTCCTGTTAAGCCTTTTTTGTTACCTAGAAGGTTACCTTGCTATCATGTAAGGTTCCTTTCTCTGATGTGGGTACTGCATTGCCCTTTCTGACAGTTGCTTTTCCCACCCCTCATGTCTACACTGCTTTGGGACATCCCCATTGGTGAAGACTGTATGAGTGGGCGGCGACTGTCGGAGGACGTAAGAGAAAACTGAATTTTTGTAAAATCTTACCGTAAAATTCCTTTCTCTGAGTCCTCCGACAGTCGCCGCCCCCGCCCCTCTATTGGGGTTCTTATGCACTTAACTGCTTGCTACCAAACTGAGTTGGGATGGCTGATAGCAGGGGGGGTATTGGACCATGCTTTGTTTTTTAACAAGTCTTATGCCTAGTTACTCCTGTGGAGATGAAGTGCATACCCCATTGGTGAAGACTAAGAGTGGGCGGCGACTGTCGGAGGACTCAGGAATTTTACGGTAAGAATTTACAAAAATTTAGTTTTTTTACCGCCGATACCAATATTTTGCTCATCGGATATCGGTATCGGCCGATATTTTCGGACATTTTTTTTTTTTAACCACTTTAGCTCCGGAGGATTTGGCTGCTCAATGACCAGGCCCTATTTTGCGATTCGGCACTGCGTGATTTTAACCGCTTGCCGACCGCCGCACGACTATATGCGGTCAGGCCCTCACAGGCAGAGTGACGTATCGGTACGTCACTAGCCTGGGAGGGTCTGGGGAGCGAGCGCGCGGCGCGCTCCCGCGCGGTCACGGACCCCCCCCCCCCCCGCGCGTGTGACCGGCCGGCCACTCTGCAATCGGCGGGGGAGAGGGAGAAAGTCAGGCAGCTTGTGTAAACAAGCTGCCTGTCATTCTCCTCGGTGTAAAGACACTGATCACACGGATCTACTATGTAGATCCGTTGATCAGTGTCCTTACAGCTCAAGCCACAGCCAATCACAGTAGAAAGCACGCCCCTAGGGACACACACACAGCCCCTCCCTCCCAAATAAAGTTAACCCCTTCACTACCAGTGTATTTTTACAGTAACAGTGCATATGTATAGCACTGATTACTGTAGAAATGTCACTGGTAACCCCAAGTGTCAAAAATGTCAGTCAAGGGTCCGATCTGTCCGCCCCAATGTCGCAGTACCGCAAAAAAAAAAAAAAAAAAAAAAAAAAAAAAAAAAAAAAAAAAAAAAAAATCGCAGATCGCCGCCATTACGCGTTAAAAAAAAAAAAAATTACAAAAATCTTTCCCTTTGTTAGTAAACGCGATAACTTTTGCGCAAACCAATCAAAATACGCTTTTTGCGATTTTTTTTACCAAACATAGGTAGCATAAAACAAATTGGCCGAAAATGTTAAAAAATTTTGATTTTTACATTTTTTTGGGGGGGAATTTCATATAAAATGTGAAAAATATTGCTATTTTTGCAAAATTGACGCTCTTTTTTTGTTTATAGCGCATGATCAAAAAATCGCACAGGTGATCAAATACCACCAAAAGAAAGCTCTGTTTGTGGGGAAAAAAAAAAAGGATGCCAAAGTCGTTTAGGTACAGCGTCGCACGACCGCGCAATTGTCCGTTAAAGTCACGCAGTGCCGAATCGCAAAATACCCCCTGGTCGTTTAGCAGCCAAATCCTCCGGGGCTTAAGTGGTTAACGGACAATTACGCGGTAGTGCGACGCTGTACGCAAATTAAATTGATGTCCTTTTTTCCCACAAACCGAGCTTTCTTTTGGTGGTATTTGATCACCTGTGCGAATATTTATTTTTGCGTTATAAACAAAAAATAGAGCGACAATTTTGAAAAAATACCAATCTTTTTCGCATCTTTTTGAAATTTGAAATTCTCAAAAAAAAAAAAAAAAAAATGTAAAAAATCAAAATTTAACATTTTAGGCCAATTTGTGTTTTCTGCTACATATTTTTGGTAAAAAAAAAAATTGCAATAAGCGTATTTTGATTGGTTTGCGCAAAAGTTATTGCGTTAACTACGGGAAAGATTAATGTAATTTTTAATTTTTTTTCCTAGGGATGGCAGCGATCTGCGATTTTTTTTGCGGGACTGCGACATTGCGGCGGACAGATCGGACCCCTGACTGACATTTGACACTTTTGGGGGTACCAGTGACATTACTAAAGTAATCAGTGCTATAAATATGCACTGTTACTATAAAAATTACACTGGCAAGGAAGGGGTTAACTTTATTGGTGACCAAGGGGTTAAGTGTGTCCCTAGGGGCATGATTCTGTCAGGGGGCGTGGCTAGTGAAGTAACCCCAGAGACATGCGATCCAATATTAGCAGGATAGCATAGCCTCTGTTACTTCAGGGAGAATGACAGACGGCTGTGTTTACATTAGCCGTCTGCCTTTCTCCCTCTCCTGCGGGAGATCGCGAGTGGCCGGCAGCCATCGGAGCCGCCAGTCACACGCGCTGGCTCCCCAGGGAACGAGCGGTGGCAGGAGCGCGCTGCTGCTGGCTCACGCTCACCCCCTACAGTCTCGTGGGAGAGCACCGTAGGTCTACGTCGCTTTGCCTGTAAGCGGCAGAGTGCTGCAGTAAATCTACGTTAGGCGGGGCTAAAGTGGTTAAGATCTACAGGTACTGTGGTGGAGGGATCTGGGGGTCTAAAAGACCCCAAACCCCTCATCTGCACTAAAAGCATTCAAAAAACGCCAAGTTTGCCTGTTTTGAATGCTGTAAGTTTTTGAATTTGACGCCGCCAGTACCCGAAAGTGATGTGATGTCATGACATCACTTCCGGGTACTCGGCGGCGCCGAATTCAAAGAAATGGAGACTTGGCCAGACGGCGACGGTAGGATGCCCAGGTCTCCCGGTGGGACAGGAGACCCGGGCAAGCCGCATCGGTAGTCATTACAAGACAGCCTTCTCAGCCGCATCGTTTGTCATTACAAGACAGCCGGCCGTCGGCTATGGACACCGGTACAAGGGTGATGCCTCTAGCTGCAGGCATCACCCCGGTACATGCACTGTCCCGAAATATCGGTAAATCAAAGGCCAATTCGGGGGAAAGTGCATATCGGCCCTCGATATATCGGCTTTGCCAATAATCGGTCAATCCCTAACAAAAACCATCCCGATCAGAGGGGCGGGTGCTGCACCTGTCAATGGACATCAGAGAAAAGGATTTTACGGTAAGATCTTACAAAAATCATATTTTCTCTATCGTCTATTGACAGACGCAGCCTCAACTTCATGAGCTGTGTGGGACATCCCAAAGCAGTATAGGCATAATGGGTGGTAAAAAAAACACGCAACCAGAAATTAACGTAAACTCCAAAGGCTAAACCTAGCCAACTGGGTAACCTGAACTCAACCAAAACAACATGAGCTCACCCAGGTAAAAGACCAAGAGAATAAGAAAAAAACATTCTTATGAAACAGCAGCCTGCAAAATCTTGCAGCCAAAAGAGGCACCCCGAAGAAGCCAACAAATCCACCTTCTAAAATTTGGTAAAGGTGTGCGCCGAACAGTCTGTTGTTTGCCGGGCGCTCGGGTTCGGCACATAGCGGATCGGGTGGACAGATTATTGGGTGGGGCTGGGGAAGACCCAGCTGTCATGGTACACGTGGGTACCAATGACATAGGCAGAGGAAGACGGAGAGTCCTAAACGATTTCAGGGACTTAGGCGCTAAGTTAAGGACTAGGACCTCCAAGGTAATATTTTCCGAAATACTACCTGTACCTCGAGCCACACCAGAGAGGCAGCAGGAGATTAGGGAAGTTAACGAGTGGCTGAGGAGCTGGTGTAGTAAGGAGGGTTTCGGGTTCCTGGAGAACTGGGCCGACTTCTCAGTCGGTCACCGGCTCTTTGGTAGGGACGGATTGCACCTAAATGGGGTGGGTGCAGCCGTACTGGGTGCGAGGATGGCCAAAGAGTTAGAGGGGCTTTTAAACTAGGGAATGGGGGGGAGGGTACAGATGTAGAATTACCCAGTGGAAAGCAAGTTTCAGAGGGCAGAAATGGGGGCATTAGCGGTAGGGTGTGCGGAGCTCCTATACCCAGGGTGGGTACGGGGAAAAATCAAGAGAGCAGCCTAAAAACATCAAAAGAGGATAAATATAACCGATCAAAATTACGAGGTTTGTATACCAATGCCAGAAGCCTGGCCAACAAGATGGGAGAGCTGGAGCTGCTGATGTTTGAGGAGGACTTAGATTTTGTGGGGATAACTGAGACTTGGTTTGACAGCTCTCATGACTGGATGGCGTCCATTCAGGGGTATTCCCTTATCGCAGAGATAGAGCAAGTAAAAAAGGGGGAGGGGTATGTTTGTATATTAAGAACAGTATACAGGTAAATATGAGGGATGATAATAATGGAGCTATGGACGAGGCAGAATCCCTATGGGTAGAGCTTCAAAGGGAAGGCACGGCGGGGAAGGTAATATTGGGCGTATGCTATAGGCCCCCCAACCAGAGGGAGGAGGGTGAGGCGGACCTCATGTTACAGATAGGATTGGCAGCAAGGATGGGAAATGTCATTATAATGGGGGACTTTAATTATCCAGATATAGACTGGGCAGAAGGAACCGCACACTCAGCCAAGGCTCGGCAGTTCCTAAATGTTTTGCAGGACAATTTCATGGGTCAGATGGTGAATGCACCGAGAAGAAGCAATGCGGTACTTGACCTACTGATTACCAACAATACAGACCTGATCACGGATATAGAAATACGGGACAACTTAGGGAACAGTGACCATAGGTCAATTGGTTTCAGTATTAATTACAGTAATAGGAAACACAAGGGTAATATAAGGACGCTGAATTTCACAAGAGCCAATTTCCCTAAACTGCGCTCGCTGCTAGAAAATATCAAATGGGATAGAACCCTGGGAACAAAGAACACGGAGGAAAAATGGGAGTGCTTCAAGAGCATACTTAACAAGGGAGTGGGCCAGTGCATTCCACAGGGAAATAAATTTAAAAGAGCAAAACTAAACCCTGGGTGGCTAAACTCCAACATTAAAATGTATATTAGAGCTAAAGAAAAGGCCTTCAAAAAATACAAGACTGAGGGGTCATTGGCAGCATTTAAGCACTACAAAAAGTGTAATAAGAAATGTAAAGACGAAATCAGGGCGGCTAAAATAGAACACGAGAGACATATAGCGGAGGAGAGTAAAAAGAACCCCAAGAAGTTCTTTAAGTATATAAACAGTAAGAAAGCCAGGCCAGAGCACATTGGCCCCATAAAAGATGATAAAGGAAAAATGGCCACAGAGGACAGAGAAAAGGCGGAAGTGTTAAATAATTTCTTTTCTTCAGTCTTCACAAAGGAATCGGGGGTCTACACGAAACCCGCTTGTAAGGCCGAACTAAATAATACACCTCAGGAAGTGCCGCCATGGCTAACAGAGGATAGACTTAGAGCTAAACTAGAGAAACTTAACATAAATAAATCCCCGGGACCGGATGGCTTGCACCCGAGGGTTCTTAATGAGCTCAGCCAGGTGATTGCCAGACCATTATTCTTGATCTTTAAGGATAGTTTACAGACGGGTATGGTGCCAGCTGATTGGAAAAAAGCCAACGTGGTACCAATATTTAAAAAGGGGCCGAGATATATCCCGGGTAACTATAGGCCGGTCAGCCTAACATCTGTAGTCTGCAAAATTTTGGAGGGGATGATAAGGGACCACATACAAGACTTTAGTAATGAAAATGGTATTATAAGTAGAAATCAGCATGGATTCATGAAAAATCGTTCGTGCCAAACCAATCTGTTAACCTTCTACGATGAAGTGAGCTGCCACCTAGATAAAGGTAAGCCTGTGGATGTGGTGTATCTGGACTTTGCAAAGGCCTTTGACACCGTTCCTCACAAACGCTTACTGTACAAACTAAGGAAGGTAGGTATGGATCATAAGGTGAGTACCTGGATAGAGAACTGGCTCCAGGGGAGAGTACAGAGGGTGGTGATTAATGGGGAGTACTCGGATTGGGCGGGTGTGGAAAGTGGGGTCCCCCAGGGTTCTGTCCTGGGACCAATCCTGTTTAATTTATTCATAAATGATCTAGAGGAGGGGATATCTAGTACAATCTCAGTATTTGCAGATGATACTAAATTAGGCATGCCAATATCTTCTATGCAGGATGTGGAAATCTTGCAAGCAGACCTGAACAAAATAACGGGGTGGGCAACCACATGGCAGATGAGGTTTAATGTAGAAAAATGTAAAGTAATGCACTTGGGTGCCAGAAACCAGAAAGCAAGCTATTCACTAGGGGGTGAACCTCTGGGTGAGTCTAGGATGGAAAAGGACTTGGGGGTACTGGTAGACAACAGGCTTGGCAGTGGCATGCAATGCCAAGCCGCCGCAAGCAAAGCCAACAGAATACTGGGATGTATAAAAAAGGGGATCCACTCCAGAAATAAAGAGATTATTCTCCCGCTCTACAAGACTCTGGTCCGGCCACATCTGGAGTATGCTGTCCAGTTCTGGGCACCGGTCCGCAGGAAGGATGTGCTGGAACTGGAGAAAGTCCAGAGGAGGGCAACAAAAATAATTAGGGGAATGGAGGACATCGGCTATGAGGAAAGACTACAAGCACTGAACCTATTCTCTCTGGAGAAGAGACGATTGAGGGGGGATATGATATCAATGTACAAATACTGTACTGGCGACCCTAGCATAAGGAACAAACTATTCAGAGAAAGGGAATACAATAAGACACGTGGCCACTCACTAAAACTTGAGGAAAGGCGGTTTAACCTTAAAGTGCGTAAGGGGTTCTTCACTGTAAGAGCGGTAAGGATGTGGAATTCTCTTCCACAAGCAGTCGTATCAGCGGGGAGCATAGATAGTTTCAAAAAACTATTAGATGTACACCTTAAAGACCACAACATACAGGGGTACACAATGTACGGTTAAAAGCAAACACACACAAGCATCATGGGTTGAACTGGATGGACTTGTGTCTTTTTTCAACCTCACTAACTATGTAACTATGTAACAACCAAGACGCTGCCTTACAAACCTGTACGACCAAGGCCTGGTGGCGAAAAGCTCAAAGGCACTCAGCGCTCTAGTAGACTGCACCTTCACAGAGAGGAGGAACCTGACCCTTGAGTGAATAAGCCTGAACAACCGTCTGCCTGATCCATGTCGAAATGTTCGCAGCGGACGCAGCCAAACCCTTGGGAGGACCGCCCGTAAGGAGAAAGAGTCCGATTTTCTAAAGTAACCGTCAGATAAACCCTTATTGCCCAAACCCCATCCAGAGTGCAAGGCAATTTCCTTGGGATGTTTAGACTTAGGCCATAAGGCAGGCAACACAATGTCTTCATTAAGGTGAAAATCCGACACCACCTTAGGGAGAAAAGATGGTTTTGGCCGGAGGACCACTTTATCCCTGTGGACCACCAAATAAGGAGAATGACAGGACAGCGCCGTAAACTCAGATACTCTGCGAGCCGAAGTAATAGCCTCTAGAAAGGCAACCTTCTGTGACAAGGAAAGCAGAGAAATCTTCATGATATTCTCAAAGGGAGGCTTCTGAAGAACAGAAAACCAGATTGAGATCCCACAGCGGTAACGGAGATATTCTTGGAGGAGCCAGATGACGCACCCCCTGGATGAAAGTGCGAATCATGTTATTAGTTGCCAACTGATGTTGGAAGTAAACAGCCAAGGCCGACACCTGGCCCTTGATAGTATCCAACGCCAAGCGCTGCGCAACCCCCTTTTGTAAATAGGTCAAAACCCTAGCTATAGAAAACAAGCAAGGGTGCAGCTGCAGCAATTCACAGCATGAAATGCACGATTTCCACGTGCGATGATCGATCTCCCTGGAAGTCGACTTTCCAGCCTTCAAAAAGGGTAGGAATCACCGAGTCAAATAGACCTCTATTCCTCAACACCTTGCTTTCAACAGCCAAGTCGTTAAAGCCAGCGACCGTAAAGCAGGATGGAAGATCGGTCCTTGAGAAAGTAGATCTTTCCGCAGAGGAAGTCTCCACGACCGTTTGTACCAGGTCTGCGTACCAAGACTGCCGAGGCCAGTCTGGTGCCACCAGAATGACTGGAATGCCTTCCAATCGCCACCAGGCGAAGAAACCTCGGCAGGAGTATGAGCAGAGGGAAGGCCTAAAATCAGGTGATACTGGCTCCAAGGAGCCACCAGAGCATCTGCAGCGTCGGCCAGAGGATACCGAGACCTGGCCATAAACCGCTGAACTTTCCTGTTGAGACAAGATTCAAAAAAGATCCACCTCCGGAGTCCCCCACTGGGCACACAGGAGATGAAACACTTCCGGATGAAGGGACCATTCCCCTTGATCCAACACCTGAAGATTCAGGTAACCTGCTTGCCAATTCTCCACCCCCCAAAATGTGTACTGCAGAAAGACCCGGGACATGTTCCGCCCCAAAACAGAATCTTGGCCCCCTCCTTGGCCCCCAGGACACATTTGGTGCCCCCTTGATTGATGCAAGCCACGGCCGTGGCATTGTCCAACTGTATCTGAACCAAAGAGCCGTGTAGCCGAAGCCACCAGTGAAGCAGGCAGAGCTTGATTGCTCTTTGATCGGCAAAGAAGACTCCTCTGTCGTCCAAGTCCCCTGGGCACATAGCTTCCCTAGCACTCCACCCCAGCCTGACAGGCTGGTGCCCGTGGCGACGACCATCCAAATCACTGGCAGGAAGGACTTGCCCTGGCTCAGGGCAGGTGACCGGACCCACCAAGAAAGAGCCGACTTTGTAAGATGGCTCAAGCGAATCTTCCGGTCCAATGACCAAGGATCTCTGTTCCATTTCGCCAGAATCTCCTTTTGCAAAGGTCTCGAGTGAGACTGAGTGAACGGGACTGATCCGAAGGTCGAAACCATCAGACCCAGGGCTCTCATGCAAGCCCGCAGGGAGGACTGAGCGGTCTTCATCAGCAACCTGACTGCTTTTTGCAGCTTCTGAAGTTTGTCCAGGGGAAGAAAGACCCTCGCCAGTGCAGAGTCGAGAGTCAGCCCCAGATAAGTGACCCGTACTGATGGCGTCAGAGCACATTTTTTTTAAATTGATCATTCACCTGAATTCTTGAGGGGTCTGAATCGTGATGGAGATGTTGCCTAACAGATCTGAGTGGGAGACTGCTCGCAACAGGAGATCGTCCAGAGATCCAACAACTGAGATACCTCACCGACGTAACAAGGCCAGCACAGGGGCCAAGACCTTGGTAAATACTCTGGGAGCCGAGACCAAAAGGTAACGCCACAAATTTAAGTGCTCCTCTGCCACTGCAAAGCGAAGGAATCGCTGGTGCCCCTCGAAAATGTTGACGTGGAGATAAGCATCCTCGAGGGAAGCCAGAAAATCCCCCTGATTCAAGGATGTCACCACTGACCGAATAGACTCCATTCGAAACTTCTGCACCCGCACAAAGCGGTTCAGAGCCTTGAGAGCCAGAACTGGATGCACCTTGAACAGGTTTGAATAGAAACCTTGAGAGCGTTCCTGCTGAGGAACTGAGACAATCACCCCTTGAGCCAGGAGATCTTGCACAGCCTCCTGCAAATCCTTCAAATGCTCTGGAGACAGGCGAAGATTTGACTGAAAAAACCTGTCCCCCTGGCAGGGACCAAAATTTGATCTTGTACCCGGAACAAAAACAGTTTGCGAACCCAATCGTCCTGAATGAAGGAAGTCCAGGGATCTTGGAAGAAGAAGTGCAGATGGCCCCCCCCCCCCCAACCCTGAGCCGGGTGAGGGCGCCCCTTCATGCTAAGAGGACTTGTCAGCAGCACCGGACTGAACAGCCTTGAGCTTACCCCAATGCTTTTTAGCCCCTCCAGAAGCTCTGAACGGCTTACCTTTATCTTGCGCCCCGGAGGCACGAAAAAAAAAACGCTTGTGAGCAGAAAAAAAGGGACCCTGCTTAGTACGGGGAGTCTTACCCTTGGCGGATTGAGGAAGACGATTACTCTTCCCGCCAGTCAAACCCTTGATCAACTCATCCAATCACCAAACAAATGCTCTCCCAGAAAGGGGAGATCAGCTAGGGCTTCCTTAGAAGCTTGGTCAGCCAACCAGCTGTTCAGCCAAACCATGCGTCTCAAGGCAATGCCCATGGCCGAAACCCTGGCCAGGAGCCGCATCCATAGACACATCACACAGGAACACCAGAGCCTGGATCACCTGGTCCAACAGTTCCAGCTGTTCCGGAGGAACAGTCTCGGGTCCATAGACTCCCGCAAACCCCTAATCCATTTCGTCACCATCTGAGATTAAAACAGACACAAAGACCAGTTTCAAAATGGAACTCTCCAACACGTGAAGATGGCAGGAAAGGGATTCCACCCAGCTGTCCACCGGATCCGTAAAGGCCGGGGAAACTTCCGCAGGCACAAGGGTAGATTTTTTTAATCTGGATACAGGGTGGTCCACTTTAGGTGGCACCGTTCAATGGTTGGAGACCTTTTCAGCAAAAAAATACCAGCGTTTAAAGCGTTTGGGCACAACTAACATGTGCTTAACGCGCTACCATTGGTCATTCACAATATCTTGGAAAAAAAAAAAAAGTGTCGGGACAAGGGAAAACCTTGCCAGCTTTCTGAGGCTTCTGGGAGCCAAAAGCCACCCGCGTCCCTTCCGGCGTGGGCTAATCAGCCAACTTTAAAGTGTCCCGTACTGAAATAATAAGCTTCCACTAAAGCGCGTTCCGTTGCTGCGGCTCACCATCTGACTGCGAGGACAGCGACCCCTCAGGAAGGGGAGCATTCGGGGCAACCTCATCATCCTCTGAATCAGAGGACACAGACAGAAAAGGCAGCGGCTGTTGGCTATCAACCATTTTTCATGACTAAATCAACTTTTGTCGCCAGGCTTTCCAGAGCTGCTGAAATTGCGGCCAGCGACTGATCTGGACTGTACGGCTGTCGCGCAGAGTGGGTCTGAGGGTGAATTCACAGTTTGGGACTCCCTATTGCAAGTCGCAAAAATACGGAGTACTGTCGCTTTAAGAAGTGGCGATCCCACCACCGATCGCAGCGGTCTGCAGAGATCCCCTTAAAACAAAACAGCAGAGCTTGAAGGGATAGATCTGCAGGGACCCCAGTACTGTACCACCTCAGATAAAAGTCCTCCTAATCGTTCAAGCAGCATGCAGAAAGACCGGAAATGACCTCGGCCAGGAGCAGGAAACATAAAACAGGAAGTGATCTCGCCTGAATGAAAGGTCACTCTGCTCAGTGCAGCTGATGTGCTGGGCTGTGTCTGAGGGTTATGTCTGGAGGCACAGCCCCGTGGGCGTGTATATGTAAAAATTGTACTAAACTACTGCCTAGACTACTCCTGCAGGTGGCAGCATAACCCATACAGCTCATGAAGATGGAGGCTGCGTCTGTCAATGGACGATAGAGAAAATAGAAAATATCAGTTCCAGAGAACTTCTGACAAATTTGTTCACATATTTATCTCAAAGTCTTGTATACCTCCACTATCCTTATCACTGATAAGGAAAATCGTTTAACATTTTTATTATATAGCACTGATACAACAATGTAATAAATATACAAATATGTCACAAGCGTCAGTAGCCATAATAAAAACATTACAGGGTCTTTATGAATTCAGTGCAAGACTACTATATATACACTGCCAGGAAAGGATTCCCAAATGCCTTATGGAACTGCCCACAATAACTTTAAGCTGTAATCCTTTTCTTAGAGGTCTTGTCTATTTTTAACTTGTTGACATGTAATAACGGAATTTTTTTAAAATATTACCGTAAAATTCCTGAGTCCGACAGTCGCCGCCCCCTTCCAAGTCCTCACCAATGGGTATTGACCTTTGCTCCGTAGGAGTAGCTAGGCAACAAGAATTGTTAATACAAAAGCTTTTAGCATAGACACACCCCTAGGAGCTGTCCCCTCAGTCAATACCTCCCTGCACCAGCATTCCCAACTCAGTTTGGTAGCATAGAGTACACAAAAACCCCAAAAGAGGGGCGGGGGGCGGCAACTGTCGGAGGGCTCAGAGAAAGGAATTTTACGGTAAGATTTTACAAAAATTCAGTTTTTTCTCTTACGTCCTCTGACAGTCGCCGCCCCCTTCCAAGTCCTCACCAATGGGACGTCCCAAAGCAGTGTAGACATGAGGGGTGGGAGACGCAACAGCAGAAAGGCAACGCAGTACCCACATCAGAGAAAGGAACCTTACCACAGTAAGAGAACCAACTGGGCAACAGGAAAGCTTGCTCAACAGGAGCAACAACCCAGGAAAACAAGTAACCCAGGGGTAAAACACCCCAATAACCAAGGGCCCACAAAAACAAGGGTCCCTAAGACCTGAACATCCACCTTATAGAACTTTGAGAAGGTGTGAACGGACGACCAAGTCGCCGCCTTACACACCTGGGCCACAGAAGCCTGATGACGGTAAGCCCAAGACGTACTCAAAGACCTGGTAGAGTGCGCCTTCACAGGGAAGGGAGGAACCTTCCCCTTCAAGGCATAGGCTTGTTCAATGATCTGTCTGATCCATTTGGCGATGGTCGCAGCCGACGCCGCCATGCCCTTCCGAGGTCCCTCAGGAAGGACAAAGGGAATACGACTTGCGAAAAGATTTAGTGGACGACAGGTAAACCCTGATCGCCCGGACAACATCCAAGGAATGTAAGGCAACCTCCTTCGGATGCTTAGGCTTCGCGCAGAGCGAAGGCAAGGACAATGTCTTCATTCAGGTGAAATTCCGAGATCCTTTTCGGAAGAAAAGATGGGTTAGGCCGCAGGACTACCTTATCCTTGTGGACCACCAGGTAGGGAGAGTTGCAGGACAAAGCCGCCAGCTCCGACACCCTGCGAGCCGAAGTGATCGCCACCAAGAAGGCAACCTTCTTGGACAACAGAGACAACGAGATCTCCCTGATCTTTTCAAAGGGAGCCTGTTGCAACACGGACAGAACCAAGTTAAAGTCCCATGGAGGTAAAGGTTCCCTCCTAGGAGGGGCCAAATGTCGCACCCCCTGAACAAAGGTGCTGACCAATGAATTGGACGCCACAGGGCATTGAAAGAGAATGGCCAGCGCAGAAATCTGACCCTTAATTGTGGCCAACGCCAAACGCTGGTCCACTCTCGTTTGAAGGAAAGCCAACACTCTCGACACCGAGTATGAGCGAGTGGAATACCCCCTGGACTCACACCAGGCAAAATACGCCTACCAAGTACGGTAGTAAATATTCCCCGAAGAGGCTTTTCTAGCCTTGATCAAAGTGGGAATGACCTCAGGGGAGAGACCCCTATCCTTCAGGACCTGGCTTTCAACAGCCAGGCCGTTAAAGCCAGCGACTGTAAAGCAGGATGGAATATCGGCCCTTGAGACAGGAGGTCTTCTCGAAGTGGCAGATGCCACGGAGCGTCGACTGCCAGATTTACGAGGTCTGCGTACCAAGACCGGCGAGGCCAGTCCGGCGCCACCAGAATCACCGTGTGCGGTTCCGAGGCTAACCTGCGAAGAAGCCTGGACAGCAGTTGAATCAGTGGAAAGGCATACATCAGACGATACTGATGCCAGGGCGCCACCAACACGTCTGCCCGAGGATCGCGCGTCCTTGCAACGAACCTTTCCACCTTGTTCAGACGAGACGCAAACAGGTCCACATCCGGGAAAACCCACTTCGCGCACAACATCTGGAAGACATCCCGGGTGAAGGGACCATTCTCCCTGGTCCAGGGTCTGGTGACTCAGATAGTCCGCCTGCCAGTTCTCCACCCCCAGAATGTGAACTGCCGTTATCGCCGGGACGTGTGTCTCGGCCCAAGACAGAATGTCGGCTACTTCCCGAGCCGCTCGGGCACTCCTGGTGCCCCCTTGATGGTTGATGTAGGCCACCGCGGTGGCATTGTCCGTCTGAACCCGAACTGGACGGCCCCGAAGCCGGTCCGTCCATCTCAGAAGGCAAAGCTTTATCGCCCTCAATTCCAGAATGTTGATCGGAAGGGAGGACTCCTCCTTCGACCAAGTTCCCTGGGCGGACAGAACGCCCAGAACACCACCCCAGCCCGATTGGCTGGCATCCGTGGTGAGCACCGTCCACGATAATGGACGAAAAGACTTGCCCCCCCCCCCCCCCGACACCGCCGGGGACAGGAGCCACCACAGAAGATCCCTTCTGGTGCTGTGGCTCAACGTTATGCGCAGAGCCAGGGATTGCGGCCGCCCGTCCCACTCGGTCAGAATCTCCGCTTGGAGACCCCGCGTGTGAAACTGGGCAAAAGGGATCGCCTCGAAAGACGAGACCATTAAACCTAGACATCTCATGCAGAGACGATCGTCGGTTGTCCCTGAGGGACCTGACCTCGTCCTGAAGAGTCCGAAGCTTGTCCTCCGGCAGGAAGACCTTCGCTTGGACAGAGTCCAGAATCATTCCCAGGTAGGGAAGACGAACCGAAGGACACAGAGAGTCGACATCGGAATGTTTATAGTCCAACCGAACTCCTGCAGTGTCCGCATCGTGGCAGATAGGTCGGTCACCAGGCTGACTGGCGTTTGACCTTATCAGGATATCGTCCAGATACCCCAAGACAGCAATGCCCTGTGCTCGCAACAGGGCCAGAACCGGCGCCAGCACTTTGGTAAAAACCCGCGGAGCCGAAGCGAGACCGAAAGGTAACGCCACGAATTGGTAGTGATCCTCCGCAATGGCGAATCGAAGGTACCTCTGGTGACCCTCGAAAATGGGGGATGTGTAGGTACGCATCCTTCAGATCGATGGAGGCCATGAATTCCCCCGGACTCAGGGCAGCCACCACTGAGTGCAGGGATTCCATGCGAAACTTGCGAACCCGTACAAAGCGGTTCAGAGCCTTCAAGTCCAGAATCAGACGCACCTTGCCCTCCTTTCTGGGCACAGTGAACAGATTGGAGTAAAACCCCCGAAACCTGTCCCGATGAGGCACCGGGACCACCACCCCCTGGGCCCGCAGGTCCCGCACCGCCAGGTGCAAATCCTGCAAGCGCTCCGGAGACAGCTGAAGATTTGAGGGAAAAAATCTGCCCGCCGGCCGAGAGAGAAATTCGATCTTGTAACCAGATCGAACGATTTCCTGAACCCATCTGTCCCGAACGCGGGTCAGTCAAGGTTGTATGAAACCGCGCAGACGTCCCCCCACCCCAGAAACTGGTGAGGGCGCCCCTTCAGGCGGAAGTGGTATGGGAAGTTGGACCGGACTGGCCGGACTTCTGCTTCCCCGCCCACGGCTTCTTCTGGGAGCCTTGGACCTTGAAGGGCTTGCCCTTGGACTGTGACCGAAAGGACCCCTGAGAGGGCCTAGACGAGGAATTCCGTTTACCACGGAAGGACTTAGGCTTGTTGGACTGGGGCAGGATGGACTGGGGCAGGAGAGTACTCTTGCCCCCCTTAACCCCTTTTATCAGGGTATCCAAAGCCTCGCCAAAAAGGCGAGACCCCGCGTAGGGAAAATCCGCCAGCGTCTTGCGAGAAGATTGGTCGACCGACCAATTCTTCAGCCAAATCAGACGACGATTCAGTATCGCCACGCTGGACAGGCGCGCAGCCAAGGGAGCTAAATTCAAGTCCGCATCGCACAAGTACATGACACCCTGATGGATCTGGTCCACCATAGCCAACGTGGTAGGTGAAGCTGAATCAGCCACCAAGGTGCGCCTGAGCACCTTAGTCCAATCAGCAACAGCCTGTGCCGCCATAATGGAAGCAAAAATAGGCTTCAGCATAGAACCAGCCACTATATAGGCATGACGGGCAAGAGACTATTCTCCTGTCCGTAGGGTCCCGGAAAACCGGGGTATCCTCAGAAGGCACCGCAGTAGCTTTGTTCAAAACGGCCACCGCGTGATCCACCGGAGGCGCCACACACCAACGCTCGTCGGTGGCAGGCGCAAACGGATAAAGCAGTTTAAACTTATTTGGCATGGTAAAGGGCTTCTTTAAATTGCGCCACTGTTCATTAACCGTATGGTGAAATTCAGCAGGGCAGGGAAAAACCTGCGCCGATGTGCGAGTCTTCTGTGTTCCAAAAGAAGACACCCTAGCAGGAGGAGTAGGCTCATCCTCCAGGTGCAAGGTATCCTTTATGGAAACAATCAGCTCATTCATGAGTGCAAGCTCTTCAGGCGAGCCAGGGGGAGAAACATCAACCCCCTCCACCTCTGCCTCCCCCTCGGACCCCACAAGGTCCAAAGATGAGCGGGACCCCGAGAAGGGTACGCCAGCCACAGCAGCCACATCGCCCTCTGAATCAGAGGAAATGGATAACCTGGCCCTTTTTGCGGATCGTTCAGCCATCAGCATCTGCACCTGAGACACTAAAGAAGCCACTACAGTGGTCAGATCGGCCCCCTCGGGGGGTGCAGCAGCCCCCTGGTCCCCCACCAGGGCGGGGGGAAACTTGCTATCCTGAGAATCCATGCCCCAGTACAGAAAAGTAATAAAAGGTACTGGCCCTTTAAATACCACGGTGAGCGCAGCCCACCGCACACTGCTGTATGCACTGACCCCGCAGGGATAGACAATACTGAGCAAGGAGTGACAGGACAAGAAGGTAAAAACCTGGAGAGAGCACACCAGACTGCTGCCACCGATCGCTGTTCCCAGAGAAAGAGGAAGTGATGCAATGCTGGCTGACTGATATAGCCTATTGAAGGCTCCGGCAAAATGGCCGCTCGGCCGGGGGAGAAGGCTACAATAAAATGGCGCCGCCATGTGCATGGATGAGCACCGCCCGCCAAAATGGCGGCGAATGGCGCCAAAACACGGCGCTGCATAGGGACAGGGACGGTCACAGTAGCTAGTCAAAGAAAAAAATGGCGGATCGCTGCAGCGACCGCCGCTCACACACGTCTGCACACAAAAACTGCACCCAGAGCATAACAGCAGAGCAGGATGGCCCCCCCTCGCAGCCCACAAGCAGTGCAGCCACACAGGGATCTGACAGGGAGCTCGCAGTTACACAGACATGAAGGGTACTACACAGCCACAGACTGACACCCATACAGAAAGGTCCCCACACAGAAGGTGCTTACCGTACCAGATGGCGTGGGGAGCCGTCTCCAGCGACAAACCGCTATCAAGGCAGACAGGGAGTGCCGCAGCCAGGACGCTTGTGGACCGCAGTCATGGCGTCCAGTGAGGTAGCCACCTCACAGGCAGCATCCCTGCAGCGAACAGGGATGGGTCGTTCAATGTGCCAGGGTAAAACCTAAGCTGAACGCTCGATGGCAGGCTGGGGATCCATCTGGCTCTCAGCCCTTGGATCCAGGGCGGCCAGTCCGAGACCCAGCTCCGCATGACGATTCTTCATCAGAAGATCCCTAAACTAAGGCTGACAAAATAACAGCTAGCAAGGAAAAGAGAAAAATACTTGAAATAAAATCAAATAAAGGGTAGAAGGCTGAGACTGAGCCCCAGCACAGGAAAGCCAGCTACTCCTAAGCTAGGCAAGATCAAACTGAGTTGGGAATGCTGGTGCAGGGAGGTATTGACTAAAAGCTTTTGTATTAACAATTCTTGTTGCCTAGCTACTCCTACGGAGCAAAGGTCAATACCCATTGGTGAGGACTTGGAAGGGGGCGGCGACTGTCGGAGGACGCAAGAGAAACCTCTTTTGTAATTAATAGCCACCAGCTCCTTTGAAGATACCCTTATCTGCTACGAACTGAATAATTATGGCTGTTAGATTTAAAATGAGCTTCAAGCAGAGGCTATGATAAACAAAATGTAAGGAAAGTGCTGTACCCTGGCAGAGTCAGGACCTAAATCTCTGGATAAATAAAAACTTTTTTTATTGTAAAAAATCCAAGGCATACAGTGGCACGGAATGTCCCATAAAAAAAATATTGTAGACTCAAGTGAAAATCCCTGAAGATGGAACTGCATGAATGACCGAATTGCTCCAGGGAAAAAACACAGTGGGACTGGCTTAGCTGGCAATGGCAAGATGTACTGCAGGACTCCAGATGGAACCATAGTCTGGCTGGGGAATTCCACAGGACCGGAATGGGAATGCTTCAGCCAGCGAGGGAGCTAACTGGGGGAGTCTTGGGGAGATAAAGCAGCCGAGACTGGGAATGATGCCCCCCTTGCAGTGGGAACCGGACCGGTTGCCCAAAAGTGGATATAACCCTCAAGCTACAATGGTTATACAGTAAATTGACTGTTTACAGTCTTTCAGGCCATTTATAATTGAGGACTCTGTTCTAATCTTGATTAACTTGGTAACGCCAGAGTGATTTATGAATTCTGTTATTCAACACTGGCTGTTTAGATCTTTACAAGTTATTTCTGTCATCTGATTTATCACTATTCAGATGTTAAAATAAAAAATTAAGAAGTTGCGGCCTTTATATACCCTCTACAAACACACTACTAGCTGTTCTCAGACTTCCTTATGCCAACTACATTTCCCGTCATCGCACCTTAAAAAAAAAAAAAAAATCAGCCAATTTACCAGTGAAGATATTTTCCAGCTGATTTTACATGAAAATATGATCAAAGCTTTTTTGGCCATAGTTCTCTTGGGGGTCACTTATGTGAGTGCATTTGTGCTCTACCATTACCAAAATCAGCCAACACGTCACAGAGCCACTCCAGGCTCTTGAAAGATCCCAACCAGCCTGTGCCTAACTGGTAGCTGGCTCAGATTATGTGTGTGTGGCTGATAACAGGAGCCAGCCACTCCCTCACCAGCCCAGCGTTCCAGTGCGCACTGGAAAGGCAGAGCAGAAAGTACTGACTATCAACTGCCCTCTGATTTGTTTCTCAGTCAGCTCTAAACAATCAGCAGTCGTGTGATCACTTCGTTCTTTGGCTTAGGAGCTGGTGGGGAGTATATATTTTTTTCCCTTTAACAACCCCATACATATTCTTTAAAAGGTTCAGACCATCTAGCGATAACTGCCATAAGGCAGACCTGCCTTTAAATTTATTCACTGCTATACAGTATATGCTCCAACAGAGGCTAAATTGTAAAGTGGGGTGCAAGTTATCTCTATGTTGTGGGGAGAAATATTTAGTTTAAAACTATTTGGATGCCGCAGCTCCTATTTTCCCATAAATACCCTATATGGATACCCTTGAGGGCCTTGCAAAGGTTAATACTATTTTTAGGGACCTAATTTGGAGGAGGAAGTTACCAAGCATAAAACTAGAATTTTCACAATATCCTATCTATACAGGAGGATTCACTGTTCCTAATCCATGGATCTACATCTTAGCTGCCCAGTTACAACTAGTGGGGTGGACCTCTGAGATGTACTTTAAATCCTCCTACAGCTTATGCTCATTTAGGAGTAGAGGTTACCAACTTTTACACACGATTGAGATGCCATTTTGAAGGGCTTTGCAGGTAGAACTTCCTACTCTTTTTATTAATGTGCAACACATGGTATGCAACCAAAAATGGTTGGGGATTTCCTTCTTTACTAAATATGCCCCCATTTGGGATAATCCCATTTTTCCTGAAATTTGTAAGCTTCAGGGATTCCAGATATGGGAAAAGGCAGGAATTTGTACCTTGGAACATCTGTTTGATAGTGTTTTTTTTTTTTTTAATCCCTTGCATAATTAGTGACAGAATCTGGGATCAATCCCAAGTGGTTTTATCAATACCTCCAACATAGGCATTCTATTCAAGCTCAGCCTAACTTGGTCAAGTTTTTTTTTTTCCTCTATGCTTCTCATTAACACTATAATAAATGCGCCATCAACTAAGGGTGTCAGAGCCTGGACTTGAACCTGGGACCTCTCCTGTGTCTGGCAATGACTCTGCATGCTGAGCCATATTGCTTTGATCTCTCCTGTTGTCTATCTTCGTTACCAACTGTTACTGCCCTTTGGCTTGTTACTCAAATTTTGTGCGATTCCCTAACTGCTATATCTGCAACTTGCCCTGGGCTTGCTCACCTCCTGGTGGGGCGATCCTAAGGACCGTGACCGGGTACCAACACGCAGCAAAGCCCACCTCCACCATCAGGAGCTCTAGTGAATACAGGTTAGTACTTAATTCACGTATCTGTATGTCATTTGGCTTCAAGTGGTTGTAACAGTGATGCCTGCAGCTGCAGGCCTTACCCCTGCACTGTTTTTTTAGCTCTCTTGTAATAAAAACCAATGTGTAATTACAAGCAGCAGGAGGGGATGATCTTGGTATTTTGAATGCTTTCAAGTTCAGAGGAGGGGTTTGGGGGTCCTATTGACCCCAGATCCATCCAAAGAGTACCCGTCTGTCTATTGTCGTCACAAGGGAGGTTTACATTCCTTGTTCCAAAAACAAAAAAAAGTGCTAAAAAAAAAAAAAATAAAAAATGAAAGTAAAAAAAGTAAAAAAAAAAAAAAAAAAGTAAAGCGCCCCATCCCTTTGTGCTCGTGTGCAGAAGCGAACACATACATAAGTCGCGCCCGCATATGTCCAAATCACATGATCAGGATCGCCGCGATCGTGCGAGCGAGAGCAATAATTCTAGCACAAGACCTCCTAACTCTAAGCAGGTAACCTGTAAAATGTTTTAAAGCACCACCTATGGAGATTTTTTTTTTGTACCATAGATTGTTGCCGTTCCACGAGCGTGCGCAATTTTAAAGCATGACATGTTAGGTATCTATTCGGCGTAAAACATCTTTCACAATATACAAAAAATTGGGCTAACGTTACTTTTTTTTTTTATAAATTGTGTATTTAAAAAAAACAAAAAAAAAAAAAAAAAAAAAAAAAAACACTGCATTTGAAAGACAGCTGCACAAATAGTGTGACAAACATTGCAACGACCGCCATTTAATTCTCTAGGGTCTCATATATATATATATATATATATATATATATATATATATATATACATATATATAAAAAAATTATTATGTATATAATTTATTAGATTATAGAAAATCTTCTAGCAAAAAGATACTGATTTTAACTTGTAAGCAACAAATGTCAGAAAAAGGCCTGGTATTCAAGTGGTTGAACATGCGTCATTGGCCAGGGCGACCGGCTTTTTGTGCGTGCTGCTCCACCGTTATAGCTACTGGCCTTCAAGCCTGACTTCAGACTGTGACAAAGGGATTGATCAGGTACTGATCGGCAGACTTTTCTTGATCATTCCCCTTGAACAGAAACCGGAAATTCTGCCGCCTTCGGTCGGACCAGCTGCCGTATACATGGCCAGTTCTATTGAACCGAGCCTTACCGCCTGATTTTTAGGCCCATGAGTACGCGACTTTAGTGAAGGTGAAAGGAAAACCACATCTTCGGAAGGGGAGCATTCTCTATGAGAGAAATGCTAACTCAGAAGCTCTCCTTGGAGAAGTGCAGGCAGTAAGGATGACCATAGACCGAGAAACATTTTACAGGTACAAGAGGCAGTTTGGAGGAGCCAACAGATCAGGTTAACATTCCATGGAATCACCGGTGGACATACAAGGGGAACTAAGTGATCGTATATAAAAGGACACCGAGCAGCATAACCATTCTCTTCCGAGTCTTCCAGTCCCACTGTGCCTTTCCTCATGGCAGGGGAGTGGTCTACTCAAGGAACTTTGGCATGTGGTCCCAATTTATTTATCTAAATGTGGATAGCGCAACTGTGTTTTATCCTTAACTTGTTCCCGGCAGCCGCAGATTTACTGCGGCAGGCAGCCTCTCCTGCCGACTGAAGGGCGCAATGATTTTTGACCTGGACCTGGTGATCGGTTCGGAGCAATGTCAGACTGTCCTGTGCCTGTGTTTTGTAAACACAGGCACAGGAAATTATGCTCTTCCCTCGTGGAACCCTTTTCGGAGAGAAGAGAGCATCTAACAGTGAGTACAAAAATCAGAACACTGACACCAGTACACATATGCACATTTTGATGGGTCCCAGCGAGACTGTCCACTCGCAGGCTCGTCCCCATCCATCAGGGCACTGTCGTGGAGAGGCCTAGTTCTGGACTATAACCTGCTCACGCTCGATGGCCAGGCTGGGAGACCTTAAGGATCTAGATTATCTGGCTGTTGCTTGTAGTTCCTTAGGATCTAACCAGTTAAAAAAAAAAAAAAAATCAAACTTTCCCTGTTACAGCCAAGACCGAAGTCCCAGCAGGGAGCTAGGTCCTATCCCTGACTAGTACTAGTCTGGGCAAGTTTTTTTCTGCCTAGTGTCTATCCCTAGGAGGATCCCTACGAGTCTATGAATAGGGAGAGCTGCATCTGTCGCGATCGAGAAAGGGGTTTTTGCATTGATGTTGCCAAACCCAACTTTTGAGTCAAAGGGTCCTTTGCATGTGTACATACAGTATAGCAAGGATCTCCAGCTGTTGCGGAACTACATGTCCCAGGAGGCATAGTAAAACTGGCATTCACAGACATGACAAGGCATGATGGGAATTGTAGTTCCTGAACAACTGGAGGGCCATAGTTTGGAAACCTCTGCAGTATAGGATATCCATTCTGGATATCAAGCGTACGAGAGCCATATGCCACTCCATCAACACAGTAGTGCAGGACGACCGGCATCAGTTCCAATTTTTGGAAAACAATTAGGATTAATCCAGGAGCTCTGCACATTGCTTGAGCTATCCCACCAAGGTCTGGCAGATAGATATGACAGCAATGACAGGTTGCTAGGTGGGGGCTGCTAGGGAGAAAAAGGTCTTGGAAACCGCTTCCATTATTTTCCACAGATTTTTATAAACACTAGGATGTCCTCATCCAGACAGAAAATTACTTAATAGGGACAGCCCACTTAAGAAACTCCACTTCATAAGGTCATTGCTGAGCAAAACCCTTAGGAGTAAAACTGTTTGTTTTGTATGGTGGCTGGTCTAAATCAGACAGTTTGCAATAGCAACGACACAGGCTGGGGCCTTTTAGAGCATCCCAGACTGGTAACTTAACATATTCAGGTGGCTTCAGTTCTAGGCATAAAAGCACTGTGTCAATAAGCATCCTTAAAAGGTGTTGTAAAGTCAGAAGGGATTTTTATCCTAATTCAATGCATTAAGATAAACCTTCTGTGTGCAGCAGCCCCCTTGATGATTACCTGAGGCCCATCTCTATCCAGCAATGTCCACGACTGTCTCAGCTGTCCGGGACTCCCCTCCTCATTGGCAAACAGCAGCGGCGCTATTGGCTCCCGTTGCTGTCAAAGTCAACTAGCCAATCAGGAGAGAGGGTGGACATGGCCGACCTGCAGCTCTGTGTCTGAATAGATACATGGAGCTGTGATTTGGCTTGTGTGCCCCCATAGCAAGCTGCTTTATGTGGGAGCACTCACAGGCAAGGAGAGCCGAAGAGGAATGAGAGAAGAGGAGGATTTAGGCTGCTCTGTGCAAAACCAACTGCACAGAGCAGGTAAGTAGAACGTGTGCTTTTTTTTTTTATTGAAAAAAAAAACGGACACTTTACAATCACTTTAAGCTTGTTCTTGTCAGCAGACTGAACCACCTCAGACACAAATTCATCCAAAAAAGATAGGGCGGGGTTCCCATTTTCCTCAGCTGAGTGTGCAGACACAGCTGGTGGTAAGCCAAAGATGAACACTGGAGGAAAGGGTTATTGCTCAAATTCTGACATAGTTGCAGAAAAGTTCTCTGTGGACACAAAGATGGGCTTGACATTTGAGAGAGCCAATGAAGATTCAGAGGAGCATGTAAACCCGAAACGGGGACAGTGATCCAGGTTCAAGTCCTTTGGGAGGAACACCAAGCTGAAAACAGAGCGGTTAATCCATTTGTGAGCTGAAAGGTTTTATTGTGGTACCTAACTGACCAGGAAATATGCTGTCAAAAATACAATACCCATAACAGGAGATTCGTCAATACGTGCTGTATAGAATAGATTTTTATTACAAAGGATTTCTATAGCACCAACAGTTTACGCAGCGCTTTACAACGTGAGGGCAGACCATACAGTTACAATACAATTCAATACAGAAGGGATCAGAGGGCCCTGCCCGTTACAGCTTGCAATCCAAAAGGGAGGGTCAAGTGATACAAAAGTTAATAACTGGGGGGGAGTGCTGATGGAGAAAATAAAAGTACAGTTGTTAGGTAGAGGCAGGATAGGCTTCTCTGAAAAGTTTTCAGGGATCTTATAAAAGTGGATAGAGAAGGAGATAGATTGGGGGGCAAGGAATTCCAAAGGATAGGAGAGGCTAGGGAGAAGTTCTGGAGATGAGCATGGGAGGTGGTCACAAGGGAACTAGAAAGCAAGGGGGTCTTGGGAGGAAAGAAGAGAATGATTTGGTTAGTTAGCTGGCGGCCAAGTTGTGGGTGCTTTGTAAGTTGTTAGTATTTTGAATTTAATTAGTTGAGTGAGTGACAGCCAATGGAGGAATTGGCAGCGAGGGGTAGTAGACACACTTGCAGTTAGCAAGGTGGAGGAATCTGGCAGCAACATGCACGATAGACTGAAGGGGGGTAGCCTATGTAAAGGTAAGCCAATAAGGAGGGAGTTGCAGCAGTCGAGGCGAGAGATAACCTGGGAGTGGATTAGGAGCTCTGTGGTGTCATTGGTTAGAAAGGCGTGCATTTTGGAGAGGCTGCAGAGGTTGCGGCGGCAAGCTTTGGAAAGTGAGAGCAGTAACTGAGATCAAAGCTGTAACATTTCTTGAGGAGGTGGTCAACCGAATCAAAAAGGCAGCTGAGAAGTCCAGAATAGTGTCCATTGGTTTTTGCTGTTAGTTTGTGAATTTTAGGAGAGTAGTTTCTGTGGAGTGTGGAGGGTGAAATCCACACTGAAATGGATCAAGAATGTTCTTCTTAATGAGGTGGTCAGTCAGTTGGTTTTAGACCAGGTGTTCATGGAGTTAGGAGGAAAAGGAGAGGAAAGAGATGGAGCGTAGGTTGTTAAGATTGGTGGGGTCCAAGAAGGCTTTTTAAGTATGGGGGTTGACTAATGCATGTTTTAAAGAGTTGGGGAAGATGCGAGTTAGAAAATGTAGAATAGAGCCAGAGGGTAACCCCAGTTATTTGAGAGGAAATCGGGTCCAGGGGACAGATGGTTAGGTGGGCGCTAGGAATAAGAAATAAAAGGAGTAGCAAGGTTGAATAAGAGAAGTGTTGAGTGTACCTGTGGACATGGGGGGGGGGGGTTCTGAGTATTTTTTTTTTTTTTTTTAATAGCAGCAGCATGTAGTTTGCAAAAGCATGAGTACTTACATTGTCAATTGTAGCAATAAACAGCAATGCTATGGAGGTTATGTGGAAGATGATAATAAAAGCCAATACAACCAACATTTTCAATATGTTCTTCTAACAGACCAGGAGGAATCTGCAAAACAAAAGCCAATAATTAGCATTATAAACTAAATACAAGTCAAGCTATGGATACACAGTACAACCAAAATGTTTGGATGCCACAACACAGTATACCCAAATTGGGTATTTTAGTTCTTAATGGGAACTGAAAATGAAACAGAAACAAGCTTTTATATTTTCTAAGACTGCATTGCTAAAATTGAAGTTCCCAGATCTAGTCACATGTGGCAATTAAAATGAATCACATGACACTACCCAGTGAATTTTATGCTGAAATTGCAGTAGGAGATGTGCGACTCCAGAGCAAACAAGAAACTGCAGCACAAAAGATCCCTCCAATATATAGTCTCAAAAAAAAAAAAAAAGAAGAAGACACGAGTTAACCAATCATCTTGTAAAGAGGAAATAGTGTTCCTGAGACTGATTTTACTGCAAACAAAAAAAGGTGGATATCATTTAAAGCCCAACTGTTCCCGCACTAGTTTAAATGCTCTTTAGATCTAGGGGTAAAAAGGTACTCGACTCTCCAATTTGGACACCTTCCAGGCTGTCCTCTAATCACAAGAGCTCCAGTCTGGGCAGTTCCGCAACATAATCATGTTCAATGTAGGTCTTTTATTCCTGTATTGTATGCAATGGTGGGGAGCATGCAACTGCTGCTGAAAGAAGCTTAGATAGGAGGCTGTGGGGGGACTGACTGAACTGCCGGAGAGAGCATAGAACCCTTGCTGTGGAGGGAGGGTACTGATAAGTCTTTTTTTTTTTTTGCTGTGAATTGTGTTTTAGAGGTCCAGATCTGCATGTAGTGTTTGCAGAGGTCCAGATCTGCATATAGTGTTTGCATTAAAGCCAAGTCCAAGAGCTAGTAGCCCATACGTTTTGCCAAAAAAATTCATAAACTGACCGCCCAGATTTCTCAACATACTTTACAGGTATTGCAATACAAGAGAAACAAGTAACCCAATAATTGCATGAAACCATTTGTCCTCAGGTAACAGTATCAAAGGCTGGATTTCTGAATGTTATTCCAGTCAGTCCGCTCCATAAATATGTAGAAAGCAAAAAATGGCTAGGATGTAAAAAATAACATTTTCATAATATTTTGTGAAAGGATAGCTTTGCTCAGTTCAAATAAAATATTCTATGTTTTAACGTTAGAACAAATTTGCTATACACAAGCTTTCTTGTTTATACTAGTCTTTACAAATCATGACATTAGGTGGCAGCAAAGCACTATAACAGGTTAAATGAATACCAGTTTTATTTTCTTCAGGGATTTTTTTTTAAATAAACTTTAAAAAGGAGAAAAAAAAATGCACATTTTTTTGCAGGTAAAAAAACAAAAACAAAAAAACAATTTTTTAAAGAACTTACCGTAAAATCCTTTTCTCTGGAGTCCATTGACAGACGCAGCTCTTATGCTTCTTATACCATTGGGTTATGCTGCCCCCTGCAGGAGTAGTACTAGGCAGGAAAAAAAGCAGTTCACCACACCCACAGGAGCTGTCCCTATAGTAGGGATCGACCAATTATCGGCAAAGCCAAAATCAACTTTTCCCGATATATCGGTATCGGCACCGGAATTGGCCGATATTACTGATATTTTGTGACCTCATTCTGCCTTCTTAGGTCACCTCCTTCACCTTGGACAGCCTTGTCTCGAGTCGGGACTAGTCTTGCGAAAGCGTATCACAGCCAACCACACCTGCAGGCCCTGTACTAGCGAGCCAGCCACAGGCCCTGTACCAGCCACCCACAGCCCCTGTGCCACCCACCACAGGGGTGCCATCCACCAACCCCCACAGTGTGCCAGCCAGCCACCCACCACAGAGTGCCAGCCAAACAGTAAACAAACATTTACATGTTCAGTACCAGATGTGTCAAAAATCGTCTATATTTCTAAACTTTAAAATGTACAAAATATCGGCCGATACGTTGTGACCAAAATATCGGTATCGGCCCTGAAAAAAACATATCGGTCTATCCCTACCCTATAGGCATAACCCCACACACCCTGCTCCAGCAAACCAGTTGCAAGCAGTGAAAGGAAGACCCCAACCATCCCCATATCAGAGGGCGGGTGCTGCGTCTGTCAATGGACTCCAAGAGAAAATAATTTTACGGTAAGTTCTTACAAAAATCCAGTTTTCTCTATCGTCCATTGACAGACACAGCTCTTACGCTTCTCATACCATTGGAACATCCCAAAGAAGTGTAGGCATGAGGGGTGGGGAGAACGCAGCCAGATAGTAAACTCCAAAGGCTAAACTTAGCCACCTGGGTAACATGAAGCTCAACCAGAAACAGGAGCTCACCCATGAAAGAAAACCCCTAAAGGAGGAAAAAAAAAAAAAAAAAAGAAAAAAAGGATTCTCTATGAAACAGCAGCCTGCAAAACCTTGTGGCCAAAGGAAGCATCTGAAGATGCTAATAAATCAACCTTGTAGAATTTTGTAAACGTGCACAGAGGACCACGTCGCTGCTGTACAAACTTGCACTACTGAGGCCTGGTAGCAAAAAGTCCAAAAAGCAATCAGCGCTCTAGTAGAATGAGCCTTCACAGGGAAAGGAGGAACCTGACCCTTTAGTGAATAAGCCTGAACAACCGTCTGACTGATCCATCTGTATATGGTCGTAGCAGACGCAGCCAAACCTTTTCAAAGGTCCTTCGGTAAGAACAAAGTCCGATTTCCTAAAAGACTCAGTTACTGTCAGATAAACCCTTATCGCCCGAACCACATCCAGAGAGTGCAAAGCAATTTTCTTGGGATGCTTAGACTTAGGACAGAGGGAAGGCAACACAATGTCTTCATTGAGATGAAAATTTGACACCACCTTAGGAAGAAAAGGCGGATTAGGTCGGAGTACCACTTTATCTCTGTGGACCACCAAACAAAGCGGACAGGACAGCGCCGCCAACTCAGACAGACACTCTGCGGGCAGAAGTAATTGCCACCAGAAAGGCAACCTTCTGCGATAAAGAAAGAAATCTCCCTAATGTTCTCAAATGGAGGCTTTTGAAGAACAGACAAAACCAGATTGGGAACCCACGGCGGTAACTGGGATCTCCTCGGAGGAGCCAAATGACGCAACCCCTAACATATTTTGATTTATTTATTTATTGTCAATTGCCTCATGCAAAGTCCCAAATATCCCCACTATGTACATTTAGGAACCCGATTATTTATATATTTTATGCACACACACACTATATACAGTGGGTACGAAAAGTATTCAGACCCCCTTAAATTTTTCACTCTTTGTTATATTGCAGCCATTTGCTAAAATCATTTAGGTTCATTCTTCTTCCTCATGAATGTACACATAGCACCCCATACTGGCAGAAAAACACAGAATTGTTGACATTGTTGCAGATTTATTAAAAAAGAAAAACTGAAATATCACATGGTCCTAAGTATTCAGACCCTTTGCTCAGTATTTAGTAGAAGCCCCCTTTTGATCTAATACAGCCAGGAGTCTTTTTGGGAAAGATGCAACAAGTCTTTCACACCTGGATTTGGGGATCCTCTGCCATTCCTCCTTGCAGATCCTCTCCAGTTCTGTCAGGTTGGATGGTAAACGTTGGTGGACAGCCATTTTTAGGTCTCTCCAGAGATGCTCAATTGGCTTTAAGTCAGGGCTCTGGCTGGGCCATTCAAGAACAGTCACGGAGTTGTTGTGAAGCCACTCCTTCATTATTTTAGCTGTGTGCTTAGGGTCATTGTCTTGTTGGAAGGTAAACCTTCGGCCCAGTCTGAGGTCCAGAGCACTCTGGAGAAGGTTTTTGTCCAGGATATCCCTGTACTTGGCCGCATTCATCTTTCCCTCGATTGCAACCAGTCGTCCTGTCCCTGCAGCTGAAAAAACACCCCCACAGCATGATGCTGCCACCACCATGCTTCACTGTTGGGAATGTATTGGACAGGTGATGAGCAGTGCCTGGTTTTCTACACACATACCGCTTAGAATTAAGGCCAAAAAGTTCTATTTTGGTCTCATCAGACCAGAGAATCTTATTTCTCACCATCTTGGAGTCCTTCAGGTGTTTTTTTTTTAGCAAACTCCATGCAGGCTTTCATGTGTCTTACACTGAGGAGAGGCTTCCGTCGGGCCACTCTGCCATAAAGCCCCGACTGGTGGAGGGCTGCAGTGATGGTTGACTTTCTACAACTTTCTCCCATCTCCTGACTGCATCTCTGGAGCTCAGCCACAGGGATATTTGGGTTCTTTACCTCTCTCACCAAGGCTCTTCTCCCCCGATAGCTCAGTTTGGCCGGACGGCCAGCTCTAGGAAGGGTTCTGGTCGTCCCAAACGTCTTCCATTTGAGGATTATGGAGGCCACTGTGCTCTTAGGAACCTTAAGTGCAGCAGAAATCTTTTTGTAACCTTGGCCAGATCTGTGCCTTGCCACAATTCTGTCTCTGAGCTCTTCAGGCAGTTCCTTTGACCTCATGATTCTCATTTGCTCTGACATGCATTGTGATCTGGAAGGTCTTGTCTATAGACAGGTGTGTGGCTTTCCTAATCAAGTCCAATCAGTATAATCAAACACAGCTGGACTCAAATGAAGGTGTAGAACCATCTCAAGGATGATCAGAAGAAATGGAAAGCACCCGAGTTAAATATATTAGAGTCACAGCAAAGGGTCTGAATACTTAGGACCATGTGATATTTCAGTTTTTCATTTTTAATAAATCTGCAACAATGTCAACAATTCTGTGTTTTTCTGTCAGTATGGGGTGCTATGTGTACATTCAAGAGGAAGAAGAATGAACTTAAATGATTTTAGCAAATGGCTGCAATATAACAAAGTGAAAAATTTAAGGGGATCTGAATACTTTTCGTACCCACTGTAATTTTATATATATATATATATATATATATATATATATATATATATATATATATATATATATATATATATATATATATACACATACATACACACACACATACATATACATACATACTCACACACACACACAGCTGCAAGAAAAAGTATGTGAACCCTTTGGAATATGATATGGATTTCTGCACAAATTGGTTGGTCATAAAATGTGGTCTGATCATCATCATCCAAGTCACAACAATAGACAATCAGAGTCTGCTTAAACTAATAACACACAAAGAATGAAATGTTGCAATGTTTTTTATTGAACACACCATGTAAACATTTACAGTGCAGGTGGAAAAAGTATGTGAACCCTTGGATTTAATAATTGGTTGAACCTCCTTTGGCTGCAATAACTTCAACCAAATGTTTCCTGTAGTTGCAGATCCTACGTGCACAACGGTCAGGAGTAATTCTTGACCATTCCTCTTTACAGAACTGTTTCAGTTCAGCAATATTCTTGGGATGTCTGGTGTAAAATTGCTTTCTTGAGGTCACGCCACAGCATCTCAAATTAGGTTGAGGTCAGGACTCTGACTGGGCCACTTCAGAAGGCGTATTTTCTTCTGTTTAAGCCATTCTGTTGATTTAGATCTATGGTTTGGGTCATTGTCCTGTTGCAACACACATCTTCTGTTGAGCTTCAGCTGGTAGACCGATGGCCTTAAAGCGGAGCTCCGGCCTTGGGGGTAAATTTTAGCTAAAAATATCCCAGTCAGGGCTAGTACATTCCATAATGGATAGCCTCTGGACTGTCCCGGGTCGCACTTACCTGTAAGAAGAAATACTTGCCTTGAAAAGTTCTTCTTCTCCAGCGCTGTCATCTCAGGTGTGGGCAGCTGAAGCCGCAGCGTCCCTCTTCGTGTCCTCTTCCGTGACATCGGAGTCCCACAATGCCCTGCACCGGCCCCGCTCGTCACTTCCGGTGCTGGAGCGGCATCCCTGCACAGCTTCTGGGCATGCCCAGAAGCTGTTTAGCAGGGAATGCCACGCCTGCACCGGAAGTGACGAGCGGGGCCGGTGCAGGCGCATTGACTCCTGGGAGCGATGACGTTCAGCTCCCAGGAGTCATCACAAACCCGAAGAGACGGCGCGGGCCGCGGCCGCAGAGGGAGGAAGTGGAAGTTAGGTGAGTATATTTTCTTCTATAATAAGGTAGAGTGACAAAAAAAAAAAAAATCAAAAAAAAAAAAAAAAAATCGGCAGTATCCCATTTCTTTTTCAGGTTGCACTCAGCAAGCGGATGGCCCAAAATCGATTTTTCCGATTTTGAAGCCGGAACTCCGCTTTAAGTTCTCCTGCAAAATGTCTTGATAAACTTGGGAATTCATTTTTCCTTCAATGATAGCAATCCGTCTACGTCCTGACGCAGCAAAGCAGCCCCAAACCATGATGCCCCCACCACCATACACAGTTGGGATGATGTTTTGATGTTGGTGTGCTGTGCCTCTTTTTCGCCTCTATTTTGCCAGTACTGCTGTGGAACATCCAGGTGCTCTTGTGCAAGCATGCAAACATGCAGCAATGTTTTGTTTGGACAGCAGTGGCTTCCTCTGTGGCATCCTCCCATGAAATCCATTCTTGTTTAGTGTTTTACATATTGCAGTTTCGCCAACAGGGATGTTAGCATTTGCCAGTAACTTTTGTAAGTCTTTAGCCGACACTCTAGGATTTTTCTTCACCTCATTGAGCAGTCTGCGCTGTGCTCTTGCAGTCATCTTTACAGGACCGCCACTCCTAGGGAGAGTAGCATCAGTGCTGAACTTTCTCCATTTATAGACAATTTGTCTTAACGTGGACTGATGAACAGCAAGGCTTTTGGAGATACTTTAATAACCCTTTCCAGCTTAATGCAAGTCAATAATTCTTAATCGTAGGTCTTCTGAGAGCTCTTTTGTGCGAGGCATAATTCACATCAGGCAATGCTTCTTGTGAAAAGCAAACCCAGAACTGGTGTGTGTTTTTTATAGGGCAGGGCAGCTGTAAACAGCACCTCCAATCTCATCTCATTTATTGGACTCCAGTTGGCTGACCTCTCACTCCAATTAGCTCTTGGAGATGTCAGTCTAGGGGTTCACATACTTTTTCCACCTGCACTGTGAATGTTTACATGGTGTGTTCAATAAAAACATGGCAACATGTCATTCTTTGTGTGTAAAGCCTCGTACACGCACCGATTGTTGGCCGACCAATCGGCCGTCTTTTGTCCAGTGTTGTTGTGTTGGTTGAAATGTGCTCTAGACTGCATGCGAATTTTGTCGGCCAACAACAACCAACTACAGAAGTGATGTCATGTTCTGGTCTACTTTCGTGTGTTTTTTCTTCTCTGAGCATGCCCAGTCTTGATCATCACATTTTTGTCGGCCAAAATCTGTACTGACTGAGGAACAATCGGCCGTTCTGCTGACGGCCAACAAAAATTTTATAGCATGCACACCAGATTTTGTTCGACCGAAAAGTCGCAGTCGGAAGCATCATACTAACAAGCCGACAATCAGCCGATCGGACGTTGGCCGAAAATTTACGGCCAACAATCGGTGCGTGTGTACGGGGCTTTATTAGTTTAAGCAGACTGATTGTCTATTGTTGTGACTTAGATGATGATCAGATCACATTTTGTGACCAATTTGTGCAGAAATCTATATCATTCCAAAGGGTTCACATACTTTTTCTTGCAGCTGTAGGTGGGGGAATAGGAGAATGAGCTTGTGATAAACCGTCCACCGCAGTGCAACCACCATCACACCATTCAATTCTGCTTACCAGATAGCAGATACTTTAAGGCCAAAGGAACTAAATGGAGACAGATGTCCTGCGGTATGGCCACCAAGGGGGACAATCCAGACCAAGATGTTTCAAGGGTCAAAAAACCAAAGCCGCCTCTGATGTAACCTAGGCAGGAAGTTCCACACACAAATCTATAGATCTGTGTGACTCCGAGAAAGCACCATAGAATAAAACAATGGCTCCATAGTGTAATACAGCAAAGATTTAGGGAATAAAAAGTAGAATCAGTAGAACCACAGAAGCAGACTTGGTGTTGCGACTCAACCGAATCAAAAGTATCCAAGAATTTTGGATCCTTGGTCCATTCTACGTGAATCTCCTTTTGTGAGAGTCTCGCGTGGAACTGAGCAAACTGAACCGCCGCAAAGGTTGATACCATCAGACCCAAGGCCTGCATGCAAGTCCGCAGAGAGGACAGATTGCTTACAACCACCGGATCGCACCCTGCAATTTTTCCAACTTGTCCGGGGGAAGAAAAACCCTCGCCAAAGCGGAGTTCAGAGTCAGGCCCAGATTATCCAGTCTCATTGAAGGTATCAGGGCAGATTTCTTGAAATTGATTGTCCAAACTCTGCAAGAGTTCAGTTGGAACGTGACAGTCAAGTTGTCCAACAGGGCTAAGTGAGAGTCCGCCCTCAATAGGAGATCATCCAGGTATCCCAGTACTGAAATCCCCCATTGGCGCAGTAATGCCAACACCGGAGCCAGCACCTTGGGAAAGACCCTGGGGGGCGGAGGCGAGACCAAAAGGTTACGCCGCAAATTTATAATGTTCCTCTCCTATAGCGAAGCAAAGAAACTGCTGGTGTCCAGCGTAGATAGGGATGTGTAGATATGCGTCCTTGATATCCATGGAGACCAAAAAGTCTCCCTGGAGTAGGGACGCCACTACCGTGTGAATGGACTCCATTCAAAACCTATGTACCCACACAAAGCAGTTCAAAGCCTTGAGGTCCAGGATTGGACGCACTCGCCTTCCTTCCTCGACACAGTAAACAAGTTTGAATCAAAAGGGACTGATGTGAATGTATAATATCTGTGAAGCGCTGCGTAAATATCAGCGCTATACAAGTACCTGTAATAATAATAATAAAACCCTTGAAAATGTTTCCGAGAGGGAACCGGCACAAATCACCCTTTGCGACAGCAGGTCTTGTACCGCCGCTCTGAGATCCCTTAAACTGTCTGGAGATAGGCACAGATTGGACGGGAAGAATCTGTACGATGGTCGAGACCGGAATTCGATCTTGTACCCTGATCGGATTAGTTTGTGAACCCATTTGTCCTGAAACAAGGAAGTCCAGGGCTCCAGAAAGAAGCGAAGACACCCCCCCCCCCCCCCCCGCAGAATTGGGTGAGGGTGCCCCTTCTGCTTGTAGTTCTCCAGGAACTCTACTAAAAGAATCAGTTAAAAAAAAAAAAGGTTCCCAAAAAATAACAGCCAAGACCGAAGTCCCAGCAGGGAACTAGGTCCTACTCCTAAACTAGGCAGAGACAAACTAAGGGCTGTAGCAGAGTGTGTGGGGTTATGCCTGCAGGGACAGCCCTATAGGCGTGGTGAAAGCTTTTTCCTGCCTATTCCTGATGGGAGGAGCATAACCCAGTGGCTAAGATATGAAGCTGCGTCAGTCAACGAACGATAGAGAAAACCAAAATTTCTCTATCGTCCATTGAGACGCAGCTCCAAACCTTAGACCATTGGGTTATGCTTCTCCCATCCAGAATAGCACACTAGGCAGTACAGCTTTACCACCCCCATTAGGCTGTCCCTGTAGGCATAACCCCACACACTCTGCTACAGCCCTTCGTTTGTTTCTGCCTAGTTTAGAAGTAGGACCTAGTTCCCTGCTGTGACTTCGGTCTTCGCCATTTAAAAAAGGGAAATTTTTGTCATATGTAATTTTTTATTTACTAGTTAGAGTTCCTGGAGAGCTACAAACAGCCGGCTGGGTTTCGGACTGGTGAATCTAGATCCTTAGGGTCTCCCAGCCTGGCCAGTGAGCAGGTTATAGTCCAGCACTAGGCCTCACCACGATAGAGCCCCAATGGATTGGGGATGAGCCTGCGAGTGGACCGTCTCGCTGAGTCGCAGCGCACCCCCTTGGCTGGCAGCACCCCCACCCTGGGTGGGAGGTGGTCTGTGCAGAGTGGCGCTCACCCTGGTACCGTGGTATGGTGAGTAATGCTGTCCCCCCAATCCTCTGGCGGTATCAGGGTGAAGGTGGTCCCCCTCCTGGGAATGGTAAGGCCCTTAGGAGATCCCTGATAGGTTCCTGCCTTGGGGCGGCGGTAATATTACAGCCGCTGCAGCATTCCTGCAGGGGGGGGGGTGACTGTTCTGGTGGGGTCTTTTGCTAGGGACCGTCCGATACTACTCGTCCAGGAGACCACATGGCGTGCCGTGGGGGCTGCCATTTTGCTGTAGATTCAAGCTCATTGTTTTCCATTGATAACGTATGGGCAGCCATTTTCTGTTAGTTCCCCACAGGAATGCATGGGGTGGCCATTTTCTTGTAGTCCAGATCGCTGGACAGGCAGCAGAGGCATGACACGTTGGATCTAGCAATGACCCAGGCATTTTTTTCTTCTATTTATATTTCCTGTGTCAAATTGTTTTTACTTTGTTTCACAGAACGTTCCAGCAAGCCTCCTGAGCGGTTGGGTAATGTTTTTGGGGTCCCCTGTAAGTTTCTTACTCACTATCAGATTGTACTGGATTGGGATTTGGGATACCGCTAGTGCGGCGGTGGGATAGTGCTTTTGCAATCATTTTAAAAGTGACACTGCATTTTTTTTTAATCCGTGAAAAATGCAGTCCCAGGACAATGTTTCACCTACTGACCCCTTCAGTGCAGCTGCAGGACCCTTTGGGTCGCAGTCTGTCTGCTTTTACAGCAGTCTTGGAAAGCCTGGTGTCGAGGTAGATTTTGTATTCAAAAGGATTGATAGCCGCAAACGTCCGCTGCCTTCACCTCCATCGGTGGTATCCTCAGATTCTGAGGCAGATATGGCCGCCACAGATGCTCCCCATCCAGATGGATCGGTGTCCTCACATTCTGATTACGGACTTTTCCGTGCGAGAAACTTTAAAAATGGCAGATGAATCTACAGCGTCAGGTACGCAGGTGTCTTCTGGCTCCCACAAAGCCCAGAAGTCAGGCTAGGCATTTCCTTTTTGACAATATGGTTAATGAACAATGGCGGCGCATCAAGCACATGCTAGTGGTGCCCAAGCGCTTTAAACCCATTTAAAAATGCAGTTATCCCTTTGTGTAGGTTTCCATTCGATGGACCGTGCCACCAAAAGGTGGATTACCCAGTTTCCAGATTGGATAAGTACTGTGGCTCCGGTGGAGGAATCTCCGGCCTTCACAAACCCCGTGGATAGAAGGGTGGAGTCTGTTCCGTCATCTACTTGTGTTGGTGGGATCCATTTTAAAACCAATCTTTGTGAACATTCTGGTGACAGACGGTCACTGAATGGGTGAAGTTACATAAGGGGAACTTAGAATCTGAACAGCTCCCCCATGCGCTGATTGAACTCCTGGACCAGATGGCTCAAGCCTTGTATGTTCATGTGTGCCGAGTCCTAGGATGCGGCCCCCCTAGTGGCCAGGGTATCTGCAGTGGGGATTGCCATTAGACACATGGTGTGGTTAAAAAGCTGGTCTATGGACTAGGTTTCCAAGAAGGCCTTGACTGATCTTCCCTGATCTCTCTGGATTAACTCTTCAAAAGGTCTTATGGGTGGTAAGAGTACTCTTCTTCCTCAATCGTCTAAGTAGTTTTTTGAAAATTTGATGGTTGCGCTGGACTGACCTGCTCGATAAGAGGGTCTGTGGGTGGGTGGTAGGTGAGAGAGGGCCACCTCTCTACAGTCTCAATGAACGTATCGGGACGGATTTCAAGGACGCAGATCTACACATCCCCATCTATGCTGGGCATCAGCAGTTTCTTCACTTCACCGTAGCAGAGGAGATCATCAATTTGTGGCGTTACCCTTTAGTCTCGCCACCGCTCCCAGGGATTCTACCAAGGCAATGGCCCCAATGCTGGCATTGCTGTGCCAACGGGGGGGGGGGATTGTGGTACTGGGGTATCTGGACGATCTATTGCTCTATTAAGAACGGGCTCTCATTCAGATAGGTCGATCTGTTAGAACCCTGCAAGAGTTTCGGGTGGAATATCAATTTCAAGAAATCCGACCCAATACCTTCATTGAGACTGGATTATCTGGCCGGACCCTGGATTTCGCTTTGGCGAGGGTCTTACATCCCCTAGGCAAGCTGCAGAAGTTGCAGGGGGCGATTTGGTTGCTGTTGGCAAACACTCGGTCTTCTCTGCGGATTGCATGTGGGCCTTGGATCTGATGGTATCAACCTTCGAGTCGGTTCCATTTGCTCAGTTCCGCACGAGACCTTTACAAAGGGAGATTCTTGTCAAATGGAACAAGGATCCAAAGTCCTTGTTGTGGCTCAACAAATTCATTGGGTTGAGCCACAACACAGTCTGCTCTGTTGTGGTGGCTTCGGTCGCCAGCACTAAGCCAGGGCAAGTCTTTCCTGCTGTTGTTTTGGACGGTGGTGACTACAGCCGCCAGCTTTTCAGGCTGGGGCGGGGTGCTGGGAAAACTGCCCAGGGAACCTGGACAGTGGAAGAGTCAAAACTACAGATCACCGTTTTGAAGCGAAGAGAAATAAAGCTTTGTCTGAGCCAATGGACGACTCGTCAGAGATTTTCCGGCTGTGGTTTGCATCACTCAGGGGGGCACCAAGAGTGTCTTGGCAGCCAGGGAGGTGGCCGAGATTCTGGCTTTGACGGAAAAGTTTGTTGCAGCCCTCTCTGCTGTACACATCCCAGGTGTGGAGAACAGGTGTTGGATGAAAAGGGGAATGGTCCCTACACCCGGAGGGGTTTCATCTCCTGTGTGTTCGGTGGGGGACTCCCGAGGTCGATCTGTTTGCTTCTCATCTCAACAGGAAGGTTCAGAAGTTCATAGCCACCTCTCGGTATCCTCTGGCCGACACCACAGATGCACTGGTGGCTCCTTGGGGGGGGTCGGTATCGGCTGATTTATGCCTTTCCTCTGCTGAAACTCCTGTTGAGGCTTCTACGCAGGGTAGAGGTGGAAGGGATTCTAGTTGTTCTGGTGGCCCCAGACTGGCCTCGCCAGTCTTGGTATGCAGACCTGGCAAGGTTGGTTGCCGATGCTCCTTGGGAGATTTCCTCTCAGGGAGGATCCATTGTCTCAAGGGCCGATCTTCCATCCTGCTTTACAGTCACTGGCTTTAACGGCATGGCTGTTAAAAGCCAGGTGTTGAGAGATAGGAGGTCTGACTCGGGTTCGTACACTATTGAAAGCCAGGATGTCGTCTTCCAGGAAGATCCATCATCGTACGTGGAAATCGAACATTTCATGGTGTGAATCACTGAAAGTGCAACCTCGCTTGTTTTCAGTAGCTAGGGATTTGGCCTTTTTGCAAAAAGGGGTTGAACAGCGATTGTCTTTGGGCACTATCAAATGCCAAGTGTCAGCTTTGGCTATATATTATTTCCAACGCCTGTTAGCTACGCATGCCTTGATTCGCACTTTCATTAAGGGAGTGCGCCATATGGCTCCCCCGAAACGATCCCCGCTACTCCTGTGGGATTTGAATTTGGGGTTCTGCTCTTCAAAAGTCTCCTTTTGAGAACATTAGGGATATTTCTCTGCTTTCATTGTCTCTTGTTACCTTTTTGGTGGCCATCACTTCTGCCTGCAGAGTGTCTGAATTGGCGGCGGCATCCTGCCGCTCACCTTATTTGGTGGTCCACAAAGATAAGGTGGTACTCCGACCTAATCAGTCATTTCTTCCTAAGGTGGTTTCTGATTTCCATTTGAATGAATAAAGAAATTGTGCTGCCCTCACTTTGTCCCAAGCACAAGCATCCCAAGGAAATTGCCTTGCATTCTTTGGCCATTGAGTCTTTCAGAAAATCAGATGCGCTTTTTTTGTTCTTACCGAGGAACCTTGTAAAAGGATTAGCTGCGTCTGCTGCAACCATATCCAGATGGATCAGGCAGACAGTTGTTCAGGCTTATTCACTGAACCTCTTTCCCTGTTAAGGCGCATTCTACTAGGGTGCCGAGTGCCTCTTGGGCTTTTCGCCATTTAGGCATCAGTGATGCAGGTTTGCAAGGCGGCGACTTGGTCGTCTGTGTATAGATTCACTAGATTCACAAAATTCTTCAAAGTAGATGTGTTGACGTCTTCGACTGCCTCTTTTGGCCGCAAGGTTTTGCAGGCTGCTGTGTAAACTTTTTTTCCTGCCTAGTGTCCTATTCCTGATGGGAGGAGCATAACCCAATGGTGTAAGATGATATGGAGCAGCGTCTGTCAATGGACGTCAGAGAAAAGGATTTTACAGTAAGTACAAAAATAGTTCTCTAAAAATCTGGAGGTTTTACATTTTTCACTTTGCTTTCAGAAAATTTATTGTTTGGGGGGTCTTTTAAAAACTCTGAAAGCTTAAAAGGCCCATAGAAAAAGCTGAAAGGTGCTACTGATTTTTAAGGCCCCGCGATATTTGCCAAAACAATATTTTTGCCATAAATGCACTAAAATCATTATTAGCAGATTCAAACACAGCAAAGTTTACAAAATCCCTGCATGAGTTTGGTCTGAACGTGATGCGAATTCAGCCATACAGCAATGCGGTGCAAATACATGCGATGTCTGGCATCGCACCAGTGTGAACCGACCCTCAAATCAGACAGACATTTTGTGAAAGCACATGACCTATAGAATAAAAAAAAAAATGCTACTGATTTTTTGGGCCATGCAATAATAGCACAAATGTTCATCATATAGCTTTTTTTTTTCTTTATTAAAAATACATTAAAATCATTAATAGTGCACATAAACACAACATAACTTGCAAAATTCCTACTAAAGCATCCTTCACATGTGGCATACTAAAGTGGACCTCCATGGAGGGCAAGGTTTACCAGCACAGGGATGCACAGGTGTTCCATGCATCCCTGTACATGCAGTCCCAGTTATGTCAATTGGGATGCAATGGCTGCATAGGCATAGTTGCTGTTCCCAATCAGACATCCCTGTGGGCGTGGGTGCACAACTCCGAACGCAAACAGTGTGAGCTCATGGACATGCAAGCGGACCTACACGATGTCAAGTGGGGAGCAACAGCTCTGTTCGTGCAGTTGCTACACCCCAAATTACATCAATGGGACTGCCTGCACAGAGATGCACTTAAAGCGGAGTTCCACCCATTTTTAATAGGTTGGATTACATAGATGTATGTAATCCCCTTTAAAACGGCTTTTACCAATGGAAACTTTTTTTTGCTAGTAAATACCTTAATTTCTGCTTTATTCCTTCTCTCCTCACTTCCGGGTCCAATCAGCAATGACGTCATTCGGCGATGGGATGTATTCCATTCCAGAAATCTCGCAGGAGCTGAGCTGTACTGAGCCGTGCCTGCCCTGCCTCCTCTTAGTGAGTTATACTGTATGCATTGTTTTCAGTGTATTCAGGCCATTCTCTGCCCCGCCTCCTCTCAGTGAGCGAGGACTGAAAGCATTATATCCTTACTGAGCTCACTGAGAGGAGGCGGGGCGGAGGTGGGGCAGAGCACGTCCTGAATACAATGCATACAGTACAACTCACTGAGAGGAGGCGGGGCAGAGGGGGGGCAGGTCACGGCCTGAATACACACAGTACAGATCAGCTCCTGGGTAATACTGCGAGATTTCTGGAATGGAATACATCCCAGCACACACTGCGAATCGCCGAATGACGTCATCGCCGATCGGACCCGGAAGTGAGGAGAGGAGGAATAAAAGCAGAAATTAAGGTATTTACTAGCAAAAAAAAAAAAAAAGTTTCCATTGGTAAAAAGTGGTTTTAAAAAGGGGATTACATAGATCTAAAGTTGCGAAAATGGGTGGAACTCCACTTTAACTGTGCATCCCTGTAAAAGGTATGCTGTGTATGCCCGGTGTGAACAAGGCCTTAGGCCCCTTTCACACAAGCAGACTCTGATGAGGTCTGCCTGTCTGTTTTTCAAGCGGGCCCAATCGGACCACCCTGATGTAAATGGACACGTTTACACCCGCCTGACTCCGATCCACTATAAACAGACGGAGGGGATCCCATTCCCTATCCATCTAGCAGATCAGCTCGGATGGAAATGGACAGGTGGCCCATTTCCATCCGACCGCCCCACAGAGACGGGCTGTGTCCGTTCTGCATCTGCAAAACTCTCGGTTTACTATGTGATCAGCTATAGCTGCCTCAATCCACTGCACTACAAGAGGAAGCTGGTAAACACGTTTACCAAGCCCCAGCTTTACCAGCAACCCCCCCCCCCCACCATCCTGCTCAGCATGACAGCTGGCCCGACAGTGGTGGTCAGCAGCTGCCGGGGGGATAAGTGGGGGGGGGGGGGTTAGACATTCTGTAATCTCCCCCTAAGATCCAGCAGGGAAGGGAAAAAGCTTTACCACCCCTATGGGGCAGGCCTAGGGGATATACTCCCACTTCCTGCAATAGGCACTCCATGTCAAAAGAAATATAACCCAACTCAACAGAGGGGTGGGTGCTGTGTCCATCAAACATCAGAGTAAAGGATTTTACGGTAAAACAAAAATTCAATGTTCTTTCGTTTATTGACGGACACAGCTCCAGAATCTTCTTGACCATTGGGACGTCCCAAAGCAGTGTCAAAACATGAGGGATGGGAAAACACCAAAAGACCCACAGTGACTGTTTAGAGGGGCTGGGGGGGGGGGGGGTTATGGAGGGGAACCCGGGGGTATGACCATTCCCAGGGAGTCTCACATCCACCCCGAGAGACCACCAAGGGAGAGGGGGGGGACACTACTTACCACACCATGGAACCGGGTGGGCACCACTCTAGGCAGACCACCGAACCATCTTGGAATGTGGGTGCTGCGGCCAGAGGTACTCCTGGACTCGTGACCAGGTCTGAGCGTCCTCGCCAGACGTTTAACTCGCTGGCCAGCCCCCTTCCAGTGGGATTATGGCACGGCCGACCTAGTGCGGACTGGAGAGACCGCAAGGATCTAGAATATCCAAGGTGTGGCCCAGTCCAGCAGTTGATTGTAGTTCTCACAGGAACAGAAAAAAAAAAAACTGGATTTTTGTCTTACCGTAAAATCCTTTTCTCTGAGGTTCACTGACAGACACAGCTTCAAGTCTTCAGACCATTGGGCTTATGCTCTCTATGAGTAGGACTAGGCAGAAACATTTTTGGTTACGCCCCTGGGGCAGTCCCAGAGAGCCCAGAGAGTATGCCATAATTTCCTGCTGTAGGACTTCCAGTTTTAAACAAGCCGTGTAAGAACAAATAACTCAAACCCAAAAGATGGGTGGGTGCTGTGTGTCAGCGAACCTCCGGAAAAATAATTTTATAGTAAGACAAAAATACAGTTCTTTCATTCACTCCCAATGGGGAGTGAATGAAATGGGACCAATGGGATGAGGAGTGGGAAAAAACAGCAAATGCAGAATTCTCAACAAGGCTAAACGTAGCCAACTAGGTAACAGGAGCTTAACAAGAATTGGAGCTCTCCACCAGAGAAAATTTTCACCCTCAAGAAGCGGAAGCCTTCGCAACCGCAGCCTGCAAAACTTTGTGGCCAAACTCTGCATCCGAAGATGCAAGTACATCCACTTTATCAAATTTTGTGAATGTGTGCATTTGTGAATGTGTGTACAGATGACCAAGTAGTTGCCTTGCACACCTGAACCACTGACACCTAAAGACAGAAGGCCCATGAGGCACTAAGCGCCCTCGTGGAATGCGATTTAACAGGGAAAGGAGGAACATGACCCTTATGTAGTAGGCCTGCACCACCGTCTGCCTGATCCACTTGGAAATCGTCGCAGCAGATGCGGCCTGCCCCCTACGAGGTCCATCTGTCACAACAAAGAATCGTATTTCCTAATCGGTTCAGCCACCGCCAGGTAAACCCGAATCGCTCTTACCACATCTAAGGAATGTAAGGCAATTTCCTTAGGATGTTTAGGCTTAGGACATAAGGATGGTAGCATGTCCTCATTTAAATGAAACCCCGAGACAACCTTAGGAAGGAACGCCTAACACCACTTTGTCCCTATGAATCACCAAGTAAGGTGACCGACAGGATAACGCAGCCAACTCCAACATGCGACGTGCGGCAGTAATGGCTACTAAGAAAGACACCTTCTGCAACAGAGTGAGCAGAGGAATTTCTCAAAATTTTTCAAAGTGATGTCTTTGAAGCACCGACAGAACCAAAGTGAACTCCTTTGGAGGTACAAAACATCTCACCCGAGGAGCCAGATGACGAACTACTTGCATAAAAGTGTGAACCAAGGACTTCGCTTCCAACAGCCTTTGGAAATAAAATAGCCAAGGCAGAAATCTGGCCCTTGATGGTGCCCAGAGCCAGACATTGATCTACACCGAATTGTAGAAATTCAAACAGCCGAGACCAAAAGGAGCGGGGAGAAACTCCCCACCACTCACACCAAGTAATGTATGCCTTCCAAACTCGATGATAAACCTTCCTAGAAGTAGATTTCCTAGCCTTCAACAGCATAGGAATCACTGACTCTGACATCCCTAGTAGTTGGGTCACGCTCGCAGGCCAGACTGGAAAGACTGTTAAGGATCTAGAACTGGCATCACTAAATAGCGGACCAAGTCCGGACCCAATCAATGTTCCGTCACGCCGCAGCCGCGCCATTTATGATCTGTTTTTTTTCCCTCCACTTCCGCTTTGTCTTTACAAAGTGGACATCGGAGGAGCAGCGCAGTGATGCACGGAGGGCGGGGGCTGGTACAGTTAACTGATTGGTTGCTAGAACTGCCCTGTATTCTAGCAACCAATCAGTTACGCTCTCAGTCCATCTCTTTGCTGCACTTCTAATGTCAGCTGCTGTGCCCTGTGCAAAGTAGGACAGGAAAGAGGGCACTGCTGACGTAAAGGGGGAAAGAGGGGTGATATCAAAGAGGCAGGGTAGAAATGTAAAGGGAGTGATATGAAGGAGGGATGGAGTTCTACAAAGGTGGTGAGGACTAAATTGGAAGGGGGCTGGAGACTGCAGTGTGAAGGGGTTTTTTTTTTAAAAAAGAAAAAAAAAAGAAAAAGAAGGAGGATGCACACGAATATCGGGGGGTGCTATAAAGGGGGCAAGGACAGGAATGTTAAGGGGGTCTACAGTGTGAAGGCGGGTTCGATAAAAAGGGTGAGGACAGTTCTGTGAAGTAGGGTGCTATAAAGTGGGGGCAGTTATGTGAAGGGGGTGCTATAAAATGAGTGAGGACAGTTATGTGTAGGGGGTGCTATAAAGGGGGGGCAGTTATGTGAAGGGGGTGCTATAAAATGGTTGAGGACAGTTATGTGAAGGGGGGTGCGAGGACAGTTATGTGAAGTGGGGTGCAATAAGGGGGGGCAGTTATGTGAAGGGGAGAGCTATAAAATGGGTGAGGACAGTTATGTGAAGGGGGGTGCTATAAAGGGGAGGATAGTTATGTGAAAGGGGGGCTATAAAGGGGGTTAGGACAGTTATGTGAAGGGGGGTTCTATAAAGGGGGTTAAGGACAGTTATGTGAAGGAGGGGGGTTCTATAAAGGGGGTTAAGACAGTTATGTGAAGGGGGTGCTATAAAGGGGGTTAGGACAGTTATGTGAAGGGGGGGTTCTATAAAGGGGGTTAGGACAGTTATGTGAAGGGGGATGCTATAGAGGGGGGGTGCTATAAAGGGGGTAAGGACAGTTATGTGACGTGGGGTGCTATAAAGGGGGTGAGAGTGTGAAGGGGGAGGACAGTTATGTGAAGGAGGGTGCTGTACAAGGGGGGCTGGGGACTGCAATATGAAGGAGGGGTAATATAAAGGGGGCGAGGACAGGAATGTGAAGGGTGGGTGATATGAAAGGGGCTGGGAATTTTAAGTAGGGGGTAATATAAAGGGGGGCCGCAGACAAGTATGTGAAGGGGGGCTGAGGATGTAATGTGAAGGAGGGATGATGTGCAGGGGGACTGAGAACACGGATGTAAAAAAGGATTGTGATGTTAAGGATCTGAGGCTAGGTTCACATTATTGTGTAACGCGTGTAGGCAGCCCATTTCCGTGGGCTGCCTTATAAGCAGAAATGCAGAAAAATAAGTCCCTGACCTTTTTTTTTCTTTTCTTTTTAATTGCGCCGTACCAAGCTGCATGGTACTGTAGCACCATGTGATGTGGCACTCGTAAAGACGAGCCACGTTTGCCCATTGTGCAGAGGTGCCATTGAGAGCCAAGCATACGATTCGGACCTCGGCTGGAAGAACATTTTACCTACTGGACCTTCATGAATTTTAAATCAATACCCCTGATCTAGAATATCCAGTGTGTCGCCCAGTCCAGCTGCTGATTGTAGTTCACAAAGGAACAAAAATAAGAAAAAAGTAAAAAATTCCATTTAAATAGGAACAAGTGCCAGGACCGCTGATCCCAGCAGAGAGCCAGGTCCTTACTCCTGAACTAGGCCGAAAAAATATGCAAGTCCTACAGCAGGAAGTGATCGTATACCCTCTGGGACTGCCCCAGGGGCAGAACCAAAAAGGTTTTTGCCTAGTCCTACTCCTAGAGAGCAAGAGCATTAGCCCAATGGTCTAAAGACTTGAAGCTGTGTGTCAGTGAATGAAAGAAGAAAATCAGTTTAATAGAAAAATGCTTGGAACAAAGTGAGTGCCTGGTAAAAGCTTTTTTTCTGCCTAGTGTCCTACTCCTGTAGGGGGCAGCATAACCCAATGGTCAAGAAGATTCTGGAGCTGTGTCAGTCAATGAACAAAAAAGTGAAGAAAAAAAAAAAAAAAAAAGAAGCTATAGATATATATATTATGATCTGTAGTGCCAAAAAAACATTTGACTGTTTACACTGATCTTAAGTGTACCATTTTGGTCACATGTAATATTATGCTGGAATTGTGCAAACTTATTTGTTCTGTGGACAAAATATGGGCAGTATTCCCAGACTTGCAACTATGAGAACTTTCATCACAGAACACACAGTTGATCCAGGACTATAGTTTTTGTAAAATAAATAATCCCTTTCCTTGTCTGCTATGCAATTAATTAGAAATGTTTGCTATTTACACTATGAAATTTCACTGCATTACAAAGTGCAAAGAAGAAGGCAAATGGCCTGGTCACAACATAAAAACAATGAGCTGCAACACCTGCATTTTTGTTTGGAGGGGTGTTGCATCAGGCAGCCCATTCTAAAATTACCTGGCTGCCTTGCTTGGTTCTTTTTGCGTACAGGACTATGCATTTAAGCACATTAAAGAATGGTGTTGACTTGCAGTTAATGTTGCACTGCAACGTACATTCAAATGCTCTGTAGTAACAAGTGTTAAAATGTGTGTTATGTAGTGACAGGAGCCCTTAAACAAGAAGGTCACAAAAGAACTGTATGCAGCCCTGGGCAAACATGGCAAGTTCTTCTGAATATTACCATGGGTGTGGCTAGGCATTCATTTCTTACTGTTGTTAAACAGGTACAGCAAGAAAAAAATGCAATGAAAGCAATAAAACTTTACATAGGGAAGCAATAGCTCAACTTTTTTGGTCTCAGTTTCTAGATTTAATTTACATGGTCTGCTCCAGTCTAAAATGTAAAGGTAAACATTAATACAGGGACAATTGCCATACCCACTCACTAGTTTCCACTTTTCATCTAGGCATTGTTGCACACCAGTCCACCCCACTGTTAATCTGTAATCGGAGATCCCCTGTTTGTGACACAAAAGAGGAATTCCCAAACACCAACAACCAGCTCTGCAGGCTCTTTGCTGTCTATAAAAAAAAAGTCTGGTGTGCAAAAAAAAAAGAAAGAAAGAAAACAAAAAAAACCCCACTTATTTTACCACTTCAAGAGCTGTAACAACTGTGTAAAAATAATAAATGGAAATAAAGTTTATAGTGACCCTTGGACAAAGTAAAAAAGTTCACTCAAAGCAACTCTTTTAGGACCAGTGTAAGTATTCCTCCCCCTCCCCCCCCCGCCCCCCGCCCCAATCACAATATTTCAACACGTTTTTCAGATGAAGTATAGCTAGCCTTGACAAAACACGGTTAGAATGTACATGTATATATAGAATTATTCGGAATTGTAATATACACAAACATACAGTGGGGAAAATGATTTGATCCCCTGCAGATTTTGTAGGTTTGCCTACACACAAAGAAATTAGGGTCTAGAATTTTTATCATCATAGGTGTATAATAAATGAGAGAGACAAATATAAACCAAAATCCAGAGATAAAACCATGATACAAGTGTTCTGAATTGAGTTGCATTTCAGTGAGTAAAAATTGGATTTTTGATTTACCGCAAAATCCTTTTCTCTTAAGCTCATTGACAGACGCAGTCCTCTTTGATTAATATCAGTAGGGTTATACTGCCCCCTACAGGAGTAGGACACTAGGCAGGAAAAACGTTCTGGCCACACCTTAGGGGCAGTCCCAGAGGGTATATCCTCTCTCTCCCTGCTACAGGATGTCAGTTATGTAACAAAGCAGTGTCAGAGAATTCAACCCAACCCAACTCAAAAATAGAGGGGCGGGTACTGCGTCTGTCAATGAGCTTAAGAGAAAAGGATTTTACGGTAAGTCAAAAATCCAATTTTCTCTGTCGCTCATTGACAGACGCAGTCCTTTTTGATTAATATCAGTAGGGACGTCCCAAAGCAGTGCCACAAAAGAGGGGTGGGATAACGGAAATCAAAATCCAATCCAGAAGGCCCAACCGGAGCCAACCAGAAGTATTAAAGGCTCATCGGACAAAAAGATGACTCAACTGAAAACCCAACAGAAAAAACCATCGAGGTAGACCAACGGTCTCCTCAAACAGCGGCCTGCAGAACCTTGCGGCCAAAAGAGGCATCCGCCGATGCCAGCACATAGACTTTATAAAATTTTGTAAAGGTATTAACCGACGACCAGGTAGGCCGCCTTGCAAACCTGAAGCACCGACGCCTGATGGCGGAAGGCCCAGGAAGCACTAAGCGCCTGAGTGGAGTGCGCCTTAACAGGGAACGGAGGAACCCGACCCTTAATAGAATAAGCCTGTACCACCGTCTGTCTGATCCATCTAGAGATAGTCGCGGCAGACGCAGGCAACCCCTTTCTAGGGCCATCCGTGATCACAAAAAGTGAATCAGTCTTACGAAAAAAAGAGTCCGTAGTAGTCGAGTACACCCTGATCGCCCGAACCACATCCAAGGAGTGTAACTCCCGAGGATGACTGGGCTTGGGACACAGGGAAGGCAATACAATATCTTCATTCAAATGAAACTCTGAAACCACCTTAGGAAGGAAGGATGGATTCGGACGAAGAACCACCTTATCCCTATGAACCACCAGATATGGGGGAACGACAGGACAAAGCGGCCAGTTCTGACACCCTGCGTGCAGAAGTGATAGCCACCAAAAAGGCCACCTTCTGGGATAAGGTAAGCAAGGGAATCTCCCTAATATTTTCAAAGGGAGGTTTCTGAAGAACCGACAACACCAAATTAAGATCCCAGGGCGGCAAGGGCGCGCGCACTGGCGGAGCCAGGTGCCGCACCCCCTGGATGAAATTCCGCACCAAGGACTGAGTAGCCAGAAGCTTCTGAAAGAAGATTGCTAACGCTGAAACCTGACCCTTAGTGCTCAAGGCCAGTTTCTGCTCAACCCCCTGTTGCAGAAAAACCAATATCCGGGCCACCGAGTAAGAACGTGGAGGAACCCCAAGGGATTCACACCACGCAATGTAAGACTTCCATGTGCGATGATGGACCTTTCTGGAAGTCGCTTTCCTCGCTCTAATTAGAGTAGGAATAACTGAAGCCGACAACCCTCTGTCCTTTAGCACCTGGGTCTCAACAGCCAGGCCGTTAAAGCCAGCGATCGTAAAGCAGGATGGAAGATCGGCCCTTGCGACAGCAGGTCCTCCCTGAGGGGAAGTTGCCAAGGAGCGTCTGCGACCATCCTGACTAAGTCGGCGTACCAAGCCCGACGAGGCCAGTCCGGAGCCACAAGGATGACTGGAATTCCCTCCACCTCTATCCTGCAAAGAAGTTTCGGCAGCAATTTGAGAGGAGGGAAGGCATACAGTAACTGGTACTGACCCCACGGAGCAACCAGTGCTTCTGCGGCGTCTGCCAGAGGATCGCGGGAGTGGGCTACAAACCTCCGCACCTTTCTGTTGAGCCGAGATGCCAACAGATCCACATCCGGGGTGCCCCAACGAAGGCACAATTGGTGAAATACCTCTGGATGAAGGGACCATTCCCCCTGATCCAGAATCTGACGGCTAAGAAAATCTGCCTGCCAATTTTTCACCCCCGGAAAAAACCGCGGAGAGAGCTGGAACAAATCGTTCCGCCCAGCGAAGGATGCCGGCCACTTCTACGGCCGCCAGAGCACTCCTGGTGCCCCCTTGGTGATTGACATAAGCCACGGCCGTGGCATTGTCCGTCTGGATCCGAACCGGGCCACCCCGGAGCTGCTCGGTCCAGTGAATCAGACAAAATCTGATCGCTCTCAGTTCCAATACATTTATCGGTAACCTGGATTCTTCCAGGGACCAGAGCCCCTGAGCAGATCATCTGCCAAGAACCCCACCCCACCCGGACAGACTGGCATCCGTGGTGACAATCGTCCAGTAGATTGGAAGAAATTACTTCCCCTGACTGAGCATCGGCGACCGAAGCCACCAAATCAGAGATTCCCTGATCCGCTCGCTCAGCCGGATCCGATTGTCCAGGGAATAGGGATTCCGGTTCCATTTGAGAAGAATCTCCTTTTGAAGAATTCGGGTATGGGACTGGGCAAACGGTACTGCCTCGAAGGAGGCCACCATCAGTCCCAGAACCCTCATGCAAGTCCGAAGGGAGGGCCAGTTGACAGACAACAACAACTGAGTCGTCGACTGAATCTTCTGGAGTTTCTCTGCCGGGAGAAACACTTTTGCCAAGGACGTGTCTAAAGTTAGACCCAGATAGTCCAGTCTCTTGTGGGAACCAGGGATGACTACTGCAGGTTCACCAGCCACCCGAACTCTTCCAAAGAGATCATAGTGATCTCCAAGTTTAGCAATAGAGCCTGCGGAGATTCCGCACGGAGAAGAAGGTCGTCTAGGTAGCCTAGAATCAATATGCCCCGCTGTCGCAACAGCGCCAAAACTGGGGCCAAAACCTTTGCGAAGACCCGGGGAGCAGAGGCGAGACCAAAGGGTAATGCCGCAAACCGATAATGGTTCTCTCCCACGGCAAAGCGAAGGAAACGCTGATGTCCTGCGTAAATGGGAATGTGAAGATAGGCATCCTTGATGTCTATGGACGCCAGAAAATCCCCCTGATGCAGGGAGGCCACCACTGTGCGAATGGACTCCATCTTGAATTTTTGCACTCGGACAAAATAATTGAGCGCTCTCAAGTCCAGAATTGGACGCACCTTGCCCTCTTTCCTGGGTATTGTGAATAGGTTCGAATAGAACCCCTGAAAACGTTCTGTCCAAGGAACGGGGACCACAACTCCTTGTTGCATCAAATCCGTCACTGCCCCCCGCAAAGCTTCTAAGCGATCCAGGGATAGTCGAATATTGGAAGGGAAGAACCGCACCGGTGGAAGTGATCGAAACTCGATCTTGTATCCCGACCGTATGACCTCGCGAACCCACTTGTCTGGAATTCTGGAAAGCCACGGGTCCGGAAACCGGTGAAGACGCCCCCCCACCCCAGATATGGGTGGGGACGCACCTTCAGGCTGTAGTGGTCTTATCTTCAGGTCTGGAAGAGCCGGACCTTTGTTTACCCGACCAGCGCCCTTTGAAACCCCCTGGGGGGGCTTTGGAGGACTTCGCCTTATCGCCCGCCCCAAAGGAGCGAAAAAACTTATGAGCGGAAAAGGAAGGTCCCCGTCTGCGACAAGGTCCTTTCCCCTTAGTAGCCTGTGGTAGAAAGGTGCTCTTGCCACCAGTGAGACCCTTGATGATCTCATCCAAGGTGGCACCAAACAGGCGATCCCCTAGAAAGGGGAGATTAGCCAAGGCTTTTTTGGAAGCTTGATCCGCCGACCAGCAATTTAACCACAGCATACCCCAAAGGACCACCGCCGAGATCGATACACGCCCCATCAATGGAGCGGCGTCCAGGGCGGCGTCACAGACAAACTGTAGCCCTTGTACCATCTGCTCCAGCAAGTCAGATACTGCCGGGGGGGAAGACTTCTCCCTTCCAAATCCCGACGTAACGACTTGGTCCACTCTGCCAATGTTTGTGAAACCAGCGCAATGGTAAACACTGGCCTAAAGGCTGACCCTATCAGGGAAAATATAGAGCGGGATATAGATTCCGCCTTACGGTCCACCGGATCCCGAAAAGACGGAGAGTCCTCCAACGGGATAACAGTAGCTTTATTTAGTCTGGAAATCGGCGAATCCACCGACGGTGGTACCGTCCATTTATTAAGGAGGGATTCTTCAAACGGATAGCGCCTAGCAATCCGTTTGGAAATACCTTGGGCAAAGGAAACGCCTTCGCCATCTTGGTAGGCTTGCGGGTACCAAAAGCAATTTCAGTATCAACTGCCTCCGCCGGTGTAACCTCAAGTCTTAAGGTTTCCCGGACAGACACAATCAGTGCATCTACCAGCGCTTCGTCTTGCGCTATAGCGGAGGCAGAAACGTCTTCCTCGCTATCCGAGTAGACGGGACACGAGACACCAGCCCCAGAAGAGGGACCTGCAGCCGCAGTGACAGGCTCAGAATCTGTATCTGAAATGTCAGACGAAATAGGGGTAGGCGAGGGTCGTTTTTTCGCCCCCCCGTCCCTGACAGGCCCCCTCCACCCGGGATACAAAAGACTCCAAAACCGCTGACAATGCATCGATAGTGAGTGGAGAATTGGAGGGTCCTGTGGTCACCTCGAGGGAATCAGGTGGGGATACATGTGTAGCAGGGTCCATGGCAAAGCCAGGAACACCTGTCAGCAAACAACTGATAAGATTGAAAAAAGAAAAAAAATTTTTTTTTTTTTTATGTAATCCCCCAGCGCAATAGCGCCCCTCAGTGACCACGTGCTTTGGAACCCCCACAGAGAGAGAGAGAGAGAGACACCCCAAGGGCTCACCACCTGATGCACAGAAGCTCCTACCGAACTGCTCTCAGCGCTGTCTTTACCGACAGTAAGTCTTATGGTAAAGACTTATGGTCTTTACGGTCTTATCGGTAAAGGAAGCGGCTCCGCCCCTTTGCACGTCTTCCGGCGCTCCCCACCGCTGCTCCTCGAGGCAAGGCTGGGCGTATCAAAGATGGCCGCCGCCATACAGGGGACATTTAGGCTACGCCAAAATGGCGGCCCCACGTGCGCGCGAAAGGACGGCGCTCGACTGCAGCCGACCGATCGATCGGTAGGTGCTTGTATCCTGCATGATTGTTCTTAATAGTAACGCTTGCGGCGCCCTACTCCATCTTACATAGACCTTAGTCATGGATCCTCAATCCCTTCTATAATGCAGCTTGCGGCAATAGACTTAGAGGATAGTCAGCTCCCAAACCAAGCCTGCTGGAGTGGTATCCCGGAAGGGGCGGCCTGGGTCCGAGCGGTACTCGGCTCAGCCTGCCGGCGGGAGGGGGCGTGCAGGGATGGATTGCGACCGCCCCATATTAGCGTGGGGGAGATAGGAGGAGTAGGTCACAGGATAGAGGGGAACCCGGATCATGAGGGTCCGACCATCCCACGGAGGAGCCTGAAGCTGCCCTCTCCTTCTCCCACGGCTCTGATTGATGTATTCCTGTACACAGACAGGAGTCGTCGGGGAGGAGTCAGAAAATCATTAGGCAAACCATGCCCCGTGCTGATCTGAGGTCTGTGATTAATACAATACAATTCAGATGACACTGGGGGGGGGGGGGGACAATATAGATGTGTCAGGATTATTGGGGAGATTAAATAAAATAAAAAGGGAATTATATTTAAAGGCCCTGTATATTCAGTTCTATATAGAGATCTTGAACAGCACAGCAACCATCTTGTAGAAGGGTGATGGAAAGTTCATATATGTTCTTTTAAACAAAATGTCCCTGACAAAAGTCTTGACATTTTCAACAGATATATTTGTATTTCTTTAAATAGTAAATTATGGAACTTTCTGACATTTCACCTGATAAAGCCTAGCCAGGATGGCACCAGGTTTTGAGGGGGGTGATGTCTTGATTGTCTGTATTTTACAATGAACAATAGAGTTCAGTATATATTTCTTTTTAAAGGATTTAAAAATAAGTTTTAGAAAACATCATCAAATGTAAGATATTAACAATAATACATTGTATTTTTTATTTTTTTTTTCAAATTCTTTATTGAAACAGAGAATATAAAACTTGAAACTCAGTCAAAATGTACACACAGTACAGCAATGCAATCCTTGAGGTACATAAGGCAACATTAGTGCAAAATCCGAGATACGCATAGTAGTGGTCAACATTTAGGAATTTGGTCTTTAGATAGAAGTTCGTGAAAAGACCTTTGAGCATGAACATGTCCCATAGGTCCGTACCTGAGTATACAATCCGACATAACAGATATCGCATTATGTACGCTGGCATGAAAAATGTAGTATACAAAAGAACAACTATACTGGGGAAAAGTAAAAAGAAAAAACAGAGATTCCGAGTATTCTAAAAAAAATGGGGGGTAGGGAGGGGCCAGAAAAAAAAGGTTAGGGGGGAACTGAAAAGAGAGGAAGGGGGGGAGGGGGGAAAAGAGGATTGGGAAGGGGAGGAAGAGGATGGGCAAGCACAAGGGGGGGGGGGTGGATCCCATGCGGGCAAGTTATCCCCATAACCCCTAAGAGCCAGCATCCACGCTCAGAGCCTGGCCCTCATCCGAGAAAATAAACACGTTCCAGCAGTTCCAAGTTGCAGAGTAACGTTCCCTTCTACCCTGAGAAGTCAGTACCAGGTCCTCCAGGTCATTGATCAATTTTACTTTCCGCAACCAGAGCGAGATGGAGGGCGGAGTAGACTCCTTCCAGCAAAGACTGATACAGGATTTAGCTGCATTCAGCAAGTGGCGTAACACCAAATGTTTATATTGTTTTGGTGGCATGGCAGAGCAGTGTAACAGAAAAAAGGCAGGGTCGTCCGGCAAGGTAAACTCTGTCATCAGTTGGGTTATCCGTTTAACCTCGCTCCAAAAGTTGTGTAGGGTAGGGCAACTCCAAAAACTATGGAGCATGGTGCCCTGCGATTGATTGCAACGCCAACATCTATCTGGAGTCTCCGGGAAGATGCGCCGGAGACGTACCGGAGTATAGTACCAGTGGGAAAATAGTTTATAATTGGATTCTTGGATACGGGTACAAATGGATGATTTTAACGCAAATCGGATGATGTTCCGCCTTTGGGTGATGGAAAACGTCCTGTGTAATTCCCTTTCCCACTTTAGAATGCCGGGCAGGACAAACTCCGGCTCCGGCAGGGAGAGCATGGCATATCTGCGAGAGGGCATGGGGAAGGGGTCCTGGTCCCACAAGTAGGTCTTCAAAGGGTGTACGGTCTCGCACAAATCGGGAGGGGGGACCCAGGCCCCTCAGGAAATGCAGGAGTTGCAGAGCTTGCCACTGTGTAAGAGCGAAACGGCCACCAGATTCCATTAACTGAGTCAGGGATGGCCAAGAACCATTGATCAGGAAATGGTCCGCTCGGGCACAACCCGCTTCCAGCAACTCCCACAACCTGTTCTGTTCACAGCCTGCGGGGAAAGCTGGGTTCCCTAGATTTGGGAACAGGGGGGAGTGCAGGTCCGAAAGGCCCCTCCTGAGGACGGCCTGCTCGCAGACTCAGAGGGTCGGTTCTATAAGAGGGTGTGGGCGCACGGAGTCGGGAAAGGCTCCTCAAAACCAAGGAGCCCCCGGGAGGTAGGTCAGAACCAGAGCCCCTTCCAGAGTTGACCATAGCTTCAGGTGGGAAAGCATGAACCAGTCCACCCAGCGGTTCAGATGTGCGGCCTGGTAATATCGTCTAGAGTCCGGCACTGCTACACCGCCATAAGCTTTAGGTAGGGTAAGGGTTCGTTTCGGGAGCCTGGGCCGCTTCCCAGCCCAGATAAAGTTAGAACACTGAGTCAACCGTCCGGAAAAAAGACGCTGGGATAAAAACCGGTAGTGTTTGGAACAGATAGAGGAATTTAGGTAAAATGGACATCTGGCAGCGTCCAAACCACGAATGAAGCCCTCCTATCCACTTTGCGAGTAGAACCCGTACCGAGCTCAGAAGTGGGGGAAAATTCAGGCGGAACACATCCGCCGGATTCGGAGGGAGTAGGGTGCCCAGGTATTTCAACGCCACCGGAGCCCATTTAAAGGGGAAATTGCTGGTTAACAGGTCACGAAGTGCTGGGCGTAGAGAGACACCCATAATCTCCGACTTGCTATAGTTAATTTTCATATTGGAAACCACCCCATACAGTTCGAATTCCTTCAGAAGATTAGGGATAGAGATCATGGGTTGAGAAAGAGAAGGAGGTCATCGGCATAAGCCGATATCTTAAAGCTGACGGAGTCTAGTTGGACACCAGAAATGTCCGGGTTTAACCGAACCTTGATCAGGAAGGGTTCCAGGGAGAGGGCAAAATAGTAGAGGGGAAAGGGGGCATCCCTGACAGGTGCCATTGGAAATCTGGAATGGGTCAGAGAGTACTCCGTTTGCTTTGACGGATGCTCTTGGGTTCACATACGCACTGGCTATCCACCCCAGCATTCTCGGACCAAGTCCCAGACGTCCCATCACAGCCATCATGTAGTCCCAATTGACGCGATCGAACGCCTTTTCGGCGTCCGTACTCAGAAAAACCGTCGGCGTGTTAGTACTCCTGGCCAGATGTATCAGGTTCAGGACCTTGGTGGTGTTGTCTCTAGCTTCTCTGGTAGTAATGAAACCGACCTGGTCAAGATGAACCAGGTCAGGCAGGTAAGGTTGGAGTCGGGACGCAAGAATTTTGGTGAAAAGTTTCAAGTCTGCATTAAGCAGAGAAATCGGGCGATAGCTGCTGCAGGCAGACGGGTCCTTCCCTTCTTTGGGAATCACCGAGATGTGGGCCAACAACGTTGAGTCGTGAAAGGAGGCATTGTGGCCAAGGTCGTTAAACAACTTCAACATATGTGGTATTAATAGAGTTTGAAGTTGTTGATAGTAAAGGGCCGTGAAACCGTCCGGGCCCGGAGCCCTGCCCGACTTTGCCGCCTTTATGGCTTGTGAAATTTCTTCTGGAGTAAATGGGGAGTCCAGCGATTCTCGAGCAGGGGACGGAAGGTGCGGTAGTGGTATAGAGTCCAGATAGGACGATACAGTCGAGGAATGGGAAGGTGTCTGCGGTAGATGATATAGGCGTGAATAAAAGGACGCAAAGCTGCGAGAAATGTCCTTGGGGAGGTGCAGTTTCTTGCCTTCCTCTCCAACTATATACGGGATATAGGAGGCCGCTCTCTGATCACGGAGGGAGTTCGCCAGAAGCCGTCCACATTTATCTCCTGATTCGTAGGAGAGCCCCTTACAACGCTGAAGAGCTGCCTTGGCCCGATAGCGTAGGAGGTCTGCTACCTGACCCCGCAAGCGTAGCAATTCAGCTCCATCCGAGGCACCATGGGTTCGTTTGTGTCTATTTTCAATCGTAGCAATCTCAGCTAGAAGCTTGGTCAGTTGGGCTTCACTTTTCCGTTTAATACGGGCTCCATGGCACATGAGAACCCCCCGAATCACGGCCTTGTGAGCTTCCCAGACCACCCCTGGGTTGCTCCCTGGGGTATCGTTCAGCTGAAAGTAGATTTGAAGTTGCTGGGAAACATCCGCTAAAACTTCCGGGTCCTGGAGGAGGCTTTCGTTAAGTCTCCACTGCCAATCAGTTTCGCGGTCCGCGTTTCCCAATTTGACAGTCAGAGTAACCGGAGCATGGTCCGACCACGTAATATGGTCAATGTCAACGTCTAAGACAGAGGAGAGTAACCGATGCGGGATTAGGAACATGTCAATCCGAGAGTAAGCCTGATGGGGGTGAGAGAAGGTGTAATCGCGTTCCCCCGGGTGTAAAATACGCCACGCGTCCACCAGCTGCAGGTCATGGAGGAGCGATAGGATGCGCTTTCTCGTACTTCGCGGAACCGACGAGGAACCCGTTGAGGTGTCTAGAGCTGGATCCAGGGGCAGGTTACAATCACCTCCCAGGATTAAGCGACCCTCTGCAAACTCCACCAGAGTAGAGAGAGTTTTCTGTAGGAATGTCTCCTGATGCGCGTTAGGGACATAAACGGTAGCCAAGGTAACCTTGGTATTTCCTATGCGGCCTTTAAGGAAGAGGAAGCGGCCTGTCGGGTCAGTACGTTGATCCAGTAGGGACCAGGGTAGTCTATTCGAGATCAGGATCGAAACCCCTTTAGATTTCGCCTCAGGATTGGGCGCGTGATACGCACAGGGGTAGAATCTGTTCTGAAGGAGGGGCAGAGTACCTGTTCGAAAGTGCGTTTCTTGGATGAAGGCCACATCCGTCCTGGAGCGTCGTAGGTCCTGGAGAAGCATCCGCCTTTTTTCCGGGACATTCAGTCCGCGGGCATTTAGGGAGGTCACCCGCACAGGATCCATAGTGGGGAGACAAACAGAGACCTGGAAGAGAAGGAAAGGGACCAGGCGGGGTCGGGGTGCGGAAAAAAGGAGGGGGGGGGGTGTGGGAGTAGAGTGTGGGGAAAAAAAGGAGGGAAGAGAGGAAGAAGAGGGACCAAGAGGACAGATGGGGATAATAGGATGAAGAGGATGGGCAGAAAGAAGTGAAGAAGGCGTAGGGGGGGGGGGGTCCTAGAGAAGGGGGGAAAATAAATTCAGAGGCACCAACCTGTGGAACAAAAGTCCCAGGGGTGTAGACCTAGTGGGGGGTAGAACCTAGAACGGCAGAGGAGACGAGCACCGAAGACAGAGCTCCCCAATGCAAAAAAAAAAAAAAAGAAAGAAAATATATAAAGGAGGAGACAAAACAGACCGATATATAACAAGAGCTTATACTGCCTAAAATCAACGCAATGCATGTAAAGAGGCCATCTGCACTGCTACGCCGGGCATACAGACTCCTAGATCACAGGGGGTCCGAACCCGATCAGAACAGTAATCCTGAGGAGGGCCCGGCAACATCAAAGTGATCTGTTCCCCGAAGGGAGGCAAACCCCCCCCCCCCCAGTCCGCATATGCACCTAAACAAAAGGGAAATAGAGGAGGCTTTGCACTGGGGGGCGTATACAGGCCAAAACAAGTAGACACTATCAGAAAACCCGGTAACGTACTCTAAAACCAGGCGTGAGGAGCCTCCCCGGCAGTCCAAGCCAAACTGGAAGGCCCAGTTCAGGGCAGTCCGATTCAGGCCTGCCACTGACCACACCAGCAGAATTGGGACCTCCAGCGGTCCAGAGGGACTAAGTGCAGCTCAGCAAATCCCCCCCTCGCCCCTCCCATCACAACAGCATCCCACCCAACTGACTCAAGGGACACCCACCCCAGACCCCAGCTCCGGGCCGGCCACCCGCGTCCCCCAGGCAGAGGCGCCAAGAGCACGCCTCCCCCATCCCGGGTCAGACAATAGGGGGTCCACCACATTCCGCCGTAATGACGTCAGAGGGCCCGCCCCCCGCAGGGCGCCGCGCATAGCCAGCCTGGGAACCCGCTGAAGCAAAAGACAAATGAACAGTAAGCATAAACTGACATCCCTCCCCAGTCTCCCACCCACAAAAAAGAAAAAAAAAGAAAAAAAGGGGAATGGTCGGCTGCTTGGCGTGATCATATCTCCTACGAGGAAACAAACAACTGGGGGGAGGGGGAGCCGGAGCCGAGCAGAGTAAATTAAAGCAGAATCAGCCAGGTTGCCGTCAATGGAAGCAGGGAGCAGAATGCAGGGGTGGGGGGGGTAGTCACAACATGCGGTCCTCAAACGGCTCGGGGGGCCGGGGTGGGATAGAACAGACCGCCGCGGGGCCAGAGTCAAAGCACAGGGGGAGCTGTCAGCCACCCCCAGTCTGGGAAAAAGGGCAAAGGCCCCCTCAAGGAACAGGTCTACTTGGGGAGAGGTGCAAGCGCCTCCAGAGCAGGGACAGAGCAGGACACGGCCAGTCTGGGTAGAAGCAGGAGTCTGATCAGACTTGCACCGTGGGCACTTCTCCACATTGTAGGGAACAGATAATCAAACGATAAACAACGCTACCGAGACCTCTTCCTCAGGGTGTGTGCGCAGCGGCATCAGTCCTCTCGAACCGGGGAGGAGGGCTCCGGGTTCAGCCAGCGCCGGCCACGGGGGGTCCGTGGCGGCAGACCCCTCTGTCGCCCTGGGGTGGCAGGATGCCGCCGGGCCTGTCCCGGCAGATGTTGAAGCCAGTTCGGCACTGAGAGGCTCGGTCTCCAGGAAGGTGAATAGGGCTGGCAGATCCTCCGGGTGATGTAGGGCAAAAGAGGACGATCCTTTGCGCACCGTGAGGGAGATGGGGAACCCCCACCGGTACGTGCATCCCAGGTGCCTGATCCTCTCCAGAAGCGGTCGAAGCAGGGCCCGTCGTTGGAGGGTGGCCCTGGACAGGTCCGGTAGGATGCGCACCCCGGCTCCGTCAAAGTCCACCTCTCCCGTCTCCCAGGCTCGGCGGAGGATGAGTTCCTTGTGGGTGTACCGGTGTAACCGGACGATCACATCTCGGGGGCCTCTCTAGATCCGAGGAGCGGGGACCCAGCGTCCTATGGACCCTGTCAAATTCAAGATCCGTGGGCGGGACACCGGGGGCCAGGCGCTGGCAGATAGAGAGAACTGAAGGTTGCAGAGATTCTTGTCCTGTCGCCTCAGGCAGGCCCCGCAGCCGCAGATTGTTCCTGTGGCTGCGTTCTTCCATTTCCTCCAGGCGGAGCTGCAGGGAATTTACACAGTCCGCCTGCGTAGCCTGCACATTCTCAAGGCGGGAGATCCTGGCCTCAAGAGTAGACAAAGAGGTTTCTCCCACGGTGACTCTGGTGGTGAGTTGCTGGAGGTCAGTTTTCACTGCTTGGATGTGGCGTTTATGAGCCTCCTCCAGCCGAGATGCCAGCGCTTCGAAGTCCTTCTTAGTGGGGAGAGCCTGGATTAGGGCCCGGAGGTCGGAGTCTCCGCCATAGGACGACGTATGCTGGAATGGGTCTGGCAGGGAGCAGGCAGGAGAGTGCGAAGCGTGTGCAGTTGCAGATACGGAGCGGTCCGAGGGGACCGGAGAGGCAGCCAAGTACGCCATTGCCAGGGCGGGAGATGGGAATCGCACGTGGGTTGGAGGTGCTAGCCCGGGAGGCAGAAGAACGGGTCCCCGTGAAGAAGCGGCAGAGCTCAGATCCCGGTGGGGTCTTCAGGTGTTTCCTCGGTCTTTTCCTCCTGCCCGTGCTCATTCTGTAGCCAGACAGGCAGAGTAAAAAGTGAAAGATCAGGGGAGATGGCCGGAGCTCTTTCGGTGTAGGTCTTTACTCCGCCATGACCAGGACACGCCCCTGCGTATTTTTTATTATTAATATAGAAGTGTGAACTTGGAATTTATATAATATAGATATATATATATATATATATATATATTAGAATATTTCTTTTAAATTAGAATATTTCTTTTAAGTGTAAGGACTTGTGTCTTGAAACTAATTACTTCATTTTAAGGTAAGTGGTAGGAGTGTTTATATAAGAATTACTTCGGCCTGGGCTAGGTAATATAAATCCTACAAGCCAGACGCTTTTCTTGGCAGTATATGACACAGCCAAGTGATTTAATTGCTTGACCCAGTCTTAGGTTATCTTTAAAAGTGGGGTTATTGTATGTTTTATACTGAATCTAATAAGTAATACAACACTGCCCCTAGTGGTTGTTTAATTTTAATTTCCAATAATCGATTATAGTAATTAGATGCTTTTAGTGACGTGGAGATTATATGGTAATGAGATGCCTGCCCACACTTCAGGGGGGCTTAAAGTTCTTGTCAGCTAGAGAGAGGGCAGAGGGCAGAGGGCTGAGAGCTGAGGACTGGAAAGATCATGAGGAAGTTCTGAAACTCATGGGTGACATTTGATCCTGTAACCAAGGCAACGTGACTTCTCAGACAATAAGATTTGGCTGGTAAAGTATGTTCCTATTCTTCCTATAGATATTTGATCTGCTTTATTTGAATGCACCTGATCCATCACCTAATCTGTTAGCATCAAAATTTAAAGTTAAATAATTCTAACTGCAGTATGATTGGTTTAATTCTTAACGCTTTTTCAACGATACTCCTGATGACGTAATTGTGACGAAACGCATCGAGAGCATAATTACGTAATTTCCGCTTGTTGGTCTGTCGATCTGGAACGCATATCCGGCGTGTGGAACGCACGGTGTCCCGGATATTCACCGCTAACAAGGAAGTTGCGGTCCCTATGTCAGACATACACAAATTTGAACGATAGATAGAGTATTTGATTTTACTATAATAAAGGAATTATTTCTTAAACAATACTTCACTATGTAACTATATGAGGATTATTCCTTTATACATGTCCTGGGATTGCTTCTTTCATCTTGGAATTATTAATGCCTGCCTGATGTATATGAGCCCATACTGAGATCCCCAGGAAGTGATTGGAGAGGAGGCCCCCGGCCAGGGTAAACAGGGTCCCGGACCCCTGCTACACGGGAGCGATCCCCAATATCGAAAAGCGGTTTACCCTTGCAGGGGTATCTAGCTCTGGTAAGCGCGGGCTACATTGAAAGGGGAGCACAGGATTCTGACCCGCACACCCACTCCGAATCACTTCAAGGGGGCACTATCAATTTTGTGGACTTTGCACTTGTATTGCTTTTGGACTCTTTTGCACATATATTTTTTATATATTCTATGAATTTTTTAATATATATTTTTACTATTTTATTATTTATATTTTGCATTTTTTTTTTTTAAGGAGTTCTTTACAGCAATTCTTTAATAGCTATCACATCACTCATTGATTTTGCACTTTATATTGGAATCACTAGTCTGTGGGTCTAGCACAGCTTTGGGAATCCCGACCACCATTCTTGGCTGCACATTGCCACTATCACCATAAGTTCTATGTACAGTACCAGGTTTTTTGCACTTTATACGTCGGGATCTGTGCATAGCGACCCTCCACTGTATTAATTATCGGTCAATTTATCTAGGATTGATCCAAATCAATTTATAATTTTTCACTACCACTCAGCACTTTAGATCACCTAGATTTTTAATATACCATTTTTTTACAATTATATTATTTATTTTTACCACTTGTTGTATATTTGCACCTATTGCCCATTATATATTCTACGCATATGTGATATATGTTGAGAGTCCCTCGAATATATGACCACCTTACTTGCACTAGTGATATTTATATGAAAGCAGTGTAGTTTTTTCCTTAATTTAGGGTCATTTTATTTACACCTGGAACTTTATCTTTATGCCTATGATAAATAGGAAAGGACACCACATCTTTATTATACCGGTTTATTAGATACCATCCTGGGCAGCGCCATCACTTCTCCCCCCCCTTTGTTCACATACTCCATATCCCTTTTAGGGTTATATTTTGAAGTGGGCTGCAGCCAATTTCTCCATTTACATACATTTTTGCTTTTTCCCTGCTGTCCCCATTCCTTAACGCGGATACCCTTTCTTTTTCTTATTAATTCTTTTTATCTTGGGATTTTAAGCTGATTCTGGCTTTCAGTAAAATGGTTCAGTTGTGATGTATTCTTTATAGTAGATTAACTAAATAGAAACAAATTTTAATCAAAACAATCTGGACTTTTAAGGCATGGTCAACAATGTTGATCCATGCAACTGTATTTAAAACAGATATAGAAATTGAATATCTGTTGTCTGAGAGAAGTCACATGTCAAATCGGTCATATTGGTTGCCATCTTTTATGTAGACTGTCAATCATTTTAAAAGTCTTTGGTTATGATCATTTTATTATTCTGAGATAATGATTTTATTCTCATATTACCTTTGACAGGATTTGTGTTGGGGAGGGGTATTTAGGGGGTGGAAAAAGAATTGTGCTGGGTAGGGGGATTTGGGGGAGAGAATTTTTGCTATAAATGGGGAAAAGATTTACTCTGGGAGATCTGCGCTAGAAGAGTGATTGGGTTTGGGGATTTTTTGCTGGGAGAAGAAATTTAGGGGGGAGTGGTTGTGCTGGGAAGGGGGATTGGTGGGAAAGAGGATTTGTGCTGGGGGTATCTGGAGAGGGGGTATTAGGTGGGAGAGGATTTGTACTTTAAATGGGGGATTGTGCTGGGGAGGGAGGATTTATTCTGAGAGGGGGATTCTTTTTTTTGGAAGGGAGGGAGTGGGGATTTTTGCTAAAAGGGTCAAGTTGGGGGGGGAATTATTTTGTACTCTCCTTACCGCTACACTCCCGTCCCCTGCATTCTGTACAATACATACACCTGTCCCCTGCATTCTGTACATAACATTCTCCTTGACCCTGTTCTCTGTGTGTCATGTATTCCTAAACCTAGCACTGACTACAGCTTTCTGTGTGTTACATATTGTATTAGACACCCTGGACCCCTGCAGTCGGCGTTATGCATCCTTAACCAAACACTAACTGCAGCACCCTGTGCATTGCACATCGCCAACCCCTTGCCTTACACACTCCTGCACTATATACACAATACGGTACATTATATACTTCTCACCAAAGTCTTCATTATCTCAACAGTTACTGGTTGCTATGCAGTCCCTGACTATTTTAAAGAAGGTCTTCTTTAAAGGTAGGCTCAGATAAGTGTAAGCTCTTATTGTCTGCAAAACCATATGCAATGGAAGCTTTGCATTCTTTTTTTTGTGATGATTGTGCTGGGGTTTATAAGTATTCGTGAGATTCTTGCTTGTAGCATAGCAGTAGAAGCATTTTATGGGTACAAGGAAACCCGGCTTTTGTTTAACCACACTCTTAAAGCGGAGTTCCACCCAAAAGTGGAACTTACGCTGATCTTTTTTTTGACAGGTACCCCTCCCCACTTCCGGGAGACAGCGCTGCGGCGCCATCCCTTGGAAGTTTAGCCCCCCTCCTCCTTCCTCTGCCGCCGGGGCAATTACAAAGCGCGGCGCGCTTTACGCATGTGCAGTAGGGAACTGGCAGTGAAGCTGAAAGGCTTCACTTCCGGTTTCCCTCATGACAAATAGCGGTGGCAGCACCTGACAGCCATTCCCAAAAATCATCTGGGGTGCCGACATCGCGGGTTTCCTGGACAGGTAAGTGTCTATATATTAAAAGTCAGCAGCTACAGTATTTGTAGCTGCTGATTTTCATTTTTTTCCCCCTAAACAGAACTCTACTTAACTAGGTGCACCACAGGTCACTTGCACAGGCCCACAAAAATCCTTGCACAGGCCCTCCCTGCTTGTAAGCCTATAATATGCATGAATATTTGAAATAAAGGAAATTCAACAAAGACTGAAATTGCATATCCCATTTTTTTTTTTATTTAAGTCGGGGTGAAAATGAAGTAGTACCACATCGGATGTAATCCTGTGAAAGGAACATTTAGAGCCGATTCACACTGGGGCGACTCAAAGCCTCCCTGACTTTGAGCCCCCCGTGCAGCACGACTTCATCGTGGCTTGCAAACAACTTCTATAATAGAAGTCAATGCAAGCCGCTCTGATGTCGCCCCGAAGTAGTGCAGGAACCTTTTTCCAAGTCAGAGCGACTTGAGTCGCTCTGATTAGAACAGTTCCATTGCACAGAATTGAGCACGACTTGTCAGGCGACCAAGTCGCCTGACAAGTCATGGCAGTGTGAACCGACTCTAATTGCATGTCAGAGGTATCCCACCTGACACACACAAGTCAAAAAAATTAAAAGGAACAGATAAGATCTCAATGGGGAAAAACATCATGCTGGATATCTATACAGATATGGATATCTATACGGATATAGACTGGGTAATGTGTTAGGAATGAAAGGATGCCACATCTTTTGATTTCGGGGTGTCTGATGAAAATCGTCAACTTGCAGAAGGCTGAATTCAAAGTGAAAAAATGATGCAGTAGACTAGTCCATTTTGCTGAAATTTCATTGCAGCAACTCAATGGTACACAGTAGTTTGTATGGCCCCCACGTGCTTGTATGCAAGCCTTACAAGGTCGAGGCATGCTCCTTTTGAGATGACATATGGGGTGCCTAGGGTATTTCCTCCCAGATCTGGACCAGGGCCTCACTGAGCTCCTGAACGGACTGAGGTGCGACCTGGCGGCGTGGGATGGACCGAAACCTAATGTCCCAGAAGTGTTCTATTGGATTTAGGTCAGGCGAGTGTGGGGGCCATTCAATGGTATCAATTCCTTCATTCTCCTGCAAGAACTGGGTGCAGGGGGAAATAGCTACTACCCATACAGTGCCTCTCTGATGCAGGCAGAATCCCCCCTAGGGCCCCACAACACCTACAGGGAAGGGCGCCCTTAGCCTAATGGCAGCTACAGTTGCCGACGACCCAGATCATACCCACAGCGTCACCTCTCTAGAAGTAGGGGCCTGGCTTGGCCGCATGGCCTAGTAAGCCACGGCCCATATTTATGGGCGCACGGCTGAGAGTGCGTGGACCGAGGAGACCTGGACCGATCACGGGAGCGCTTTCAACAGCAACACCCTCAATGGGGTGAGGGCAGATGTTTGCCACGGAGAGCGACGCCTTCAGCCGTCCCTTAATAGGGCTGCCTCAGAGCGTCCAGCCAGTAGGCCGCAAAGCCGCGGCCTCAATGCGGGTCTGACCGTGTGGAGCGCGGACCCATGGAAGTCTGTTAACCAGCCCCCTAGGCATAACATCAGAAAAAAGGTGAGCCCAAGGGAGACCCCCCCAGCACAAACAACCTTGAGGGTGAAGGGGGACAGTGCGCCCGCTAGATACCCAGGTCAGAGGGACACAGTGCATGTGGAAAAACCAGCCCACAACCCCATCGGGCGGGATGGGGGGTAGGTTTTGTAGGTCAACCCCTGAGGGAGCGACCACCACAGGGAATACCCAGAGCTGTGGTCCCAGCAGGGCACTAGGTCCTAACTGACTAGGCACTAAACTGAGAAGCTATAGCAGAGAGGAGGAGGGGGGGCGCCGAGTATACCTCCTGGGACTGTCTACAGGTATAATACAGTTCTTTTTCTGCCTAGCGTCCTACTCCTGTTGGGGGCAGTGTAACCCAACGGTCAAGAATCCAAAGGAGCTGTGGCCATCAATGAATGAAAGAGAAAATGGCACAAAAGTCCATCTAGTTAAACCAATGTAAAAAAATGAAAAATTTATACTTTTTTTTGGGGGGGGGGGGGGGTTACAATCATTTATACACAATCCCCTGCTACAGTTGATCCAGAGGAAGACAAAAAAAAAACAGCAAAGCATGATCCAATTTGCTCCAGCAGGGGAAAAATATTCCTTCCTGATCCTTAACCCTCAAAGAGGAAATCCGATGATCCCTAGATCAATTTTACCAACAGTACGTCACAAAAGTGAGTACACCACTCACATTTTTGTAAATATTTTATTATATCTTTTTATGTGACAACACTGAAGAAATGAAACTTTGCTACAAAGCTATGGATGAGGTAGAATCCCTATGGGTAGAACTTCAAAGGGAAGGCACTATGGGAAAAGCAATATTGGGCATATGCTATAGACCCCCCAACCAGAGGGAGGAAGGGGAGGCGGACCTCCTTTCACAGGTTGGATTGGCAGCAAGGTTGGGAAATGTCATTATAATGGGGGACTAATTATCCAGATATAGACTGGGCAGAAGGAACCACACATTCATCCAAGGCTCAGCAGTTCCTAAAGGTTTTGCAGGACAAATTTCATGGGTCAGATGGTGAATGCACTGACAAGAAAATGCAGTACTAGACCTACTGATTACCAACAATACAGACCTGCTCACGGATATAGAAATACGGGCAACTTAGGAAATAGTGACCATAGGTCAATTAGTTTTAGTATTAAACATGGTAATAGGAAACACAAGGGTAATATAAAGGACACTGAATTTCAAAAAAGCCAATTTCCCAAAACTGCTCTCTGCTAGAAAATATCAAATGGGATAGAACCCTGGGAACAAAGAACATGGAGGAAAAATTGGATTGCTTCAAGAGCATACTAAACAAAACGGATTGGCCAGTGCATTCCAAAGGGGAATAAATTTAAAAGAGCAAAAGTAAACCCTGGGTGGCTAAACTCCAACATAAAAATGCATATTAATACTAAAGAAAAGGCCTTTGGCAGCATTCAAGCATTACAAATAGTGCAATAAGAAATGTAAAGGCGAAATCAAGGCGGCAAAAATAGAACACGAGAGAGACACAGCGGAAGAGAGTAAAAAAAAAAAAACCCCAAGAAATTCTTTAAGTATATAAACAGTAAGAAAGCGAGGCCAGAACACATTGGCCCCATAAAAGAGGATGAAGGGAAGCTGGCCATAGAGAAGGCGAAAGTGTTAAATAATTTCTGCTCTTCAGTCTTCACAAAATAAATCGGGGGGGCTACACTAACCCAGCTTGTAATGATACACCTCAGGAAGTACCGCCATGGCTAACAGAGGATAGACTTAGAACTAAACTAGAGAAAATTAACAAATAAAATAAATCTCCGGGACCAGATGGATTGCACCCGAGGGTACTTAAGGAACTCAGCCAGGTGATAGCCAGACCATTATTCTTGATCTTTAAGGATAGTAAGCCAGGTGATAGCCAGACCATTATTCTTGATCTTTAAGGATAGTCTATAGATGGGTATGGTGCCAGCTAATTGGAAAAAAGCCAACGTGGTACCAATATTTAAAAAAGGGCCGAGATATATCCCGGGTAACTATAGGCCGGTCAGCCTAACATCAGTAGTCTGCAAGATTTTGGAGGGAATGTTAAGGGACTATATACAAGACTTTAGTAATGAAAACTATTAGTAGTAATCAGCATGGAGGGTCTAGAGGAGGGGATATCCAGCACAATCTCGGTATTTGCGGATGATACTAAACTAAGCATGCCAATATCTTCTATGCAGGATGTGGAAACCTTACAAGCAGACCTGAACAAAATAATGGGGTGGGCAACTACATGGCAGATGAGGTTTAATGTTGAAAAATGTAAAGTAATGCACTTGGGTGTCAGAAACACGAAAGCAAGCTACTCACTAGGGGGGAACCTCTGGGTGAATCCAAGATGGAAAAGGACCTGGGGGTACTAGTGGACAACTGGCTTGGCAATGGCATGCAATGCCAAGCCGCTGCAAGCAAAGTCAACAAAATACTGGCATGTATAAAAAAGGGGATTCACTCCAGAAATAGATTATTCTCCCACTCTACAAGACTAGCCCGGCCACATCTGGAGTATTTCGTCCAGTTCTGGGCACCGGTCCTCAGAAAGGATGTGCTGGAACTGGAGAGAGCCCAGAGAAGGGTAACAATAATTAGGGGAATGGAGGACACCAGCTATGAGGAAAGACTACAAGCACTGAACTTATTCTCTCTGGAGAAGAGACGCTTGAGAGGGGATAGGATATCAATGTACAAATACTGTACTGGTGATGACCCCAGCATAAGGAACAAACTTTTCAGAGAAAAGTGAATACAATAAGACGCATGGCCACTCACTAAAACTAGAGGAAAAACGGTTTAACCTTAAAATACGCAAGGGGTTCTTTACTGTCAGAGCAGTAAGGATGTGGAATTCTCTTCCACAAGCAGTGGTATCAGCAGGGAGCATCCATAGTTTCAAAAAAATTTAGATGGGCACCTTAAAGACCACAACATAAAGGGGCATAAAATGTACGGTTAACAGCAAACACACACACACATCATAGGTTGAACTGGATGGACTGAGGTCTTTTTTAGCCTCACAAACTATGTAAAGTAGCGAGTGTACAGCTTGTATAACAGTGTAAATTTGCTGTCCCCTCAAAATACTGAAAACAGCCATTATTGTCTAAACTACAGGCAACAAAAGTGAGTATACCCCTAAGTGAAAATGTCCAAATTGGGCCCAATTAGCCATTTTCCCTCCCCGATTTCATGGGACTCGTTACTGTTACAAGGTCTCAGGTTTGAATGGGAGGCAGGTGTGTTAAATTTGGTATTATCGCTCACTCTCTCATACTGGTCACAGGAAGTTCAACATGGCACCTCAAGTCAAAGAACTGAGGATCTGAATAAAAAAATTGTTGCTCTACATAAAGATGGCCTAGGCTATAAAGAAGATTGCCAGGACCCTGAAACTGAGCTGCAGCACAGTGGTCAAGACCATACAGCGGTTTAACAGGACAGGTTCTACTCAGAATAGTGCACGTGCTCAGCGTCATATGCAGAGGTTGTCTTTGGGAAATAAGACATAGGAGTGCTGCCAGCATTGCTGCAGAGGTTGAAGGGGTGGGGTGTCAGCCTGTCAGTGCTCAGACCATATGCCACACACTGCATCAAAATTGGTCTGCATGGCTGTCGTCCTAGAAGGAAGCCTCTTCTAAAGATGATGCACAAGAAAACAGTTTGATGAAGACAAGCATACTTAGAACATGGATGGCTGGAGCCATGTCCTGTAGTCTGATGAGCCCAAGATAACCTTATTTGGTTCAGGTGTCATGTGTGTGTGTGTGGCGGCAACTAGGTGAGGAGTACAAAGACAAGTGTCTTGCCTACAGTCAAGCATGGTGGTGGGAGTGTCATGGTCTGGGGCTGCATGAGTGCTGCCGGTGTTCTATCAAATAATGGCGGCACTGGGGAGCTACAGTTCATTAAGGTAACCATGAATGCCAACATGTACTGTGACATACTGAAGCTGAGCATGATCCCCCTCCCTTCAGAGACTGGGCCGAAGGGCAGTATTCCAACAAAGACTTAAAACACACCTCCAAGACGACCACTGCCTGAGGGTAAAGGTGATGGACTGACCAAGGATGTCTACAGATATAAACCCTATTGAGCCTCTGTGGGGCATCCTGAAATGGAAGGTAGAGAAGCGCAAGGTCTCCAACATCCACCAGCTCCATGATGTCATGGAGGACTCCAGTGGCAACCTGTAAAGCTCTGGTGAACTTCCATGCCAAAAAGGGTTAAGGTAGTGCTTAAAAAAAATGGTAACCATCCAAAATATTGACAGTTTGTGCCAAATTTGGGCATTTTTACTTAGGTGTACTCACTTCCAGCGGTTTAGACATTAATGGCTGTGTGTTGAGTTATTCTGAAGGGGACGAAAAATTTACACCGTTATACAAGCTGTGAACCCACTACTTTACATTGTAGCAAAAGTGTAATTTCTTCAGTGTTGTCACATGAAGAGATAGAAAGATAGATAGATGGGGGGGGGGGGGGGAGAGAGAGGGTGAGAGGGGGGGGGGAGGAGGAGAGAGAGGGTGAGAGGGGGGGGGGGGAGGAGGAGAGAGAGGGTGAGGGGGGGGGGGAGGAGGAGAGAGAGGGTGAGAGGGGGGGGGGAGGAGGAGAGAGAGGGTGAGAGGGGGGGGGGAGGAGGAGAGAGAGGGTGAGAGGGGGGGGAGGAGGAGAGAGAGGGTGAGAGTGATGGGGGGGAGAGAGAGGGTGAGAGTGATGGGGGGGAGAGAGGGTGAGAGTGATGGGGGGGAGAGAGGGTGAGAGTGATGGGGGGGAGAGAGGGTGAGAGTGATGGGGGGGAGAGAGGGTGAGAGTGATGGGGGGGAGAGAGGGTGAGAGTGATGGGGGGGAGAGAGGGTGAGAGTGATGGGGGGGAGAGAGGGTGAGAGTGATGGGGGGGGAGAGAGGGTGAGAGTGATGGGGGGGGAGAGAGGGTGAGAGTGATGGGGGGGGTGAGAGTGATGGGGGGGGAGAGAGTGATGGGGGGGAGAGAGTGATGGGGGGGTGAGAGTGAGGGGGGGGGAGAGGGTGGGAGAGAGAGGGTGAGGGGTGGGAGAGAGAAGGTGAGGGGTGGGAGAGAGAAGGTGAGGGGTGGGAGAGAGAAGGTGAGGGGTGGGAGAGAGAAGGTGAGGGGTGGGAGAGAGAAGGTGAGGGGTGGGAGAGAGAAGGTGAGGGGTGGGAGAGAGAAGGTGAGGGGTGGGAGAGAGAAGGTGAGGGGTGGGAGAGGGAGAGAGAGGGTGAGGAAAGAGGGTGAGAGGAAAGAGGGCGAGGGGGGGGGGGAGAAAGAGGGCGAGGGGGGGGGGAGAAAGAGGGCGAGGGGGGGGGGAGAAAGAGGGCGAGGGGGGGGGAGAAAGAGGGCGAGGGGGGGAGAAAGAGGGCGAGGGGGGGGGGGGGAGAAAGAGGGCGAGGGGGGGGGGGAGAAAGAGGGCGAGGGGGGGGGAGAAAGAGGGCGAGGGGGGGGGAGAAAGAGGGCGAGGGGGGGGGAGAAAGAGGGCGAGGGGGGGGGAGAAAGAGGGCAAAGGGGGGGGGAGAAAGAGGGCAAAGGGGGGGGGGAGAAAGAGGGCAAAGGGGGGGGGAGAAAGAGGGCGAGGGGGGGGGGAGAAAGAGGGCGAGGGGGGGGGGAAGAGGGCGAGGGGGGGGGAAAGAGGGCGAGGGGGGGGGGGGAAAGAGGGCGAGGGGGGGGGGAAAGAGGGCGAGGGGGGGGGGGAAAGAGGGCGAGGGGGGGGGAAAGAGGGTGAGAATACACACACACACACACACACGGACACACGGACAGAATCCAGACCTTTTTTTTTAAAGCAATCTACTGAGCTGGACAGAACTAGCTCTTACTGTGAAGAAGCCTTTCCGTATTTGAAGATTAAAACTCCTTTCCTCCAGTCGTAGAGTGCCCCCTTGTCCTCTGTGATGACCTTATAGTGAACATCAAGTTCACTATATAGATTATGTATTAAGACAAGGAAATAATTTCAGAACTTTTTCTTAAACTATAGCCATTACCTCTACAACTCAATTGAAAAACAAACTGAATGTTTATTTTTCTTTGGGGGGGGGGGGGGTTTATTAAACCGAAACCAAAAACAAAATGTGGTTGCATAAGTGTACACACCCTCTTACAACTGGGGGAAGAAGCAATATTCTGAATTAGGAAATCGCATTCAAACTCATGTTAAATAGGAGTCAGTACACACCTCTGTCATGTATATTACTAGGGGCTAGCCATTACTGGTTGACCCAAACGTTGCCACATGAGGAGGTCAAATGCTCCCCTTGCAAAGTTTCATCCAGCCAGTAACAGCACTTTCTGTAGCAGGCCAACACTACTAAGCTCCGTTGAGCTGGCTATAAAGTCTCAGATCTCAACTATCAACTTAAAGCACATACACACTAGGGATCGACCGATTATCGGCAACACCGATATATTGGGGGCCGATATGCACTCTGATATATCGGAATCGGCCTCTGAAGCGGTCGATATTTTCGCGGCATCATGGCGCTGCACAAGTTCTGCCTTCTAAGACCGCCTCCCATGCCTTGGACACAGCAAACCAGCTACCCACCCCACAAGAGGGTTCTAGCCAGCCACCCACACTGCCAGGCGTCAGCCACCGACCCACACCAGGGTGCCAGCCAGCCACCCACACTGCCAGGCATCAGCCACCGACACACCAGGGTGCCAGCCAGCCACCCACACTGCCAGGCATCAGCCACCGACACACACCAGGGTGCCAGCCAGCCACCCACACTGCCAGGCATCAGCCACCGACACACACCAGGGTGCCAGCCAGCCACCAACACTGCCAGGCTTCAGCCACCGACCCACACCAGGGTGCCGGCCAGCCACCCACACTGCCAGGCGTCAGCCACCGACCCACACCAGGGTGCCAGCCACCCACAATGCCAGGTGTCAGCACCGATCCACACCAGGGTGCCAGCCAGCCACCCACACTGGCAGGCCTCAGTCACCTACCCAAAACAGGGTGCCAGCCAGCCTCCCACACTGCCAGGCGTCAGCCACCGACCCACAACAGGGTGCCAGCAAGCCACCCACAGAAGGGCAGGGTGCCAGGCCAGCAGCCAGCCATTGTTTTTACTTTTTTGTCTCTTACATATTGCAATGGAGATGGATGAGGACAGAAAAAGTAAAAGTGTGGTCTGGGACTATTTCTTGTCTCAACCATCTCCAGAAAAAGCATCAGTGTGCAACACATGCACAAGCAATATAAGCATGGGATCAGTAACTGCAAAAAACAAAAATATGTCAAATCTTTGGGCCCATCTAAGTGTTCATCATAATCAATTCTATCATGCAGCACAGAAAAAACAAAATGAATATCAATGCAATTTTGAAATACCTCATTCACTATCCCAGGCAACAATAACAGATATGTTTGTGAAAAAACAGAGGTCACTGTCTAGATTCAGATGGAAGATCCCAACTGCTGGACAGAGTAATCACAGATGATTGTCACTGACAACCAGCCATTTACAATGGTGTCTGACTCAGGATTTAAGTGGTTGATGTCCATACTTAAGCCACGCTACACACTGAAGAGTGAAAAGTATTATCGAACCGAAATGCTGCGAAAGATTCACCAAAAGGTCGTTGACAAAGTAAAGGCTATGCTGCAACCAGAGAATGCTGGCAACTAGCTCTCATTCATGACTGACTGCTGGTCGTCAGGACAAACAAAGTTACTAATGATTCTTACATGCCACTTCATTGACAGCGGATGGAAAAAAGGCAATTGGCGTTGAATACAAAAGTGATGCAAGGATCCCACACTGAGTACAGTAGAGAAATGTTTGTAGGCATGCTTGAAGACTGGAGAATCAACAAAGACAGAGTGATGCTTGTGCTACTTCGAGACAGTGGAGCAAACATACGGAAAGCAATGAGGCTTGCTGATATGTCAGACATCCATGTCATGGCACACAAAACACCCTCTAACTTTCAAATGATAGTCTGTCAAACCAAAGAGCTTTGATATATGTTTTGAGAAGCATGAAGAGATTAAAAAATGTTGTGCTTGCAAGTCTTTTGAATCCTCAATACAAGAACCATGCTTTCTCTTCTGATGATGTATTGGCTAAAGAAAACAATGGCTGACAGAAGATATTCAACAGGAGGTTCCTGCCAAAAAGACAAGTCCAGAACACCATTTTTATAATCTGAAAGAGCAGCATGCTGCAAAAACAGAAAAATGTCCAAAAATACAACGAACAGAAGAGAATCATCTTCATTGTTGTCAAATTGATCAGGACATTTTCAGTGTTTTATTGGAGCCTCATGCGGAGGATTCAATTTCTTCTGAATCTGCAATAATGAGCTTGGATGATGAAATTCATCTCTATTTGAAGGAACCAGTAATTGACAGAAGAAGTGATCCTCTTCAGTGGTGGAAAGGAAATGAGGCACGCTACAACAGACTTGCTTCACATGCTAGAAGATACCTTTCTCTCTGCTCTTCTGTCGTCCTCTCCTCCTAAACATGTTAATAAAGTGGCAGCATTATATGAACAAAACAGAAGCCGTTTAACAGGTGACCATGGACATGATGTTCCGCTTTCTGCAGTATAATATTGTTCTACTTAACTGGGAGTATTGAAAAGTGTAGTAGTAGCATCCACTCCAATCTACTGTCTAGCGGTTTCCTAGCTTTTTTTCTAGCAGTTTTGCACTGACTGCACTGCAGTAGCGATTTTAAATTATTGCAGTGAGTGCACTACTGCAGCAGTTTATTATGCATTAATGCACAAATGTGAAACTGATGTCCCTGCAAGTGCTCTTTTCCCTATCAGTTTTAATGCAGTTAAGGTGTAAAGAACAAGCCCTTAATGTTTAAAATGTTACTAAATAAAGATTAACATGTTCAGTAACAGATTTGTGTTGAAATTTGTGTGCATTTTGCAAAATTTTAAATGTATACAAATATCAGCAGATACCGATATGCGATCGCCAAAATATCGGTATCGGTAACGGAAAACAGTTATCGGTCGATCACTAATACACACCTTTTGAAACCACATGTGTATCATTAAACCGTCATTTTTCTTTTTTTTTTTTTCTTAAAAACAACAATGCAACGGCTTTGTGCAATGCTTTTGCACAGAGCAGCTCCGATCCTCCTCTGGGGTCCCCCGCCAGCACTCCAGGCCCCTCCTCTTCTGTGGGTGTCCCCACAGAAAGCCGCTTTCTATGGGGGCACCTGTGCATACTCGCTCTAGAGCCCTGCTGCTGCGTCCATTGACACAGACAGCAGGACTTGGCCCCCGCCTCCTGAGTCACAGCATTTAATTGACAGCACCAGGAGCCAATGGATCCAATCTGGCTCAGGTAAGAAAAAGAGAAGGGGGCAAGGGGCTAGCTGCAGCACAGAAGGTTTTTACCTTAAAAGTGTTACTAAACCCACAACAGTAAAATCAGTCTGTATATGTAGTAAAGCATGTTTGTTATACTCACTGTGGAACCTATTTACTAAGATAAATGCATTTCCATGTACTGAGGGATACGAGATATAGTGAATTCAGGGTCCTGGGTTTAGGAACACTTTAATGACAAATCATGGCTATAGTTATAGGAACATACCTATGCAAAATGTAAACTTTTGCTCCTGAAAGGTTTCCCCATTGTTCGGCCCCTTTCACACAGGCGCTGCGCCCGGACTCGGTTTTGCTCAGCGGGGATCGATCCTCCGATCCCCACTGAGCAGGCGGATGACAGCTCTGTGTCCGCTTACTTTGCGGAGATGGAGCTGTCAGAGCACCGCTCTCCTCTATGGGAGATTGGATGATAACAGACCGCCTGTCCATTTACATCCGATCCTCCAGAGTAATGGAAAATAGGGTTTTTATCCGTCCAGATGTTACGGACAGGATTGGATAACAGCGGAGAGGTCTCCGATGACATCCACTGCTCCATAGGGCTGCATGGAGCATCCGAATGCAGGTCAGCCTGAAAAACTGACAGGCAGGCCAGATCAGAAAGCCCATGTAAAAAGGGGCCTTAGCCCCTTCCATGCATACAAAAGAAATACATTGCAACATTGGTGCCAGCAATAGTTTTTACAATCCAATATAAGCTTTTAATGAAAAAACTGAATTTTTGTAAAATCGTACCTGTAAAATTCCAGGGTCCATCATGGCACTGCCGCACTGAGAACTTCGCGGCCAAAAGAAGAATCAGCTGATGCCAGAACGTCTACTTTGTAGAACTTGGAAAAAGTGTGCACCGACGACCAAGTCGCCGCCTTGCACACCTGGGCCACCGAGGCCCGATGCCAATAGGCCCAGGATGCACTCAAAGACCTGGTAGAGTGCGCCTTAACAGGGAAGGGCAGAACCCCTTCCTTCGAGTAAGCCTGCTCAATGGTCTGTCTGATCCATTTGGCAATAGTTGCTGCGGACGCAGCCATGCCCTTCCGAGATCCCTCAGGAAGGACAAAGAGGGAATCCGTCTTTCGAAAGGATTCCGTAGACAACAGTTAAACCCTGATCGCCCTGACAACGTCCAAGGAATGCAACGCAATCTCCTTTGGATGTTTTGGCTTCGTACAAAGCGAAGGCAGGACAATGTCCTCATTAAGGTGAAATTCAGAGATCACCTTGGGAAGGAAGGATGGGGGTGGTCTCAAAACCACCTTATCCTTGTGAATGATCAAGTAAGGGGAGCGGCAAGACAACGCCGCCAGCTCCGACACCCTGCGAGCCGAAGTGATCGCCACTAGAAAAGCAACCTTTTTTTCGACAGCAGAGGCAGCGATATCTCCCTGAGGTTTTCAAAGGAAGCACGCTGCAACGCGGACAGAACCAAGTTCAAGTCCCATGGAGGTAAAGGCTCCTTCCTGGGAGGAGCCAGATGTTGCACACCTTGAATGAAGGTGCGCACCAAGGAATGAGACGCCACAGGGCGTTGGAAAAGAACAGCCAGTGCAGACACCTGGCCCTTTATCGTGGCCAGCGCCAGGCGCTGATCCACTCCAGACTGGAGGAAAGCCAAAATTCGACACCGAGTAAGAATGAGGGGAGAACCCCCTGGACTCACACCAGGTGAAATAGGCTTTCCAGGTACGGTAATAGATCTTACCAGAGGAGGATTTCCTAGCCTTGATCAGGGTAGGGATAACCTCAGGGGATAGACCCTTGTCCTTCAAGACCTGGGTCTCAACAGCCAGGCCGTTAAAGCCAGCGACTGTGAAGCAGGATGGAAGATCGGACCTTGAGACAGGAGATCTTCCCGCAGAGGCAGACGCCACGGAGGCGCCACTGCCAGGTGAACAACGTCGGCGTACCAGGACCGGCGAGGCCAGTCAGGCGCCACCAGAATCACCATGTGTGGTACCGAGACCAATCTGCGGAGGAACCTGGATAGTAACTGAATCGGAGGAAAGGCGTACATCAGACGATACTGATGCCAAGGGGCCACCAACGCATCCGAGGCGTCCGCCAACGGATCGCGCGTACTCGCCACGAACCTTCCCACCTTTCGATTTAGCCGGGATGCGAACAGATCCACGTCTGGGGATCCCCACCTCGCACACAGCATCTGAAAGACCTCCGGGTGTAGGGACCATTCCCCCTGGTCCAGGGTCTGGCGGCTCAGATAGTCGGCCTGCCAATTTTCCACACCCGGAATGTGAACTGCCGAGATCGCCGGGACATGAGTCTCGGCCCAAGACAGAATATCGGTCACCTCCCGGGCCGCTCGAGCACTCCTGGTGCCCCCCTGGTGGTTGATGTAAGCCACCGCGGTAGCATTGTCCGTCTGTACGCGAACAGGCAGGCCCTGGAGACGGTCCGACCACTGGAAGAGACAGTTTTATCGCTCGTAGTTCCAGCACCTTTATCGGGAGGGAGGATTCCTCCTCCGACCAAGTGCCCTGGGCAGACAGGTTGCCCAGGACTCCACCCCAGCCCGACAGGCTGGCGTCCGTGGTAACCACTGTCCACACCAACGGGCGGAAGGACTTGCCCTCCGCCACCGACGGGGACAGGATCCACCACAGAAGAGCCAATCTGGTCTGGCGACTCAAGGAGACATCCAGATCCAAGGACTGAGGAAGTCTGTCCCACCTGGCCAGGATCTCCGTCTGGAGAGCCAGCGTGTGGAACTGGGCAAAGGGAATCGCCTCGAAGGCCGACACCATCAACCCCAGGCCCCGCATGCAGGTCCTGAGTGACGAGGACGGATTGTCCTTGAGGGACCCGAGTTCGTCCCGCAAAGTCCGGAGCTTGTCCTCCGGCAAGAATACCTTTGCCTGAGCAGAATCCAGAACCATTCCCAGATAGGGAAGGCGAAGTGACGGAGACAAAGCTGATTTTTGAACGTTGATGGTCCATCCGAACTCCTGGAGCGTCTGTACCGTAATGGACAGATCGCGCACAAGGTCCTGACTGGCACGCGATCTCAGAAGCAGATCGTCCAGGTACCCGAGGACCGCAATGCCCTGGGCCCGCAGCAGGCCCAGGACCGGTGCCAACACCTTTGTAAACACCTTGGGTGCCGAAGCGAGACCGAACGGTAACGCCACAAACTGGTAGTGGTCCTCTGCGATAGCGAACCGAAGGTACCGCTGATGACCCTCGAAAATGGGGATGTGCAGGTACGCATCCTTCAGATCTATCGAAGCCAGGAATTCTCCTGGACTCAAGGAGGCCACTACCGAACGGAGAGACTCCATTCGAAACTTCCGAACACGCACAAAGCGGTTCAGCGCTTTCAGGTCCAGAATAGGACGCACTTTGCCCTCCTTCCTGGGCACAGTGAACAGATTTGAATAAAACCCCCGAAACCTGTCCCGATGCGGCACCGGGACAATCACCCCCTGAGCAAGCAGGTCCTGCACCGCTTGATGCAAGTCCTGCAGACGCCCCCGAAGCAGATGGAGATTGGAGGGAAAGAATCTGTCCGCCGGCCTGGAAAGGAATTCGATCTTGTAACCTGATCGAATGATTTCCTGGACCCACCTGTCCGAAATCCGGAGCAGCCAAGGCTGGAGGAAACCGCGCAAACGTCCCCCCACCCCTGAAATGGGTGAGGGCGCCCCTTCAGGCAGAGGCCGAACCGGCATTGCTTCTGCTTACCCGCCCAGGGTTTCTTCTGGTTGCCCTGGGCCTTGCCCTTGGGTTGGTTCCAAAAGGCACGAAAGGACCCCTGATTGGATCTAGGCGCAGAACCCCGCTTGCCTCGGAAAGACTTGTTCTTCGGGTTCTGGGGCAGCATAGTGCTCTTGCCCCCCCCTGACACCAGCTCTTCAGCCATATCAGTCGCCGGTTAAGTACCGCGACACTCGAGAGGCGAGCCACAAAGGGGGCCTCATTTAAGGCTGCATCACACAAATACATGACTCCTTGGTGGATCTGATCCACCATTTCCAGTCGGGCAGGCGGCACATCAGACACGAGATTGCTTCTAAGCATCTTAGTCCAATCAGCCACTGCCTGAGCCACCAGAACGGACGCGAAAACTGTTTGGAGCAACGAACCCGCCACCGTATAGGAATGGCGGGCTAGAGACTCCAACCGCCGGTCCGTGGGATCCGGGAAAACCGGGGTATCCTCAGTAGGAACCAAGGTAGCCTTGTTCAGCACGGCCACAGTGTGATCTACCTGTGGAGGCACACACCATCGCGATTCCGTAGCCGGCGCAAAAGGATAAAGCAATTTGAACCGACTAGGTACCAGGAATGGACGTTTTAACGTGCGCCACATTTCATTAACAGTGTAATGAAATTGAGCTGGGCAGGGAAAAACCTGCGCAGACTTGCGGGTCCTGTGCGTCCCAAACGAGGACAACGCCCGGAGGACAGGGCTCATCCTCTAAATGCAAGGTTTCCTTAACAGAAACAATTAACTCATCCATGGTCGCCCGTTCTTCAGGTGACCCTGGGGAGGATGTATCAACACCCTCCATTTCAGCCTACCCCTCAGACCCCGGGGGGTCTAAGGATGAGCGGGACCCTGAAAAAGGGCATGCTCGCAGCAGCAGCAGCCATATCCCCATCTGAATCAGAAGAGAGAGACAACATGGGCCTCTTTCTCGCAGCCCGTTCAGACATCAGCATTTCCATATTTGCCACCAAAGTCGCAACTACAGCAGCCAGATCAGGTCGCAGCGGGGCCACAGGAGAACTGGGGCCCCCCACTAAAGCTGGAGGAAACTTGCTTTCCTGAGAATCCATTGCTCAAGTTATCAAAAAAACAAACTACAGTGCAAAAAACAGTGTACTGTCCCCTTAATAGCGCTGTGGAGTGCGCAGCCCACCGCTACTGTCACAGCTATGAAAGACCCCCAAAGGAGAAAAGAAACTGAGCCAGAAGCAATATACAGAGGGAGATTGAGAGAGATAACCTGCAGAGCCCGCAGAGCATTGCTACCAGTGTCCTTGCTGCTGGAGAGGGCTGGACTATAAGCCAGACCCCAGGGAAAATGGCTGCCCCATAGGGATGCATTGGAGGCTACACCAAAATGGCCGCCGACATGCGGCCGAACCGATCGTTCCACCGCCCACAAAATGGCGGCGGATGGCGCCAAAATGACAAGCATGATCGCCCCAGAGGAGCTATACATGTGTGCCCACAGTAAAGATGGCGGACCACGCAAAAATGCACCGCTGCGGTCGCCGCACAAACGTCTGCACCCCCAACATGCACCTAAGGTGACACAGGGACAGGGACCGCCAAGGCAACATACAGGTCTGCACAAACGAACCCCGCAGGGATCGCACAGGGAGTCACACAGGCACAGGCACAGGGAACATACAGCAACACAGACTGTCACCCCAAACAGAAGCCCCACACAGAAAAGTACTTACCTGTACCAGATGGCGTGGGGAGAACGGAAAACCTCTGTCCTCATCTGACAGGGACATGACACTGCAGCACCGCAGACGAGGCCTGTGAGGTAGCCACCTCACGGCTGCATCCCTGCAGCGAACAGGGATGGGTCGTACGTAAAGCCAGGGCGAACCATAGCTGAACGCTCGATGGAGGGCTGGGGGTCCATCTGACCCTTGTGCTCTGGAGAACCAGGGCGGCCAGTCCGAATCCCAGCACCGCATGATCCATCTTCATCCGAAGAGAAGACTAACACTAGAAGCTGACAAAATAAGCAGCTAGTAAAGTAAGCGAAAAACTGACATTTTCAAAAGAAAATCAAATAAAAGATTAGGAAGGCTGAGACTGAAGCCCCAGCACAAGGGAAGCCTGACTATTCCTGACGCTAGGCAAATTAAAACTGAGTTGGAAGTGGTGATGCAGGGGGGGTATTGACCGGATGGGACAGCCCCCCATGGGTGTGTATATGCTAATGCTTTTTGTCTTTGGACTAAGTCTATATGCCTAGCTATTCCTACGGATAGGAAGACAATACCCAACAGTGAGGACTTAGAGGAGGCAGCGACTGTCGGAGGACGTAAGAGAAATATCGTTTTAAAGTTCTGACTTCTGCTTGTCTGCTAGCCACCTCTTTCCAGAACTTTCTGGATTCAATGCATGTTTTGCAGCTTCTCCTTTGTTTACTTTCAACTTGTAAGGACTGCATACCCTATGGTACCCTGCTGCCTACAAGCAAGGATTCCTGTAACGACTCTGCCTCCTAAAACTCCTTCCCTCAGCATCTGGGTAGTTCAATAGAACATGGCAGAATAATGAACCCACATAACTTCCTGTAAAACCTGACATCAGCACACTGAGGAATTTCCTCGACCGACAGAACCGTGCATGCGCATCGCAAAATAAGACGAACACTTACGAAATTTACGTTTAACCACTTGTGGACCGGAAGTGCTTGCCCCCTTAATGACAAAGCCATTTTTGCAATTTGGCACTGCGTTATTTTAACAGGCAATCGCGCGGTCGTGCGACGCTGTACCTAAATAAAATTGATGTCCTTTTTTCCCCACAAGTACCGTATATACTCGAATATAAGCCGACTTTTTACAGCACTTTTTTTGCTGAAAAAGCACCCCCCTTGGCTTATACTCGAGTGAGAAAAAAAAAATTGAAAATGGGGGCAATGTCTGGAATGACCGGAATGAGTAAGAATCTCCCCCTGCCCCCCCGCATCCGCCGCCGTTTTGGAATAATATGCCCGAATAACATGCCCTTAGCTCGGCTCCTCTGTGGCAGAAGAACGGAGGAGATTGAGTCAGTGGATGAGCTTAGCCGGTCTGCACGGTGCACGTCCCATGGGGGGAGGAGCCAGTGCTGGCGGCCGTGCTGCTGAAGTGAGCTGCCCAGGCTGCAGTAGACACTGAAGGAACCCAAACCCCTGCATGACAAGCATGACCACTCCAGCATTTCAAGGTTTTTGAACTTTTAATATATTTTGTAATTTATTTTATATATTTTTATTAATTTAATATCTTTATGGGTGACCTGGGTTGGGGGGGGGGGGGGGGGAGTTTGGAGATGAAGGCCTAATGTGGGTTGAAGGCCTAATGTGGGTTGAGGGGGGGAGGGGGGTATGGAGGTGAAGGCCTAATGTGAGTTGAGGGTCGGTTGAGGGGGTTTGAGGGGGAGGGGGGGGGAGGTGAAGGCCTAATGTACTGTGTAATGTACTGTAATGTGCTGTAAACATTTAACCTACTGATGCTTCAGTGTAATTTTATTGGTATCCATTTTTATTTTCAAAATTTACCAGTAGCTTCTGTATTTCCCACCCTAGGCTTATACTCGAGTCAATACGTTTTACCACATTTTGTGGTAAAATTAGGGGCCTCGGCTTATATTCGGGTCGACTTATACTCGAGTATATACGGTAGCTTTCCTTTGGCGGTATTTGATCACCTGTATGAATTTTAATTTTTTTTTTTTTCGCGAAAAAAAGGGGCGACAATTCTGAAAATAAATACTAAATGGATACTCCAACTTAATAGAACTATGCACAATAGGCAGGAATAAATGCTGGTTAACGCTGAGTAACGCTAAATAAATTGAGTTGAGCTAGTCCCGGCTAGGCCGCTGGTTTCAGTTTGTCACAAGCTGTGACGCAGAACTGAAGGAATTTTCTGAGGTAACCTGTACTCTACTGCTGAACAACTTCAGGGCCCTCCCTGGCACCCCTTTTGTTCCTAATCTTCGGGGTTCACTACACGGCACCCCCTTTACTATACAGGGTTCATACACATTTTTACCAATAAAATTCCATGACTTTTCCATGACTTCACGTAAATATTCATGACCTAAAGTTTCATGAAGTGTCTATGTATACATGTTAAATAAGAAGAAAATCCATGTCACACCGAGCATATTTTTACTAAAATAAATGACAATCTTTGTAGTGTACAGTACCTCTACAGTTAGGGTTTCGTTTCTGGATACAGCGCGACTCAAAATGGTCCCTTGTTTTACAGTGGATGAGATGGAAGCACCACTGCCGCAGCTGGAAAGGGGGTCACTTCAGGCGCATACTCTGATGTATGGGGGACTCTGGTGACCAGAGACCACTTTCCACAGAGTGAATGCACTAAGGAAGGGAGGGGGGGTCCTGATATAAGGAGGAACCTTTATAACAGTGCCCCCTTACATCAGTGACCCCCCCCTCAGACTGGCTGGGCAGCACCGTCACTGACCTCCTCTTAGGTGCACAATGCTCTGGTTTTATCCTGTAGTCTCCTCTCCCCAGTCCACACATGTCTGACTTCTCCTGTGATCCCCATCCCGACAGCACTCCCACTTTTGACTCCTCTCCAGACCCCCTCAGAGACTGCAGACATGATAGAAGAGATGGTTAGAGGCTGTGGACATGGTACAGGAGGTGGCCAGAGGCTGTGGACATGGTACAGGAGATTTTCAAAGGCTGTGGACATGGTACAGGAGGTGGTTAGAGGCTACGGACATGATACAGGAGGTGGTCAAAGGCTGTGGACATGGTACAGGAGGTGGTCAAAGGCTGTGGACATGGTACAGGAGGTGGTCAAAGGCTGTGGACATGGTACAGGAGGTGGTCAAAGGCTGTGGACATGGTACAGGAGGTGGTTAGATGCTGCGGACATGGTACAGGAGGTGGTCAAAGGCTGCAGACATTGTACAGGAGATGGTCAAAGGCTGCGGACATGGTAGAAGAGATGGTCAGACACTGCGGACATGGTTGAGGGGATGGTCAGAGACTGCGGACATGGTGGAAGAGATGGTCAGAGACTGCGGACATGATAGAAGATAGAAGAGCACTAGGGGGGGCCAGAGAGCACAGGGGAAGCAGAGAGCACTGGAGGAGCTGAAGGGCATGGGGGGGGGGAATAGAGAGAATTAAGGGGGGGTTGGAAAGCATTGCAGGGGAGTTAGAAGGCGCAGGGGAGTGGAGAGCACTGGGGGGGGGCAGGCAGGGAAAACCAGGGGGATGGAGAGGACAGAGGGAAAGGGGAAACTGGAGAGCACTGGGGGGGAACAGGAAATCACTGAGGGGGGAACCAGGGAGCACAGGGGGATGGAGAGCACTGGGGGAGCCAGAATAAGAGCACGGAGGGGGCTAAAAGAGCACCGAAACCGAAAATGACTTTTTTCCCCCAAAATATTTTTAAAATAGTAGGCAAGGTTAATTACCCATGGTATTTGTATTATGCAGCATGAGGGGGGTTAATGTATTGCCACTGGTCACTGATGCATTAGTGACCGACCAGTGGCAGTTAATTAACCCCTTTCTGCTGCATTAGTGGCACCAGTGTCAGTGTTAATTAACACTGGTTGCACTGACACTGATACTGGTTGCACTAATGCAGCTCACTGATATTGAATTAATAGATACTGAATTAATAATTATAATTAATAATGAAAAGATACTGAATTAATAAAAGTTTGTAATCAACAGCATAAACAACCTGTCATCCCTGCACATTAACCATTGGAGCCAATAGCTCACCAATCCAATTATTACAGCACTGGATGGGTTAATTAATCTGGGATGTGTGTGTGTCTATGTGTGTGGGGGGAGGCTTAATTATTTCTGCAATCGTATTTTTCTTTTTAAGGGGAAAAAGATGGAGGGGTAATATTGATTTGGAGGTAACTTTTAATATGTCTATTAGGCTGCTGCTTGATAATAAAAGAGAGAGAATGAGAGAGAGAGAGAGAGAGAGAGAGAGAGAATACCTTCTGCAGCACGGGAGAGAAGCAGTCAGCTTCCACATTCCACAGCACAATCCACAGCACGGGAAAGAAGCAGTCAGCTTCCACATTCCACAGCACGGGAGAGAAGCAGTCAGCTTCCACATTCTACAGCACATTCCACAGCACGGGAGAGAAGCAGTCAGCTTCCACATTCCACAGCACATTCCACAGCACGGGAGAGAAGCAGTCAGCTTCCACATTCCACAGCACATTTCACAGCACATTCCACAGCACGGGAGAGAAGCAGTCAGCTTCTACATTCCACAGCACATTTCACAGCACATTCCACACCACGGGAATGAAGCAGTCAGCTTCTACATTCCACAGCACGGGAGAGAAGCAGTCAGCTTCTACATTCCACAGCATGGGAGAGAAGCAGTCAGCTTCTACATTCCACAGCACATCCCGGTGCACCACTAGTCCAATCCCATCCCCCTCCTATCCAGCACAGGAGACTCCTCAGGCACTCTCACTGACCTTCTTCCTGCCGCTGCCTTCTTTACACGGAGATGCGGGCGGGCGGCCTGACACCCCCCAGTGTCCCTGAGAGCGGGACAGTAAATGCATGATTTCTCAGTTTCAGGTTTCAGCGGATCAATCCGCCGCAGAGTTCCCAGCCTGTCACGGTCTATTCATTTTGAAGAGGCCAGTGATCAGGCTTCAGCTGTGCGCTGCGGCAGATTAATCCACCTAAACCCGAAACAGAGAAAATAGTCCACTTACTGTCCCCGCTCCCACAGAATACAGGGGGCTCAGAGACAAAATTAAATAGTTGCACAACACTTTTCCATGACTTTTCCAAAACTTAGCAAGTTTACTCATTTTCCAGGACTTTTCCAGGCCTGGAAAGTGTCATGTCAAAATCCCATGACTTTTCCAGGATTTTCATGACCGTATGAACCCTGACTATAACACTGAGTGAGCTGGCTCCTTGATCCCCTGACTTCTCTGGAGTGGTCCCCTCTTACTTAGGCAGATCCTTTAGTACACACGATACCGCTTTTCCCAAAGTCCTCTGCCCAACAGCTCCACTGGTAAGCACACTGGATCCTCTGCAGCCCAGCTCCACTCCTGGTCCCTAGGATGACTGCCCGGACCACCTTCCTCACTCTGCAGGAGGAGAGACAGCCGCCCACCGCCTCCTGGGACTTTGCTCCCACCAAAAGCCACCCTGCCTCATGCACTCCCCACTTTTATCACCAATCCCATCATGCACCTCTCCAGGTTTCAACCCACTGGGACAGTGGGTTGACATGCTTGTGCATCATTGGACCGGTTTCTTCCACTGTCCAACAGGCCTCTCCATTGGACACAGTGGGGACACTCCCTCAGACCAGATGAATACACACTGAGCACAGAGCAGGCCTAACTAAAGATCAGGCTCCCTTGATAAGCAGCAGAAGCATTAGATGCCTTTACCTAGCACCTGTCTAGGAGGGTGCTACAAAAAAAAAATTAGTGTTTCTCTCATTGACTAATCTACCACGTTGTCATTATTGGATTTTAAAAATTGTAAATTTGATGTGCAATAAACTTGTATCTTTTTTACAATTTGGCATGTGTCTCTTTAAAAGTCCCATGTGCCATTCCCTCGCCGTTTTTGTGTACACAAATTTGGGACCGAGACACCTACATCAGCGTTTTCTTCTTGGATCTGTCTCTGTGTGTAATTATATATATATATATATATATATATATATATATATATATATATATATATATATATATATATACACACATACATACACACACACATACATATATATATATATATATATATACACACATACACATACGTAGAATAGAATTATGGGGGGGGGCGTGGCTTGCGTCAGCATGGCTGGACATGTTTGAGAGGAGCTCAGTCGGCCGCTCACAGAATCAGCCATCATACTGCATATAAGCCGCTCTCTCTCACCAAAGTAACCCGCTGTGACACCCGCTCATTCTGGGAGCGTGTCCAGTCATCAGCCAAGCCGGATGCATAGCGGGAGAGCCCCCGGAGCCATCAACCTCAATCCTCTACCATGCACCGTATTGGAGCCCGACTAAGGCCTTTTCAGACCTCCACTAGCTACAGAGGGCCCTGCTGCTGCTATATTGGGCCATCGTTTTGGTGCACAAGTCCGGATCAAGGCGCCTGGGAGACCGCGGCCTACTCGGGCCTCCGCCGCTATTGGACCCTTCCGGCCTACTGCATCTGCCGCCTGGAGCCAGGTAGGAGACAGCCAGACCCCCACAGAGACGTCCCGTCCCGAGCACCTACCTGCCATCTGTCCGCAGCTCTGTCTTTGGGAGTCCTCTGGCTGCCTGGGCTTTTTCTCCACCCGCGGCCGGCTGCCATTTTGCCCGCACTAATGCCCACGCGGACGCAGATCGCCCTCTCCAGTATCCATCCAGGGAGAGACCACCGGCCCTGCCTTGTCTCCAGCCTGCCCGGGACTTAGTAAAGGTGATCCAGGTTAGAGGCAGAGTTGCAGGGAATGAACTAACACCGTGGCCTGTGTGTCCCCCAGGTGTCATTCTAGGCAGGACCTGTGACCCCATATGCAACTCCTCTACACTATACCCTTATAAGCGAGATACATGCAACTTCAGCAGAACCCACCTTTGCTTTGTGAACTGCCTGGTTTTCCACACAGACTGTCTCAATCACTTCTGCATTTACTGTGCTGCCTGCAGATCGTTGCACCTGCCCACAAACACTGCAGCCCACTGTTGGTGCTCCAATTTTCAATAAGTGCACACTCTGCTCATACTAACACTCTTTGCCTGGTGAACAACTATCTACTCTGTGTGCTTTGCTATTCCTGTTTAATTTTCCATATACCTGGACTATGTGCATTATGCTATGATGTGACATCCTTTCAGATAAACCCACCGGATTTCTTGTAACGTAATATGCATGGGGAGAATATAGACAAATGGACTTTATTGGCACTAACACTCGGACACTAATGTCATAAAATGGAATATTTTAATTTTGAAATAATTAAAAAACATGTATATACAATGTATGTGTCACCACAAGTGTAGAACATAGAGACAAACAAAAATCAAGTATAAAACACGCAATTCAAAAGGCACATATATTCCAAATTGCCGAAGCCTCTATCACCGCCTTGTGGACAAAGATTACCATACTTTAACTTGTATAGATTAAAGATGCTAGAATGACCCTCTGGCTATTTCTAATGTAGAAAATTAAAGCTCTTTAAGCGAATCCAGCGGCGGTGAGAATGAAGAGGCTCGGTATTGAATACTGTATTCCAGTCACGGACAAACTCTACATGTTTCGCGCTGTTGGCGCTTCTTCAGGAGTTTAAATAGGGGCTGAAACAGTTCTACAACGATATATAAAAAAGAAGCATTTAGGATTTATACATATCAGGGTATATATATATATGTACATGCGTGTATACCTTCCTGAGACACATGGAAGGAGAACAGAACATAAAAAATATCAATATCACATCAACATTATCAATAGCATAACCCATCTAATTGAGTTTAGCCACGTTTTTTTGTTATCTTACCAAAGTAGCAGTGTTAATAACACAGTGTATAGAGACACTGTTCTCTATTGCAAGGATGCCGATGCCTATGGTCATGGAGCAGACACGAGGGCGAAGATCCAAAATTACGTGCCAGAAGACCATAGGCGTCGGCATCCTTGCAATAGAGAACAGTGTCTCTATACACTGTGTTATTAACACTGCTACTTTGGTAAGATAACAAAAAAACGTGGCTAAACTCAATTAGATGGGTTATGCTATTGATAATGTTGATGTGATATTGATATTTTTTATGTTCTGTTCTCCTTCCATGTGTCTCAGGAAGGTATACACGCATGTACATATATATATACCCTGATATGTATAAATCCTAAATGCTTCTTTTTTATATATCTATGTAGAACTGTTTCAGCCCCTATTTAAACTCCTGAAGACGCGCCAACAGCGCGAAACATGTAGAGTTTGTCCGTGACTGGAATACAGTATTCAATACCGAGCCTCTTCATTCTCACCGCCGATGGATTCGCTTAAAGAGCTTTAATTTTCTACATTAGAAATAGCCAGAGGGTCATTCTAGCATCTTTAATCTATACAAGTTAAAGTATGGTAATCTTTGTCCACAAGGCGGTGATAGAGGCTTCGGCAATTTGGAATATATGTGCCTTTTGAATTGCGTGTTTTATACTTGATTTTTGTTTATGTCTCTAGGTTCTACACTTGTGGTGACACATACATTGTATATACATGTTTTTTAATTATTTCAAAATAAAATATTCCGTTTTATGACATTAGTGTCCGAGTGTTAGTGCCAATAAAGTCCATTTGTCTATATTCTCCCCATGCATATTTTGATTAGGACGTGGCACATGCTATTTCTAAGTGTCCACAGTGTCATCCTGTGCTGACATCTTTTCTCTCTCTTTTGACAATATTCTTGTAACGTAAACAGGATCACAGTATTCCTATATTGTAATTTCTACCCCTGCAGCCATGAGTAAGGATCGCTCCTCTAAATCCGCGGAATGCCTGAAGGAATTTGCCTGCATGGAGAAGCAGGATGGCCGTGGCCCTCCTTTGACACGGAGCAGCAGCGTGGTGGCGGGAGAGCCTGTGAAACCCAGAGGCTCCATGGCTGAGAAACCGGGTAAGCTTACCCTAGAGCAGGTGAACTCAGCTTCTAGAGGCCATTACTGCCTGAAATACTTCTGACAGGCAAGATGGAGGAGATTATGGTGGACATTGGCCTCATGCGCCATGACATGCAGAGGGTACAGGAGCAGGTGACAGACTGAATGGAGAATCTCCTCCATTGAAGATGACTTTTCCCCTTTCCCTGCTCGGGTGTCTGCTGCAGAAAGAAACAAATACCCAGGAGACTTTGAGGCCTGGTTTAAAGCTACTTTTCCTGATACCCAGTTTTTGTCTGCCTTTGCGGTTGAGCGGGTGCACCAGGTCCCTGCCAAGCCACCTATACCTGCAGCTGCCCCCCCCCCCCCCGGCCTTTACTGGCTTGCTTATTGAACTGTAGAGACCGTGACCTGATCCTTTCACAAAGCCTGCCAGAAAGGGCAGCTGCGATCTGAAAATGCCAACATCTCCATCTTCCCTGACTTCTCCATTGAACTGCAGAAGCACAGAGCCACATTCACTGAGATCACGAGGAAGTTGAGGGAGAACAGGACCATATACTCGATGTCCTACCCAGCTCGCCTGCGAGTGATTGATGGCGGTCGTGTCCTTTTCTTCAACACCCCAGATGCTGCCCAAGAGTGGTTCAACATGAAGGGAAGACCGCCATGATTTCCTGCTCCTGCCCTAGAAGTCCACCTGTGATTGAAGTGCCTACTGTTCCCAACCCGATGTGCCTGGAGTGTTTGCCTTCTCTCCCCCCCCTTTTTTTTTGGGGGGGGGGGCTTTTTCATTTGGTTTGTTAAGCAGCTAATGTGTCCGAGTACTACTGTTAGACTTTGCTGCTCTCTGCTGGTAAACTTTTGGAACTTAATCTGTGCTTTGCATTAGCCTTTGGTTAAATGGAGAACTTCGTATCCTCTTTTGTGCCTGCAGAAAAACGCACTATCCACAATTGTTCTCCACTCTCCTGGTCACACTTCGGAACTCCTCCAGTGATTCTACACATCTTTTTATGGCCTGAGGGCGTACTAACTGAAAGGAAGAATTTTCTTTTCTTCCCCCCCCCCCTTTGTTTTGCTGCGGATTCCATTTGCCTGTTTTTTTATTTCACCCCTCCCCCCCCTTTTTTTATTTATTTTTTCCTCCTATTTTTATGATATAGGTCGTTGGCTCCACGTTTCAGTCACGGGCTGGTGCTGTCACTGTATATTTCTGTTTATGAGAGCTCTGAGCCGGCCGGCTCCACGAATTGCCCTCACATATGCTGTGGCATTGTGTGGGCAATGCCCCATTGAAACCGTTCCCTTTATTATTGTCAGTTTACATTTCTCAGCATACTTTGCTTTGTAGCCCGGAGTTCCGGGTCCTTTTTATTAACTTTCTCTTACAGGTACATCTACATTTCCATGACTATGCTGATCCACACGGTACTATTACTGCTTGGTTTTGCCTCTCCTGTCACTCCTATGGTACCCTATATGGTATGATAGCTAGTGCTACTAACTTTTTACCACTGTTTTTAAATCCAACACACACTACAGGGAAGAAAGGGGAGGGGGAAAGAAAAAAAAAAAAAAAAAAAAAAAAAAAAAAAAAAAAGCATTGGTTGCCACAGCCAGTTGTCCCAATTCCTGGTTTGAGCACCAGAAAAATATAATATATACACACACACACAGTTGTACTCCTAAGTTTACATACCCTGGCAGAATTTATGATTTCTTGGCCATTTTTCAGAGAATATGAATGATAAACACAAAAACTTCTTTCACTCATGGTTAGTGTTTGGCTGAAGCCATTTATTGTCAACTGTGTTTACTCTTTAAAATCATAATGACAACAGAAACTACCCAAACAACCCTGATCAAAAGTTTACATACCCCAGTTTTAATACCATGTAATGCCCCGTTTAACCTCAATGACAGCTTGAAGTCTTGTGGTATTAGTGGATGAGGCTCTTTATCTTCACAGATGGTAAAGCTGCCCATTCTTCCTGGCAAAAAGCTGCCAGTTCCTGTAAATTCTTGGGCTGTCTTGTATGAACTGCACGTTTGAGATCTCCCCAGAGTGGCTCAATGATATTGGGGTCAGGAGACAGATTGCCACTCCAGAATCTTCACTTTATTCTGCTATAGCCAATGAGGTCGACTTGGCCTTGTGTTTAGGATGATTGTCATGTTGGAATGTCCAAGTACGTCCCATGCGCTGCTTCAGGGCTGATGCCAAGATGAATGCAATATGTTATCAAAAAAATACTGGAGGAAAAAAATTGCATTCGATTCTGACCAAATTTCCTGTGCCTTTGTAGCTTACACATTCCCAAAACATCAGCGATCCACCTCAATGTTTCACAGTAGGAATGGTGTACCTTTCATCATAGGCCTTGTTGACTCCTCTCCAAATCTAGTATATGGTTGTGGCCAAAAAGCTAAATTTTGGTCTCCTCACTCCAAAATGACTGTGCTAAAAGGTTTGAGGCTTGCGTATTGCAAGCGGGATGCTTATTTGCATTTGCGTAGTAAAGGCTTTCTTCTGGCGACTTCGACCATGTAGCCCATCTTTAAGTGACTCATTGTGCATATTGACACAGCCACACTACATGTTTTCAGAGAGTCCTGTATTTTACCTGAAGTTATTTTTCTTTGCATCCGAAACAATTTTCCTGGCAGTTGTGGCTGAAATTTTAGTTTGTTTACCTGACTGTGCTCTGGTTTCAACAGGATTCCTAATTTTCCACTTCTTGATTAGGGTTTGAACACTGCTGACCGGCATTCTCAAATCCTTCGATATCTTTTTATACAGTTGAATTACCTTTTCCCACAGATCCTTTGCTTTCCCCATGACTCAATCCAGAAATGTCGGTGCATCACTGGATGAAAGATGCAAGGGTCTGTCAGGAGTCCAGAAACTCATTGACCTGTTATATGCACACACTAATTACAAGCAAACAGATCACAGATGACAGTTACCTTTAATAGCCATACAAACCCCTTTGTCAATTTGCGTGCCTGTTTATCAGGCCAAAATCACCAGGGTATGTAAACTTTTGATCAGGGTCATTTGGGTAGTTTCGGTTATCATTATGATTTAACCACTTTACGACCAGTGACGTAGACCTACGTCAGCTGGCTTTGCGTGGTTATACCGGGATGATGCCTCTAGGTAGAGGCATCATCGCGGTACCATTTTTTTTAGAGCCGGCGGTCAGCTTTCCAGCGGTAACGACCGATCGTTACCCCGGCAAGCGGGAGGGGACCACCCCCCCCCCCCCCCCGTGGCTCTACCCGTTCTCCTGTCCCACCGGGAGACCCGAGCACCCAGTCGGCACGTCCACCGGCTGGATGGAATCCGATCAAAGCCGGAAGCAGCTGCGATCGGGTCTTCAATGACGTAACCCGGAGACGGCATCCATGACGTCATGTCCAGGTTACTCTGCAAAAAGTGAATGTATTCAAAAATGCAGATTTTGGCGTTTTGAATACATGGAAGTGTGGTGGAGGGGGGGGGGGGGTCGAGGGTCTTTTAGACCCTGGATCCCTCCATAAAGAGGACCTGTCACTGCATCTTGCTGTCACAAGGGATGTTTACATTGCTTGTGACAAGCAATAAAAGTGATCAGATTTTTTTTTTAAAAAACAATAAATAAATAATAAAATAAATAAATTATAAATAAAAAATATAAAATAAAATAGGGGAAAAAAAACCGTCACCGTTAGCTCACGCATGAAAGAAAACGTATATTATGGAAGTCGCGCCGCACGTGAGATATCGCCGGGATCGCCAGAGCGTGAGCAATAATTAAAAAAAAAGAGCTACACTAACTCTAAACTGGTAACCGTTAAGAAATTTTAAAGCGTCACCTATGGAGATTTTTATTGACCGTAGTTTGTCGCCATTCTGAACCGTAACATGTTGGGTATCCACCTACTCGGCGTGACATCTTTCACAATATACAAATAAAATTGACTAACTTAGTTTTTTAAATGCAGTGAAATGTGATTTTTCGTAATTTTTCCCAAAAAATTGGCATTTGAAGACTGCTGCGCAAATAACGTGTGACAAAAAATATTGCAATGACCGCCATTTTATTCTCCAGAGTCTTTGCTAGAAAATAATTATATATATATATATATATATATATAGTTTGGGGGTTTTAAGTAGTTTTCTAGCCAAAAATACTGATTAACTTGTAAACAAAAAGTGTCAAAAATAGGCCTGGACTAAAGTGGTTAAAAAAATGTTAATTTGTTAAAAAGTTATTTTTGAGGGGACAGCAAATTTACACTGTACACTCACTACTTTATATCGTAGCAGCGTCATTTCTTCAGTGTTGTCACAAAAGATAATATATTTACAGAAATGAGGGGTGTACTCACTTTTGTGATACTGTATATTAATTCAGTGGAAGACAAAAAGTAAATAAAATGTATTTTAAAATACACAGATGTTTCAATTTCTTGCAATGAATATGAATTCATTGTTCTAGGTCACTGTTTGCTGTCTGAATCCAAGACTCAGACAAATCATGCAGGCTGACTGCACGCATGCGCAGTTATAGTGGTTGGCAGAGTAGCTGTTGAACAACAAAACTTTCCTAAGGTTTCGTGTTATTTTGCAGTGCGCATGCGCCGTCGGTCGAGGAATTTGACAGGGAAATTCCTCAGTGCACCGACGTCCTGTATGATGCAGTGTGCATGCACAGTGCACGTGGTTTTACAGGAAATGACATGTGTTGCTTATTCTGCCAGGTTAAACATCGGAAACACCGGATCTGAATTCTGTGATACAGCAGTGTATCTTGAGTATGTGTCACTATGCACTGCTGTGTGTGTTAAACAAGAGTAGAATAGAAATAATGCAACTATAATAATTTATTTTTTTTATAAATCAGCACACGAGATCATATTTACATGAATGATGCGTTTCCCGTGTGCCAATTAATGCGCTCTTCCTTGATATCCTCCATCCTCTGGCTTTCCTGGATACCTCTCCAGCTGTGATCTTAAAAAGGAGTTGTAAAGTCTCAAGGTTTTTCACCTTAATCCATTCTAGGTTCTAGGCATTAAGGTGAAAAACCTTGGTTGCAGCTGTCCCCAGACCCCCCATTCTTACCTGAACCTTCCAGTGATGAGCAGGAACCCAGCAGCTCCAGTTGCTGTGTTGGATCCTCATTGGATAGATTGATAGCAGCGGGAACTATTGGCTCCCGCTGCTGTCAATCAAATTCATTGACACAGGAGAGCAGAGGGGCAGGCCGAGTCCTGCTCTGTGTCAATGGACGAAAACAGCGGGACTCGTGAGCGTACCTGCATAGGTGACCCCATGGAAAGCGATTCTCCATGGGGGCACCCGATGAAGAGGAGGAAATAGGAGCGCCGCCAGGGGACCCCAGAAAAGGAGGATCGAGGCTGCTCTGTGCAAAACCCTTGCACAAAGCAGGTCATTTTTTAAATTTAAAAAACAAACCTTTACAAACCACTTTAAAGAGATTGTAAAGTCACATAATTACTTTTATCACCTGTTTTTGCAAGATCTAAGTGCAGGGTGTGTGTTTCTATTATAATCCTAAATACATTTTTTCACAGCTTCTCTGTGCAGTCACATGCTCTCCCTCTGCTCCCGTGATCGAAGAACAGCTGTGGGGGGGGCTGAAGTTTCCTAGTGATGTCAGCCAGCAGAGGTAGATCATGTAACCACAGAGGAGGAGTTGTGCAAAAATGCGCTTAGGATTATAATATTTGTGAATATCTTGCTAAAACAGAGAAGATACATAGCAGTGTATTATGTAATGGATTGGAATCAACAGGATCAACCAGGTATTTTAGATAAAACAAAGGGACAAAAACGACAATGCAACAGCACTATGCTACTGATCATGCTTTAAAAAAGGAAAAGCTTTTTTTTTTGGGTAACAACCACTTTAAGACTAGCTGATCCACCTCTCACAGGCCCTCAAAAATGTGACAACTGTGCCCCAACTTCATTCATAGAAGCAGCGCCATCAGTTCCCACAAAGAAAAGTGCTCTATGAATGGAAAAAAAAATTTTTTTGTAAGAACTTACCGTAAAATGATTTTCTCTGAGTCCTGACAGACGCAGCTCTCCATAGTTTCTTCACCAATGGGTAATGCGTCATCTACAGGAGTAGACTAGGCAGTGAAACTTTTCACCCGACACGCCTATAGGGGCTGTCCCTCATGACATTACCCCAGACACTAATGCTCACTACTCAGTTTCGTAGCAAGCAGGGAAGGAAAAAAAAACACAATCAACCCCAAAATAGAGGGGTGAGAGCTGCGTCTGTCAGAGGACTCCGAAAATAATTTTACAGTAAGTGCTTACAAAAATTCTATTTTCTCTTACAGCTCTCCATAGTTTCTTCACCAATGGGACATACCATAGCAGTGTAGGCATGAGGGGGGTGGGAAGAACGCAACCAACAACTGTTAACGTTTCAGCAAGGCTAGAGAAAACATAACCAGCAGGGCAACAGAAGCTCAACCCCAACAGGAGCTTACCCAAAAACAAATTCACCCCTGAAAGAAAACCGTAAATCTATTTAGCAAACAGCAGCCTGCAAAACCTTGCAGCCAAAAAGGAAGTATCCGTGGATGCCATCAAATCACTCTTGTAGAATTTTGTAAAAAGGTTGCACGGACGACCAGGTCGCCACCTTACACACCTGAGCCACCGAAGCCTGATAGCGAAAAGCCCAAGAGGAAATCCGCGCTCTAGTAGAATGCGCCCTCACAGGGAAAGGAGAAACCTGACCCTTCAATGAATAGGCCTGAATAATAGTCTGTCTGATCCACTTTAATATGGTTGCAGCAGACGCAACCGAACCCTTACGAGATCCCTCAGGAAGGACAAACAGGGAATCGGACGCCTGAAAGGATTCCGAGGCCGACAGGTAAACCCTGATCGCCCGAACCACATCCAGCGAATGAAAGGCAAATTCTCTGGGATGCTTAGGCTTTGCACAGAGGTGGCAAGACGACAACACCTTCGGGAAGACAGCATTGGTTAGGTCGAAGAACAACCATGTCGCTATGAACAACCAGATAAGGCGAACGGCAAGACAGAGCCGCCAACTCCCAAAACCCTGTGAGCAGAGGTGATAGCCACCAAAAAGGCAACCTTCTGAGACAATCAAGGCAGAGAAAATGCCCTGACAATTTCAAAGGGAAGTAAGTCTTTGACGAACGTACAAAACCAAAAATTCAGATCCCACAGAGGCAAAGTGGATCTCCTTGGCGGAGCCAAAAGACGCACCCCTAGAATAAAGGTGTGAATCAAGGCATTAGTTGCCAAGGGACGTTGGAAGTAAATGGCAAAGGCAGACACCTGACCTGTAAATCGCGCCAAGAGCCAAACGTTTCTCTACTTCCTTCTGCAAGAAGGCTAGGACCCTCGCGACAGAGAAGGAGCGAGGATGCAATCCATGCGACTCACACCAGGCAATATACATCTTCCAAGTACGATGATAGACTTCCTGTAAGACACAAACCGATCCACCTCCGTAGTTCCCCATCGGGCAGACAGGAGGTAAAAAAACCTCAGGATGCAGAGACCTTTCCCCCTGATCCAAAACCCGACGACTCCGGTATTCCACCTGCCAGTTCTCCACTCCTGGAATGTGAACTGCGGAGAGGGCCGGAACAAGTCCACCCCCAGTCCGACAGGCTGGCATCCGTGGCGACCACCGTCTACAACAGCGGCAGAAAAAAACTGCCCTGGCTCAAGAGCGGGCAACAGAAGCCACCAGGAGAGCTCCGACCGTGATTGAGGGCAGAGACAAGTCAACCTGTCCAAAGAATGTGGGAACGTGGCCCACTTGACAAGAATCTCTATCCGCAGAGGCCTTGGTGGTCCAGAGGGAATGGGACCACCGCAAAGGTTGACCCCAAACAGCCCCATGGTTGTTCTGCGACCTAACCAATGCTGTCTTCCCTAAGGTGTTGTCGTCTTGCCACCTCTGTGCGAAGCCTAAGCATCCCAGAGAATTTGCCTTGCATTCGCTGGATGTGGTTCGGGCGATCAGTATTTACCCGTCGGCCTCGGAATCCTTTCAGGCGTCCGATTCCCTGTTTGTCCTTCCTGAGGGATCTCGTAAGGGTTCGGTTGCATCTGCTGCAACCATATTAAAGTGGATCAGACAGACTACTACTCAGGCCTATTCATTGAAGGGTATGGATATACATCCGCAGGGAGGAGAGACCGCTGTCCCATCAGCAACCTAATCTCGCCCTGCAAGATCAGAAGAACGTCCTCTGGGAGCAAGACCCTCGTCTGAGGGGAGTCCAGGATCATGCCCAGGTAGTCCAGACACACTGACGGAGTCAGCGCCGACTTCTGGAAGTCGATGGTCCAACCGAACTCCTGAAGCGTCTGGACCGTGAATGCCAAGTCGCTGGACAGGGTGACATGAGAGCTCGCCCTCAACAGGAGATCGTCCAAATATCAGAGGATCACAATCCCCTTTTTGCGTAGCAAAGCCAGCACCAGGGCCAAAACCTTGGTGAAGACCCTGAGTTTCTGTCCTGCTCAACCACTCCCTGGGATCCTTCAACTGATCCGGAGAGAGATTTCATGTTCCTCCCCAGCATAACTTTAGATTTATCCTTGACTCCTTCGTTTATTGGGCCTCTTTCCATACCCAATTATAGAATACTGTGGGGAGAATTTTCCTTTGCAGTTGGCAGAATTTGTTGTCACAATGGCCTACGCTGGTTGCTGGTATCACCCGAGGGAATTTGTTTCAGGTCCCTTCATTCTTATTTATGTATAGGGTAACGATGTAGTGCATTTCCGGTCTGTAGATTCAATCTTTTGGTTTGATTCTGTCGCAAACGTTCTTGTTTTTAGCTCCTGTTTTGAAAACCTAGGCATTCACCTTGCAGCCAAACAACTCCAAATTTGTCCACAGGATTGGTGACGTCGTCTGCCACAGGGGTCTTGAGGGAGATAACCGTATTTGAGACCTTATGGTCTGTGTCAAGCAGGCGATGGCTGCGGTGGGGCGCTCGTCAGTGTACCACTGACTTGCGCATGGCGGCTTTAACCTTGCCAGCAATTGATGTTTCTTTAGGGGCTATGACTGTGGCTGGCATTGTTTGCAAAAGTAACCACTTTCCAAATGTACCAAAGCTCAATAAAGCTGTGGCCTTGCCCTATTTCCAACTTAATCTGCTTCCGTGTCTTTTTGAGGGGCAAAGGCATTGAGTTTATTGGTCATAAATGAGCCTACGCTTCTCAGCAGTCTAGGAAGTTTACAGTGGGATGTCCTGTTTTCAGCGCATTGGTATCTCTGCTGAAAGCGCACTAGTGGCTGCTTTCCATCGTTACTGGCCTGAACGAGCACTAAATAAGTATATCCTTATTGCAAAATGTCCAGCTGCTTGTGTTTGATAAATGGTCTGTGAAAATGTGTCCTTTATATTTGCTCAGAAGCAAAAGTATACACCTTACACTTTGGCACATTGAATTAATTCAGCTTCATGCAAAAACAGTATTACAGTACTTACAACAGTTCACCACCTCCACTACAGCTTTTTTAAAGTGTGTCCAGTGTAGCTGACAGGACTTGTACAGACTTGTATTCTGGGGTTGTGTTGCATTCCATTTAGAATGAGATTTGAGAATGTTTGTGAGCTTTTTTTTTGACATGTTACAAATGTGGTGGTGTTTTTTTCTTCCATTAGTCATCTCAGTTTCTGCAGGCATCTTCTGTGCACATGGTCATGTAGCCCACAGGTCATGTCAAAATGGGGGAAAAAAAAAAATTGTGTTGTAAATGTGTTTGGCAGTGATCTGAGAGGGCTAAGATATTACATGTTGGTATGTATGTATGTATATATGCATGTATGTATGCATGCACGTATGAGTGCTGGTGGCTGCTCCCTCCCTTAAAATCTTCTATTCTCGACCCCTGGATACCACCGCAGCCATTATTTGAGGGGATGTTAGGGGACCACATACAAGACTTTAGTAATGAAAACGGTATTAGTATTAACCAGCATGGATTCATGAAAAATCGTTCCTGCCAAACCAATCTATTAACCTTCTATGATGAAGTGAGCTGCCACCTAGATAAAGGTAAGCCTGTGGATGTGGTGTATCTGGACTTCGCAAAGGCCTTTGACACCGTTCCCCACAAACGCTTACTGTTCAAACTAAGGAGGGTAGGTATGGACCATAAGGTGAGTACCTGGATAGAGAACTGGCTCCAGGGGAGGTTGCAAAGGGTGGTGATTAATGGGTAGTACCCAAATTGGGCGGGTATGGAAAGTGGGGTCCCCCAGGGTTCTGTCCTGGGGGCCAATCCCCTTTAATTTATTCATAAATGATCTAGAGGAGGGGATATCGAGTAGAATCTCAGTATTTGCGGATGATATTAAACTAAGCATGCCAATATCTTCTGGGCAGGATGTGGAAACCTTACAAGCGGACCTGAACAAAATAATGGGGTGGGCAACTACATGGCAGATGAGGTTTAATGTTGAAAAATGTAAAGTAATGCACTTGGGTGCCAGAAACCAAGCTACTCATTAGGGGGGGGACCTCTGGGTGAGTCTAGGATGGAAAAGGACCTGGGGGTAGACAACAGGCTTGGCAGTAACATGCAATGCCAAGCCGCTGCAAGCAAAGCCAACAGAATACTGGGATGTATAAAAAAAGGGGATTCACTTTAGAAAATAAAGAGATTCTCCCACTCTACAAGACACTGGTCCGGCCACATCTGGAGTATGCTGTCCAGTTCTGGGCACCGGTCCTCAGGAAGGATGTGCTGGAACTGGAGAAAGTCAGGAGAAGGGCAACAAAAATAATTAGAGGAATGGAGGACATCAGCTATGAGGAAAGACTACAAGCACTGAACCTATTCTCTCTGGAGAAGAGACGATTGAGGGGGGGATATGATATCAATGTACAAATACTGTACTGGCAACCCTAGCATATGGAAAAACCTATTCAGAGAAAGGGAATACAATAAGACACGTGGCCACTCACTAAAACTAGAGGAAAGGCGGATTAACCTTAAAATAGGGGGGGGGTTCTTCACTGTAAAGAGCAGTAAGGATGTGGAATTCTCTTCCGCAAGCAGTCGTATCAGCAGGGAGCATTGATAGTTTCAAAAAAACGATTAGATGGGCACCTTAAAGACCACAACATACAGGGGTATACAATGTACGGTTAACAGAAACACACACACACACACACACACACACACACACACATCATAGGTTGAACTGGATGGACTGATGTCTTTTTTCAACCTCACTATGTATGCCAGGTGAGAAGCTCGTAACCCATGCAGCACTGGAAAACATGTCTGCCCTTTTCACCTTTGCGATTCATTCATAGAAGCTCAACCATCAGTTCCCTCAAAAAAATGCTCCTGAAATGGAGGACCGATGGATGAATAAATGGTTCACCTCTCTTCTCATACGTCCTGACAGTTGCAGCTCTCCATAGTTTCTTCACCAATGGGTAATGCACCATCTACAGGAGTAGACTAGGCAGTGAAACTTTGTAAAGACTTTTCACCTGAACAGAGGTACGCACCAGAGATGTAGCCAAGGGTCATTGGAAAAAAACCGCCAAGGCCGAGACCTGGCCTGGCCCTTGATAGTACTCAAGCTCAACTTCTGTTCCAACCACAGGAAGGAAGGGTCAAGATCTAAGCCACTGAAAAAGAGCACAGAATCCCAAGGGATTCACAACATGCAATGTACTCTTCCATGTACGATAAAAGATCTAGCAGGAAGTAGATTTCCTAACTTTTAACAGTGTAGGAATCACTGATTCAAACATCCCCTATCCTTCAGCACCTTTCTTGCAACAGATAAGCTGTCAAACCCAGCGACTAAAGCAGGCTTGACAATTGGCCCTTGGGACAGCAGATCCTCCCTGATCGAAAGCCTCCAAGGAAACGTTGGCAGGTCGGCATACTAGGCCGGCGTGGCCAGTTCAGGGCCACTAAAAAGACCACAATTCCTTCTGCCTCGATCCTGGAGACATCTTGGCAGAAGCTTGAGAGAATAGAAGGAATAAAATCAGATGAAACCGACTCCACAAGGCCACCAGCACGTCTGGCGTCCACCGTAGGATCCCGTGACCAAGCCACGAACATATGTACCTTAATGTTGAGCCAAGACGCCAACAGATCCACCTCGGGGATGCCCCACCGGAGACACCACTAATTAAACACTTGCGGACGAAGAGACCATTCCCCCTGGTCGAACGCCTGCCGACTGAGGTAATCCTCCTGCCAATGTTCCACTCCGGGAAGTGAATGGCAGGGAGGGCTGGAATTAAAATGTTCTGCCCACCTGAGAATGCCGGCTACCTCCAGAGCGGGCCAGGACACTTCCATGCCCTCTTGGGGATCGACATAAGCCACGGCCGTGGGATTGTCTGATTGAATGAGCACTGGACAGCCTTGTAGACAATCCCTCTAATGTTCCAGGCACAGCCTGATCGCAGGTAACTCAGTATTTTATCCAGAGTCCAGACCCCCTGAGCAGAATTTCTGCTGCAGAGGATGCCTCCTCACCTCAACAGTCTGGCATCCGTGGTGACCACTGTCCAAAACAAGGGTAGGAAGGATTTTGCCCTGGAGAAGCGCCGGGATACGAAGCCACCAAATCAGGGACTTTCGTACCTCGGCTCAGCTGGATTTGGTTGTCCAGAGACTGCAGATTCTCGACCCATGTGATGAAAATCTCCCGCTGTAGGGACCCCGTATGGAACTGCACAAGCCGGACTGCCTCGAAGGTTGACACCTTTTAGGCCCAGTACCCGCATACTAGTCCAGAAGGATGTCCATCTGCTGGTCAGCAGGAGACAAACTGCAACCTGCAGTGAGGTTTGTCCAGAGGAAGAAATACTCTGGCTAAGGTAGAGTCCTGAATCAGCCCTAGATAGTCTAGTTTTGTAGCAGGGACCCAGGCTGACTTCTGAAGATTTAGAATCCAGTCGAACTCCTTCAGAGTTTATATGGTTATCTCTAGGTTTTCCACCAAAGCAGCAGAAGACTCTGCTCGCAGAAGGAGATTGTATAAATAGCCCAGGACCGCGATCCCCTGCTGGCGTAACAATGCCAGTACCGGGGTCAACGCTGTAGTGAAAACCCGGGGAGCGGAGGCAAGACCAAATGGTAGTGTCCCAAACTGATAATGTTCCTCTCCCACTGCAAAGCAGGGGAAGCATTGTTGGCACATATTGGAATGTATACCCCAAAATATATAACCGCACTGGTGTAATGAAGAGCTGCAGCTTCCAGTGTGATATCACCAAATACAAATATAAAACAAGCTGCCCCAAGTGAAAAAAACCATGATATGTAATCAAAGTGAAAAAAAGGAATTACAAATTTACTATAATGTTGAGTAATAATAGTGATTAAACAAACAAAAAAAATAGGATAGTCTCTCATAGTCCAAATATTCCCAGAGTATCTGAAGAATGCGAATCCATCACCAAATGTGCTGTATCCACCACCAGTGATATAATCTGCTTTCCAGAAACAGATACACAAGCCTGTATATATACAATCTCTCTGCTCTCTCGACCCTCTGATGTCACTTGAAAGCAGTCAGATGAATCCAGGAAAATGCCTCCAGTCAAGTCAGAGTTTCAAATTGTCCCAGACTAAGATACCAGTGCGAGCTCTCAACAGCCACCATACATCATTCACCATGTAAAAAGACATGAATGGCTCCATAGTGTAAAACCGCAAATATGTTCAATAAAAGTTGAGATACACTTACAAAAATGCAGAGTATAAGCGCATGTAAAAACCGAGCCGCCGGCCTGTCGGCTCTACCACCTGTCCTTTCCTCGCTTGCGTGCGCTCGCTGGCTAGACTGGGGTGACCACTGGATCTAGATTATCCAGCCCATCGCCCAGTCCGGCAGTTGATTGTAGATCTCACAGGAAAATCCAGAAGGAAAAAAAAAAATTTCCCATCAAAAATAATAAAAATTTTCACCAGGACCAAAGATCCCAGCAAGGAACTAGGTCCTTACTCCTGACTAGGCAGGAAAAAAAAACCTTGAGTGGCTATAGAGAGGGAGGATACCCCCTGATACTGCCCATGGGCCCAGCCAGAATTTTTTTCTGCCTAGTGTCCTACTCCTGTACGGGGCAGTATAATCCATTGGTTAAGAATACCAGAAGCTGTGTCCGTCAATGAACGAAAGAGAAAAAAAAAATGACTCATCTACCTAATAATCCCATCCCATGGGGAGTAATGGCTGCGCCAATGAGGAAAGATTATGTTCGAAAATTCAGGAGGTAGGACCAGGAAAGGAAAAAATGTGGTAGACCCGTATAAAAATGGAATGTGCCGAGGTTGAAAGGATCTGTTTGAGATCAAAACAAAGAATTCTGTGATCACCACATCCTCTGCTGGGTTACCACCAACTGAGCATTTGTCCTTGGCAACAAGTCCGCTTTATTTTATTTTTTTGTGAGATGTCCTCCCAGCTGAAAAGTCTAAACCAAAAACACAGCAGAGAGCAGTACCCACTGTTGAACCAGCCACAACTTTATCCTGCAGGTAGGAGAAGAGAGCCAGGTGCCTGTTCTGCAAGGAGGAAAGGGAGAAATCGCCAGCTGAAGACACCCATTCTTCCCAAATTTGCCATCAGGTTACCCAAGAGTTCTGGCAAGGGAGGTAAAAATAGTACTCGGTAGTTTGTATGGTCCCCAAGTGCTTGTGTGCATGCCTGACAATGTCAGGGCCTGCTGCAAATGAGATGGATGGTGTCCTGGGGTATTTCCTTCCAGATATGGACCAGGGCATCCCTGTGCTCCTGAACAGACTAAGCTGCAACCTGGCAGCCTCGGATGAACCTAAACATAATGTCCCAGCGGTGGTTTATTTGATTTAGGTCAGGCGAGTGTGGTATCAATTCCATCATCCTCCAGGAACTGGCTGTATACCCTCGCCACATGAGGCTTGTATTGTTGTGCACCAGGAGGAACCCAAGACACCAGTGTAGGGTTCAAAATAGGTCCAAGGATTTTATCCGGATACCCAATGGCAGTCAGGTTGCAATTGTCTAGACTGTAGAGGTCTGTGCATCCCTCCATTGATATGGCTCCCCACCAAACCGGTCATGCTGTAGGAGGTTACAGGCAGCCAACGTTCTCCACGGCTTCTACAGACCCTTTCACATGTGCTCAGGGTGAACCTGCTCTCATCTGTGAAAAGCACAGGGCGCCAGTGACAGACCTGCCAATTCGGGTGTTTAAGGGCACACACCAAATCGAGCTTCACGGTGCCGGACAGTGAGCACGGGGTCCACCAGAGGACGTCAGGCCATTAGGCCACCCTCATGAAGTCGGCTTCTGATTGTATGGTCGGACACACACCAGTGGCCTGCTGGAGGTAATATTGTAGGGCTCTGGCAGTGCTCAGTCTGTCTCTTTGCACAAATTAGCAGATACCAGTCCTGCTGATGGGTTAAAGACCTTCTATGGCCCTGTCAAGCTCTCCTAGAATCTCCTCCATGCTCTTGAGACTGTGCTGGGAGACAAAGCAAACCTTTTCGCAATGGCATATATTGATGTAAAACAATAAGCGCAGCACTAATTAGGAGTATTACTTGTGATTTAAAAAAAAAAAAAAAACTAAAGTTAAACTCTTATGAAAAGTGTTGTACGAAATAAGTGTTACAGATAACACAATTGGGTATCATTGATAGCGAATAACTCAGTATACATATTGAATACACAATACATTCGTGACAAAACAAATTCCCTAAAAAAAAAAAAAAAAAAAAAAAAAAAAAAAAAAGCGATACTGAACACCACAAATCAAAATAAGTGCCATGTCAACACACAAAGTTTGAAAAATAATTGTGCAGTCTATAAAATTAGAAAGTCCAAATAAGTGTGTGAAACATCTCTAATGCTTGATCACAACGGATACAGAATAATTCCAAGACCCATTGCCAAAAATCACCGTCGTGAAGAATTTCACCACCACCAACAAAAGGGGGCTTACCAGAACAAGTGGACCAAATTGGCATATGCCTAATGGATCTATAGCAGCCACGATGTATAATGTACACCTAATCTTGGGGGCGGAGAGAATGGTCTCTCCCACCACACCTTGATCGATCCAAAGGGAAGCTTGACCGCCACTCAAGTGAACGGCTCAGTAGAGGGGGGGGGGGGGGGGTCACCTGCATCACAGATAAGCCTAGAGCCTCTCTCTTCTTGTAATAGATATAACATCCAAAGAGGGAAAAGAAGAAACCTCCACATTGGTTTTACACACTATGTGGAGGTTTCTTCTTTTCCCTCTTTGGTTTTGTGGAGGTTTCTTCTTTTCGCTCTTTGGTTTTACACTATGTGGAGGTTTCTTCTTTTCCCTCTTTGGTTTTGTGGAGGTTTCTTCTTTTCCCTCTTTGGATGTTCTATCTATTGAGCGTTACACTGAGTCATTCGAGAGTGGAGGTCGGTCAACCTGGTCTTTGATCAGGGCTCGAGTCCTGCAGAATGGCGTTCCTGTACTTTTTCCACAGCAGGAACGCCGTTCCATTAGCAGCCGAATCCTGCAGGACTGACCTTTGAAGTATGCCAGCTGAGGCAGAGTGGGGGGGGGGGGGGCACCGAAGCTCAAGTGGCACTGCCCGGTTGCTGCTTCCATGGGCATGGCACACTGATGCCCAGGATCAGCCTTGCTGTGGGTGCGCTGCAAGAGGAGGCTGTCTGTGCCAACCGGGGCGGTCCGCCCCGGCCGCCACACATAGGGGGGTGGGGGTGTCATCTTAGCATGCCTGTCTTCTCCTCCCTCGGTCCTCCTACTCCTCCAGCGGATGCCTTCTGAAGTCCAGCCTTCTGAACCGACTCCAGTGATAGGCGGAACACTGATCCAATGCCGGCAAATTATTAGATTATAGCAGCCAGTCTAGGAGGCAGGACTTTGTTACAGCAGCCGCTGGAGGACTGAGGGAGGGGGGGGGGGGGGGGAAGACAAGCGCGCCGGGATATGCAAATCCAAGATCCAGGACACAGCGGGAGATCGCCGCTGTGTGTAATCCATCCAGCCACTAATGAGACTGCATTTCATGGGCAGCTGGTCAAGCTTCATTTCATGGGCACTGAGGAGTGAGTGGTCTGGGCTGCACTTTGCACAATCAATACAGGCAGCCTGAGGAGAGGGGCCCCCGGGCCAGCACAATTAGCATTCCTGGCCTCACTCCTCCGCACAGACAAACAAGTGTGCAGACACCTTGGGGCAGGAGGGGCCCCACATAGTGGAGCCTGCAAAGCGACATAGTGCAGGAGGGGCCTCCAGTCATTGCTACGCGTGTTAGAAATTCCCTGTGAGGAAACCACTATCACATATTGTGGAGGTTTTTTTTTTTGTTAGTATAGCATACAGGTTGAATTTTGTTGTTACACCTGTGCTATATTTGTTTAATGCATGTGAATTGGAGGTGTTCTCGCAAGTTGACACTTTACAATAAATGTTGCACTTTATTTGCTAAAAAGAGGAGTACGAGATAGACATACATACATACATCTTTATTTTTGAAGGGGGGGGGATCTTAGGCGAGTTACCACACTTTTTCCCCAGGACTTGACCCCTGCTTTTGATCGATCAAGGAGAGTTGTGTGGCGAGTGGTGGTAGAGACACCCTCCCATAAAGGGGTTTATACTTGCCGACATGCTCATGACAGCCTCCTGCGAATGCTCTGATCAGTGTCCTCCGGATGCTGTGCTGATCACAGATCGGGGTTAAGAGCCAATTAGCGGCTCTTTACCACGTGATCAGCTGTGTCCAGTTACAGCCAATCACGGATGTAGATGATAGAAGCCGGTTATCGGTTAACCAGCTTCTCTAAAAAGAGACATGTACACTGATAATCAGGGCCACCTCATCAGCACACATCAGTGGAGAAAAAAAAAAAAAACACAAACTGGAGCCCAACCTGAACAATACAACCCCAAAGAGCAGCCTGTAAAATCTTGAAGCCAAAATAAGCATCGGAAGGATGTCAAAACATTCACTTTGTAGAATTCTGTGAAACGTGTGCACTGATGATCAATTGGCCCCCTTGCAAACCTGCGCCTGACAGAAGGCACCAAGTAGAATGTGCCATTACATGGAAAGGAGGATCCTGACCCTTGATAGAATAGGCCTGAGTCACTGTCTGATCCATCTGGAAATGGTCGCAGAAGTGGACAGCCCATTTCTTGGGCCGTCTGATCACAAACGGCGAGTCTGACCTCCAAAAAGACTCAGTGGCTGCCAGATCCTCCCGAATTGTCCAAACCACATCCAGGGCATGCAAGGCAAATTCCTTGGGATGAGCAGGTCTGTGACACAGGGAAGGCAACAATCTCTTCATTCAAATTGAAGTCAGAGACAAAAACTTAGATAGGAATGATGGGTGTGGACGAAAAACAACCTTATATTTGTGGACCAAGTAGGGGGTAGGACAAGAGAACGCCACCAGTTCGATACCCTACGAGCAGAGGTAATAGCCACCAAAAACACCACCTTCTGTGACTGCGTAAGCAGGGGAATCTTTCCGATATTTTCGAAGGGAGGTTTCTGGAGAACTGAAAGCAAGAAATTCAAATCCCATGGCGGTAAAGGAGACCGCACCGGCAAACCCCTTGAATGAAAGTACACACCAAGAATGCATGGCCAAGGTTCACTGAAAAAAGACCGCCAAGGCAGACACTTGGTCCTTGGTACTCAAGGCCAACTTCTGCTCAACACCTCATTGAAGGAAGGGGAAAATCCAAGCCACCGAAAAGGAACAAGGGTGAACACCAAGCGACTTGCACCACAAGATGTCCGCATTCCATGTACGACAGTAAGTCTTTCTAAAAGTAGACTTCCTAGCCTTCGGCATAGTCAGAATGACAAACCCAGGCAAACCTATCTTTCAGCACCTGGCTTTCAACAGCCAGGCCACCAAAGCCAACGATTGTAAAGCAGGATGGAAGATCAGCCCGAGAGGGACGTCGGCGACCAAACACACTAGGTCAGCGTACCAAGACAGGCAAGGCCAGTCTGGGGGCCACCAGAATGACTGGAATTTATTCAGCCTCAAACCTGCGAGGAAGTCATGGAAGAAGCTTGAGAGGAGGGAAAGCATAAAAGATACTGGCCCCATGGGGTCACCAGAGCGTCTGTGGCGTCCGCCAGAGGATCTCAACACCTTGCCACAAACCTCGGTACCTGCCTGTTGAAATCAGAGACACTAACAGGTCCACCTCGGGGGTGCCCCACCGCAAACATTAGGTGAAACTCACCCTAATGAAGCGACCACTCCCCTTGGTCAAACACCTGCCGACTGAGATAGTCCGCCTGCCAATTTTCCATACCTGGAATATGCACGGCGAAGAGGGCTGGAACACCGGATAATGCCGGCTACCTTCAGAGCAGTCAACAATTTATTCCTCCATGGTGATTGACATAGGCCACCGCTGTGGCATTGTCCGACTGGAGCCGTATCGGGAGCCCATCCATCCAGTGAGTCAGGCACAGCCTGATTGCCCGAAGTTCCAAGACATTGATCGGTAGTCTGGATTCTTTAAGCATCCAACCTTGAGCGGAGCTCAGCCTTAGGTTGCCTCCACACCCAGACAGACTGGCATTCCTCATGACCACTGTCCATTACAAAAGGGAGAAAAGACTTGCCAGCTAAAGAGTCCTAGCGAAGCCACCAGACAAGGGAACCCCTGGTTTTCGGGTTTAGCGGAATCGGCTGGTACAGAAATTTTGGGCACTTGGGACCTCCATGAAGGTAGACACAATCAGGCCCAGCACTCCCCCTGGCCAGTCAGGATAGATCTTGCCTCCCTGGGGGCGCTCTAGCAGTGCTCACCGTGTGGGGGGGGGGGTGTAGGGCTCCTACCAAGTCTGAAGGAGATCCTCCTGCCGCACAGCAACAGATGAATCGCGGCATGCAACTTCTGGAGTTGTCCAGAGGAAGAAACACTCTGGCCAAAGAGGAATCCAGCGTCAGACCCAGATAATCTAATTTCATGGATGGGATCAGGGCAGAATTCTGGTAGTTTAGCAGCCAGCTGAAGGTCTGGATAGTGAACTCCACATCGTCCATTAATGCAGATGAGGCCCCAGCTCGCAAGAGGCCAACACAGCAATCCCCCACTGACGTAGCAACACCCGAACCGGGGCCAACACTTTTGTGAAGACCAGAGGGCAGAGGCGAGACCAAAGGGTAAATGCCAAAGAACGATAATGCTTCTCTTTCACATTAGAGCAGAGGAAACGCTGGTGTCGGGCACATATTGGAATGTGCAAGTAAACATCTTTATTATCAACAAGAGGCTAGGAAATCCCGCTGATGTAGGGTATCCACCACTGTGCAAATGGACTCCATTCTGAATTTCTGTACCTGCACAAAACATTTCAGGGCCTTGAGGTCTAAAATCAGACGGAACCTTGCCCTCCTCCTTTGGGACCATAAACCGGTTTGGATAAAACACACAATCACTTAATGGACCCGTTCTTAAATGGTTTCTGGGCCTGTGGATCTCCTTGGTGATGACCCCCCACCCCAGGTATGGGTGAGGGCACACCTTCATGCTAAAGGGGCCTTGTTCATGGGTCTAGAGAATAGTGCTCGTGGCTTGTCAGACCAAGGCCGCTTGGAACCTTCCGAGGAGGGCTTGAAAGGTTTTGAACCCTTGTCAGTGGACCGAGGGACCAAAAAAAAAAAACCCAAACACCTGTGTGCGGAGAAAGGCTGGTCACATCTGCGATGAGGCCCTTTCCCCTTCCAAGGCTGCAGAAGAAAAATGCTCTCCCCTAGAGACTCTTAATGATGACATTCAATGTAGCCCCAAACAGGTGATCGACTTGAAAAGGGCAAGTCAGTAAGTCAGGGTTTTTTTTTTTTTAGTTTGTTTTGTTTGAGGTTTGGTCCGCAGATGCATTAAGATAAAAAGCCTTCTGTGTGTAGCAGCTTCCCCAGCACCCCCCATATACACACCTTAACCCCATCTGTCAAGTGATGTCCACAAGTCCCTCGGCCATCTGGGACTCATCCTCCTGTTTGGCTCCCGCTGCCATCAAAGTCAGTCATCCAATCAGGAGAAAGAGGGGGCAAGGGCAGCTCAGTGTGAATGGACACACTGAGCTGCAGCTCGGCTCAGGTGCTCCCATAGCAAGCTGCTTGCAATGAGGGGCTAGGAGCAGCAAAGAGACCCGAGAAGAGGAGGATCAGGCTGTCCTGTGCAAAACCACTTCACAGGGCAGGAAAGTAACCTTAGCCACTGCAGCACCACAGGGGTACCCGAGACAATGCACCCTGTAACCTGCTAGCAGAGAGAGGGTGGGACCCCACCAGGACTCACCATCCCACCGGAGGAGCGCTGAGATAGCCAGAATCCCCGTACGGCATCCAGGGGGAAAAGAAAACCCAGGAGCCAACAACAGAGGAAAGGGAGGGCCCCCCATAGCCATATTTGCCATCCCAGAGGATCCACTGTCATGGTCGCCACTCCCATGCACGCCCGACCAACCAAAACTGCCTCCTGTTCTATACAAACATTGCCGCCAGGAGAGAAACACACAGGCCCTAAAGTTATGGTACTGACCTTGGCAAAAAGGCCGCCACACGCGCTGCTCACAAGGCTCCCAGGGACAAGGAAGAAAAACCCTGGGGCCTAGGCCACACAGCAGCGGGAGGGGAGGACCCAGGCCGCAACACCACTACACTGGCAGCACCCAACCCATCAGGGAAGTCAGTCCCACCAACAGCATGTTCGCCCAGCCCCCCCCACCGGTACAGTGCTGCACACACTAGTCCACCAGAAGGAATGCTTCGATGGAGGCCAGGACCCAGTCGTATGCCAACTCGCAGGCCAGCCCCTGTCCAGTGGGGCTGTCGTGGCAGACCCAGCGTGGAGCTTTGTTCTACATGTGCTAGCTGGCCAGACTGGATCTAGCTATCCGGCCCATCGCCCTGATGTTGAATGTAGATCTCACAGAAAAAAAAAAAAAAAGCCATTTAAAAAGAAAAAAATTGCTAGAACCAAGGAGCCCGGCAGGGTGCTAGGTACTTACTCCTTAAAAAAACTGAAGGCCTATAGCAGAGGGGTGATGTATACCAGCTAGGACTGCCCATAGGCATAGCCAAGTGTTTTTTCTGCCTAGTGTCCTACTCCTGTAGGAGGAGATAAAACCCTATGCTTCTGAATATGGAGCGCTGTGTCTGTCAATGAATGAAAGAGAAAACTACCCGTTTCCAAAATTTTATACCAAACTATTAAAACTGTTTTTTTCTTCAAAATGTTCAGTCCTTTGGTTTTTCTTCTTTTTTTGCTAAATAAAACGAGTAGCGATTATAAATCGCACCAAAAGAAAGCCATTTGTGAAAAGAGAAAAAAAAAAATCCATACCAGACCCTTATCCAAGCATGCAGCTCCGCAGGTCACGAGGCAAGCCAGCCCCAACCCACAGCTTTGGGGCACTTAGTCAAGCCAGGGGCATGCATAACAAAAAGGGACAGACGTCAGCAGGTGATGACGCCCCTCTTAACGGGTCAGTGGTGGAGGCGGGCATCGGAATTGACCATGATTTACTTTCGGGGCATGGTCTCTTTTTTTATTACTTCATCTTACTATACACCCCATACTCATTCACATTGGGGGCCTCCTTGTTAAAAAGGGGGCTTCCAGATAAGTCCCTTGCCCGCAAACCCCCACAACCACTGGCCATGGGTGTGTGTGTGTGTGTGTGTGTGTGTGTGTGTGTGTGTGTGTGTGTGTGTGTGTGTGTGTGTGTGTGTGTGTGTGTGTGTGTGTGGGGGGGGGGGGGGGGGGGGGGAGAGATGAAGAGGTCCTTGTCCCCAACAGCATAAGGACAAGGCTGTTGCCACCACCCCCCATGTGGCCTGATATGGTTCAGGTGGAGGAGGTGCTCGCTTAACCCCCCCCCCCCCCCCCGGCATGCTTTTATATGTGGGTCTGGTGTGGATTTTGGGGTTGTAAGATTCCCCCAAAATCCATACCAGACCCGAAGTACCTGGTATGGTTTTGTTTTTATTTTCCCATTTCTTTGCTGGCAATTTTTTACATTCAGCTGTCAGTAGGGAACCATGTTGACGACTCAACAGTTAAGGACTCACTATGCCTGCTCCTTAATAACCAACTATTCAAGCTTTGTTATGGAGAAAAAAAAAAAAGAAAAAAAAACACAAAGGCGCAAAGAGCACTTATGTTTTGGTGTAGGTCTACTGAAGTCTATTACGTGCAAAACACAATCTACAGCAGGAAAACGAGTCTCTGACCTTTTCCAAAAAAACACAGTGGCTAAAAAAATGCTTAGATGTGAATGTATAATATAGGAAACCATGGTAAATTGACTGTGGAGCGTTTTTTAAAACCGCACAGGTGTGAACCTAGCCTTAGACATGTCATGCAAACCGATGTCTACATTAGAAAAAAATGTTCCCTCACCTCCTGCTTTACAGATAGTTCCAAAATGTATTTCTCATCACTTAGGCTTGCTGACAATGGCCAAAAGGCTAACAGAGGGTGAATATATACATCGTGGACACAAACCGCAATGTAAACCTTACAGGTGTTCTAACCCTTACCTTTATTTGGTATAGACATTTCTGCAGGAACTGATGCAGATGTGACAAGTTTGGAGTTCACTATAAAGCACTGAAAATAGGATTGTGCAAAAATACAAAAATGAACAGTTATGACTGGGTAATAATAAAGCTAGTTTTTTTAACATTCAGTTTAAAGTTGGCCATGATTCCTGTTTATTTATTTTACAGGGAGTGATTCCCTACATGGTAAAACTAATCCTAGCATCTATACAGCCCTTAGGTTACTTTTACAGGGAAGGGGGTCCCACCCTTTCCTGCCGTTTTACCGGGCTCTCCCGTTCGATCAGGGAGCCCAGTAAAGATGGGACCAGTGACCAACTTCCCTGGACACAGGGAGAGAACGGATGTTCCACTCCGTGACATCAGAAACTGGAAGAGACGAGGATTTGATCACTTCTTGCTTCCTTGTTTACAAGCCATTTCCGGCTTGGGTTGCTTTTCGGCTCGCAAGATTGGTTTGATCTGCTGCTTTGGAGGCCAGAAAAGAGATCTGGAGTCTATCATAAAGGGATGTGGGTCATCCCTTAAGCCAGCAATAAACATGAAAAAAAACAAAAAAAAAAAAAACACAGAGTTAGACTTACCGGTAACTCTGTTTCTAGGAGTCGTCCAGGACAGCACAGGAGATATAGGCTCCACCTCCGGAGATAGGAAACACAAAGGATCAGGTGAATAAAGAGGCGGACACCCACCATCTTCCCCAGTCTTTATCCGAGAACTCCCCGGACATGGCATCTGCAACAAGACAAAAAACACTCGCCCATGGTTATAACAGCATATAGGGAGGGAATCCCTGCTGTCCTGGACGACTCCTAGAAACCGAGTTACAGGTAAGTCCAACTCTGGTTTTTCTCCAGTCTGTCCAGGACAGCACAGGAGAGATCAACGAGAACTTACCAGATTAAGGGTGGGACTAGCGCCTGAAGGACCTTCCTTCCAAACTCTTGGTCCTGCGCAGAGAGAAGGCCCAGTCTGTAGTGCTTGATAATGTCGAGAAGCTAGACCAGGTGGCTGCTTTGCAAATTTGTTCTGGTGTCGCCTCTGCTCGCTCCGCCCAAGAGGCAGATAACGCCCTCGTGGAGTGAGCCAACAGAGAAAAAAAGGACACTCTTTGTATAAACTTTTATAGGTTTCCACTATCATCTGTTTAATCCACCTGGCAATAGTGTTCTTTGAAGCTTGCTGCCCCTTATTTTTCCCCTGAATGCACTACAAATAAAGCATTGGCTTTTCTAAAGCTCTTAGACAACTCTAGATAGCGTAACACAGGTCCTGACATCTAGAAGATTAAACTCTGCCTCATTTGGATTGGTAGGGGAGGAACAGAAGGATGAGAAATACCATTTCTTGGGCCCTTAGGAACCTGGAAGTCCCTTTAGGTAGGAATCCTGGATCTGTATGTACCACAAACTTGTCTTCAAAAATTTGAAGAAAAGGTTCCTTAACTGAAAGCGCCTGTAACTCACTAATGCGCCTGGCTGTAGAAATTGCCACCAGAAAGGCTGTTTTAAAGGGTAATATACTTAAAACGACAGGTCTAGTCCTGCGAAAGTTTTATCCAACCCTGCAGTATTGACAAGTCCCATTTAGGAAGAACCTTAAATGGAACTGGTCTCATTCTGGATAATCCCTTGAAGAACCTCATCACTAAAAAGGTTCTAAAGCCAGGGACTTCTCCAGAAACACTGATAATGCCGCTACTTGCACCTTTAAGGTGCCAACAGCCAGTCCCTTGTCTGCCCCTTCCTGCAGAAATTCAAGGGTGGCTGGAACACCAACCTCCCGGTTACCGGTATTTAGCCAAGAACAAAAAATTTTCCAATACTTAAAATAAATTGCCTGGATGACCTTTCTACTAGAAAGAATTGTGTGGATCACATTATCCGAAAGTCCTTTTGACTTCAAAAGACCTTCTTCAGATACCAGGCTGCCAACTTCATTCTCTGAATTTTTGGCAGTTGAATCGGCCCCTGGGATAGCAAGTCTTCCCTCTCTGGGAACATGAGAGGAGGGTCTACAGCTAGACACCACAGGGATGAAAACCAAGGCCTGTTTGGCCAAAAACGGGACTACCAGGATTAAGGTGGTATCCTTCTGGATGAATTTCTTTAGAACAAGAGGAATCAGCTTGAATGGGGGAAAGGCATAACTCAGCTGACACATCCACTCCTGAGCCAGGGCATCCACCCCTATGGCTCCTCCGCCTTTCTCCAAGAAAAAGTACCTTGGGACATTGTTGTTCGTTCTGTTGGCAAACGAATCTATGTCTGTAAGGCCCCATCTCTGGGTCACTAACTGGAAGACTTCCCTGTTTAGGGACTACTGATTCCAACACTCGATGGCGACTTAAAACATCTGCCATCTCATTGTCCACTCTCCTTAGGTGGACTGCGAAAATAGAGCTCAGGTTCGCCTCCGCCCACGAAAAAAAAGATTGGCTGTCAGCTGCATCAAGGACGGGCACCGTGTCCCTCCTTGTTCGTTGACATAAGTGACCGCCACCACATTGTCCGAGAGGACTTTTATATGGTGACCGTTCAGGTCCTTGGAAGAGACCTTTAGGGCTTCCCAGATTGCCGGCAGCTCTCTCCAATTTTCTGATTTCAGAGATTCCATCCTGGACCATGCTCCTTGGGCCATCCTTAAACCCCAGGTACTGGCGTCTGTAGTTATCCGGACAGATATTGGGAAGGACCAATGAAGGCCCACCCAGAGGTTCTCCTCTTTCCTCCACCAGAGCGATTGTTTGGCTTTTGGAGATAAGTGGATGGTCTTGTCTCCCATCCCAAACTCTCAAGATGTTGGCCTGGAGACACCGAAAGTGGGCCCTTGCCCAAGGAACGGATGGGATCGTTGCCGCCAGGAACCCTAGGCCTGACATGGCTGTCCTGATGGACAGTGACAGGTTTGTAGGGCGACCGCTGTCGCTTTTACTTTTTCCCCCCTTTTCTGGAGTGAGGAAAACTTTTTGCTCTATCGAATTAATCCTGTACTCCCAGATAGCACAGATCTTGTGTTGGGATCAGGTTGGATTTGTCCTGGTTGATTAACCAACCCAGGTCCTCCAAAAATAGAGTAGCTACCCGTAAGTCTTCCTGCAACTGGGTAAAGGAGTGGACAAAAAATAAAAGGTCGTCCAGATACGGAATGACCGAGATGGAAGGCCTTTTCCTCACACACATACTTCCCTGCCATGGGCCCCCCTCTCTGTTTGCCGGCACTCTGGGACCCTTCAGCTCCCGGGTCAGACATGATGCACCGCTGCCATATAGGAGTCCACTTTTGCCATTTGAGCCTTTCTGATCGGTGAGTATACAGTACAGCTCTTATCATTTTTGTCTGAATCTTTCATATTTTAATTTATCCTTACTGCACCCTGTAACAACATTGTCTCTTTGTAGTGACATCTTGAATATATTGATCTCTGAAGGAGGGAGATTCCTCCCGAAACGAGTCAGTTCACAAATATATACTCTACTGCGATGTCATCATATTGCATAATTTCTGTTATTAATTAAGAGGCTACACCAAGTTGTCAACCTAAAGTGTTAATACATCTTATTGCATCAATCATGTTACATGTCATGTGTACTTCAAGCCACTGAGCTATTATATGTGCCATTGAGCATATGTTGTCATTTTTATACATTATGTAATCAATTTTTATTCATACATTGTGCATGATATTCATTTCCAGCCACTGAGCACGTACCTCATACAAAGTCCCGCGGGCCAATTTCTTTGTGTTGATATATATAAATTTTGGGATGGAGGAGTGCTCTGGAGGAAACCAGACCATTACCCTTTTTGATTCTCCTACAATATGTCCAGATGTTAGTTCAGCAGCAAGCAGTGGTACCGGTTCCGGACTCGGAAAGACTTAGGCTTTTATGCCCCAGTCTTTTTGGTACACAAAAAGTCTAGAGGATGGAGGCCGGTTCGAGATCTGAAGCGGTTGAACAGGTTTATCCGCCTCGAACGGTTCAAGAGGGAATCTCAACACGGTCATCCTAATGGTGCAACCAAACGACTGAATGAGCTCTATAGGTCTTCAGGATGCGTATCTGCATATACCGATACATTGCGACTTCCAGTCGTTCCTAAGGTTCAAGATAGGGGAACTTCACCTGCAGTTCCGCCGTTTGCCTTTCAGCATATCCACAGCCCCCAGAACCTTCACCAAAGTATTGGTGGCAATCCTAGCACATCTCCGCGGCTTTCAACAGGGGTTTCTATCCCAGTGGAGGAGGAGGTCCCTTTCCCAGGAAGTATTGATCACAATATCGATGAAGTCCAGTTTGTGGTTGGATTGACGAAGCCGCCCAACCTTCTAAACCACTGCCATCTTGGCCCCATCTCATGGATCACGCTTACATCCAATGCAAGTCGGTTGGGCTGGGGTGCACACTTCAGAGACCAGTTGATTCAAGGGAGATGGCAGTTCGAATCGGAGGACGTAGTATCAAACATTCTGGAGCTGAGGGCAGCCTGGGAAGCTAGATCGCACTTGGCACCTCATCTCGTGGGCAACTCCCTCTTATTACGCATGGACAACAGAGCGGCGGTGGCCTACGTTCAGAACCAAGGGGGAACCCACAGCAGGTCATGGTCACGCGAAGTGGCCCCGATCTTAGCATGGGCCGAGGAGAACCTAGTAAACCTTTGGGCGGTCTATCTGCCAGCCCTCCAGAATCATCTGGCGGATCACCTGTCCAGGGAATTCATCAGCAACAACGAATGGTCCCTGGACAATTCTGTGTTTCGGTGGATCTGTCAACGCTGGGGCAATCCTCAGTGGGACCTTTTTGTATCCCCACAGAATACCAAAACACCTCGTTTCTTCACAAGATGCCCTGCCCAGAAGTCAGCGGGAGTAGATGTCTTGGTGCAGCCATGGTCCTTCCAAGTCGGGTATGCGTTCCCTCCTACCCCACTGATTCTCAGATTCCTCCAGCGCCTAACAGGGAGGAAGTGACCATCCTGAAGAGGCCTTGGTTCACGCTGCTGACCCAGCTGTCTCTTTGCAACCCTCTAGTCCCTCCGAAGTTCCCCGGTCTCCTTTCTCAGGGGGACTACACCCACCCGCATCCAGAAATCCTGGATCTGAGGGCTTGGAAGTTGAGTAGAAGAGGTTGGAGGAATTCGGATGCTCTCCTGATGTAAACCAAACGTTGCTCCAGGCCAGGAAATCGACCACTAATAGCTCCTACTACAGAATATGGCAGAAGTTTTCGGAATTTGCCAAACCGAACAAATTTAACCCAATGAAGCCAGGTGTGCAGGACATTCTACTGTTTCTACAGAAAGGTCTGGATTTAGGTATAGGGCTCAATCCCCTTAAAAGGCAATTTTCAGCCTTATCAGCCCTGACAGACATCAGATGGGCCTTACATCCTCTGATAGAGTGGTTTCTGAAGGCAGTAATGAGGTTGAGACCACCTAGAAAAACATTGTACCCGAAGTGGGATTTGCCTTTGGTGCTGGATACTCTAGCAGCACCTCCATATGCTCCTACTGAGGACTGTACTCTGGAAGATATTACTCCTAAAACGTTTTTTCTCATAGCCTTCACTTCAGGCCGTAGGGTTTCGGAAATCCAAGCCTCGGGGGCTCACGACCAATCCATCAATTCATACCTAAGATGCCAACCGCTTTCCACTGTATTTAGGAATGGGTTCTCCCAGCCTTTGAAGAAGATCCAGCTACATCAAAATTGCATGAACTGGATGTTGCAAGAAATCTAGGTCGGTACATCGATTTAACGCAGCCTTTCCGTAAGGATCAACACCTATTTATCATTCCAAACGGAGGTAGGAAAGGCTTGGCAGCTTCAAAAAGAACTATCGCAAGCTGGATTGTATGTCTGATTCAAAGGGCTTATCAGGCTTGCGGTCTTCCAGTGCCTAAAGCAATCAATGCTCACTCGACGCGGGGGATAGCCTCTTCTTGGGCAGCTCTAGCACAGGTCTCTCCGGAAACAATTTTTCATGCAGCCAGTTGGTCCTCATTTAATACCTTCATGATCCATTATAGCCTGGACCCAGCTGCTCTAACTTCCCGGGATTTTTGGAAGAAAGCGTTGCAATTGGCGGTCTTGTGAATCTGAATAAACTGTATTTCTATGCAGTATCCCTCCCTATGAGCGAGTTATTTACCATATGTATGCTGCCATGGAGGCACCAGGAAAAACGGAAAATTGAATACTCACCTTTCCGTAATTTTCCTTTCCTGGTGCCTATCCATGGCAGCATACGCCCTCCCTTTACGTAATCTGCATTTTTGAGTCTATAAAAGTCAGAACTGCCCCCCCTCACGCCATTCTTGTAACTAGAGTTAAAGAGGTCCTGTGGGTGGGTTGAGGGCAGAGCAACCAACCGTATGTATGTATGCATGCATGCATGTATGCTGCCATGGATAGGCACCAGGAAAGGAAAATTACGGAAAGGTGAGTATTCAATTTTCCGTTATAATTTGTTGCTTTTTCATGGGTGTGCGCAATTTTAGAGAGGAATAGGTTTGGTATTTATTTAGGCAGCATAACTTCTATTTTACAAAAAAAAAATGGATATATTGCGCTTGTGTCACTAAAACGCATTAAAGCATAGTTTCTCCTACTGAAAAACTGGCATGTGACAAATATATTGCACACACCCACCATTTTATTCTATAGGGCCTCTGCTTATAAAATTTTTTATATTATATATATATATATATATATATATATATATATATATATATATATATATATATATATATATATATATATATATATAAATAAAATTTTCAAATATTCTAGCGGAAAAAAAATCCAGAATGTTTACGTCAGAATTGGCTTGGGAAGCTAGTGATTAAACATACATGGTACATGTTTGGCCCCTTTAAATGGAATTGCAAGTACATGTGTTTTTCGCTGGGTTTCCTGCATGAAGGAAAAAAAAAAAACCACACCTGCTTCTGGCAGCATCACAGCTTGCCATTGGGGGGGGGGGGGGGGCTACTACTACTTTGATGAATCAAGAAACTTTTTTTAGGTCTCTCCACATTCCTGGCTAGTTTGACTCTCCTGATCAATTACTACCGATTCCTTTTCCCAGCCTTTGTAAAGGAGTCTCCATGTACACAGGTCAGTGCATGCGTTAAGTACAATAAACCGTTTCGATGCATATTTAAATTTAAAGACAAGGAATCAACAGTACTGCATTCCAAGATGAAAGTGCTTCCTGATCAGAAGCAACTTTATGCAAAGCATAATTCAACAAAGTTGGAAGCATGATCTGTCTTGTCAAGATAATAGTACTCATGCAATACATACACAGGGAATAATGGCAGGATTCAACTCATCACCACATCCAAATATTTCTAAACTTGTCTTTACAGGAAAACATAGCAAACAACGATCTTACCTATCCAGTGTATCAGAAAGTGTCTGGCTTCAATGATCGTAGTTTATCCAAGAAAGAATTCATCATTCATTAAAATTTACCACTTCTGAGAATACTACAGGCAGCTAAAGCTGTGAAAAGCCTAAAAAGGTTGGCCAAACTTCATCACACCAAGTGTCACTAAGGGCATACTCACACTAGGTAGGGACTGCCTTGTACTGTACTCAAGTATTATCCTGCTTTCCCAGCCTGCACACTTACGTTGTCACTCTTGCCAGTCAGACTACAGTGATCCCTACATTGATGCTCCATGAAGAGTGTTAGCAAATTGTATAGACGCATACTGTGCCCAAGCCCACCTATTTAAGCAGGCAAGAGCAACGTTACACTTGACCCTGAACATTTACGGTACAGAGCAATCACATCAGTCAACTTAACTGGACTTTAGGGGTGAAACATGCTCAGTCACGGTACAAATCACCCAGTGGCATTGGCAGTATGTCCTCAAACAAAACTGTACACCTGCCAATGTCGCCCATCATGTCAGCAGTTATTCCAAATTCTATGTGCAACAATCAAAGACCAGAATGAGGTTTATTTTAATGTGTGCATTTGAATTTACTGCAAGTTTCAAAACTTTTTTTGAATTTCTACAATGCCTTTCTGCAGGGGCAGATTCTCAAATCAAACCAGAAGTACAATTGTAAGCACACAAACTTTAATGTACCCTCCCCCCCACCCTATAATGATCTGCTCTCAATGAAATGGTAACTTAAATACACTCATTCTTACTTGTACAGACGGTCCAAAATCGGCTTCAGGAGTAGACAGTGCGATTGGTCTGCTGTCTAAGGATAATAGACATCCGTATCATCAACATTGATTCATCAAGAACCACGTTTGATGGTTAGACCACTCAGTTATTTTCGTTAAGTCAAAAATCCAGTTTTTCCTAACGTAAAATCCTTTTCTCTCAAGTTCGACGGACGCAGTTATCTTTGATCCATATCAATAGGGTTATACTGCCCCCTACAGGAGGACACTAGGCAGAAAACAAAAGTTCTGGCTACGCCTATGGGAAGTCCCAGAAGGGTACACCCTCTCTTCCTGCATAGGATGTCAGTTTTTGTATCAAAGCAATGTCAGTAACACCAAACCAACTTAAATAAGAGGGGCGGGTACTGCGTCCGTCAATGAACTTGAGAAAGGATTTTACGGCAAGTCAAAAATCCAGTTTTCTCCATTGTTCATTGACGGACACAGTTCTCTCTGATCCATATCAGTAGGGAAGTCCCAAAGCAGTGCCATAAAATGAGGGGTGGGAACAGCAGAAAACAAAAAGTCCAAGGCTAACCAGGCAACATAGGACTCGGAGGAGGGAGGAGGGAGGCCCACCTGAAACAAACAGTAAAACACCCTCGAGAAAGGCCAAAAGCCTGCCAGAGAGCAGCCAGCAAAGAAAAAAAACTTGCGGCCAAAAGAGGCATCTGCAGATGCCAGCACATCCACCTTATAAAAATTTGGCAAAGGCGTGAACAGACTACCAGGTAGATGTCTTGCAACCTGGAGCACAGATGCCTACAAGGCGAAAAGCCCAGGAAGCACTAGGCACCCGAGCAGAACATGCCGAAACAGGGAAAGGTAGGACCTGACCCTTAATTGAATAAACTTGCACCACCGCCTGTCTGATAAATCCGGGAATAGACGCAGCAGACGCAGGCAGTCCCGTTCACAGACCATCCGCAAGTACAGAGCGCGAGCCTGACTTACGATAAGACTCAGTCGCCAGGTACAAGCGCCCAAACTCTAAACAGTAAGCAATGCACATTCCTTAGGATGTGAGGGCTCAGGACACAAGATGGGAATACAATGTCCCCATGGAAGTGAACACTAGAAACCACCTTCAGGAGAGAAGGACGGACCTGGACGAAGTACCACTTGGCCCCATGACCAACATATAGGGAGAATGACAGGACAATGTCAGTGCTAATACCTGCGCGCAGAGTGACAGCAACCAAGGAGGCCACCTTCTGTAATAAGGTAAACAAGGGATACATACTCACAAACAGAGGTTATTAAAGAACCGACTGCACCAAAAAAGGTTCCCAGTTGGTGACTGAGGTCACACCGGAAATACCAAGTGTCGCACCCCCTGGAAAAAGTCACACACCAGGGCACAGGCGGCCAACGGCCTTTGGAAGAAATTTGCCAAAGCCAAAACCTGACCCTTGACAGTACTTAAGACCAACGTTTGATCAACTCCCCACTGAAGGAAGCCAAGATCCAGGCCACCGAGTAAGAGCGAGGGGGAGCCCACGCAATATACGACCGTCTCGTATGATGAACAAAAATCACCCAAGAAGTCGCTTCACACGCTTCAAGCAGGTTGGGATTCACTGAAGCAACCAAACCCCCGTCCTTCAGCACCTGGCTTTCAACAGCCAAGTCGGCAAAGTCAACGACCGTAAAGTCAGATGGGAGATGGGCCCTGGAGACAACTCCTCCCCGAGAGGAATTCTCCAAGGAGCGTCTGCGGCCAGCCTGACCAGGCCGGCGTACCAAGCTCGGCAAGGCTAGTCCGGAGCCACAAGAAAGACTGAAATCCCTTGCGCCTCAATCCGGCGAAAAATACTTGGCAGCAACCTGGGAGGAGGAAAGGCAGACCGCAGCCGATACTGACCTTGGCCCATCCGTGAACACACACACGACCATGCCGGCAGCAGTCGTGCATAGGTGATCATGCTAAACTCCACAGCATCGTTCAAGTTGAACTTAGCGAATGATCTTGCCCATGACAGAACCCATGGTGCCACCATTGCACCCGCCAGAGGGTCCCAGGAGTGGACCACAAACCTCAGCACTATCCTATAGATGCAACGCCGAAGGCACAACTGCTGAAACACCTCCGGATGAAGTGACCTGCATCCAAGGCCTGTGGACTAAGGTAATCCGCCCACCAAAGTTTCCAGACCTGGAAAGGGAACAGCGGAAGAGCTTGAACTAGGTGCACTGCCCAACGAAGAATTGACACTTCCAAGGCCGCAAGGACACCCTTGGTGCCCCCTTGGTGAATGACATAAGCCACGGTCGTGGCGCAGTCGATTGAACGTGCTCGATCCAGTGAACCAGGCAAAGCCGGATCGCTCTCAGCCCCAGGACATTGAACTGTAACCTGGATCCTCCAGGGACCATACTCCTGAAGCAGAAAACCTGCTGAGGACTCCTCCCCACCCGGACAGGCTTGCATCTGCTGTGATAATTGTTCAGGAAAAAAGGGGAGGAAGGATTCCAGATCAAGACTCTGGACAGTCAGCTCAGCAGGACCTGAAAGTCCAAGAGAGTTGGGATTCTAGTCCCATTCGAGAATCGCCTTCTGGGGGATCCCCGAGAGGGATCGAGCAAAAGGGACCGTCTCAAAAGACTGCACCATCAGTCCCAGAACCCGCATGCAGGTCCGAAGTGACGACCATGTGCGGGACAGTAACTGTTGAACTGCAGACTGAAGTTCCAAGAGTTTTTCCCCCGGAGGGAAAACACACCCTGACTGAGTCCAAACTCAGGCCCAGATAGTCAGTCTCATGGAAGGGACCAGGGATGACTTCTGAAGTTTCAGAACCTACCTGAACTCCTTCAGAGTTCTCATGGTGACTTCCACATTAGTTTGTCAGCCACGTAGGGGACTCCACTGATGTGTATGGAGGCCAGGAATCCCCCTGATGCAGGGAAGCCACCATTATGCGAACCGATACCACCTTGAACGTCTGATCCGCACAGAACCATCAAAGGGCCAGAAGGTCCAGCTTGTTGAACCAGAGCCTGAACTGCCCCACAGAGCGCCTGCAAGCGATCCGGGGACAGGCGTACACTGGAACAGAAAAACTTACTGGGGAAAAACGGATCGAAACCCGATCTTGCAACTGAACCGCATGACCCCCTGAAGCCTGCTGCCTAGGATCCGGACCAGCCGTAGGTCCATGAACCGGCAAGGACAAGCCCCCACCCCAGATGGGTGAGGACGCACCTTCGAGCCAAGTAGGCCTCGTCCACAGGTCTGGAAACAACAGATCTCTTGTCCAGACTAGGGTCGTTTGGAACCACTAGAGGAAGTCTTGGAAGGATTTCACCACAGCGACTGTCCGAGGGACAAAGAAACTGGTGAGCCGAAAGGGAGAACCTCGTCCACAAGAAAGACCATAGTCACTGGCCATATATATTTATTAGATCGAAAAGCCCCTTCAGTCAGTTCAGACTTGCCATCTGATCTAAGGAGCTAATGAATTACCAGTGAAAGAAGGTAAGAAACTGAGTGAAATCTCATATCCATCTCTCTGCTGTCCAATAATATGGACAAGCATTGACACTTGAAAAGATTCTCTTTTTTTGACTTGTATATTTTTTAATTTAATGCCTTTTTCTCTGTTTTTCCTGCAGGTGGTTTAGGAAAAAAGGTTTACAGAGGTCATACAAATTCTGACGCGTTTTCGGCCAAGGGCATCCTGCATTTTCGGGTTTGGCCCAGAATTTTCATTTCGGTGCATCCCTACTACAAACCCCAAGTGCCAATATTGGACCCACTATCCAACAACGCTCTTTAAAGTCACAAATAAAATATGCTCACTTTACCAAACAGTCACCGAATCACCAACTATACCTATATTTAGAGTATCCAGTGCAAGGGGAAGCAATCTAAGAATCTCCCACTACCCTGGAGCCTTTATGTGACTGCAATTTTTGCAGCACCAGTGCAAGTCCAGCTCTCATTCATACTTAATATAAAAGATTTCTGACCACTCCTATGTTCCTTCCATCATACATAACTCCTGTATATATACTATTCCAGGCCGCACTCACTTTGGTTCCTGCTGCGATTCTATAAGGACACAGGGAAGCTTACATGAAAAAAGGCAGACTTATGTATGTATAATTAATGTACTACTGTCACTTTCTGTGACCCAACACTGGATATATAGTCAATAACTGATTTGTTATTGTTACAATTACAGACTGGGTGACAAATCTTTGAAAAAGGCTGAAAAATAGCCAAAAAAACTTCAGAATTTGGATGACCTCTGAACACTTTTTTCCTAAACCACCTGCAGGAAAAACAGAACATCCATATTAATGTCACCATACTCACACCTGTCACAGATTCATTTGAATCTCCTTTCTACCTTTTTCACCTTTGGGCCTTTAACCCAAACACCTATCAACACAATTTATGTGTTCTTGATTTGTGTATATTCAATGTAAAATAAAATGTATCTGTTTTTATATATCAACTGGTGTACATGATCACTTGCCCTTAAAGTCCCACCCCTTTTGGCCTGAGGCACCATAATATATCCTTTTTTCTATTTTCTTTCATCTAGAACGTATTGGATCTTTAGGATATATACTTCATGATTTTTGCATATTTATTTCTCAATAGACAGACATACCCTGTGCTACTTCCCCCGAAAAAGATTTACTTTCCAAAACATGTTGTGTTAACTGGTACCGCCAAAGCTATCCTCATGGCTTTACCCTCTTCTGCCTAGAAGCATATCTGGTTCATCCATGTTCTAGCACAGAGGCCTGACCCCATGTGATAGAGATATATATATCTGCATTTTATCCATTATGTTTTGTCTGACTGTCTTTTAGCTATGTATAAACTTTATTACTTTTACAAAAATTGTTTTGAGTGTTGGCTGTAATTGAAACCCCACGGATTTGGGACCACCATTTTCCTGTTGTATAACAGAGAAAGGAGGAACCTGACCCTTGATTAAATAGGCCTGCACCACCGTCTGTCTTCTCCATCTGGAAATGGCTGCAGCAGACGCGGCCAACCCTTTCCAAGGTCCATCAGTGATATGCCAAAAAATAACGCCCAAGTGGGAGGGCAAAACGCGTCGACGTGTTTCCGGTACGGCACTTTGGCTACGTCATTTCCGGTTCACTTCCTGGTTTGCAGTGGAACACACGCCGATGACGGAGTTCCCGGAAGCATTTACAGCTGTTTCCCACTTTTAATATTACGTTTGTGCGTATATTTTTTTTGTCTAATATTAAACTTTTAAAAACGGGTTTTACCATTTCTGTTATCTTTTTGGCATTATTTCATTGGAGCCATTCAGGACCACCATATCATAAGGATATCCATATAGCCCCCTTTTTATACCAAGGAGAAGATCTGGTGCACAAACTATCTACTCATACACAGGCTCTCTTGACCCTTGTTAGGGTCCATTCATTCTGGTGAGTAGGGTTCCTGGAGGGGCACAAGTCACCTGGCACAAAGAGCACAAATGATTCTATGTTTGCAGTTGCACTGGAGCACCTTTTTGCAAGCGCTGTGTTATTTTGTTTTAATACGTTTTCTGAGTTTACTTGGTGAGCAGCAGCTGCAACATTTGATTCATACTTCATTTTAGCGCGGGTTTAACATCTTCTCATTTCAAACAATCAAGCCATTAAAGACAGCGACTAAAGCAGGATGGAAGATCGGACCTGGAGACAATAGGTCCTCTAAGAGGTAGTCTCCAAGGGACATCGGAGACCAGCCGTACTAGATTCGCGTACCAAGACCCGCGAGGCCAGTCTGGGGCCACTAGGATGACCGAAATTCCTTCTGCCTCCATCCTTCGCAAAAGTTTTAGAGGGGGGGGGGGGGGTGCGAGAGAAAGGCAGTAGCCAGCATTAAGGTTCTGCCCACCTTAGAAAGCTGGCTACGTCCCAAGCTGCTAGGACACTGGGTTCCCTTGGTGATTGACATGCCAGGGCTGTGGTACTGTCAGACTGAATTGTTCCAGGCACCCCTGAAGACAAACCAAACCATTCAATGGGCCAGACAAAGTCTGATCACCCAAAGTTCCAGTGGATCGATCGGTAGTCTGGACTCCTCCAGAGCCCAAAATCCCTGAGCACAATTCGTGCTCAAGACACCTCCCCACCTGGACAGGCTGGCATCCGTGGTGATCACCGTCCAGTACAGGGAGAAGGAAGACTTTTCCCTGTCGAAAAGTCAGAGAGCAAAGCCACCAAATCAGGGACACTCGTACTCCGGCTCAACAGAATCAGATTGTCTAGAGACTGTGGATTCTTGTCCCAAGAGGTCACATGTGGAACTGTGCAAACAGAACCGCCTCGAAGATAGGACACAAATCAGGCCCTGCACCCGCATCCAAGTCCTGAGAGACTACTGACTGCTGGACAACAGAAGACGAATTGTATCCTGCAGCTTCTAGAGCTTGTCCAGCGGAAGAAACACCCTGGATGAGGCAGAGTCCAGGGTCAGACCCAGATAGTCCAACTTGGTGGACGGAACCAGAGCAGACTTTTGGAAATTCAATGTCCAACTGAACTCCTGCAGGGTCCACACAGTGATGTCCAGGTTGTCCTTTAGAGCAGTCGGAGACTCTGCTTGCAGAAGACGATCGTCCAGGTACCCAAGTACCGCAATCACCCAATGTTGCAACAATGCCAACACCGAGGCTAACACTTTCATGAATACCTGAGGAGAGACCAAAGGGTAAAACGTCATGAATTGATAATGCTCTTCGCCGTCGGCAAAGTGGAGGAAGTGCTGATGCCCGATATATCAGGATATGGAGGAAAGCGTCCTGGATATCGCTAGAGGCCAGAAGATCCCCTTGATGAAGGGATGCCACTACCTTACAAATAAACTCCATCCGGAATATCTGTACCTGCACAAAGCAGTTCAGGGCTTGGAGGTCCAGGATAGGGCACACTTTGCCTTCCTTCCAGGGAACTGAACCAGTTTGAATAAAAACCTTCCTGAGTTTGGAACTGGTACAATCACCCCTTGCAGTAGCAAATATTGTACCACCCCGAACCACGAAAGTGGTCTGGGGACAAACAGGTTGGAAGGAAAAAACCTTTGGTGGATCAGACCGAAATTCGATCTTGTAACCGGACCGAATCAGCTCGTGGACCCACCTGTCTTGAATCAGGTAGGTCCACGGGTTCGGAAAGAAGCAAAGACATCCCCCCACCCCAAATACGGGTGTGGGTGCCTCTACAGGCAAGAGAGGGCTTGTCTGCAGGCCTGGAAGGACCTGCTCTTGGCTTACCAGGCAAGGGCCTTTTGGAACCTCCGGAGGCGGACCTAGAGAGCTTGGATCCTTTGTCCTGAGAAGCAAAAAAAAAAAAAAAAAGGACCACATCTGCGATGAGACTCCTTGCCCCTGGAAACCTGTAGGAGGAGAGTACACTTCCCTCCTGTAAAACCCTAATGATTTCATCCAGAGAAGACCCAAACAGGCGACTCGATAAGGCTTTCTTGGAAGCTTGGTCCGCAGACCAGCATTTCAGCCATATAATCCAAATCTGGTCCCAAAGAGAAGTTTGCCTGTGAAGGGGATATCACACAACTTGTTCTTGGAGCAGACCTCCCCTGTCCACTCTGGGCCATAGGACCCTCCTGGCAGAGTTAATCAGTGCAGCTGCCCTTGCCAGGGTAGGAATGGTTTTTAGCAACTGTTCTCTGGGGAATATCCCCTTCTAAGAGTGCATTTGGAGCAGTGCATTTGGATGCAATTGTTGGGTTAAGATTTGATGCTCCGCTTTCCGTGCTCCCTCTAGCAGGGATTCTGCTTAATTATCCAAGGGGCCTTTTAAGGCACCAGAATCTTGGAAAGAAAGATCCAACTTGTTTGCTATTCTTGCTAGTGAGACATTTGGCCCAGTTTGAGTGTCGTCTTCCGCAAACAGGTACCTGCGTTTTTTTGCTGATGGGTATGAATATGCTCTCAGGGTTCTTCCCATTCTCCCTTTATGATGCATTTTAGAGATTGATGTACAGGGAACATCCTGGGTTTCTTTGGTTGCAGTCCCTTGTACATTGTCATGTAAAGAAAATTCTGTTTCTCTTCCGTCCTCTGGCAGTTGCAGCCCGTTCAGATGTTCTTCACTATTGGGTAATGGCGCCCTCTGCAGGAGCAGGCTAGGTAGTGAAAACTTGGGAAAAAAAAAAAAAAAAGTTAAAGACAGCCCATCTCAACATCACCCTCAGCCATTCAGTGTCGCTTTTCAGTTTCTTGCTGCCTAGCTTTAGGAGTAGGACTAGGTTCCCTGCTGGGATTCCTGTCTCAGCCTGGATAAACTAGTTCCATAGTGTCCCAGCCTGACCAGCGAGCGTGCGCAGGTTATTGGTTCGCCCAGGCCTCGCCATAACGGTGCCCTGACGGATGGGGACAAGCCTGCAGAGAGATTTTTTTTCGCCGGGACAACTCAACTCTGGAACTCCCTGTGTTGCAGCATCCCCCTCGGCTGACGGCACCCCCACTCAGGGTGGGAGGTGGTCCGTATCGGAGCGTAGCCTGCGGTCCGTGGTATGGTGAGGGATGCTACACCCCCCCCCCTGTCCCTGGGACAGTAATAAGGGGGGGGGGGGGGTTTATGTGGGCCAACTCCATGGGGATGTCAGAACATGCGGTCTCTGTAGTGTCCCCTCCAGCGGGTCTGGAAGGTCCCCGTCTCCCTGCCCCTTTGGGGGGAGCTCTGCCGCACACGCTGCATGGGGGGGGGTGGGGAATTTTTACCTTGTCCTGGGGGCTTCCTGGTTGATTTCCACGGTGCCCGGGGGGCGGCTTCTTGGGGACCCCCTGGTTGGGGTTCTCAAGGGTCTCACAGGGGGTATGAGTACCCTCCTGCCCCGAGCCGCACAGGGTTAATCACCCCGCAGCGGGCTGGGCCCTTCAAGGCACAGGACGAAGGAAAATCCTTCAAAGCCTCTGGCAGTGACTAGTGGTCCTGGTCTGGTGAGCCCACAACCGGTCAGTCCGGGGCTGCGGCCCAGTCTTCTGCCGGGACAGCCTCACCGGTTTCCGAAGGTGGGGGGACGTCTGTCTTGTTCAGGAACCCGGGCAGTCCCAAATTCAGGACGGGGGGGGGGGGGGTGGGGAAATTGGTATACAAACTGATTTGTTCAGGGTACAAGATCAAGTTTCTATCTCGCCCCATTAACTTAAGGCTGCATATCTGCACATTCCCGTCTACGAGGGTCATGAACGGTTTCTCCGTTTCGAGGTGGCAAAGGACCATTTTGAATTTGTGGCATTACCCTTTGGTAAGCACTAAGGTTTTGGCCCCGGTGCTGGCTTTGCTGCGCAAAAGGGGAATTGCGGTCCTCGGTTATCTGGACGACCTCCTGTTGAAGGCGAGCTCGTGTGCCACCGTCAAGAGATCCGACGGTCACGGTTCAGACGCTCCAGGAGTTCGGGTGGACCATGAATTTCCAGACGTTGGCACTGACCCCCGACAGTCCGCCTGAGTTACCTGGGCTTAGTCTTGGACTCCGCTCAGACAAAAAAAAAAGTGTTTCTCCCAGAGAACAAACTTCGGACTTTACAGGGCGAGATCAGGTCCCTCAAGGACAACATTGCAGGTCCGTAGTGAAGATGTATTCAGCTTTCGAGGCGATCCTGTTTGCACAGTTTCACACAAGGACTCCGCAGAGATTCTTGCCAGACAGCGCAAGGATCCACGGTCCTTGGACAGGACGATATGTTTGAGCAGTCTCACGAGGTCGAATCTTTCGTGGTGGCTTCCGTCACCTGCTCCGAGCCAGGGAAAGCCTTTTCTGCCCCTGTTGTGGACGGTGATCACCACGGATGCCAGCCTGATGGGCTGGGGTGGTGTACTGGACAACCTGTGTGCCCAAGGGACGTGGTCAACGGAGGAATCCTCCTTGCCGATAAATGTGCTGGAGCTCAGGGCGATCAAACCGTCTGCTCCATTAGGTGACTTGGTTGCACGGACGCCCGGTTCAAACCGACAATGCCACGGCTGTGGCTTGCATCAATCACCAAGGGGGCACCAGGAGTGCCCGGGCGGCCAAGGAAGTGGCCGAGATTCTGACTTAGCTGTAACGTGTGCCTCAGCCTATCTCTGCCATTTCACATACTGGGAGTGGAGCACTGGCAGGCAGTCTCAGTCCTTTATCAGGGAGAATGGTCCCTGCATCTGGAGGCGTTTCGTCCCGTGTGCCCAGTGGGGGACTCCAGACGTTGATCTATTTGCGTCTCGTCTCAACAAAATGGTGGGAAGCTTATTGGCCATAGCCAGGGCCCGAGATCCTCTGGTGGACGCGTTGGTGGTGCCCTGGCACCGGTATCGGCTAATTTACGCCTTCCCTCCAATACAAAATGATGTCCAGGTTCCTCCGTAGGTTGGCATTGGAACAGGTGCAGGTAATTCTGGTAGCTCCAGACTGGCCTCGTTCTTGGTACGTGGACCTCATGCAGATGGTCGTAGAGCCTCCCTGTCGGCTACCTCTGAGTGAAGATCTGCTGTCTCGAGGGCCGATCTTCCATCCTGCCTTACGGTCTCTGGCTTTAACGGCGTGGCTGTTGAAAGCCAGTGGTCTCTCGGATGCGGTCACTCCTATCTTGCCGAGAGCTTGGAAGGCTACCTCCAGGAAGATTTACCATCGTACCTGGAATGTGTATTTTACCTGGTGTGAGTCACGAGTGTTTCATCCTCACTCCTTTTCGGTGGCGAGGGTTTCGGCCTCCCTGCAGGAAGGTGTGGAACAGCGTTTGACGCTGAGCACGAGCAAAAGGTCAGTGTCGGCCTAAGCCATTTTCTTCCAGCGTCCCTTAGCGACTTGCTCCCCGATTCGCACCTTTATTAAAGGGGGTGCGTCATCTGGCTCTGCCGCGGAGTGCTCCTTTGCCTCCGTGGGACCTGAATTTGGGCTTGTTCGTTTCGCAATGGCCTCCCTTTTGAGATCAGAGAAATCTCTCTGCCTGCGTTGTCCCAGAAAGTAGCTTTTCTGGTGGCAATCACCTCTGCTCGCAGAGTGTCTGATCTTGCGGCTCTGTCTTGCCATTCCTGGTTGTTCATAGGGATAAAGTGGTCCTAGGACCAACTCAGTCTTTTCTCCCTAAAGGTGGTGTCAGATTTCCACCTCAACGAGCATATTGTGTTGCCTTCGCTTTGTGCGAAGCCCAAGCATCCCAAGATGTAAGCCTTGCATTCACTGGATGTGGTCCGGGCGATCAGGGTTTACCTGTCAGCCACGGAGTCTTTTAGGACATCTGATTCTTTGGTTGTCCTTCCTGAGGGACCTCAGAAGGGTCCCGCTGCGTCCACTGCAACCATTTCCAAATGGATCAGACAGAATATTGTTCAGGCCTATTCACTGAAGGGTCAGGTGCCTCCTTTCCCTGTTGGTTCAGTTTTCTCTGGCCTTGTTGACACATTGCTGTTCTTTGGTAGCCTCTTTTCCCACACCTCACACCTGCATTGCTTTGGGACATCTCAATAGTGAAGCACATCTGAACGGACTGTCAGAGGACGCAAGAGAAAATTTATTTTTTTGTAAGAACTTGCAGTAAAATTCTTTTCTCTGAGTCTTCTGACAGTTGCAGCCCCCACTCTATTTTGGGGTTCGTGGTCTTCCTATACTGCTTGCTACAAAGCTGAAGAGCAGCACTGAATGGCTGAGGGCAATGTTGAGAGGGCCAGCCCCCTTAAGATGTGTCTATAACTTTTGTCAAGTTTTCACTACCTAGCCTGCTCCGGCAGAGGGCGCCATTACCCAATAGTGAAGAACATCTGAATGGGCTGCGACCGTCAGAGGACTCTGACAAAAATAATTTTAAGGGTAGTGGCAGGGTTGCTCAGCGCCGCTACTTTGTCAGGTTTTTAATCGCTGTGGGCAAGGGGTTAAAAGGTGTCCCACATTTATTTTTTGAAAGTTGACATAAGCACTTTAAAAAGCACCCCTGTGACTATTGCTACCAGCTTGCCGATACATTTTTTGGCATAAGAGTTTCATCCAATCTGACGCCAAATTGTGATCGTATGCCTTACTACTGGTCTTGGCTTCTCTCTCTTTTGGGGCTTTTGTCTAAGAAAAAAGGACCCAGCATGCAGAAGGCGTAACCTGCTGCATACCACTACAATGCCAAGGGCGAATAGTGGTAAGAACAGAATTGTCCTGTGCATGCTCTAGTTTACCTCTGAACTGTCCTTTCTCGCTGGATCTACAGGGCAGGGTGATGAAGCTTCCAGCATGATTAGCCCACAGAGCTTCCCCCAGGTACTCTTTTTAAGGGTTCCCTGCCCGACCCTCAGCTGCCCTGATAGAGGCATTAATGGACACATACCTCTCAATGAGTCTTGAAGAGATGTTGTATCCAGGTTGCTGACTGCGCCGGAAGTGCTTCATTGCTGTGCCTTATTTTGCTGTCCCCCTCCGCGTCCTAGTGCCCACAACAAAGATGGCCCAAGATGGAAGTGTATCACCGAAAGGACCGCCCACCGGAAACCGGAAGTGACATGCTCGGCGTCCCGAGTCAACGGCATCTTGTTACACCCCTGCCAACACCAGTGGGGTGAGGAGAGGGGAGAGTGGATGGCGGCCCCCAGGGAGATGCTGCACCCCAGAGGGGGACTCAGGGATGCCTTCTCGACTAGGGGGGGGGGGGTCTTATCCCCCAATGGGAGCGAAATCTCAGGCAGATGGGATCTCTGTAGGTCCCTGTAGGCCCTGGCCTGAGTTGCCTGACCCCCCTCAGAGGCAGCTGAAGACAACCGGCCAGCAAGTCCCCTGCAACTAGCACAGGGACTGTTGGGTCCAGAGGAAACAAGAACTGAGGCAGGCAGGCATGTGCAAACTTTTTATAATGGTGGACATTGCATTTCTTGTTTACAGGTGGGAGAAGCCTCTCTCAGATGCTGCACTGGAACACAACTTGAGAAAACCGGGATAATTTAGTTCACCTATAGTCCATCCAAAATTTGTAGTGTTATTGTAGTCCCACCCCTTTAGCACCTGATCTGTTTAAAATACATGTACAGGCTATTGGGATTTGGAGCACAGTTGTATATTTTCTCATCATATAGCTTGTTATTTGTATTTACCACTGCATACAGAATATTTAAGAATAAATGGTCTTTTTTTTAAACTTTACTACATAATAAACTAAATTATACACCACACTGCGTTTTTATTTTATCCGATCAAAATAATAATGGGACAACTAATTGATGAAAATAATAGTTGCAGCCCTACTAAACACATAGTTTACTGTTTTTTTTTGCAATATAAAACAGATAGTATTTAGAGTTCAGCATGTAGAGCTGCATATTCTTGGGATTTTAAGGTTTAGGGTGGAAGGAAGAAAAAAAAAAAAAAAAAAAAAAAAAAAAAAACACCCTTACAAGTTCAACTGGGAAAACATTTGACAGGATATTTTGTTATATCTGATTATATTAAGCCCATTTAAAGCGGAAATCTCTGCCCCCCATTCACTAAAAAACTGTTTTGTACGGTGATATAATCTTACATTTATTAAGCCAGAGCTCGACTAACCCCAGGCACCAGGTCGCATTGGCAACCAGAATTAGCGGCCTGGCACCTAGATTAGCCTGCTGCAGGTGTCTTGTCGCTAGTCATGCCAAGTCTCCTGCAAGGTGCGGGAGTCTCCCGCATGCGGGCTGCAGCTCCCTGACACCCGCAAATGGCACGCTTGCATGTGGGAGACTCCCGCACCTCGCAGGAGACTTAGGATGTCTGGCGAAAAAATGGTGTCTGTAAGCTCTGACAAAAATGGAGCCAATGCTTCCATTAATAACTTGCCGCGACTAGGCCTGTGTGTATGGCAGCCAGTCCGGTCCAACATAAGCCAGTCATTCGGCATGCGCAAAAAAAAAAAAAAAAAAAAAAACAACACTTGCTCCCTACTTTAGCTGGCTCCTAGATTTCAAGCAAATTTGTCAAGACCTGTATTAAACAAGTTTTTAACTTAGGACTGGTTTTCTAGCTGAAAGGGGCACAAGTTATGTTTCACAAGCCTCACAGCTGCATTAAGGGACATGTTTCAGGAAGCAGGTCCAGAATTTTAGATAGAGTTCCAGAAGTATAGGGAGAAGGATTAATCCGGCCTTTGTAAAAAATGGGCACCATGAGAAGAATAGGGAAAAAGGAAAACGATATGCAAAAAATAAAAAGCCTGCAATTAATTTGTTTGTAGATTGGCATTACTAATCAGGTCTAAAACTGGCTTGGTTGTATTTTTATGAGAAGGGCAAAGTTCCACTTTAAAAGTACCTGGTGTAACCTTTTGTAATTCAAGCAGAGGGCAGTTGATTGACAGCCGGGTGTTAAAAACGGAATTTTTGTAAAATCTTACCTGTAAAATTCCTTTCTCTGAGTCCTCCGACAGTCGCCGCTTCTTCATATTCGTCACATATGGGGTATTAGACTTTGCTCCGAAGGAGTAGCTAGGCAACAGAATATGTTAACAACAAAGCTTTAACATATCCCACCCTCAAGGGGTGGTCCCCTCAGTCAATACCCTCCTACTTCCTGCAACCATATCTCAGTTTTAGTGGAATAGCAGTAGAGTATACATTCAAACCCCAAAAGAGGGGCGGGGGCGGCGACTGTCGGAGGACTCAGAGAAAGGAATTTTACAGGTAAGATTTTACAAAAATTCCGTTTTCTCTTACGTCCTCCGACAGTCGCCGCCTCTTCATATTCGTCACATATGGGGACGTCCCAAAGCAGTGCAAACATGAGGGGTGGGAAACGCATCCGCGCCGAAAGGCAACGCAGTCTCCACGTCAAAGAAAGGAACCTTACCAAAGGAAGGAAACCAGCTGGGCAACAGCAAAAATAAGTGCTCAACAGGAGCAACAACCCAGGAAAAGACAAAAAACCAGGGGATACAAAAAACTATCCCAACAGCCAGGAGTCCCCAACAAGGGACCCTATGGAACAGCCGCACTAAGAACCTCGCGGCCAAAGGAAGCATCCGCCGATGCCTGAACATCTACTTTGTAGAATTTTGTGAAAGTGTGCACGGTCGACCAAGTCGCCGCCTTACACACCTGGGCTACAGAAGCCCCATGACGGCAGGCCCAAGACGTACTCAGAGATCTAGTAGAGTGCGCCTTCACAGGCACAGGGGGAACCTTCCCCTGCAAGGCATAGGCCTGTTCAATGGTCTGCCTGATCCATTTGGCGATGGTAGAGGCCGAAGCCGCCATGCCCTTCCGAGGACCCTCTGGAAGAACAAACAAGGAGTCCGTCTTACGAAAAGACTCAGTCGATTTAAGGTAAACCCTTATCGCCCGAACAACATCCAGAGAGTGCAATCTCACCTCCTTTGGATGTTTAGGCTTCGTGCACAACGAAGGCAAAACAATATCCTCGTTAAGATGGAATTCCGAAACTCGTTTCGGCAGAAAAGAAGGATTAGGTCGCAAGACCACCTTATCCAAATGAACAACCAGGTACGGAGACTTGCAGGACAAAGCCGCCAGTTCCGACACTCTGCGAGCCGAAGTGATCGCCACCAAAAAGGCGACCTGTTTGGACAACATAGACAACGAGATCTCCCTGATCTGTTCAAAAGGAGCACGTTGTAACACAGATAGGACTAGATTCAAGTCCCAAGGGGGCAAAGGATCCCTCCTAGGAGGAACCAGAGGCCGCACACCCTGAATAAAAGTGCCAACCAAGGAGTTGGAAACCACGGGACGTTGAAACAGAACGGCCAGCGCAGACACCTGACCCTTTATCGTAGCCAGCGCCAAACGCTGATCGACACCCGTCTGAAGGAAAGATAGCACACGGGAAACCGAGTACGTGCGGGGTGAAAACCCCCTGGACTCACACCAGGCAAAATAGGCCTTCCAAGTACGGTAATAAACCTTTCCCGAGGAAGACTTCCTCGCGTTGATCAAGGTATGAATGACCTCTGGAGAGAGACCCTTCTCCTTCAGGACCTCGGTCTCAACAGCCAGGCCGTCAAAGCCAGCGACTGTAAAGCAGGATGGTAAATCGGTCCTTGAGACAGTAGATCGTCTCGAAGAGGCAGACGCCAGGGGGCGTCGACCGCCAGAGTCACGAGGTCTGCGTACCAGGACCGGCGAGGCCAGTCCAGTGCCACAAGAATCACCGTGCTGCGTTCCGAGTGTAACCTGCGAAGGAACCTGGACAGCAACTGAATCGGTGGAAACGCGTACATCAGCCTGTACTGATGCCACGGGGCCACTAACGCGTCCGACGCGTCTGCCCGCGGGTCGCGCGTCCTTGCCACGAACCCTTTTCACCTTGTAGTTGAGGCGAGACGCGAACAGGTCCACATCTGGAAGACCCCACTTCGCGCACAACATCTGGAAGACAGCCGGATGGAGAGACCATTCCCCCTGATCCAGGGTCTGGCGACTCAGATAGTCCGCCTGCCAGTTCTCCACTCCCGGAATGTGAACCGCCGTTATCGCCGGGACATGAGTCTCGGCCCAAGACAGAATATCGGCCACTCCTCGAGCCGCTCGGGCACTCCTGGTGCCCCCTTGGTGGTTGATGTAGGCCACCGCCGTGGCATTGTCCGTCTGCACCCGAACCGGGCAGCCCTGCAGCCGGTCCGTCCAGCGATGAAGACAGAGCCTTATCGCACGCAATTCCAGAATGTTGATCGGGAGGGAAGACTCCCCCTCCGACCAGATCCCCTGGGCGGACAGAACGCCCAGAACACCACCCCAGCCCGACAGGCTGGCATCCGTGGTGATTATCGTCCACGAGATCGGACGAAACGACTTGCCCCCGGACACCAACGGGGACTGGAGCCACCACAGAAGGTTTTCCCTGGTACGATGACTCAACGAGATCCGAAGATCCAGAGATTGAGGTCGCCCGTCCCACTTGGACAGGATCTCCGCCTGGAGACCCCGCGTGTGAAACTGCGCGAAAGGAATCGCCTCGAAGGCCGAGACCATCAATCCCAGACATCTCATACACGTCCGCAGAGACGAGTGTGGAACGTCCCTGAGGGACCTGACTTCCTCCTGAAGAGTCCTGAGTTTGTCTTCCGGCAGGAAGACCTTCGCCTGCACCGAGTCCAGTATCATTCCCAGATAGGGAAGACGAACCGACGGACTCAGAGTCGACTTTGGAACATTTATCATCCAACCAAACTCCTGCAGAGTTTGCATTGTGACAGACAGGTCCTTCTCCAGACCCTGACTGGTCGCAGACCGAATCAGAATGTCGTCCAGATACCCCAGGACAGAAATGCCCTGGGCCCTCAATAATGCCAGAACCGGTGCAAGCACCTTGATGAAGACCCGCGGAGCCGAGGCGAGCCCAAAGGGCAACGCCACGAACTGGTAGTGATCCTCCGCAATGGCAAATCGAAGGTATCTCTGATGACCCTCGAATATGGGGATGTGAAGGTACGCATCCTTCAAATCGATGGAGGCCATGAATTCCCCCGGAACCAGGGCAGCCACCACCGAGCGCAGGGATTCCATGCGGAACTTGCGAACCCGCACAGAGCGGTTCAGAGCTTTCAAGTCCAGAATCGGACGAACCTTGCCCTCCTTCCTGGGCACGGTGAACAGATTGGAATAAAACCCCCGAAATCTGTCCCGATGAGGCACCGGAACCACCACTCCCTGAGCCCTCAGGTCCCGCACCGCCAGGTGCAGATCCCGCAGGCGCTCTGGAGACAGTTGTAGATTTGAGGGAAAAAATCTGCTCTCCGGCCGAGAGAGAAACTCGATCTTGTAACCAGATCGAACGATTTCCAGAACCCATCTGTCCCGCACACGGGCCAACCAGGGCTGAAGAAAACCGAGCAAGCGTCCCCCCACCCCAAAACTGGGTGAGGGCGCCCCTTCAGGCCGAACTGTTATGGGCCGCAGGTCCGGATTGGCCGGACTTCTGTTTCCCAGACCAGGGCTTCTTCTGAGAGCCTTGGCCTTTGAACGGTTTTCCCTTGTAGTGCGGCCGAAAGGCACGAAAGGACCCCTGAGGGGGCCGAAAATTCGCATGCTTCTTCCCAGAAGCCCCCTTAGCCTTGGGGAAATGGGGCAAGAGAGTGCTCTTACCCCCGGTGATCCCCTTAATCAACACATCCAGGGACTCCCCAAAAAGGCGAGACCCATCATAAGGCAGATTGGCTAAGGTTTTACGTGAAGATTGGTCCACCGACCAACATTTCAACCAAACCAGGCGGCGAGACAACACCGCCACGCTGTGCACACGTGCAGCCAACGGAATCAGGTCCAGGTCCGCATCACACAGATACATGACACCCTGGTGGATCTGATCCACCATATCCAGGGTCGCCGCCGAGGCCGAATCGGCCACTAGGACGCGCCTAAGCATCTGCGTCCAACTTGCGATCGCCTGGGCCGCCATGAGAGAAGCAAACAGAGCCTTAAGCATAGAACCCGTAACAGAATAAGTATGACGGGCAAGAGACTCCAGTCTCCTATCCGTGGCATCACGGAAAACAGGGGATCCCTCTGCAGGAATCGCAGTGGCTTTGTTCAAAACCGCAATTGCATGATCCACTGGCGGAGGCACACACCACCGTTCATCAGTGGCAGGCGAGAAAGGATAACGCAGCTTGAATTTACTTGGTACCGCAAAAGGCTTGCGCAGATCGCGCCATTGATCCTTAACAGCGCGCTGAAAATCAGCATTGCAGGGAAAAACCTGCGGCGTCCTGCGTTTTCTCTGCGTCCCATAAGCCGCCAAGGCAGCGGGGGGACACACTTCGTCCTGCAAACGTAGCGTCTGCTTAATGGAAGCAATCAACTCATCCATGATTGCAAGCTCTTTAGGCGAGCCAGGGGGAGAATTATCAACCCCCTCAACTTCAGCCTCTACCTCAGACCCCACTAGATCAAGAGAGGAGCGGGACCCCGATAGGGGGGTCCCTGCCAGAACAGCCCCATCACCTTCACCCTCAGAATCGGAGGACAGAGCAACTCTGGGCCGTTTAGTAGATTGAGCAGCCACCAGCATTTGCACCTGGGCAGCAAGGCCAGCCACAATAGTGGCTAAATCCCCCCCTGGGGGGGAAACAGCGGTCCCCTGGCTTTCCACCAATACTGTGGGAAACTTGCCCTCCTGAGAATCCATTGCCCCTGCATGCCAGACAACCAAGGGTTAACTGCCCCCTTTCAGCAAGCGCGGCAAGCGCAGCCCACCGCACCACACTCAGGCACAATGAGACCCCCACAGGGAATAAACAGACTGAATACAGGCAATGGACAACAGGAATAGAAGGATAAAACCTGAGGAGACCCCGCTGCTGCCTCGATCGGTGTTCCAGGAAAGAGGAAGTGATGCTGCCAGGGCGCTCTATGTAAGCCTATGGAGGCTACAAGAAAATGGCCGCCGTGCATGTAAACCATGCGGCCGGAGCGGGCGCCGGTAAAATGGCGTCGTTTGGCGCCGAAATCGCCGCTCCACAGTGCATAAAAACACACACAATTTTATCCCATTATATGGATACATGTTAGATCGCCGCAGCGATCGCTGTATATGCCCCAACATGCCATTAAAAACATGCCCCACAGCACACAGCTTCCCACACTGCCCAGCCTGACACACACAGTGTCATACAGCTCCCCCCCCCCCCCCCCCTTGCAGCCCACAGCATGCAGCCGAGAGATAGGGAGACAAGCAGTGTGAATAAAGGCAGGTTACACAGTCCCAGACTGAGACCCCCCCCAGACAGACAGGTCCCCACATAGATACACTTACCTCACATGGCGTGGGGAACCCGCACAGGCGAACAAGCCACTGCACATGAGGCAGGGAGAGTCGCAATTCAAGACGCACACAATGGCGGTTAAGAAACCGCACAGCGTCCGGTGAGGTAGCCACCTCACCAATCATCCCTGCACCGAACAGGGATGGGTCGTTCACTGTGCCAGGAGCGTTACCTGGCTGAACGCTCGATGGCAGACTGGGAAGCCACTGACCCACGACCTGCGATCAGGGGGATCAGCCCGAGACCCAGTCCGCATGATCCTCTTCGTCCAAAGAACTAACTAATGCTGACAAAAATAACAGCTAAGTAAAAGGTAGAGAAAAAACTCAAACAAAATATTAAAAAGAAGAAAGAGTCTGGGACAAAAAGTCCCAGCACAGAGAGAGCCAGCCACTCCTGACAAGCTAGACATTAAAACAGATATGGTTGCAGGAAGTAGGAGGGTATTGACTGAGGGGACCACCCCTTGAGGGTGGGATATGTTAAAGCTTTGTTGTTAAACATATTCTGTTGCCTAGCTACTCCTTCGGAGCAAAGTCTAATACCCCATATGTGACGAATATGAAGAGGCGGCGACTGTCGGAGGACGTAAGAGAAACTAGTATTTGACATGCCAAAAAAAAAAAAAAAAAACACACGGACTCCAGAGAGAGATAATTTTGCCCCTGTACAAAATTAGTAAGACCTCATCTGGAATATGCAGTTCAGTATTGGGCACCAGTTCTTAAAAAGGATAATCGGGGAACTGGAGAAAGTGCAGAGAAGGGCAACCAGACTGATAAGAGGCATGGAGGACCTCAGCTATGAGAAAAGATTAGAGGAACTGAATTTATTCTCTTGAGAAGAGGAGATTAAGGGGGGATATGATCAACATGTATAAATACATAAGGGGTCCATATAGTGAACTTGGGTTTGAGTTGTTCACTTTAAGGTCAACACAGAGGACAAGGGGACACTCTTTAAGTCTAGAGGAAAACCGATTTAGTCTCCAAACACTTTCTTCACTGTTAGAGCTGTGAAAATGTGGAATAGACTCCCTCCAGAGGTGGTTCTGGCTAGCTCACTAGATTCTTTCCTAGGTGTACATAATATAAATATAAATGGGTATTAAATTATTTATTTTTGTAAAATTGGGGGGGGGGGGGGGGGGGGAAGATCAGGAAGGAATTTTATTCCCCTGCTGTAGCAAACTGGATCATGCTTTGCAGGGATTTATTTTCGCCTTCCTCTGGATCAACAACGGGTATAGGATTGTGTATATGGGATTGTATGGTTGGGTTTTCAATACTGTTTTTTTTGGTTGAACCAGATGGACTTGGGTCTTTTTTTCAACCTGACTATTGTAAGTCCCCGTTCACACTGGGGCGACCTGTGAGGCGACCTGGTCGCCTCACAGGTCGCCTTCCATAGGGAAGCTGCAGACCCGTTCTAATAGGAGCGACATAAGTCGCTCCGACTTAGAAAAAGGGTCCGGAGCTTCTTTGGGGGCGATCCGGAGCGACCGTCAGACTTCAATAATATGAAGTCTGTGCCGGCCGCTCCGAGGTCACGGCGCCCTGCTCGCACCGCGACCTCGGAGGTCGCCCCTGGAAGTCGGATCGCCCCTATGTGAACGGGGCCTCACTATGCAACACAGGCTATTTACTTTTAAAGATTGCAAAACAACTCTAGGCGGCTATCTTTGTTTGAAGCTATTTAACCACTTCCCCCTAGGACGACGTCATATGACGTCGTAAACTTTGCGGGGGTATACCGGGATGATGCCTCTAGCTAGAGGCATCATCCCGGTACCGTTGTTTGAAGCCGACGGTCGGCTTTCTGTCAGTACCGATCGATGCGGCTCGGGAGCCGCTCGATCGTTACCCGGGGGGGGGGGGGGGGGCGGGAGGGGACGTCCCCCCCCCCCTCCCGCGGCTTTTACCCGGGCTGCCGTCCCACCGGGAGCCCCGAGCACCCAGCCGGCGCGTCCGTCGGCTGGATGGAGTCCTGATGAATGCCGGAAACGGCATCGATCGGGTCTCCGATGACGTAACCCGGAGGCGGCGTCCATGACGTCACTTCCGGGTTAGTGTGCTGCAAAACGGCGCCAAATTTGAAAAACGGCTGTATGCAAAAACGCCGTTTGGCGTTTTGCATACAGGGAAGTGTAGTGGAGGGGTCTAGGGTCTTTTAGACCCTCGATCCCTCCATAAAGTGTACCTGTCACTGCATATTGCTGTCACAAGGGATGTTTACATTGCTTGTGACAGCAATAAAAGTGATCAGATTTTTTTTTTTTTTTTTTTTAAACTGTAATAAAGTTAAAAAAATAAATAAAATAATGGGAAAAAAAAAAATTTACCCGCCCCGATCACCGAAAAAAAAAAACGTATACGGAAGTCGAGCCACACATGTGAGGTATCACCGCGATCGCCAGAGCGTGAGCAATAATTTAAAAAAGAGCTAAACTCTAAACTGGTAACCGTTAAATAAATTTTAAGTGTCGCCTATTGAGATCTCTATTGACCGTAGTTTGTCGCCATCCCACAGGGGGGCGCAATTTTAAACCGTAACATTTTGGGTATTTACTCGGCATGACATCATCTTTCACAATATACAAAAAAAATGGGCTAACTTTACTGTTTAGTATTTTTTAAATGCAGTGAAATGTAATTTTTCCCAAAAAAATGGCGTTTTAAAGACAGCTGCGCAAATACCGCGTGAAAAAAAATATTGCAATGACCGCCATTTTATTCTCAAGAGTCTTTGCTAAAAAATATATATATAATGTTTGGGGGTTCTAAGTAGTTTTCTAGGAAAAAATACTGGTTTTAACTTGTAAACACAAAGTGTCCGAAATAGGCCTGGTATGGAAGTGGTTAAATAAAGACACAAGTGGTTAAATAAAGACACATGGTGTCACACTCCAATGAGAAATTTAAAAATGTGCAACTATCGCTTTAAGAGATGTAGATTTTCATAAATTTACTATAAAAATGATCGGACGACAAAATGAAATATGCCGTTATGGGGGCTCACATGCATGTATGAACTTATGCTGATGGTGCATTACACCAATACTACAATGCCCAAATCAACTTTTTTTACAACATGAATTATACGAGTTCAAAGCTAAAGAACAAGTAAAAAAAAAATATGCAATTTCAAAAAGTGTAAAATATATCATACAGTACATACATACGTTGCCAGCGGTTTACACTTTTACACAAGCTGTACACTCACTACTTTACTGTAGCAAAGTGTAATTTCTTCATGTTGTCACACGAAGATAATTATTATACAGGATTTATATAGCGCTAACAGTTTGCGCAGTGCTTTACAATGTGAGGGAAGACAATACAGTTCAAAACAGGAGGAAGTAGAAGGCCCTGCTCGTTAACAGCTTACAATCTAGAAGGGAGGGTCAAATGAAACAAAAAGGCAATAACCGTGGGGGATGGAGAAAATGGAGGTACATTTGTTAGGTGTTGGTAGGATAGGCTTCTCTGAAAAGGAGGGTTTTCAGAGATCGCCTAAAAGCTAAGGGTCCTTTCACACGGCCGCTCCGTGTGTCCGCAAATCATCCTATTTTTTTTGCGGATGATTTGCGGACATAATGTAAGTGAATGGCACTGCGGATGTCAGCGGAATACCATCCGCTGACATCCGATTTTCCTCCTTTCAGTTCTGTTCTGTTTTTTGGAATGGAACAGAACCCTATTTTTTCATCCGTGTAAAAAGCGGAAAGGAAGGAAAATCGGATGTCAGCGGTGTCATCCGCTAACATCCGCAATGCCATATACTTACATTATGTCCGCATATCATCCGCAAACGGATGGGATGATATGCGGGCACACGGAGCGGATGACACAAATGTCATCCGCTCCGTGAAAAAAAAAGTCCCGCCGCAGACTAAAGCAGCGGAGCGGCCGTGTGAAAGAAGCCTAATAGAGTAGGATTGGAGAGGCTCTGGAAAAAGCTCGGTTTTGGATGGATTGAGTTTGAGGAAGTGGTGAGACATCCAGACCGATATATTTGATAGTAAATTAGTGATACGTGAGGAGACTGAGGGAGAGAGCTGAGGGGTGGATAGATAGGTATGCGTATCATCAGTGTAGAGATGGTATTTGGAAGCCGTGTGAGGCTATCAACTGACCCAGAGAGGAGGTGTAGATTGAAAATAGGAGGGGTCCAAGAGCAGAGCTTTGGGGGACCCAGACAGAGAAGGGAAGAGGGGAGGAAGTAGAATTGTACATAATGCTAAAAGGTGCGGTTGGATAAATAGGAAGATAACCAGTGAAGAGTACAGTCACGGAGACCAAAAAGTTTTTTTGAGGAGGAGGGGATGGTCAACCATATCAAAGGCAGCAGAAAGGTCCAGAAGTAGGAGTACAGAATAGTGTCCATTGGTTTTGGCCGTTAGTAGATTGTTTGTCAGTTTTAGGAGAGCAGGTTCAGTGGAGTGTTGAGGCCGAAATCCAGACTGAAGGGGATCAAGGAGGCTATTCTCGGCAAGGTGGTCGCACAGTCGGTTGTAGACTAGACGTTTGAGGAGTTTGGATGAAAAGGGGAGCAAGGAAATAGGGCATAGGTTGTTCAGATCGTTTGGGTCCAGTGAGGGCTTTTTAAGTATGGGGCTGACTAGTGCATGTTTTATGGAGTTGGGGAAGATGCCAGAAGAGAGGGAGAGATTGAAGATGTGGGTTAGAGAGCGTAGAATAGGGCCAGAAGGTGAACGTAGCATTTGCGAGGGAACAGGATCCAGAGGGCAGGTGGTTAAGTGGACGTTAGCAAGTAGTTTAGCAACCTCATCTGTAGTGGCGGGGTTGAATGAGGGAAGTAATGATCGCACCTGTGAAGCCAGGTTTCGGTGATGGCGAGTAGATTAAATGAGTTAGCGATGAAAAGGTCATGGAGAGAGGCGAGTTTATTACAGACAGAGCGGGCGTTCCAAAGGGCACAAGAGAAAGGGGAGTCTGGTCTTGGGAAGAAGAGAGATGGGAACTAGAGATTGTGCTGACTGACTGCAGCCAGAGGGTGCAGGGTAAGTGGTGTGTTGAGCACAGGTAAAATGATGGAGGCCCAGGGTTTGGGGATATGTCTCCAGAAGCTAGGAGAAACAGAAAGGGGAGGGTGGTAATATGAGAGTGAGTGTGATTTATATGAAGGGACACGCCTCAGTGTCCTGGAGGATTTGTGTGCATGTGGATTTAGAAATAGCAGGAGATGGTGAGTGCAGTAATAAGGTGAGGACAGAAGTGAGGGTGATGTATGTAAGCTGTGGGGTGGAGAAGAGGGGTGAAGCAGAAAGAGTTTAAGGATAGAGGACACTGCTGTCAGAAGGAGTGGTAGAGAGTGCATTTTACAAGGAGAGAGCTGAAGGGGTAAAAAAGATCACCTGCAGTCTATGTGGTGTATATCTCAGCCTTTCCTGTGTTCAGTCCCTTTGTGCATTCTCTGAAGTGCAGATTCAGAAGTGCTTCCCACTTATAGAAAAAACACCCCACTTTGAGAAAAGAGCCCCCAAAGCAAACGTGCCCTCCTAGCACACGTGCATTCCCAAAGAAATGGTTTCTTATATAGGGCTCTTTCACACTCCGTCCGCTGGACGGAGTCCGTTTTTCTCAGCGGGGGATCGAGCCGCCGATCCCCCGCTGAGCAGCAGGAGGACAGCTGTGTCTCCGCGCTGTGTGCGGAGACACAGCTGACAGTTCGCCATGCATCTCTATGGGGTAAATCGGATGTCAACGGACCGTCAGTCTGTTCTCACCCGATCCGCTAGGGTTTCCATCCGTCCAGATTTGACGGATCGGATGTCAGCGAACATGTCTCCGCGGACATCCGATGCCCCATAGGAATGCATGGGGGGGGACCGTTCAGATCCGCCAAAAAAAAAAAAAAAAAACACGGACAGGCGGATCTGAACGGTCCACCTGTGTGAAAGGGGCCATACTGTTAAGAGATGGGGGAGGGTTCTTTACAATTAACTAATCAAGAGTTGATAAAGGAAGAAGGCTGGCTACACTGACCAGGAATTTCACTTCAAACTGATTTATATGGGACACCTAATAGAGATGACTCCAAAAGGCTAGAGGCCATAAAAAGGAGGTTATAAGTTAAAGGTAAGAGAAAACATAGCAAAGAACAGTCTACAGATTCTTAAAATAAACACAACATATTTAACAGAACATGGAAAAACTGAATTTTTGTAAAATCTTACCTGTAAAATTCCTTTCTCTGAGTCCTCCGACAGTCGCCGCCTCTTCATATTCGTCACATATGGGGTATTAGACTTTGCTCCGAAGGAGTAGCTAGGCAACAGAATATGTTAACATTAAAGCTTTTAACATATCCCACCCTCAAGGGGTGGTCCCCTCAGTCAATACCCTCCTACTTCCTGCACCCATATCTCAGTTTCAGTGGAATAGCAGTAGAGTATACAACCAAACCCCAAAAGAGGGGCGGGGGCGGCGACTGTCGGAGGACTCAGAGAAAGGAATTTTACAGGTAAGATTTTACAAAAATTCAGTTTTCTCTTACGTCCTCCGACAGTCGCCGCCTCTTCATATTCGTCACATATGGGGACGTCCCAAAGCAGTGCAAACATGAGGGGTGGGAAACGCATCCGCGCCGAAAGGCAACGCAGTCTCCGCATCAAAGAAAGGAACCTTACCAAAGGAAGGAAACCAGCTGGGCTACAGGAAAGAATAATTGCTCAACAGGAGCAACAACCCAGGAAAAGACAAATAACCAGGGGATAAAAAAAACTTATCCCAACAGCCAGAGGTCCCCAACAAGGGACCCTAGGGGATTGCCGCACTAAGAACCTTGCGGCCAAAGGAAGCATCCGCCGATGCCTGAACATCTACTTTGTAGAATTTTGTGAAAGTGTGCACGGTCGACCAGGTCGCCGCCTTACACACCTGGGCTACAGAAGCCCCATGACGACAGGCCCAAGACGTACTCAGAAATCTAGTAGAGTGCGCCTTCACAGGCACAGGGGGAACCTTCCCCTGCAAAGCATATGCCTGTTCAATGGTCTGCCTGATCCATTTGGCGATGGTAGAGGCAGACGCCGCCATGCCCTTCCGAGGACCCTCTGGAAGAACAAACAAGGAGTCCGTCTTTCGAAAAGACTCAGTCGACTTAAGGTAAACCCTTATCGCCCGAACAACATCCAAAGAATGTAGTCTCACCACCTTTGGATGTTTAGGCTTCGCGCACAGCGAAGGCAAGACAATATCTTCATTAAGATGGAATTCCGAAACTCGCTTCGGAAGAAAAGAAGGATTAGGTCACAAGACCACCTTATCCAAATGAACAACCAGATACGGAGACTTGCAGGACAAAGCCGCCAGCTCCGACACTCTGCGAGCCGAAGTGATCGCAACCAAAAAGGCGAACTTTTTGGACAACATAGACAACGAGATCTCCCTGATCTGTTCAAAAGGAGCACGTTGTAACACAGATAGAACGAGATTCAAGTCCCAAGGGGGCAGAGGATCCCTCCTAGGAGGAACCAGATGCCGCACTCCCTGAACAAAAGTGCCAACCAAGGAGTTGGAAGCCACGGGACGTTGAAACAGAACGGCCAGCGCAGACACCTGACCCTTTATCGTAGCCAGCGCCAAACGCTGATCGACACCCGTTTGAAGGAAGGACAGCACTCGGGAAACCGAGTACGTGCGGGGTGAAAACCCCCTGGACTCACACCAGGCAAAATAGGCCTTCCAAGTACGGTAATAAACCTTCCCCGAGGAAGACTTCCTCGCGTTGATCAAGGTATGAACGACCTCCGGGGAGAGACCCTTCTCCTTCAGGACCTCGGTCTCAACAGCCAGGCCATCAAAGCCAGCGACTGTAAAGCAGGATGGAATATCGGGCCCTGAGACAGGAGATCGTCTCGAAGAGGCAGACGCCACGGGGCGTCGACCGCCAGATTCACGAGGTCTGCGTACCAGGACCGGCGAGGCCAGTCCGGTGCCACAAGAATCACCATGCTGCGTTCCGAGTGTAACCTGCGAAGGAACCTGGACAGCAACTGAATCGGTGGAAACGCGTACATCAGCTTGTACTGATGCCACGGGGCCACTAACTCGTCCGACGAGTCTGCCCGAGGGTCGCGCGTCCTTGCCACGAACCTCCTCACTTTTTTGACGAGACGCGAACAGGTCCACATCTGGAAGACCCCACTTCGCGCACAACATCTGGAAGACAGCCGGGTGGAGAGACCATTCCCCCTGATCCAGGGTCTGGCGACTCAGATAGTCCGCCTGCCAGTTCTCCACCCCTGGAATGTGAACCGCCGTTATCGCCGGGACATGAGTCTTGGCCCAAGACAGAATGTCGGCCACTTCTCGAGCCGCTCGGGCACTCCTGGTGCCCCCTTGGTGGTTGATGTAGGCCACCGCCGTGGCATTGTCCGTCTGCACCCGAACCGGGCAGCCCTGCAGCAGGCCCGTCCAGCGATGAAGACAGATTTATCGCACCCAATTCCAGAATGTTGATCGGAAGGGAGGACTCCCCCGCCGACCAAGTCCCCTGGGCGGACAGAACGCCCAGAACACCACCCCAGCCCGACAGGCTGGCATCCGTGGTGATTACCGTCCACGAGACAGGACGAAAAGACTTGCCCCCCGACACCATCGGGGACTGGAGCCACCACAGAAGGTCTCTTCTGGTGCGATGACTCAACGAGATTAGAAGATCCAGAGATTGAGGTCGCCCGTCCCACATGGACAGGATCTCCGCTTGGAGACCCCGCGTGTGAAACTGGGCGAAGGGAATCGCCTCGAAGGCCGAGAACATCAATCCCAGACATCTCATGCACGTCCGCAGAGCGAGTGCGGAACGTCCCTGAGGGACCTGACTTCCTCCTGAAGAGTTCTGAGTTTGTCTTCCGGCAGGAAGACCTTCGCCTGCACCGAGTCCAGAATCATTCCCAGGTAGGGAAGACGAACCGACGGACTCAGTGTCGACTTTGGAAAATTTATCGTCCAAGCAAACTCCTGCAGAGTTTGCATCGTGACAGACAGGTCCTTCTCCAGACCCTGGCTGGTCGTAGACCGAACCAGAATGTCGTCCAGATACCCCAGGACAGAAACGCCCTGGGCCCTCAATGCCAGAACCGGTGCAAGCACCTTGGTGAAGACCCGCGGAGCCGAGGCGAGACCAAAAGGCAACGCCACGAACTGGTAGTGATCCTCCGCAATGGCGAATCGAAGGTACCTCTGGTGACCCTCGAAAATGGGGATGTGAAGATACGCATCCTTCAAAATCGATGGGAGGCCATGAATTCCCCCGGAACCAGGGCAGCCACCACCGACCGCAGGGATTCCATGCGGAACTTGCGACCCCGCACAGAGCGGTTCAGAGCCTTCAAGTCCAGAATTGGACGAACCTTGCCCGCCTTTCTGGGCACGTTGAACAGATTGGAATAAAACCCCCGAAATCAGTCCCGATGAGGCACCGGAACCACCACTCCCTGAGCCCTCAGGTCCCGCACCGCCAGGTGCAGGTCCCGCAAACGCTCTGGAGACAGTTGAAGATTTGAGGGAAAAAATCTGCCCTCCGGCCGAGAAACTCGATCTTGTAACCAGATCGAACGATCTCCTGAACCCATCTGTCCCGCACGCGGGCCAACCAGGGTTGAAGAAAACCGAGCAAGCGTCCCCCCACCCCAAAACTGAGTGAGGGCGCCCCTTCAGGCCGCACTGTTATGGGCTGCGGATCCGGATTGACCGGACTTCTGTTTCCCAGACCAGGGCTTCTTCTGAGAGCCTTGACCTTTGAACGGTTTGCCCTTGTAGTGCGACCGAAAGGCACGAAAGGACCCCTGAGGGGGCCGAAAATTAGCATGCTTCTTCCCAGAAGCCCCCTCAGCCTTGGGGAAATGGGGCAAGAGAGTGCTCTTACCTCCGGTGATCCCCTTAATCAACACATCCAGGGACTCCCCAAAAAGGCGAGACCCATCATAAGGCAGATTGGCTAAGGTCTTACGCGAAGATTGGTCCACCGACCAACATTTCAACCAAACCAGACGGTGAGACAACACCGCCATGCTGTGCACACGTGCAGCCAACGGGACTAGGTCCAAGTCCGCATCACACAGATACATGACACCCTGGTGGATTTGATCCACCATATCCAGGGTTGCCGGCGAGGCCGAATCGGCCACTAGGACGCGCCTAAGCATCTGCGTCCAACTTGCGACAGCCTGGGCCGCCATGAGAGAGGCAAACAGAGCCTTAAGCATAGAACCCGTAACAGAATAAGTATGACGGGCAAGAAACTCCAACCTCCTATCCGTGGCATCACGGAACACAGGGGAATCCTCTGCAGGAATCGCAGTGGATTTGTTTAAAACCGCAATTGCGTGATCCACTGGGGGTGGCACACACCACCTTTCATCAGTGGAAGGCGAGAAAGGATAACGCAGCTTGAACCTACTAGGTACAGCAAAAGGTTTGCTTAGATTGCGCCATTGTTCTTTAACAGCGCGCTGAAAATCATCATTGCAGGGAAAAACCTGCGGCGTCCTGCGTTTTCTCTGCGTCCCATAAGCCGCCAAGGCAGGGGGGGGGGGACACACTTCATCCTGCAAACGCAGCGTTTGTTTTATGGAAGCAATCAATTCATCCATGATTGCAAGCTCTTCAGGCGAGCCAGGGGGAGAATTATCAACCCCTTCAACTTCAGCCTCCACCTCGGACCCCACTAGATCCAGGGAGGAGCGGGACCCCGATAAGGAGGCCCCCGCCATAACAGCCCCATCACCTTCACCCTCAGAATCAGAGGAAAGAGAAACTCTGGGTCTCTTGGTAGATTGAGCAGCCACCAGCATCTGCACCTGAGCAGCAAGGCCAGCCACAATAGTGGCTAAATCCCCCCCTGGGGGGGAAACAGCAGTCCCCTGGCTTTCCACCAAGGCGGTAGGAAATTTGCCCTCCTGAGAATCCATTGCCCCAATTACAAATGCCGGATAATAAAGGGTTAACTGCCCCTTTAACAAGCACGGCGAGCGCAGCCCACCGCACTACACACAAGCACAATGAGACCCCCACAGGGACAATAAAACTGACACAGGCAATGGATAAGAAGGATATAACCTGAGGAGACCCTCGCCGCTGCCGCCTCGATCGGTGTATCCTGAAGAGGAAGTGATGCGGCCAGGGCGCTCTATTAAAGCCTATGGGAGGCTACAAGAAAATGGCCGCCATGCATGTAGAACATGCGGCCGGAGCGAGTGTAGGCAAAATGGCGCCGTTTGGCGCCGAAACCGCCGCTCCACAGTACAGTAATGCACACATGTTATCCATGTATAAAAAAACATGTTAGATCGCCGCAGCGATCGCTGTATAGTGCCCAAACATGCCACAAAACATGCCCCACAGCACACAGCTTCTCACACTGACAAGGCTGACACACATAGTGTCACACAGCTGCCCCCCCCCCCCCTTGCAGCCCACAGCATGCAGCCGAGTGATAGGGAGACAAACAGTGAGAACAGAGGCAGGTTACACAGTCCCAGACTGACACCCCCCCAGACAGACAGGTCCCCACATAGATACACTTACCTCACAATGGCGTGGGCGACCCGCACAGGCGAACAAGCCGCTGCACATGAGGCAGGGAGAGTCGCATACAAGACGCACAGAATGGGGGTTAAGAAACCGCACAGCGTCCAGTGAGGTAGCCACCTCACCAATCATCCCTGCACCGAACAGGGATGGGTCGTTCACTGCGCCAGGAGCGTTACCTGGCTGAACGCTCGATGGTAGGCTGGGAAGCCACTGACCCACGACCTGCGACCAGGGGGATCAGCCCGAGACCCAGCCCGCATGATCCTCTTCATCCGAAGAACTAACTAATGCTGACAAAAAGAACAGCTAAGTAAAAGGTAGAGAGAAAACTCAAACAAAAATGCAGTTCTGGGCGCTGGACAGCGGATTTAAAAAAAAAAAAAAAAATATAAACACACACACACCCCACACTGGCTCCTAACTTGAGCTGACTTCCTAGATTCTAAGCCCTGTCCAAGCATGATAGATTTTAATGCATTCTACAAGCTGGCTATACACAGACTGAATTTTAGCCAATTTATGAAAAGTAATGGGGCGCCTGCCTTTACACACAAACTTAACCACTTCCCGCCTGCCCCATTACAAAATGACGGCGGGAATATGGTTCAGTTATCCTGACCCGATGTCATGACGGCGGGCAAGAAAATCAGGCGATTGGGCATGTAGCGTGTCCCTCGGACACAGCGCATACCCGATCAGGGTGAACAGCCAATAAAATTGGCTGTTTACCACGCGATTGGCTGTGTCCAATCACAGCCGGTCACAATCAAAACACAGGAGCCGTTACTACTGATCTGAGCTCTTCTCACACACACCGATCGTGTGAGAAGATCAGTGATCAGTGAGTGACATTTCTTCATTTTTACAGTGCACTACACAGTCACCCCCCCCCCCCAATAAAGAGAACCTGTTACCTAGTGTCACAACCCATCTGTCACATCTGGATCTGTCAGCACATCCAACAGCCTGCCAGTACATCTAAAAGGCTTTCCCACAGCAGAGGAGGCATGTGAAATGCTAACCATGTCGGATGATGAGAGCAACGGGGAGCTTGCATCATCTGATGCTGGTTTGGAATACGGGCCAGTAGAGAATAGCGGATCGGACCTTGAATCTGAGGAGGAAACAGTCCCTCCCTAAAGGATAAGCCCAGAACACCTTCCTACAACCAGCAGTACCAACACCGCCGCAGCTAGACCCCAAGAAGAGGAGCCCAGTACCAGCACTGGAATAACCAGTTCAACCCAAAGAATCTGGGCCCAAACCCACCTTCCCAATGCCCTGGTAAACCCCAAACTTTCACCGCACAGCCAGGTGTGCAGCCCAACACTTCAAAATTTTCCCTATTAGATTTTTTTTTATTTGTTTTTTCCCCAAGATTTGCTGCAGTACATGGTGGACCAAACAAACCTTTATGCAGAGCAATTTATTGCCTCCAACCCCAATTCTTTCTATGCCCGTATGTTCAATTGGCGTCGTCTTACACTGGACGAAAGTATTATTGGGCCTTACACTCAATATGGGGCTTACAAAGAAAAATGAAGTCCATGCTTACTGGTCCTGCCACCCCATGCCTCTTTTCTTCTGTCATGTCCAGATCACGGTATGACATGATTATGCGTTTCCTCCATTTCAATGACAGTTCACAGTGCCCTCCCCGAGATCATCCCAAAGACGACAAACTATATAAAAATTACACACCCTAATAAATTATTTTTTAAAACAATTTGCGGAAGTGTATGTCCCAGACAAAAACATCTGTGTGGATGAATCCCTTATCCATTTTACTGGCCGGCTGCACTTCAAGCAATACATCCCAAGTTAAGAGAGCCAGGTATGGGTTGAAAATGAACAAACCTTGCGAGAGAGCCACTGGGTATGTATATGCCTTCAGTGTGTATGAAGGCAAAGACTCCCAGCTCCAGCCGCCTGAATGCCCAACATACATTGGAACCAGTGGGAAAATTGTCTGGGACCCGGCATACCCCCTATTCAAAAAAGGATGCCATCTTTATGTAGCCCAGGGGTGGGGTACCTCCGGCCCACGGGCCGCATGCGGCCCGCACGATCCTTCTGTCCGGCCCCCCATGCCGCTGTGTCAGAAGGAGCCGATGGCTCCGTTCTGACACTGAATTCTCCGAAAAGGCTGGACCCGAAGCGCAGAGCAGCGCGCCTCGAGCCCACCCATTTGTGTGACAAGAGCGAATGAAAATTCGCTACTGTCTCACAGATCCGCCTCCTCCTCGGCCAATGTCATTGGCCGAGGAGGAGGCGGGAGGCGGGAGGCGGGCTCGAAGAGAGGAAGCCGCCCGCCGCTAGAACAGGTAAGTCAAGTGCACTGGGGCTTGGCACGCTGTTCACTCTGCATTGTTTTCAGTCACTCCGCATTGAAAGGGGGGCACGCTGTGGTCACTCCGCATTGAAAGGGGGGCACGCTGTGGTCACTCCGCATTGAAAGGGGGGCACGCTGTGGTCACTCCGCATTGAAAGGGGGGCACGCTGTGGTCACTCCGCATTGAAAGGGGGGCACGCTATACCTTGATTATTGAAGGCCCTTTTCACACTTTTGTGACCTCAAAGTCACGCAATTTTTTACAGCGTTTTTTGCCGCAAAGCAATGCCTATTACATTTATGCATACATTTTGTACAGCCCCCGAATGATGATGTTACAAAAATCCAAATGGCCCTTGGTAGAAAAAAGGTTCCCCACCCCTGATGTAGACAATTACTACACCAGCTTGCCCCATTTTCGTCACCTGTACCTTGAAAAAAAACCCTGGCCTGTGGTACCAGCAGAAAAAAATAGTAAGGGATTCCCACAAACTGGTACAATAAAGTCTACAACAGGGGGAATGCGCATTCAGGAGGAATGAGGAAGTGTTGGCCATGAAGTGGAGGGACAAGAAAGATTGTCCACCATCCACAATGACACCTTGGTGGAGATTACCAGAAGACGTGGCCCCATTACAAAGCCTGAATGTGTCCACAAATATAATCTGTTCATTGGGGGGGGGGGGGGGGGGGGGTGAATTTAAATGACCAGATGATGCAACCCTACTTATCAACCCGAAAGTCCCGTTACTGGTATAAAAATGTCGCATTTCACCCGTTTCATATGGCCATGCACAATTTGTTCGTCTGCCATCAAAAATCACCAGGAAACCAACACATCACCTACCTCAATTACATTGAAGACATCATCACTGCTCCAATATACCAACAAGGACCGGCCCCAGCAAGCATTCGCTCCAATTGTGTGAGTAGACTTCACGAGCTACATTTTCCCTATAACATTCCCCCGCAGAATCAGGAAGAAGGTGCCAAAAGAGATGTGTGTGCAGCAGAAATGGAATTAGAAGAGACACTAGTTTTCATTGTCCCTCCCATCCTGGCCTATGCATCGGAGATTGCTTCAAAATTTACCATAAAGCTGTAAGATTTTAGATCCCCTTATTTTTAAGACTGCCATTTCCCATTGTGAAATACCTGTCCATATCATTTGCCTGCTACCATGTTTCTACCTTCCACGTTACCTGACCCTGGCCTGTTTACCGACAATGCATTTGCCTGCAGTTTTAAAAACCACATTTCTGAAATCCACGTGCACCGACCTCAGCCTGTTTACCGATTATGCCTTTGCCTGCCGTTTTAAACCAAGTTTCTGACTTCCAAGTGCACCGACCTTGGCCTGCTAATCGACCACGCTTTTTGTCTGCCACTTGGACTGATCTTTTTCCCCTTCTACTTCAGTACACAGGGGTTTCACACATATGTGAGGGGCTTCAGAATAGAGTTCGGAGTATAGAAAAACCGTTTTTGGTTTTCTGTGTTCCCAGAACAGGGTCTGGAGTCCGGAGGCTTCAAAGAGATTTGGGTGGGAGAAGCCTCTACCCGTTCCCATTCTTTCCTGACAGAGGCCTTAAGCTTGATGCTCCTTCCTGCTGCCTGGATCAATATTTTGGCTGTGCTGAACATATAGCTGCATATAATGACCCAGGACTTTATAGACCACATCTCTGCCTGCTACCTGGACCAATGCTTTGGCTGTGCTGACACTATCCCTGCTTGCTGCCTGTAATGACTATGGACAGTATTTTTGCCTGCTGCCTGTAATGAATATGGACAGTATTTCTGCCTGCTGCCTGTTCGATTGCTTTTGCGGTCACTGACCACATCCCTGCCTTCTACCTGGATGCTCTCCTCTGTGGACCACTACTAAAACCATAGGTAATCTTTGGTTTACCCTTTGCTCAGCAGAATATATTTTGGGGTGTAATTGGTATGTACATGCTATGTGTTAGAAATATGAATTGCCTTCAAAAATGTAATAGGTTGTCAGGAAATTAGATGTAAAATGCATGCTGCTAGAACGTCTGAAGGTGTCTACTTGGATGTTGGGTCTCGGTTTATGGCCAGGCAGTTTAAAAGTCTCAGGCAGTTTAAAAGTATGGTATGGCCATACTCAGGAGGAGTGGCAGAATGTATTTTGGGGTGTAATTTTTGCTATGTACATGTTATGTGTTAAAAATATCCTATAAAATTGACAACTTATGTGTTAAAAAAAAAAAAAAAAAAAAAACACAGCACCAGGTTCATTTTTTCCCACATTTTCCAAAAACTTGTGAAAAAAAAAAAAAAAAAAAAAAAAAAAAAAATATATGACATGTTTAAAAGACTCGTACTGCCTCATAAAATATACATTGGGGTGTTTGCTTTAAAAAAATGGGGTCATTTTGTGGACGTTTCCATTGTCCTGGCCAGCCAGGGTCTTCAAAAGTATGATAGGTAGTCAGAAAGTTATATGTGTATTTTTGATCCTAGAACGCTTGAAGGTGCTACTTGGGTGTTGAGTCTCTATGTGGCCAGGCTGTGTAAAAGTCTCACACGTGGTATCACCATTAGGGATGTAACGATATCAAAATCTCACGGTACAATACAATTTCGATATTGACCTCACGGTACGATATTTATTGCGATATAGTGGGTGGGGATGAGGATGATGGAGTGGCATGCCGCATTGTGAAAATGGATGAGGATGATTCTGAGTGGAGATGAGAGTTACATTGTGGAGAGCCTCTTCACTATGCAACTCTCATCCCAACTCAGAATCATCCTCATCCATTTTCACAATGCTACTCCATCATCTTCATCCCCACCCAGGCCAGATTCATTCATACCTTTCCACATTGTATCCTCATTCCCGTCCAAAAATTCCTGGAGAGGGATAGATTCTGGGCAGGAATTGGAATACATTGTGCAAAGGGAAGGAAGAATCTGGCCTGGATGAGGATGATGGAGTTTCATTGTGAAAAATGGCTGGGGATAATTCTGGGTGGGGATCTTTTCTCCACCCAGAATCAACCCCAGCCATTTTCACAATGCAAATCCATTATGGCAGCTTGTCTGGTGTCCGTGTCCCATTAGAGGAGTCCAATCAAAAGTACAGGCAGCACAGCAGCAGCACCTTGCTGCACACCCATAACTCTGTCAGTGACTTCCCTCCACACTGCTATCTCGATTCTACTTCATGCACCTGCAAGGCTGGGGCCACTTCCCCCATTGAGCAACTGACTACACCCCCATGCCCGAGTGCTGCCCAATCAGATAATACTTAACTATCTTTGAAAAGCAGGCTCTGCCTCAGCAGGGAACTAAATGGAGCGGAGCAAGTGTCCAGGTTTTACTTGTGGGGAGCAGTGTTGTAACTTGTAGGCGAGCTGGACTGGTGAAAGATGCTTTCATCTCACTTGCAGGGGCCACACGGGGGAAAGCTGGTGACATGCATCACTATCACGGCGGCTCTCTCTCACAAACCCTGCCAATACAACACCAAAACAGCAACCCCCCCCGGCACCATGAGAGAGAGAGAGCGCGCGGGGGGGGGGGGGTAAGCTCAGGCCCCTTACACATTTACCATTACTCACCGGCGGTCCGGTGTCACTGGTTTGCCGTGGTGCCTGCCTGGAAGCATGGCTCTGCTCCGCCGAGTCCGCCGCTCTCCTGCGCTGGCTCCGCCTCCGCCCCACAAGCCCACCCACACTGATCCAAACCAACTGGCAGCCGCTCGCCTCGGCTCGGCCAGTAAGCACTAAGCACTGCAGCATAGAGGTGAGTGACAGACAGGAGCCGACGAGACACAGACGGCGGCCAGACCGTGCACCCACCACGACGATATCGGGCCATGTAAACCACCGCGATACCGGCAATAACGTTACATCCCTAATCGCCATACTCAGTAGGAGTGACAGAATGTATTTTGGGGTGTCATCTTTGCTGTGTACATGCTATGTGTTAGGAATAGTTTATAAATTGACAGCTTTGTGGGGAAACAAACACACACACACACACACACACACACACACACACACACACACACACACACACACACACACACACACACACACACACACACACACACACACACACACACACCAAAAAAATTCTCATTTTCCCCAAGAATTGTGGGAAAAAATTACAACTTCAAACACTCACCCATGCCTCTTACTAAATACCTTGGACTGGCTACTTTCCAAAAAGGGGTCATTTGTACTGTTCTGACATTTTAGGGCCTCAAGAAAGGAGATAGGCCGTTAGTACATCAGGTGTGATCAATTTTCAGGAATTGGTACCATAGCTTCTAGACCATGGGTGTCCCAACCTTTTGGCTTCTCTGGGCCACATTTAGTATAGAGAAGAGGTCTTGGGCCGCACGCATATAAAATATATACTATAGTTAAAGTATATAAGTAATAAAAACGCAGCCGCGCCCTTCCCGTGCTGCCGCGCCCACCCCCCCCCCAGCACTAATTTAACAACTAGTGGATGATCCCCTCCAAGGCTGCCTCTGTGGCCCTGCCCCCAACTCGACTTCCTTCCTCCCCAGCAAAAAAAATAAAAAATGTCAGGGGGCAGTGGGCCGCATTGCCTGAGGTTCTGGGCCGCATGCGGCCCCTGGGCCACCAGGTTGGACATGCCAGTTCTAGACTCAATAACTTTCACACAGACTAAATGTACACTAATTTGGGTTATTTTTTACCAGAGATAAGTATAAATTTTGGCCAAAATGTATGAAGAAAAATTTAGCAAAAAAACTGAATTTTTGTAAAATCTTACCGTAAAATTCCTTTCTCTGAGTCCTCCGACAGTGGCCGCCCACTCATACAGTCTTCACCAATGGGGTATTGACTTCCTCTCCTTAGGAGTAGCTAGGTATTGACTTCCTCTCCTTAGGAGTAGCTAGGCAAAAGACTTGTTAAAACAAAAGCATTACCATAGACACACCCATGGGGGCTGTCCCACTGGTCCAATACCCCTCCTGCAATAGCCATCCCAACTCAGTTTGGTATCAAAGCAGTGAAAATGTATAAACCCCAAAAGAGGGGCGGGGGCGGCGACTGTCGGAGGACTCAGAGAAAGGAATTTTACGGTAAGATTTTACAAGAATTCCGTTTTCTCTTAAGTCCTCCGACAGTCGCCGCCCACTCACTCATACAGTCTTCACCAATGGGGATGTCCAAAGCAGTGTAGACATGAGGGGTGGGAAACGCAACCATCAGAAAAGGTAACGCAGTACCCATATCAGAGAAAGGAACCTTACAAGAGCAGCAAGGGAACCTTCTGGGTAACAAAAAAGGCTCAACAGGAGCAACAACCCAGGAAAGCAAATAACCAAGGGGTAAACAACCCCAACAGCCAGGGACCCGCAATAAAATCTGGGTCCCCTACTGGACTGCCGCACAGAGAACTTTGCGGCCAAAGGAGGCATCAGCTGATGCCAGAACATCAATTTTGTAGAATTTGGAGAAGGTGTGCACTGGCGACCAAGATCGCAGCCTTGCACACCTGGGCCACTGAGGCCTGATGCTGGAAAGCCCAGGACGCACTTACCGACCTAGTAGAGTGCGCCTTGACAGGGAAGGGTGGTACCCTTTCCCTCAACGAATAGGCCTGAACAATTGTCTGTCTGATCCATTTTGCAATGGTGGCCGCAGACGCAGCCATACCCTTCCGAGGTCCCTCAGGAAGGACAAAGAGGGAATCCAATTTCCGAAAGGATTCAGTTGACGACAGGTAAACCCTGACAACATCCAAAGAATGCAAAGCAATCTCCTTAGGATTCGCACAGAGCGAAGGTAAGACAATGTCCGGCATTGAGGTGAAAATCCGAAACCACCGTTGGAAGAAAGGACTGGTTTGGTCGCAAGACCACCTTATCCCTATGAACCACCAGGTAAGGGGAGCAGCAGGACAAGGCCGCCAACTCCGACACTCTGCGAGCAGAAGTGATCGCCACCAGAAAGGCAACCTTTTTAGAAAGCAGAGATAAGGAAATTTCCCTGATGTTTTCAAACGGGGAATGTTGTAACACGGACAGAACCAAGTTCAAGTCCCATGGAGGCAGAGGCTCCCTTCTAGGAGGGGCCAAGTGACACACACCTTGAATGAAGGTGCGAACCAAAGAATTAGACGCCACAGGGCGCTGAAAAAGAATAGACAGTGCAGAAACCTGGCCCTTAATCGTAGCCAACGCAAGGCACTGGTCTACACCCGATTGGAGGAAAGCCAACACTCTCGCCACCGAGTATGAACGAGGAGAGAAGCCCCTGGACTCACACCAGGCAAAAAACTTTCCAAGTTCGGTAATAAATCTTACCAGACGAGGCTTTTCTAGCCTTAAGGTAGGAATGACCTGAGGAGAGACCCCTGTCTCTCAGGATCTGGCTTTCAACAGCCATGCCGTTAAAGCAGGATGGAAGATCGGTCCCTGAGACAGAAGATCTTCCCACATTGGAAGCCGCCACGGAGGCTCGACGGCCAGGTGAACGATGTCCGCGTACCAGGACCGACGTGGCCAGTCCGGCGCCACCAGAATCACCAGTGTTTGTTCCGAGGCCAACCTGCGAAGGAACCTGGACAACAACTGAATCGGAGGAAAGGCATAGATCAGACGATACTGATGCCAACAGCGCATCCGAGGCGTCTGCCAGAGGATTGCGCATTCTTGCCACGAACCTTTCTACCTTGTGATTCAGCTGAGACGCGAACAGATCCACATCCGGGGATCCCCACTTCGCACACAGCCTCTGAAACACCTCCGGCTGCAGGGACCATTCCCCCTGGTCCAGGGTCTTGCGGCTCAGATAAACGGCCTGCCAATTCTCCACACCCGGAATGTGAGCTGCCGGGACATGAGTCTCGGCCCAAGACAGAATATTGGTCACTTCCTGGGCCGCCCGGGCACTCCTGGTGCCCCCTTGGTGGTTTATGTATGCCACCGCAGTGGCATTGTCCGTCTGGACCCGCACAGGACAGCCCTGAAGACGAGCCAACCAATGGAGCAGGCACAGCCTGATTGCTCTCAATTCCAAAATGTTGATCGGAAGGGAGGATTCCTCCTCCAACCAAGTGCCCTAGGCAGACAGGTTGCCCAGGACGCCACCCCAACCTGATAGGCTGGCATCCGTGGTAATCACCGTCCATAGTAACGGCCGGAAGGATTTTCCTTCCGACACAGCCAGGGACTGAAGCCACCACAAGAGATCCGTTCTGGTTTGGCGGCTCAGACACTCACGTCCAAGGACTGAGGTAGTCTGTCCCACCTGGCCATGATCTCCGCTTGGAGAGACCGCGTGTGAAACTGAGCAAAAACGGTATCGCCTCGAAGGCCAATACCATCAACCCCAGAGACCGCATACAGGTCCTGAGTGACGGGGATTCGTTGTCCATGACCTCGGATTGCAGAGTCCGGAGTTTGTCCTCCGGTAAGAACACCTTTGATTGAGCAGAGTGCAGAACCATTCCCAAATACGGGAGACGAACCGAAGGAGACAAGGTCGACTTCTGAACTTTGATCATCCAACCGAACTCCTGGAGCGTCTGGACAGATCGCGCAGCAGGCTCTGACTGGTACTCGATCTTAACAGATCGTCCAGATATCCCAAGACCGTAATGCCCTGTGCCCACAGCAGGCCCAGAAAAGGCGCCAAGACACAAGACACTTGGAGGCGAAGCGAGACCAAAAAGGTAACGCCACGAACTGATAGTATTCCTTTGCGATAGCGAATCGGAGGTACCTCTGATGACCCTTGAATACGGGGATGTGTAGATACGCATCCTTCAGGTCGATAGAGGCCAGGAATTCTCCCGGGCTCAGAGAGGCCACCACTAAGCGGAGCGATTCCATGTGGAATTTTCAAAACGCGCACGAAGCGGTTCAGAGCTTTCAAGTCCAGAATCGGACGCACTTCGCCCTCCTTTCTGGGCACAGAACAAATTTGAGTAAAACCCTCCGAAAACTGTCCCGATGAGGCACCGGGACAATTACCCCCTGAGCAAGGAGATCCTGCACCGCTTGATGCAGGTCTTGTAACCACCCTGGGGTCAAATGAAGATTTGAGGGAAAGAATCGGTCCGCCGGCCGTGAAAGAAATTCGATCTTGTACCCTGATCGAACGATTTCCTGAACCCACCAGTCCTGAACCTGGAGCAGCCAAGGTTGGAGGAAACAGCGTAAACGTCCCCCCACCCCTGAAATGGGTGTGGGCGTCCCTTCAGGCAGAGGCGGACTGAGCCGCCGCACCAGCTTGGCCGGATTTTTGTTTGCCGGCCCAGGGCTTTCTCTGGCCACCCTGGCCCTTGAAGGGTTTCCCCTTGTACTGGGACTTAAAACACAAAAGGAACCCTGATTAGGTTTAAAGGCAGGGCCCCGCTTGCCGTGGAAAAACTTGCCCTTAGGATTCTGGGGCAGCAGAGTGCTCTTGCCCCCAGTGACTCCCTTAACCAATTCATCCAGGGATTCCACAAAAAGGCGAGACCCCGCATAGGGAATGTCAGCCACCGCCTTCCTAGATTTTTGGTCAGCCGACCAGCTCTTCAACCATATCAGCCGACGGTTAAGCACCGCGACACTGGACAGGCGCGCAGCCAAAGGGGCCTCATTCAAGGCCGCATCGCACAAATACTTTGATACCTTGATAAATCTGGTCCACCATCTCCACGGTAGTGGGTGGGGCAGAATCAGCCACGAGTGTGCGTCTGAGCACCTTGGTCCAGTCCGCCACAGCCTGAGTCGCCATGGCAGAGGCGAAAATAGAAAATTTTAAAGATTGAGACCGCACGCAAGGTGATAAGATGAAAGCAAATGAACTCCTTTATTCTTCATAAATGAAGCAGAAAGATTGTGCACAGACAGACGCGTCTGTTTGTGCACTGTCTGTCTGCTTCATTTATGAAGAATAAAGGAGTTCATTTGCTTTCATCTTATCACCTTGAATGCGGTCTCAATATTTGGAATTTTCTGTGTTTGGATGACGGATCCGACCTGCACCAGGCTCTGAACTTGCACCTGAGCGGCTTTTTTCTTTGTTTGTTCCTCATCAGAGGCGAAAATAGGCCTGAGCATGGAACCCGCCACCACATAGGTGTGGCGGGCAAGCGATTCCAGCCTCCTATTCTTAGGATCCCTAAATACCGGAGAATCCTCGACAGGAACAAGTGTAGCCTTGTTCAATCTGGCTACAGTGTGATCCACTTGAGGAGCCACACACCAGCGTGCAACTGTAGTAGACGCAAAAGGGTAGAGAAGTTGAAACCTCCTAGGCACCGTGAAGGTGTGTTTTAAAATTGCGCCATTGTTCATTCACAGTGTGATGAAACTCAGCGGGGCAGGGAAAAACCTGCGCCGTCTTACGGGTCCTGTGTGTACCAAAAGATGACAATGCCCGGAGGATTGGGCTCATCCTCTAAATGTTGCAAATGTATATATTCAGTCGAATATATTCCTCGCGCCTAGGAGTGCCTGATCAGATAGGCAATGTGGCTACTTTATAAAATAAATAAATGTATTGGATGAGCAGCTGCTATAAAGTGCAAAGTGAATGTGTAGGAAATCCCAAACTAGATGAGATGATATAGCGCTTGCTGGTGTGTGCAGGGAGCTATAGGAGTAGGTATGCAATATAATATTTTCTAAAAATCTCAAAAAAAAAAAAAAAAAACACCTTTAAAAAAGGGCTGTACCCGAGAAACATAGATATAAAGGATAATAAGATTAAATAGTTAATGTGCCAAAATCAAGTCCAACAATTTACAGTAACAATAAAGTGCTGAGTGAAATTCTAAATACAGTAAAACCTTGGATTGCGAGCATAATTCGTTCCGGAAACATGCTTGTAATCCAAAGCACTCTTATATCAAAGCAAATTTCCCCATAAGAAATAATGGAAACTTAGATGATTTGTTCCACAACCATTTATTCATTAAACCTTCAGTTTATAGTCCATATAAAAAGATTATAGCAATGTGATAAGTTGTGTAACCATAAAATGTCCATCCACAAACAGCCGCTTCCACAAGGGGATTAGAAGCAAAATCCAGCAGGAGCTACAGAGTATCAAAGAGAAGAGAGGCGCCTCAAAGTGTAGTAATATGGTTACATTTAATGAAGGTACAATATTTAGCAACTCACATGATTGATGAATAAAACAGGCACATCTAAGTATGCAGGCATCCGGGGTAAAGCTGTCCACATAGACTATCTTCTGCACCGCCGGCTGCCAGTCTGTAATCCTGACCGGGAAGACCACCCTGGAGTAAAGCGATCTGAAAGCGAGGGGCAGCATGGAAGGGATGACGTAGATGGCGGTGTGGAGGATGGTCTATGTAAACAGCTTTACCCCTGATGCCTGCATCCTTAGATGTGCCTATTCCAATCATCAACCATGTGAGTTGCTAAATGTTGTACCTTCATTAAATTTAACCATATTGCTACACTTAAGAGGTGCCTCTTTTCTCTTTTATACTCAGCTGTGACTTGGGGCTACTTGTATATCAAGACATCGCTTGTATATCAAGTCAAAATTTATTTGAAAATTTTGCTGGTCTTGCAAAGCGCTCTTAAACCAAGTTACTCTCAAACCAAGGTTTTACTATAGTTCATAGGCGACTCAGTGATGGGTATTCCAAAAAAGGAAAAAAGTGCAGGTGCTTGGTGCTGGATCCTCCAATGCACCAGGATATCCAATCATGCAGGTATTAAGGGTAAGATGTAAACTCACCAGATAAGGTGGGTCTCAACTTCCTTACAGCAAAGAGACCAGTAATGCTTTGGTGACCCTCCAGGTCAGAATGATGGTAACTGCTGGGCTCCTATCCCTCTCCACGCTACAGACATTCAATAGAGGGTTCTGTACAGCGTTTTTTTATCTTTTACCAGCTTTGTCAGCTTTTTTTATTTAATAAACTCAATTTAATGGTACTGCACCATTCAGAGCCTGTCCTTTTTGTTCCCTGAATTGCATCTGGAGAAACCGTGAGGAACCCGCTCACCCCACTTGGGGGATTCCGGTCGAGAGGGATAGGAGCCCAGCAGTTACCATCATTCTGATCTGGAGGGTCACCAAAGCATTACTGGTCTCTTTGCCGTAAGATAGTTGAGACCCACCTTATCTGGTGAGTTTACATCTTACCCTTAATACCTGCATGATTGGATATCCTGGTCCATTGGAGGATCCAGCACCAAGCACCTGCACTTTTTTCCTTTTTGACACTTTTTTGGAATACCCATCACTGAGTCACCTATGAACTATTTTGAATTTCACTCAGCACTTTATTGTTACTGTGAATTGTTGGACTTTATTTTGGCACATTAACTATTTAATCTTATTATCCTTTATGATATCCATGTTTTAAGGGTACAGCCCTTTTTAAAGTTGTAGAGATTTTTAGAAAATATTATATTGCATACCTACTCCTATAGCTCCCTGCACACACCAGCAAGCGCTATATCATCTCATCTAGTTTGGGATTTCCTACTCATCCTCTAAATGTAGCGTTTCTTTAATGGCAGAAATCAGCGCATCCATAGCCGCACGTTCCTCCGGCGTCCCGGGGGGGGAATAATCCACCCCTGTAACCTCCGCCTCCCCCTCAGACTCTTGCAGGTCCTGAGAAGAGCGAGACCCTGAAAGGGGCACGCTACCCACAGCAACCATGTCACATTCAGAATCAGAAGAAAATAAATCCTAGGCCTTTTTCTAGCAGCACGTTCAGACATCAGCACATCCATTTTGGACAACAAAGTCTCCACAACAGCAGCCAAATTAGTCAGAGTAGAGGATTCAGAAGAACTTGAATCCCCTACTAAGGCTGGAGGGAATTTGCTGTCCTGGGATGCCATTGCAAACAAGTTTTTTTTTTTTTTGTGAGGTACTGGCCCTTTAAGAGCACTGCGGACCCCGCAGCACACCGCAACATGCACTGTGGAACACAGACCCCCCACAGAGACAAACCGAGCCAGGAAGATTGCACAATGGAGGAAAAGAAAGGACAGCAGGACAGAGCCCTCAGAAATGTATTACCAGCTCCTAGGGTTGCTCCTGAGAAAAAAGGAAGTGATGTCACCGCAGAGACTGAACAGAGGCTGCAGGCCAAGGAAACATGGATGCCTATGCAAAGTAAATGGGAGGCTTTGGCAAAATGGCCGCAGACATGTGCTCGGAACGACCGTTGCCACACACACAAGATGACGTCGTAAGGCGCCAAAATACACTACACACAATGCTAGACAAGTGCCCACAGTGAAGCCAGACATGCTGCCCACACCTAAAATGGCGGACCGGCGGTTTTTAACCCCGCAGCGGTCGCCACACTAGTCTGTACCTCCAAGCACCTTAGTGACACAGGAGAGGATCCCCCAAATCCCACACAGTGCAGGCTGTGAGAGGAAAAACCCCCGCAAGGACCAGGATCAGGGAGCCCAAAAACGCACAGACATAGGGGACACCACAAACACAGAGGACTGCCGACCCCAGACAGAGGCCCCACACAGAGTGTACTTACCTGTACCCAATGGCGTGGGGTGCCTCCTAATACACGGAAAACCACCCACCCTCAGATGGCAGGGGAGTGCCGCCAGCCAAAAACGCAGGACACCAGGAGTGCACGGACGAACCGTGCATGTGTCCGGTGAGGTAGCCACCTCACAAGGCTGCATCCCTGGGGACAGGGATGGGTCGTTTGAGGCCAGGGCGAACACAGCCTATTAAACGCTCGATGGCAGGCTGGGATTCCATCTTATCCTCTGTCCTGGATAACCAGGACGACCAGTCCGATTCCCAGTTCCGCAAACTCCATCTTCATCCGAAGATCCGACTAACTAAAAGCTGACAAAATAAACAGCTAGCAATGCAAAGAAAAAAAAATGACATTTTTAGAAATTAAAAGCATAAAATAGAAGGCTGAGACCGTAGCCCCAGGACAGGGAAGCCTGACTACTCCTGAACTAGGCAGAAGACAAACTTGAGTTGGGAAGGCTATTGCAGGAGGGGTATTGGACCAGTGGGACAGCCCCCATGGGTGTGTCTATGGTAATGCTTTTGTTTTAACAAGTCTTTTGCCTAGCTACTCCTAAGGAGAGGAAGTCAATACCCCATTGGTGAAGACTGTATGAGTGGGCGGCGATTGTCGGAGGACGTAAGAGATTTTTACCAGAGATAAGTAGCAGTATAAATTTTGGCCAAAACGTATGAAGAAAAAAATTTAGCAAAATTTTTTTTATTGGAAACTTAAAAAAAAAGTTTTTTTTCAAACTTTTGCTATTTTTTTGCTTATATACCAAAAACTAAAAACCCAGTTGTGATCAAATACCACCAAAAGAAAGCTTTATTTGTGTGAAAAAAATGTTTGGTTACAGTGTAGCATGACTGAGCAATTGTCAAAGTGTGAGAGCGCTGAAAGCTGAAAATTGGTCTGGGCAGGAAGGGGGATGTAACTGCCCTGTATTGAAGTGGTTAATGGCATTGCAGTCTTAAATATTGAGATGGCCCACCCTTTGCAGCTATAACAGCTTTAGCTCTTCTGGGAAGGCTGTCCATAAGGTTTAGAGTTAGGAGTATGTCTTTGGGAATAGATAGAGGTTTGTAAAGGTGTTGGTAAATTGCACTACCACTGCATAAAAAAAAACTGTGTGTGTGTGAGAACCTCAGTCAACAACAATGATGATATCAAATGATGAACCAAGTAACTTCAAATTGAAGAAAGTGCACTGTGCTGAAGTGTTGGGTCATACCCCAATGGCATTAGCATGAAAGCCACATATATTTATTATGCAAAGTGCACTGTGCCGAGGTATTTCAAAAGGCAGTGAAAATTAGTGATATTAACATAAAGGTGCACTGTGCTGTGGTAATAAAGTGCCAGCGTGCTGGGTGATATACCAAGATACTGCCTTAGAATCTGCTTTGAGCAGATAATGAAATAAGTGATAAATAAAATAAAATGCACTGAGCTGTAATAATAAAGTGCCAGCGTGCTGGATGTATTTCCAGATGCTATCTGATAACCTTTTTTACAGGTCACGCAAAAACAGTGGGTGTACTGTAAACCCTTAAGGTGCTAAGTGCCAAGTGAAAAAGTCTGAGTTATTACCTGATAACTCCCTTTCCAGAAATCCTCCAGGACGGTCACATGAGAGAGATAGGCTCCTCCTCCTACAGGAAACACAAGCACAGATATGTTTAAAATGGCCGCCCACCGGCTGCCCCTCAGTTGTATAAAGATGAACTGGACAGCATAGGCTTTTAGCCTCCAATAATCTATATCACAGTTACCCAATAGGGTGGGGGTCCACCGTCCTGGAGGATTCCTGGAAAGGGAGTTATCAGGTAATAACTCAGACTTTCCCAAGTCATCCTCCAGGACGGTCACATGAGACCCCAACGATGTATACCTAGGGTGGGACTACCGCTTGCAGGACCTTTCAACCAAATCTTAGACCTTAGTTTTGGAGACCAGAACCACCCTGTGGTGACCTACAACCGTAGAGTCCCTGGACCAGGAGGCTGTTCTGCCGATTTGACAGATGGAAGCCCCAGTCTTTGCTGCCCAAGCAGTAAGAAGTGCCTTGACATATGAATGAAAGGTTTGACATTGGGCCGATAAGGCAGCTCCTATGGCCAATTTGATCCATATGGCTACAGAGTTCTACAAGGCTGCTTTGCCTATGTGAGTGGTAAAAAACAAAAAATGTTGGATGCACTACCGAATGGTTTAGTAGCCTCCAGATAATGCAGGGCATCCTTCCAGAGTTCTAGTATGGCAAAAAATCCTACCTCCTGGTTTGAGGGATTTTTTTCGGAAGGGAGCACTACTAACAGAGCGGCGAGAGCCAATGCGACCTTTGTAGCCAGCCGATGGTCTGTTTTGAGTACCGATATATCGGGACGAGACTGATGGGTTTGAAGAAACTGTTTAACTACTGATTATCATATGCCGGCCTGGAACTTGAGGGTACTCCCAGCGAGCCCCGCTTCTGCGCCATCCAGGAGGAAATCTAAAGTGCCTAGGCTTCCCGGATTTCTATTTTTGGGCTGCATTATTAAGTACTTACTTTTGCATAATTTGTTGTAAATTTTCCTGGTGAGCTTCCTACTTTACAGTAGGATAACAGCTATCCGGCAGAGAGACGACTCTAGCTTGATAGTACCCGCTGTTTCGGATCCATGCTGCTAGTTTCAAAGTGCAGATGTGGGAGTGATGGGATCCTGATAGAATTTAGAAGGTTGCCCCGGTTCAGAATGAACTAGAAGGCTGTTGTTCCGGAAGCGGCAGAAGGAACCAGGGGTCATCTTCTGCTATTTTTTCCAGGTGCGTAGCCATGCCTGGGTTGGTGGAAATGTGTGGGCGAAGCTGAATTGCCGCCGGAGCCCGAGGGGGGTCTATCACTAGAGAATCCTCTTATCTGTAGAAGTAGTAATCTGCCACCTTATTGAGTCCGCCGTGCCCAATTAGTCGACTTCGAGAAGACCCCCACTCCCAGTGAGTGCCTTGAAGACTCCAAGGTTCAGATGCCATTCTGCCGGGTCAGCGATTTAGAAGGTCCGCCAGTCCAATGGCCTTCCTTTTTGTGGACGGCTGACAGGGACCTGGCGCATCTCTGCCCCTGACAATAAGTCGTGGTCTACTCCTGAGATATTATGATCGTGACCCCCCCCCCCCCCGCCCTTGATGGTTGGTGTACACCCTCATCGTGACTTCGTCATAAGGTGACTTGACTGAGGTCCCAGGGTGCCCATGTGAGGTTTAAGCATCACTTTTTTCGGTAAGTCTCCTATGGCTTCACTAGCCTTTAGAAGCTTAATCTGCAAGCTGTGGCCCTTTCACTGGTAAGAGCCAGCGCAGGGGTTCGAACCTATGCTTTTCCGGAAGTCTCCCTTGGCTACACTAGCTGTCAGAGTGCTTAGCCTGCCAGCTATGTCTGTTACCTCTGATATTACTTGGATATGCAGAGCAAGTTGGGTTTCCCATGTCGCTGCGAGTTCTCTTACTGAAGTAATGTGGCCGTGGGCCTTGTATCAGTGGAGACTTCTGCTGATCAGGTGGATTGCGGGCTACCTCTGGAGCGGATATTTTTCCGTCTCACGGGTTTGCCTGTGGAGTTGGGCCCCTTGGACTGTAGAAAACTGAGGCCGACATGAGATCAGGTGGGATCAAAATGTGCCATCTTGTTGCCCCGACCCTGGCAAAAGTATCCTTAGGGCCACTGTGTCGATGGTGTAGCCTCAAATCCCAACCACTGTGATGGGGGTTCTGTGACCTTTCGTTTTTTGCTTTTCCAGTCTAAGAAGTTAAGAAATATTTGTTAGGGGGTCCGTCCGACCACAGATGAGGACATCATTCCATTAAGGAAATCCCCCTTTCATTCTAAGCTCCTGGCTCATTTCTACCTCGATTTTGGTGAAAACTGCATGGGGCTGCATAAACCCCAAAAGGGGAGAGGCTGATGTAGGAATCGGCAGCTCTGCCTTTCTGCGCGTATAGTAAATTTGGGGTCTGCCAAATGGCTGGGATGAACCAGAGCAGGAAAATAGGCCTACTTCAGGCCTAGGGTTAGCAGTAAAGCTGTCTCAGGAAACAGGCGTCTCACTGGCAAGATGTACTACATCTACATTTTCTGTACTGAATCCAGTAATTGAGGCTTTTTAGGTTATGGATTAGGCAGAGTTTGCCCGAGGGTTTTTGCTCTTATACGCTAAGAAAGAAGGCGCTCTTTGATCACCCTACCAACCAGTAAAGTCGTGACTGCTACCATGGCTTTTAGACAAAGAGGTTCGAGAAGGGGTGAGAGGTTGGATGGCGAATTTGCCATAAGTTCAATTCTGTCCATAGCTGGAGAAAATGTCAGTCTGCCCTGCCCTTCTGGAGAGCTGGCCTCCGCTGGGATAGGTTCTTGAAAGTTCCAGGATTGGGGGGGAAGAGGAGGTCTACCCCCGAGATCCGATGAGATAAGGAGCGTTCAGGGTGATGTGGCGTAAACTACGATATCCTCTGTTAAATAGAGAAAACCTCATGGTAGTTTGTTAATCTTATCTCCTTTTCAAGTGAGTTTCTCCCCTGGTGCCTCCAAAACCCCTTCGGCTTCTCTTTTTTTGGACGGGAAGTCCCTGGCCTTGACCGTTGGTCTTGCTAGCACTGTGGTTGAGTACTGGACCAAACAGGTTTCTCTCAAAAGGAGATGTTGCACCACTAGCCCATGTCGAGTCTGGAGCCCGAAAGCCCAGGGAGACTTCTTACGTCAAGTACATAACATGATGACCCTGTGAAGCTCTTGCAAAGTCACCTCATGTACAGCTATTTAATTATCTCATCTTTGTCTGGGTTTGAACTCATGGTTGCGCAGTGCATAGCAAACCACTACACCCACTACGCCCCTCAGGTCCACCGCTCGGGACCCGGAAGTCGGCAGTATGTACATGTATACATACACGTACATATATATTACATACACGTGCCCACACCTCTACCTACAGCAACTGGTGTCCAGCAACTGGTGTTCCCAGGTGGATTCCCATCCAGGTCCGATCCTGCTCAGCCCGTGAGCAGATGTGGTCGTAGGTGAATAGTGTTTCTAAATTTCACAATGCCATACACCCAACGTGGGGCTTTCCACTGAAGAAAAAATTGAACCGAAGTTCAGAGGGTGGGACTTTAAATGAGGCTCTACCTAAATAGGGCTAGATGCCTCCATCCCTGATCATAAGATTATGAGGGGAATAACGTAAAAAATCAATAAAGAGAATACATCAGGCAGTGGGCTTGTACAAAGATAATAAGGTAAAAGCATAGTAGTGTAGCAGTAATTATTATGCATCGGTACAATAGAGCCCATTACCTACAAAAGGGTACTAAACTAGGGGGAACGATAAAAAAAAGGGGGGGGGGGAACATGGGACTTTATATGAAGTGTGTGGACATGCGGTTGGTGATAAAAGGGATGATCCCGGGGATGATGCTTCCTCCGGGAGGCGGCGGTTTCCTTCCCATGCCAAGCGTGGACGTGACGCTGGGAGCTTCACCATGGCCGATCGGGATAACTTTGGTGACTGCTAATATGATACCGCCCCCCAGTCAATATCTTGGCTACACTTTTCCATGAATGTCCTCTTGATGTGCCCCATGTTGGTTGCTGGGTGGGCTCCCACAGCTCCCGGTGTGGATGTGTTGCCTTCTGGACCCATGCTTCATGATCTTCTTCCATTTCTGCATACTGATCCTACTATTGTGTACATATACTCTATGATGCCCTTGCTCTTGATAAAGTGGATATGCCCACGAAACGCGTCGAGCTCATTACCGATGCATCTACCTTACCATTATTCGGACTTTACAATTGTATACCCATAGCTACCTTGGACTTCATGTACAATTTTATCACATCATGTGTTCCCATTATTACGCCCTGTACTGTACCATGATCTGGAATATTATATGTATGTACTATGCAATTGATGCAATGTTATACAAGTTTATATGTATTAATAAACCTGCTTTGTTCTTTTATCAGTGATCTAACCCTTTTATCACCAACCGCATGCCCACACACTTCATATAAAGTCCCAAGTTCCCCCCTTTTTTTATCGTTCCCCTAGTTTAGTACCCTTTTGTAGGTAATGGGCTCTATTGTACCGATTCATAATTACTGCTACACTACTATGCTTTTACCTTATTATCTTTGTACAAGCCCACTGCCTGATGTATTCTTTTTATTGATTTTTTTACGTTATTCCCCTCATATTCTTTCCACTGAAGAAACAGCTCTGGGTGGAAAAGATCCTAAGGGTGAGCCTGTGTCCCGAGGACAGGTGCCCTTAAGCGATGGTCCAGCTCCCGCTTGTACATGCCCTCCCAGTGTCTTCTGTGGTCAGGAGAAAAGGGAATTATAGCTGCTAGCGGATATGGTGCTTAAGCCTACAGCACCTGGTATTCCCAGCGAAAGAAAGATCTACTTGCCTACCTACCTTGTGACCCAGCTGGTGCTTGATCACTCAGGTAGGGGTGAGAATACATGAGGATGGGGGGGAAAGACAACAGATCTATGCAATATCCCTACATCGGGATGCTGCTCTACACTTCCAGCTGAGTGGCTCAATAGTGTAGCTGTCCCATGAGCCCAGGGAACCTGGCTTTACACACGCAGCTAGCCATGCCCAACTAAAAATACCATTATTGATGTATACGCTGTCCGTCTGCACAATACTGGCTTGGGCAAGTAGAAAAAGCCAAAACAAAGTAAAAAGTGTCAGGAAAGCAAGGGCTGCCTGAAAAAGGACTAGTCCCCTTACCAGAACCCCCCCCCCCCCTCCTCTCCAACTTACTGTACCAGGCTGGCCTGCTCCAACAGCCTCTGGTAGGTGGCTAGGTCCTCCGCCACAGGGACCGTCTGGGGGGGGGGGGGGGGGGGAGGTAGCACGCCATTGCTGAGCAAGGGAACCAGCGCTTTTCTGTCCAATGAGGAAAGGTCAGCCCAGGGGACAGTTGCCCAGTGGCGGTCGCAGGGGGTGGTGAACCGGGGCTGCTGTGTCTGCTCTGGCCCCGCCGCCGCCAAGATTGGAAGCCCACTGAGGGCGGGCGGGAGGCGCCGTGGCCCAACTGGTTCCATGTATTGGGGGGATAGACCAGGAGCAACGCTAACTGCCATCTCCCGCACATTCCCAAGCTCAAGATGGCCGCCGCCCTACTTACGGCCGCGGCGCCATCTTGAGAGCGTCACTTCCGCCGCGCCACTGCGCGGCTGGTTGGCGTGCTGCACACGGAAGTCCCCAGTCCTATGGGGCCCGGTGTGCGAGCCTTAACGGGAGGGGTGGCGGGCAGCATCACCAGGACCTCTGGCTGGCTGAAAAATAGAAACCGCTCCTCTTAGGCTCTTCACTAACCTAGTCTGGCCTCAGCAGAGGTAAGTGAAATAATCATTGCTTGATGAGGTACAAGCCCTCCCCCTGCCACCATCAAAAACATGATCAAAAACAAAACATGAGGTAAACCGAGATCAAGTCTAGCTGAGGGGGGGGGGGGGTGTCCTGAAGTACAGGTCTCACCCCAGGAAATCCCACCTTCCTTACCCCAAAAAACCTGGAGCTGGTGGCCTCACCAGTAGTTTCCAGGTCTAGGAAGGGGGTGCCCAGGGACGCCTGCCTTGGACAGGGAAGAAAAATAACAAAACAAGGGATGAATGTCATCTTCAGCTCATGCCTGTAGGACAGGAAACACAAGAACTGAGGGGCAGCAGGTGGGCGGCCATTTTAAACATATCTGTGCTTGCGTTTCCTGTAGGAGGAGGAGCCCATCTCTCTCATGTGACCGTCCTGGAGGATGACTTGGGAAAGTGCAAATAAAGGTGCTGGTAATTGCTTTTATTTTCCCTGATCCCAGGGAGTAGATGTGCTAGTAAGCCCAAGGGAAATGACAGTATTAGAACAGTAGTGCCACATAAATAGTTTCACACTGCGGTGTTCGTGCTAGTTTGTGCAAATGCTAATACCCGTGGCCCCCCACTGGGTAAAGCACTTAGCGCACGGGCTCCCCTGCTTGAAAGGGCACAGGGCTGGTGGGTGCTGGCCTAGCGAAGGTCTCCCCCTGGATGTCCGCAGATGTTGTCCCACTGAGACCCTTGATCAAAGTCTTCGTGGGTACTGTGGCTTTTAACACACAAAAAGAGAAACTTCCATTGCGTAGTATATTCAAGTATTGGGAGAAAAGAAGCATAAACTCACAGTTGAGGAAGTTCACTTTCAGTTGCAGTGTCCGGCATTTTATTTTATTTATTATCACTTATTTCATTATCTGCTCCAAGCAGGATTCTAAGGCAGTATCTTGATATATCACCCAGCACACTGGCACTTTATTACCACAGCACAGTGCACCTTTTATGTTAATATCACTCATTTTCACTGAGTTTTGAAATACCTCAGCACAGTGCACTTTGCATAATAAAATATATGTGGCTTTCATGCTAATGCCATTGGGCTATGACCCAACACTTCAGCACAGTGCACTTTGCATAATAAAATATATGTGGCTTTCATGCTAATGCCATTGGGCTATGACCCAACACTTCAGCACAGTGCACTTTGCATAATAAAATATATGTGGCTTTCATGCTAATGCCATTGGGCTATGACCCAACACTTCAGCACAGTGCACTTTCAATTTGAAGTTACTTGGTTCATCATTTAAATTACTATCATTATGGTTGACTGAGGTTCTTACACACAGTTTTTTTTTTTATGCAGTGGTAGCGCCATTTACCAACACCTTTACAAACCTCTATCTTTATTTTACCTCAGCGGTAGGTTGGTGGCAGCTAAAAACCACAATTTTTTTTAATAAGGCACTCCATAACCCCTTTTCTATGTCTTTGGGAAGGTTTGACCATTCTTCTAGAAGAGCATTTGTGAGGTCAGGCACTGATGTTGGATAGAAGGCCTGGCTCACAGTATGCGCTCGAATTCATTCCAAAAGGTGTTCTATCGGGTTGAGAATAGGACTCTGTGCAGGTCAGTCAAGTTCCTTCACCCCAAACTCACTCATCCAGGTCTTTATGCAGGAAGGGCAATCCCAAACTGTTCCCCACAAGGTTGGGAGCATGAAATTGTCCAAAATGTGTTGGTATTATAAGACCTTAGGGCTCTTTCACACACCGAGTCCGTTGGAAGGACTGTTTTTCTCAGCGGGGGAATTGATCCGCCGATCTACCGCTGAACAGGAGGATGACAGCTGTGTCTCCGCGCTGTATGCGAAGACACAGCTGTCAGTTCCCCATGCATCTCTATGGGGGAAATTGGATGGGAACGGACCGTCCAGATCCAATCCAGATTTGACAGATCGGATGTCAGCGGACATGTCTCCGCTGACATCCGATGCCCCATAGGGATGCATGGGGGGACCGTTCAGATCCACCAAAAAAACGGACAGGAGGATCTGAACGGTCCGCTTGTGTGAAAGCGGCCTTAAGGAGTTCTCTTCACTAGCCCATCCCCTGAAAAACAACCTCACACCATAATCCCCCATCCACCAGATGATTTGGATCAGTGCACAAAGCAAGGTCCATAAAGACATGGATGAGAAAGTTTAGGATATAGGAACTTGACTGGCCTGCACTGAGTCCTGACCTCAACCCGATCGGATGCCAGGGAGGTGTCACCGGACACATGTCCGCTGACATCAGCCTCTCCATAAATAGGATAATGGGTGGCCCTATCAGGTCCGCCTGAAAAACAGACAGGTAGACCTGATTGTGTGAAGGGGGCCTAAAAAAGGAGGATACTTTACAACAGGAGATGAATGGAGACAAAAAAAAAAAAGGACACACCACAACCAAGAATCACCCAAGTTTGATTGAGTGATTCTCCCTGTGAGGGTTTTCTCCAACACGCAAAAAGCATGCTGGCAGGTTGTCTCCGGTCTAAAATGGCCCTGGTAGGTGTATGTATAAAGCGGGCAAGGACAGATTTGAAGGTTAGAATACACACCCCCCCCCCCCCCCCCCCAATGCATTTAGGCATCTGGACTTGAAGACGACTTGAAGTTCAACCCGAGCACCAGAATGGGGATTTAAGTGACTTTGAACATAGCATGATCATTGGCAGTGGCGGCTGGTGCTCAAATTGTTTTTTGGGGGGGGGGGGGGGCGCAAACAGAAAAATGTAATAGGCATTGCTTCGCGGCAAAAAAATTGCATGACTTTGAGGTCACACAAGTGTGAAAGGGGCCCTCCGTAATCAAGCTACAAAAATATGTAGCAGAAAACAAATTGGCCTAAAATGTTAAAACATTTTTGATTTTCAAATTATTTTTTTTTGGGGGAATGTCATATAGCAGAAAGTGAAAAATAGTTTTTTTTTCCAAAATTGTCGCTCTTTTATTGTTTATAGTGCAGAAAAAAAAAAAAAAAAAAAAAAAAAATTGCACAGGTGATCAAATACCGCTAAAATAAAGCTCTATTTGTGGGGGGGAAAAAAAAAGGACGTACATTTAATTTGGGTACAGCATCGCACAACCATGCAATTGTCCGTTAAAGTAACGCTGTGCCAAATCGCAAAATAGGGCCTGGTCATTAAGGGGGCAAATCCTTCCGGGGCTAAAGTGGTTAAAGTGTATTTAAACACTAAATACATTTTTCTTATTTGATCCTCTAAAAATACAATTAAAAGCATTTTATTTTGTTGGGCAAAAAAAAAAAAAAAAATTAACTGTTCATGCAGCCAGGAATCTTGTGAGCTGATTGATAACTTTATGACCTTTCTGGACTGTTATCAGTTAGCATTGTTCCCCGTTATCCCCATGAACTACAAAACACCTCCCCCCGTTAAGAGAAGGAGGCCTTACCTCAACTCACAAATTTTAATCACACAATTTTCTTTTCTAAATGAGGTCCTATTAATTGGATGCATTTAAAATGTATGTGATTTTACTAGGGATGCACCGAAATTACGGCCACCGAAATTTTCGGCCGAAAATGGGTTAAACATGCCGAAATTAATGGCCGCCGTGAGGAAGGAGGAGGGCGCAGCGCTGGTTTTAAAAGTCCCGCCTCTGGCCGGCCGCCTGCCTCCCTGTGATGTCCCTACTACTATGACCTGTATGAATGAACTGACCTGACACCGGGCGGGAGGGCGGGCGAGCGGCCGCTTATAGCTATAACTATGTGAGCACTTCACTTCTCTGTCATGCGGGTATCTCCTCTGACAGAGAAGTGAAGCACTCACATAGTTATAGCCATTAGCGGCCGCTCGCCCGCCGTGTCAGTTCATTCATGGACAGATCGTAGTAGTGACATCACAGCCAGACGGCCAGAGGCGCATCTTTTGAATGAAGGACACTGGAGGAGCAGAGTGTCTGACAGTAAGGACGCTGAGGCAGTGGGGGGAGACGCTGAGGGGAGCTTACCATTGGTATTTGTATTATGCAGCATGAGGGGGTTATTGTATTGCCACTGCTGGTCACTGATGCATTAGTGACCGACCAGTGGCAGTTAATTAACCCCTTTGTGCTGCATTAGTGCAACCAGTAGCAGTGCAACCAGTGTTAATTAACACCGATACTGGTTGCACTAATGCAGCACAAAGGGGTTAATTAACTGCCACTGGTCGGTCACTAATACATCAGTGGCAATACATTAACCCCCTCATGCTGCATAATACAAATACCATTGGTAATAAATTAACGTCTTGCCAACCCGTCACAGTACATATACTGTGACAGGGTGGCAGCGACAGGTGTACACCGCTGCCTGTTTTTGGCGTATGCCCCTCTATCCAATTTAAAATTATTTGGGGGAAAAAAGTAATTTTCGGTTTTCGGCCAAGGGCATCCTGCATTTTCGGTTTCGGACCAGAATTATCATTTCAGTGCATCCCTAGATTTTACCTTTTACATCAGACTTCTTACTTTTTGCAGGCATTTAAAGAGAATGTAAAAAGGTAAAATCATACATTTTAAACTTATCCAATTAATAGGGCCTCATTTACAAAAGAAAATGGTTTGATCTGTGAGTTTAGGTAAGGCCTGGGGGTGGAATAAAACTTGGTGCTCAGTTAGATGGTGAAAAAAATTCTGATGCTCAGTTGGGGGTTGCTCCTTTTCTTCATAACAGGGGGAGGTGTTTTGTAGTTCATGGGGATTACAATGCTAACTGATAACAGTCCAGAAATCTCATAGTCCTGTAATGGCCCATACTGAAGGATTGAGCAGGAGTGTTAACACACTCCTGCTCAATCCTTCCAGTCTGGGCCATTACATGATCCATTCCCTCCCTTCCCTGGCAAGCTGGTGATGGGGGGTTGCCAAGTTCCACTCACCTTTTGTTTGCAGAACTGGATTGACTGGGCGGAGGGCTCCCTCCCGCGCTCTCTTGCTGTCCTGGCTGGCTAGTAGCGCTGTCCTGTCCAATCGGTCTGTCCGACCTGTCCTCACAGAGCCGTCCTGTGTAGCACCGTAGCAGTCTAGCTAGCAGCAGTCAGAGTCAAAGGTGATGAGAGAGAGACTATCACTGAAACAAAGACATCTGGGCTCTGGGCAGTGCTGGGGCAAGGTCATCCAGTGCCCAGGGCGAACATGGCAAGATGTGCCCCCCTCCTGTAGATAGGGCTAATAATGGTGTAAGGTTTTTTTATGCATAGAATTTTGGGGACATCCACTGAAATAGTACTAACATCCAACTTTTGAAGTTGAAATGAGGAAGATTTCAGCGAGAAAGTGGCATGTGGCGTGCATAGTGTGCTGCAGCGATTAATGGGTGTGGTTTAATTAGGATGGCTGGGAAGGTGCAAGCCGATACCCCCTGGGTGCCTCAATGGCCATACCCTTTAGCTGCAGAGGGAGTGCCTGGGGATGTACACATGCTGCAGGTGTGATGGTTTGCTTCACTGCTGCAGCATAAATGGTACTCCTTATTGAACTTGACCCATTGAAGTGAATGGTGCCCCACAACAGTGTTCAATGCACATGATTGCAGCATGCTTGTGCAGGGTTGGAGGGGTTAAAATCAGACAGTAAGGAGGCGACACAACGGCTCCTTACCATCTGTCAAATGCTCTCTGAAGAGCAATCTAAATGCTGATTACTTATCAGAGACCAAAACATGTGTGAGCAAGCCCTTTTATTATTTTTTTTTTTTCAGATAAAATTTTTTTTTTTTTTTTTTTTTTTTTTAAACTGCCTTGTTGGGGGGCTTTGATGAAATATCAGGGCTCTAAACAGACCCTAGATGTTTCATGTTTGATGCATGTGTTAGCAGATGTGTGGGGTGCCATTACCAATTAATGGTACGGTCACATGTCTGCCAATGGACGGTGTCTTTGTGTGTGTCAGGAAAGCCACAATTTTGTGGCTGGCATGGAAAGCTGTGAATAGCTTTATAGAGGGCTCACACCGGTGCACTGCGATTTGGCCACAGTGTGATTATGTGTGTGCACTTTACCTGGGTTCTAGGTGCGCTTCTATTGAATTCTATTACACAGTGCATTCTCTGAAACCGCATCAAAGATGCAGCATGCAGGACTTTGATGCGCTTTCACGAAAACGCACTTTGTAATAGAAATTCAATAGAAGCACACCTAGAACCCAGGTCAAGTGCACACACAATCACACTGTGGCCAAATCACAGTGCACCGGTTTTTAGGGATAGAAGAGGGAAGAGGAGGGGGAGGGAGGAGGAGGTGGGGGTCTGGGTAGTAAGAATGTGTTAAAAGACAAAGTGAATGACTGTAAGGAAAGTGCTTAGGCTGCATTTTAGTGACAGGACAGTTAGTAAGGGACAAACTGGGATGGAAAGGGTGTCAGTCAAAGGCTGGGTGGAATGGCCAGAGCTGAGAGCAGAAGCTGCAGGACTGCAATGTAGATTTATGGAGAGGACAGCTGATAGAAGAAGGTGAAGAGTTAAATTGAACAGGAGAACATCAATCATTGCTTACTCACCATTGTGCAGACTGCTGGAAGTGAGAGGAGAGTGACCAACTAGAAAGACTGAAGTGACCTGGCCAGCCGATAGGGGGGGAGAGGAGCTTGAAAGGAGAGGAGAGATAAGGCAGAATTGAAGTTGCTGGAACAGAGGAGGGGGGGGGGGATTGATTCCTTGTGCAATAACATAAGGGAGCATGACACAGTCACTCCTGTTAGCAGCAGAAGCTCCCAGTGCACCCCCCTCATCACAGATATGGACGCTGCCCAGGCTCTGGGGTAAGGCTCAGTCAGAGTGACGCTGGCCCAAGCACCACCCCTACGACAGACGTCCTGATTGGTCCAGCCTGGACCCGTCACAGGACACAATCGTGAGTGGGAGTATTCGGGGCGCATCTCTCTGCGCCCCGACACTCCAAAAAGCTGCCAATCACCGCAAAAGAGAAGAGGCACATGATGCCAAAGTCCCCACCCCTCCTATAGCCAGCAATGAGTCCGGCGCCCGGCTGACATCTTAAAAAGGTACGCTTTTTTTAATGCTGAATTTTACTGTGACTAGCCTTGGGGTAGGGGGGTGGCGCCCCTGCGCCCCCTATTGACCAGCCGCCACCAGATGAGTTGGACTGAGAATTTAAAAAACTGCTGATCTAATGGGATTTTCATGCACAATCATCTCTAGGGTTTACAGAGAATGGTTCGAAAAAGAGAAGATATCCAGTGAGCAGATGAAAATGCCTTGCTGTCAGAGGAGAATGGGCAGACTGGTGCGAGATGATAGAAAGGCAACAGTAACTCAAATAACCCCTCTTTACAACAAAGGTATGCAGAATACCATCTCTAAATGCACAACACATCGACCCTTGAGGCAGATTGGCTACAGCAGCAGAAGACCACACCGGTTGCCACTCCTGTCAGCTAAAAACAGGAAACTGAGGCTACAATTCACACAGGCTCACCAAAATTGGACAATAGAAGATTGGAAAAATGTACCCTGGTCTGAGGAGTCCTAATTTTAGCTGGGACATTCAGATAGCTGGGAAATTCAGATGTTAGGTTTGTGAAAACTAATAAAATGCATCGCCAAGCTCTACGTGTGTGGCCACCGGAAAGAAGACGAGCTTTAGGCCTCATGCACACTGGACGTTATCAAAAATAAAGCTGTAGGAGTTTTTCAGCATCTTTTTTTTTTTTTTTTGGGCAAAATTATACTCCCACAAAAACGTATGGCTCAAAAAAGTTGATAAATGACGAATAGCTGTGTTTTTTTGGGGTTTTTCTTTGCGCGTTAAGGCTTTTATCAGAGTTAGAGCAGCTGAAAAACGCCTTTTAAAACCCACTAGTTCTTGGTTTTTCCAGCCAGAAAACTGCTGATAGCCTATGTGTGCGTGGACTGAGGAGTTAACTGGCTGTGGAAAAAAAGTCGGATGGCAAAAACAGCAGCTGTAAAAACTTCCAGTGTGCATGAGGCCTAATTGTTAAGGGCACTTTTCACACCTATGCTTTATGGTAAAAAATTATGAAAATTCTCCATACATTAGTGTTGCAATTTCAATAGCCCGATAAACTGAAGAAACATCTGCATTTCAGTGCACTACGGTGCATTGATAAAAAAAAAAGGGGGGGGGGGTTTGAAGGGCATTGGCAGCCCATTCAAATGGATCTCTAATTATTTCTGTGAATCAACTAAATTCCAGCTATGAACAATTGTGGGAAATTGAATTTCAAGCTGTGTATGGCAGCTTCAGTCAAATCCTGCTCAAATCAAGTTTAGAGCCTTTGCCGCACCTGTCAGCAACACCTTGCTTGAGAAAAGTTGATTGTTCAATAGACTTGTCAAATGGAACCAAGTAGAAAAAAAAAAAAAAAGTTGGCCAAACAGTGTTTGCATCCCATCAAATGCATCCACTATTCAAGTGTTCTTGTAACAGCCTGCAGGTTGAACTAAATCTATGTGTGTTTCTTTCCATCCCCCCATGCTGCTGGATGGCTTCTGGGAAAAGGGAGCCCCATGAACGAATCTCTGATGTCTCACCATGCCTGCGTTCATTAAGAATTATGCAAATGATTCCTAAATTTTATGTAATAAATGGTTCAGAAATGGCTATACTTCCACTTTCCTTTATGTATTTAAAAAAAAAAAAAAAAAAAACACCTATGTAGAGAACAGCTACCACTAACAATAACGTGATACAAAGATTGATCCCACAAAGACTGCATTTGCAGAATAAACTAAAATTCACATGGATGCTGTACAACATCCTTGTGTTTACAATACATTACAAAATAGTGATATGCGTTTTGTCTGAGATGGGCAATGCAGCACAACATATAGACCTGCATCCAACCAGAACATGCCAAAAAGTTAACATATTAGTTTTACATAAATAGATTCAGGATTAGCAAAAAAACAACACAAAAACAGAACACACACCAAACCAGCATACACACAGCCACACCCCTAGGATAGGGCTGGAGCGAACATTCAAACAGATACTGGGAAATGTCAATAATTGTCAGTTTATAAAGCACAAAGAATACATATATAATGGGGTGTGACCAATCACATCCTACACTTTGGAAAACAGGCTTATTAAATTACACAATACAAAAGGAACAAAGCCCTAAAATGTAAAGTATAGTATCCAAATATATGAGCAGTCAGCCCAGTATCCAATGAATTCTCATTAAGTCTAAAGCCTGGTACACACTACTAGTTTTTTTTGTTTGCTTGGTCAACCCAGCGGGTCGAACGAAAAAAAAAACACAACCCTGTCAGCTCCAGTCAGAGCCCCTGTACTAACGATCAAACATTAGTACAGTGAGCTTTCCCACTGAGCTGTTGTGTTCTGACAGGGGGATGACCCCTGATGGTTTTTCTGTTTTTGCCAGTGCATTACACACTGGCCGAATGTCAGACAGTTTTTTTATTGAATCGGGCAGCATTCGGTCCGTGTGTACACCCTTAAAGCTGCTCATACACTATACAATCACATTGTACAATCTCCTTTAGGGCTTATTTGCACTAGGTGCATTTTGACTGCAGTTGGCAAGTGAGAGAGCTACACTGCCACATTGTGGTACCACAACCATACTCCACCACAGTGAGGCTAATAGAACTGAATGGACTGTCACTTTACTGCCATGTAATGCACACTTTCCAGTGCATCAGCAGCACAGCCTTCTCAAAGCACATCAGCGGCTGCAATCTAAATCAAGCTGTGGCTGTTAACGAGCCATTAGATGTGTCAAAACCTAAAATGTCATAAACCTAATCAATTCAAGCGGTATACAATCAGGCAGGCCCTTGAACTACATGGTTGATGGTAGATCCTAAAGGGGATCTAAGGTTCCTCCACTGTCACAAACTGCGAGCAGGCAGGCTCTTTAATGCAGAAGAGACCTACTTTGTCTCTTCTGCAATAAAATACATCTACCTGCATGCTCGCTGTCTTCAGCATGAGCAGCTCAGCTTACATCTGTCAGTGGTCTATGTATGCTAGGATGACTGACTCCTGCGCATGTTTAGGAGTGATGTCATCCCACACAGGCCAATGAAGATGGCTGAAGACCAACATCCAGCAGACACCATCAGGGGACGTTGACAGAAAGGTAAAATTTAGCTTCACTTTAAGCTTACCGTACACATTTTAAATCGGACTTGACATTCTTTGTACAATTGACTTTTAAATTTACTAAACCCATGTAATATAAGGACCTAGCTAAACCATCCAAACAGATTGCCATGTGTGTGGCGACCTTTCCAGCTAAAAACTATGTAGTGCAAGGGTCTGCTTCACTCGATAGTTTAGCCATACCTCCTTAATTTCCTGAAATGAGAGATATATATATATATTTATTTATTTATTTTTTTTTTAAATTGGGTTTTAAAATAATAAAGTGCAGTAATATAGAGGCTGAAGACAGTTTAGAGCAGCCTAACACTTGTAGTAAAATAGTACATTTCTATTGAGATGTACACATCAAACCAAAAAGGAAGGACAAATGAGGCTGCACAAGCGACAGAGGGGGTTTCAGTCTCAAAACAGGGGCGCATTCCTCCAAATGAGGAACACTTGAGAGCCATGGATCAGGTAGGTCCTCATATTACATTAGGAGTATGCTGACCCTAAAAAGATTATACTATGTGGTGAAATCAAAGCAGTATTAAACCCAAAAATGTAATATCTTGCACCTTTCCAATCATTACATGCAGTGGCTGCATTTGTTTTCTTTTCTTAGGCTTTCCTTATGCTGTTTTCACCTGGTGATCTGACCAGTAACACACCACCTGTATTATGTCCCCAGTCTGGGTGAAGGAGACACCTTTAAATGGTAGCATCATCAGTTTGATGAATAAACAAACTGAAGCCGGGGCTAACATCTTAAAAAAAAAAAAAAAAAAAAAAAAAGGAGTTAAACAGGTTTTTGATTTTCTTTTTGGACACCTAAACAAACATTGATCATCTCAACCTTCTAATGCAGGACAGCTTGTTCTGTTGAAAAAAAAAATAGACTTACTGGCAGGATCAAATAAAAAGAAAATACAGAACACAACAGTGACAAATCTAAAAACTAGTTTGCTGCAGGGCTGGGACAAGGGGCAGGCGAAAGGGGGCAGCTGCCCTGGGCACTGTGTTAGCATGTGAGGGGGCACCACAAAAAGATGAGATGGGGGGGGGGATTTATGTTGGAAGATGTAATTTGGAGGCAGCAAGTATTGTTCTAGGAGAGGAAATTTGTGGGGGGGAGACAAGGTTTGTGCTAGATGGGGGCAATATATTGTTCCTGGGAGGGGGAAATTTGAAGTGGGGGAGAGATGTGTACCAGGAAGGCACATTTTAGGGGTAGAGGATTTGTGCCAGCAGGGGTACATCTTTTTTTTGTGGGGACCCAACTTGTACGTGGAGAGGGGGAATTCTGCAGATTAGTGCCAAGTGCTTTGGGGGGGGGGGGGGGGGTCAGTTTGGCATGTTCACCCTGGGCTCTAGATGAACTTGTTCTGGGAACTGGTTAGCTGCAATATACCATTTTGAAAAGGAGATTGTACAGTGTATATAGCAGTGATGGCGAACCTTTTTGAGCCCAAGTGCCCAAACTTTATCACAAAACCAACTTATTTTTTTCAAAGTGCCAACCCTGTAATTAAACTGCAGCCACCCAGCCACCCCAGAGATGACCGCACACTCCAAGAGGGATTGTAGTCAATTCAGCACTCACCTGGCTCTGGTGTCCAGTGTCAGTGCGCCTGGCAGCAGCTTCTCTTTTTGTTGGTGCCTTTGATCACCCTCCTCACTCTTGATGGTGTCCTCTCAGCACCATCCTCTTGCTCCTCTCTGGCTGGTTCAACTCCAGGCCACACTGTTGTGGCCTGGGCACTCTTTCATTTCTGAACCACCTCGCGTGCCAACAGAGAGGGCCATGTGTGCCAGCTGTGGCACGCATGCCATAGGTTCGCCATCACTGGTATATAGTATGTGTACAGTGTATATAGTATGGAACTGTAGCTTGCTGCACTGTATAGTAAGTCTAAAAGAGTTAAAAGGCGGAATCTGACTCCACGCTTAATTTGCAGTGACCAAAAACCATCCTTAAGCACATTCTTGATGAGGGAGGGAGCCCTCCACCCTGGAGGCATCTCAGGAGATAGGGGATAGTTTGCACTTCAGCAGACTGCAGCTTTCTAGTTAGTTAGCACTGATAAAGGAGCCTTACCTTACCGAGGAGAACGAGACTCCTCCAGGAGGTGTTTAAATATTCCACACTACTCAGACAAATAAACTTCCTAGAACAGCAACAGGGGGGGGGGGGAGAATACGAAATGTAGCACAAATGAGAAAACGATACAATGCGTACGTAGCAGCAGTCACTTCCATTACAGGATGAACGCCAAAAACACATGGCTGAACTTTCCCTACAAATACAGACTTAAATTCCCAGGAGACGCTCATTGTGAGGTAAACATCCCGGGGTTTGCTGTGTGCCCCCGACCTTAGTTCGGAATACAGGCTGTACTGTACGCTATCTACTGAGGCTCGACTCACCTGAACAGCTCAGCACGATACGATACGTCCTGGGTGATGAGGCAGCTGTTGGAACCGATGAATTTAAGACTTGTTTTGAACCTCTCCCTCACACCACACCAGTTCCCGCCCCTTCTTCCCTTGCCTGGATTATGAGGTCACACGTAAGAAGGGTGTGGACTGACTAAAATATAGATTCCACTCTGTAGAAAGCAAGAGGAAAAAAAAAAAAAAAAGTTTGAAAGGGAATCTTTTTTTTCCCACACCACTGGAGATTTCAAATTCAAAAAATGCCACTAGACCTATGTTGTTCATAATGATTATTTAGAGCAAACACCACCGACTAAGAAAGCACAGTCTGCAGTCAGGGGGTTTAGGCATTTCTTTAGTCACACACAGCAAAATATAGTTCAGGTTGGACGACTCTGAACCGGAATTTTAGGTAACATGGTGTGTAGCTGTCCAGAATATGGTATGTTAATTGCTTGAAACAAACATTGCAGCCAAAACTATTAGACTCCATTCACACTAGCGCAACTTGTCAGGCGACTTGGTCACCTGACAAGTCGCGGTCGGTCACCCGCGATTGAATAGTACAGGACCCGTTCTAATAGTCGCTCCGACTTAGAAAAAGGGTCCTGTACTACTTTGGGGCGACCTGAAGGCGACTTGCATTGACTTCAATTATATGAAGTCCGTGCAAGTCGCGCTGAGGTCGCGGTGCACGCTGTGCATCGCGACTTCACAGGTCGCCCCACCAAGTCGCGTCGCCGCAGTCTGAACGGGGTCTTAACTGTTGGCGCTATATAAATCCTGTATAATAATAATAATAAATAATGTCTTTCGTTCATTGACAGACACAGCTCTCCATATTCACAACCACAGGGTTATATCACTCTCTACAGGAGTAGGACACTAGGCAGAATAAAGACTTGGCTACGCCTATGGGCAGTCCTAGCTGGTATACATCCCCTCTCTGCTATAGGCCTTCAGTTTTTTTCAGCCTAGTCAGGAGTAAGGACCTAGCACACTGGTCTGGTTTGGTTCTGGCAATTTTTTCTTTTTAAATGGCATTTTTCTCTCCTGGTCTTTTCCTGTGAGATCTACAATAAACTGCTGGGCTGGACAATGGGCTGTATAGCTAGATCTAGTGGTCCCCCCAGTCTGACCTGCAAGCTCCACGCTGTATTGGCCGTGGAAGGCACAGTGTACGGCGGCTGGCCTGCGAGTTAAAAGCCTCACAAGATCACATACAACCGGGTCTTTGCCCGAGCTGCAGCATTCTTCCTGGCCGAAAGCCCCCCCCCCCCATTTTAATGGTGAGGGGTTCTGTCTGGAGTGGTGTCCACCTGTTTCCATGGTATGGTGGTTAAGATGTCCTCCCTCTCCCCCTTGATGCGGTGTGGGGTGGGCGCAGGCATCCCTCCTGGGACAGCCGGACCTGCGGGTTTGCCTCCTTCCCCCCAGACCCTCCTCTGTGTTGTGTGGTCTCTGTGGGCCATCTAAGTTCCCCCCCTCTCCACACACCCCCCCCCCCTCCGGGATAGTGCGGTGAGTCTGTAGGTGAATGTGGGCTTGTGTGCTAAACTGTACCGGCGTGGGGGGGAGGGATGGGCATGCAAGCCGGAATGGACTTTCCTGCTAGGGTGGGCACTAATAGTATTTGTGGTCCTGCAGGCCTGGGTCCCCCCTTCCACTGTAGATTGTCTGTTGGGGTCTCTTCTAGGTCCCTGGGTGCCATGTGTGGTGAGCATTTTGCTGTGGTTGTCGCCGTTGCTTTGAAGCCTGTGTTGTTTTCTATCCCTGTAGCTGTTTTGGAGTAGTCCAGCTGCCATTTTTTGGTTGGTCCGGCATGCACAGGAGTGGCAGACATGACAGTTGTGCCTCTGGGTGGCAAATATGGCTGTGGGGGCTCCTCCCTTTCCCCTGGTGTTGACTCCTGGATTTCCTTTTCCACTGGACATAATAGTACCTAGGTGGAGGTGGCCTTTGGGTGACGGGCTAGCAGAAAGCACCCCCCCGCCCTCCCCTGCCTCATCTGTCTCGTCAGATTCTGAATCTGGCTCTGCCGCCGCAGACATTGTCTACCCTGCGGGGCTTGTAGCCACGCTCCCTGATCTATCAAATAGTGAGGTTGATTCCTTCACAGCTGTAGTGGCGTACGAGAAGTCGCTGGTTGTCACACTGATTACATCCCTGCAGGAGACTCTAAAGATGGTGGATGCGGCTGAGGTGGCCGTCCTTTGGAACACACAAGCTGTCTCGCACGGCAAAAGTATTTCTTATTCCTCCTATTTTGACAAGTTTGTCTACAAAGGTTGGGAGCGTCCTAAACGTCCCTTTGTGGTTCCTAAACGCTTTGCAGTGAGGTAACTCTTTAAAGAGTCACTCCTCAAAAAGTTGACTGTCCCACCAGTGGTGGACCCCACTGTCTCCAGGTTAAACAAGACAACCATGATTCCGGTAGAGGAATTTCCGGCCTTTAAGTATCCAGCTGACAGAAAGGCAGAGTCTGTGGCCTGCATTATGCTCACTATTGTTGGTTCGGCGCTAAGACCAGTCCTGGCCCTTGCCCTGATGTCGCAAATACAAACTGAGTGGGCTAAACATTTGCGCCTTGATCTGGGGGTTGAGAAGATTCCCCCTGCCTTTGTTGAGTTGGCAGACCAGTTGCTCCAGGGAGGGCAATTTGTCTGCAATGCATCTCTGGACACAGCTTCCTTGATTTCTAAGCTATCTGTTTCGGCAGTGGGCATGTGTTGTGGCTTAAGTGTTGGTCTGCGGACCTAACCTCTAAAAAAGATCTGACTGATTTGCCCTTTCAAGATAATCGCCTGTTTGGGACTACCCTGGATGACATAAGAGTCTCACCTCACGGGAGGGAAGAGCACCTTTCTTCCGCAGTCTGGGAAGGGAAAGGAGCCTTGTTGCAGGCGCAGCCCTTTTTTCTTAGCACACAAAAAAAAATTTTGTCCCTCATAATCTGCTGACAAGGGTTCAAAACCTTTAAAGCCCTTCTCAGGAGGTTCCAAGCGGCCCTGGTCTGGTAAGCTGAGAGCGGGATTCTCTAGAACCGCGGATAAGGCCCCTTCAGCATAAAGACATACCCTCACCCGTACTTGGAGTGGGGGGACGTCTTTGTTGGTTTCAAGGTTTTTTATTCAAACCTGTTTACGGTCCTAAACAAAGAGGGCAAGGTTTGTCTGATTTTGGACCTCAAGACCCTGAACTGCTTTGTGCAGGTACAGAACTTCAGAATGTAGTCCATGCGCACGGTTGTGGGATATCTACATCAGAGGGATTTCCTATCCTCTATCAATATCAAAGATGCTTACTTGCACGTTCCAATATGTGCCCGACACCAGTGTTTTCTCAGATTTGCTGTGGGAGAGGAGCATTATCAGTTTGTGGCGTTACCCTTTGGTCTCGCCTTCACTTGTCCGGTCTTCACAAAGGTGTTGGCCCCCATTTCTGGCATTGCTATGTGAGCAGGGGAATGCTGTGCTGGGCTACTTTGACGACCTCCACTTGTAAGCCGAGTCCTCATCTGCGTTGATAAACGACGTGGAGATCACTATACAGACTGTGAAGGAGTTTGGTTGGCTTCTAAACTACCAGTAGTCTGCCCTGATTCCATCCAGAAAATTGCATTATCTGGGTCTGACTCTGGATTCAGCTTTGGCCAGAGTGTTTCTTCCTCTGGACAAACTCCAGAAGTTGCATGCTGTGATTCACCTGTTGTTCTCCCGCAAGTAGTCTTCTCTCCGGATTTACATGTGGGTGCTGGGCCTGATGGTGTCCACCTTCGTGGCGGTTCTGTTTGCACAGTTGGTATTGTTGGTGTGGAGTTTTTTAGAGTGTGATTCCTGCGCTATCTTGGAGAGAGTTATCTACTCACCCTAATGCTGCATATACATTAACTGATACCAGATAAACAGTTTAAATAATGAATATATAAGGGGTTGTATTGCGCTTCAGGGTGTGCATAAACAGAAACTTATCAGTGCTTTATTCACTTCTCTTCTGGTCACATGTAGTATTATATCTAAATAATGTTCATCAACCATCCAATAAATAAATCTACTTCTTCTGTTTCTTATTCACAGTTAATCAATAAATAAATAGGCAATATTGTGTATCTAAAAGTGCTGGTGTGACCGTTCACAAAAATATTAATAAAGGTGAAGAGGAATTACAGTATTGTGTTTAAAATTATATATGGTTACAAAGTGCTCCTGTGCATCAAAGTAAAGTGCAATAATATATATATCTGTACTTCTATTAAATCGATATGGAGTGCTTGTGTTCCAGTTTAACCACTTGCCGACCACTCACATTGAGGGTACTGCGGCAAAGTGGCTCGTTATCGTCCAGCGACATAGACCTATGTTGCTGGACAACGCCACCTCTCGGCAGCGCGCGTGCGCCGCCGGAGGCTCGCTCCCGCTGTATTCAGACACAGCGGGAGTCGGGCCAGGGGAGGAGAGGCGGTGATCACCACCACTCTTCCTCAATCATCGGGGATCGAGTGTGGAGATCCGCCCACTTGTGTAAACAAAGTGGGCGGATCTCCTATGTGACAGACAGTCACAGATTACAGGACTCAGCATAGCTGAACCTGCGATCTGTGTCTGTGTCACACAATCCCCTCCCCCCACACACGTCAGTAAGCATGAGGCATACATTTAACCCCTTGATCACCAATAAAGTTAACCCCTTCCCTGCCAGTGTCATTATTACAGTAACAGTGCATATTTCTAGCACTGATTACTGTAGTAATGTCACTGGTACCCCCAAAAGTGTCAAAAATGTCAGTTAGGGGTCCGATCTGTCCGCCGCAATGTCACAGTCCTGCAAAAAAATCGCAGATCGCCGCCATTACTAGTAAAAAAAAAAATTTAAATTTCAAATCTTTCCCGTAGTTAGTAAACGCGATAACTTTTGCACAAACCAATCAAAATACGCTTATTGTGATTTTTTTATACCAAAAATATGTAGCAGAAAACAAATTGGCCTAAAATGTTAAAAAATTTTGATTTTTACATTTTTTGGGGGGAATGTTATATATCAGAATGTAAAAAATATTGTTTTTTTTTTTTCAAAATTGTCGCTCTTTTTTTCAAAAATTAAAAATCGCACAGGTGATCAAATACCACCAAAAGACAGCTCTGTTTGTGGGGAAAAAAAAGACATAAATTTAATTTGGGTACAGCGTTGCATGACCGCGCAATTGTCTGTTAAAGTAACGCAGTGCCGAATCGCAAAATATAGCCTGGTCAGGAAGGGGGTAAAATCTTCCGGTCTTAAAGCGGTTAAAAATACGCTCATTGAGGATTTTTTTGTCAAAGACATGTAGCTAAATACATTTTGGCCTAAATATATGACAAACATTGAATAGATTGTATATTTTTTAACTGTCAAAGTAGAAAATGTCAATTTTTTCGCAAAATTTTTGCACTTTTTTTATTAATATCGCAAAAAAATTAAAAGCGCAGAGGTGATCAAATACCACCAAAAGAAAGCTCTGTTTGTGGGAAAAAAAGGACGTACAGGGTTGCATGACCGCGCAATTGTCAGTTAAAGTCGCGCAGTGCCGAGTTGCAAAAAGTGGCCTGGACATAAAGCAGGAAAATCCTCCGGTGGTAAAGTGGTTAACCACTTAAGCTCCAGGCCTATTTCTGACACTTTTTGTTTACAAGTTAAAATTAGTATTTTTTCCTAGAAAACTACTTAGAACCCCCAAACATTATATATATTTTTTTAGCAAAGACTCTGGAGAATAAAATGGCGGTCATTGCAATATTTTTTGTCACGCGGTATTTGCGCATCGGTCTTTAAAACCCAATTTTTTGGGAAAAATTACGAAAAATCACATTTAACTGCATTTAAAAAAAAAAAAACTAAACAGTAAAGTTAGCCCATTTTTTTTTATATATTGTGAAAGATGATGTCACGCCGAGTAAATAGATACCCAACATGTTGCGGTTTAAAATTGCACACACCCGTGGGATGGCGACAAACTACGGTCAATAGAAATCTCAATAGGCGACGCTTTAACATTTTTTAATGGTTACCAGTTTAGAGTTAGAGTGTAGCTCTTTTTTTAATTATTGCTCACTCTCTGGCGATCGCGGCTATACCTCACATGTGTGGTTTGAACAGTGATTTCATTCACGGCTCGACTTCCAAATGCGTTTTCTTTCGTGCGCGAACTAACGGCGACGGAGGCGGCTAAAATAATTTTTTTTCTATTTATTTATTTTTTTTAACTTTAGCACAGGTTTTTTAAAAAAAATAAAAATCTGATCACTTTTATTGCTGTCACAAGCAATGTAAACATCCCTTGTGACAGTAATATGCAGTGACAGGTACTCTTTATGGAGGGATCGAGGGTCTAAAAGACCTTAGACCCCCTCCACTACACTTCCATGCATTCGAAACGCCACAAATGGCATTTTTGAATACACTCGTTTTTTGAATTTGCCGCCTTTAGCAGCAGAGTAACCCAGACGTGACGTCATGGACGCCGCCTCCGGGTTAGGTCATCGGAGACCCCCATCCGGCTTAGATCGGGACTCCATCCAGCCGGCAGACGTCCCGGCTATGTGCTCGGGTCTCCCGGTGGGACAGGAGACCCGGGCAAAGCCACGGAAGGCGGCGGGGGGGGGGCGTCCCTTCCCGCTCGCGGGGTAACGACCGCTAGAGGCATCACCCCGGTATAACACCACAAAGTCTGCCGACGTACCCATACGTCACTTTGCGGTAAGTGGTTAACATAGATCACTAAAGTGCTTTTTTCTTTCAAAGTGAACAAGTGCGTTAATAAATAAATAATTGTGTTCAGTGTTAAAGTGCTAGCATATAAATATTATGAGAACAATTAATTCCTTAACGTGTCAGAATAATAAATGATCATCAATATATAAGTGTCCAGTTCATGATTGTGCACAAAATAAAATGCAATACAGGTGATCCGTGGTGATTAATATCTTCCTCCACCTTTACTCTCCGTGTCTCGAATCTCTTCAGTGGTTTCACTTCTAAGTGTACTAAATGCTCACTTCAATGAGGTCATTAATACGCCTGTTTCACTTGACCCACAGTGAAAGTGATTTCTTTTGTCCCAGCGTCGTTCAAATCCTTTTAGGGTGGTCTCTGTTTCTCCTGATTTTTAGCTGGTCCTCTCTCCTGGGTATATGTGTACCTCTTATGGGGCCTTTCCTAGGGTCCTTTCCGGGTTCGTCTCCTTCGCTACCTCCAATATTCCTTAGGGCTCATGCAAATAATGGGGCCATCATGGTGCAGTAAACCAAAACTTTTATTTAAAAAAATTATAGCAAACTTACACTTAAAATAACAGATTTCTGTGTCCTGAATCGCGTTGCGTCACGATACCACGTGACTTCCTCAGGGAATTCATGATGTGGAGTTGTTGGAGGCTGGAGGAATCCAGGCTACTGATCAATATCTTGGAACTTTGGTTGATCAGGCTGTGCCTGGATCACTGGACGGATCGGCTCCGGGGGCTCCCTGTATCGGACAATGCCACGGCGGTGGCTTTTGTCAATCACCAAGGCGGAACAAAAAGTGTGTTGGTGGCTCTGGAAGTAGACGGATATCTTTCGTGGGCAGAACGCTTTGTTCTGGCCCTCTCCGCCGTACACATTCCAGGTGTGGAAAATTGGTGGGCGAACTATCTCAGTTGGCAGGTGTTGGACCACAGGGAGTGGTCCCTTCATCTGGACGTGTTTCATCTGATATGTCTGCGGTGGGGCACCCCAGAGGTGAACCTGTTGGCATCTCAGCTCAACAGAAAGGTACCAAGGTTTGTGGCTAGGTCACAGGATCCTCTGGTGGATGTCACGGACGCTCTGGTGGCCCCGTGGGACCAGTATCGCCTGATCTACGCCTTCCCTCCTCTCAAACTTATGTGGCTTCTGCGCAGGATCGAGACAAAAGGGATTCCAGTCATTCTGGTGGCCCCGGACTGGCTTCACAGGTCTTGGTACACTGACCTGGTATGCTTGGTCGCTGACGTCCCTTGGAGGTTGCCTCTCAGGGAAGGATATAGGTCTGCCTGGGTCAGTGATTCTGACACTGCTGAAGGCTAGGAAGTCTATCGCTAGGAAGATTTAACATTGTATGTGGAAAGTGTAAATTTCGTGGTGTGAGCTGATCGGTGTTTACCCTTGTTCCTTTTCGATGGCTTGGATTTTGACCTTCCTTCAAGGAAACAGAAGTTGGCGTTGAGTACCATCTTGGCATCGTACTCCTTGGTGTGTACTTTCATTCAAGGGGTTTGACACCTGACTACACTGGTGCCGTCTCCTCTACTGCCATGGCATTTGAACTTCAGTTCTCTAAAAGCCTCCCTTTGAAAATATTCAGGAGATTACCCGGCTTAAGCTGTCTTAGAAGGTGGCTTTTTTGGTGGCCAGCGCCTCTGCTCGCAGGGTGTCGGAACTGGTGGCATTATCTTGTCATACCCCCTATCTTTGTCCACGCCCGTGATTCCTACTTAAGGTGGTCTCTGACTTCCATTTGACTGAAGACATTGTGCTGTCTTCTTTGTGTAAATATCTCCTAAACATGCACCGTTTAGGAGATATTTACTATAAATGCAGCAGATAACGTCATTGGCGCAGGCGCTCTGAAGGAACAGCCACGCATGCCATTCCTTCAGAATTCTGTTCTGTAAAGGACGGCTCCCCCACGCATGCGCGGGAGTAACCTTATCGCTGCCCGGGCCAATCACAAAGCCAGAGTCTGTGGACCCGGAATGTAGACGGGTGAAGATGGAAGCAACCTCCAGCGATGACATTGCATCACTGAAATGTTTAATTTTCAGGTGAGTTTCACATAATGTGCTAGTATGTGATGCATACTAGCACATTATGCCTTTACCTTGCAGGTTTGAAAAAACAAACACCAAAAATGACAGACATCTTTCCCTTAGTTAGTAAACGCAATAACTTTTGCGCAAACCAATCAAAATACGCTTATTGCGATTTTTTTTTTACCAAAAATATGTAGCAGAAAACAAATTGGCCTAAAATGATAAAAAATTTAGATTTTTACATTTTTTTGGGGGGGAATTTCATATAAAAAAATGTGAAAAATATTGTTATTTTTTCAAAATTGTTTCTCTTTTTTTGTTTTTAGCGCAAAAAGTAAAAATCGCACAGGTGATCAAATACCACCAAAAGAAAGCTCTGTTTGTGGGGAAAAAAGGATGTACATTTTCTTTGGGTAAGGTGTTGCATGACCGCGCAATTGTCAGTTAAAGTCGCACAGTGCCGAATTCGCAAAAAGTGGCCTGGACGTAAGACAGCAAAATCCTCCGGTGGTAAAGTGGTTAATGGCAGCAATAGGTCTCAAAAAAGCTGGGACAGGGCAATGTTTACCACAGTGTAGCATCCGCTCTTCTTTTACCAGCACACTGCTTTCTATGGGGGCACTTGTGTGGGCTCGCTCTTCCTCCCTGCTGAGCAGTGGCGTAGCGTGGGGGGTGCAGCCGGTCATCTCGCACTGGGCGCAACATTTAGGGGGGCGCAAAATGATTCCCTTGCCATCCCGAGGGTCTGTGCTGCAGCTTGTTGCCTCCCCCAGACCCCTACACCTCCGGTGAGGCATTAGGGCATTCCTCTCAGTGGCACCCTATTCCAGCTCCCCCTGCCCCAGGGCTCCTTTGGTCCAGTCTATCCCTCTGGCGCGGGCTGTGAAACAGCGGAGGGGGAGGGGCAGTGCTCGGAGCAGTTATGGCCATGAGAGAGGTGCAGTGGCTGCTAGCTGACCTCCCGGTGGCAGGGATACCAACGAGTGGCTGGATGGTGGGGGCTCCTACAATACTGCCCGCCCGCTGCTGGGGAGAGCTGTGATAAAATAGACGATGAGGCAGTAGAGAGGTAAGGAGAATGATGGATCCACCATCTGCATCATACTGTGTGTGGAGGATGGGGGGTGAGTAGTGCAGGAAGTAGGTGTGTAAGGTATGTCAGTGTATGGGTCAGGTAGGTTAGTATATGGGTCAGGTAGGTCAGTGTATGGGTCAGGTAGGTCAGTGTATGGGTAAGGTAGGTCAGTGTATGGGTCAGGTAGGTCAGTGTATGGGTAAGGTATGTCAGTGTATGGGTCAGGTAGGTCAGTGTATGGGTCAGGTAGGTCAGTGTATGGGTCAGGTAGGTCAGTGTATGGGGCAGGTAGGTTAGTGTATGGGGCAGGTAGGTTAGTGTATGGGTAAGGTATGTCAGTGTATGGGTCAGGTAGGTCAGTGTATGGGTCAGGTAGGTCAGTGTATGGGTCAGGTAGGTCAGTGTATGTGTAAGGTATGTCAGTGTATGTGTCAGGTAGGTTAGTGTATGGGTCAGGTAGGTTAGTGTATGTGTCAGGTAGGTTAGTGTATGTGTCAGGTAGGTTAGTGTATGGGTCAGGTAGGCTAGTGTATGGGTCAGGTAGGTTAGTGTATGGGTCAGGTAGGTTAGTGTATGGGGCAGGTAGGTTAGTGTATGGGTCAGTGTAGGGGTCAGGTAGGTTAGTGTAGGTGCCAGGTAGGTTAGTGTAGGGGTCAGGTAGGTTAGTGTAGGGGTCATGTAGGTTAGTGTAGTGGTCATTTTAGGCATCAGGTAGGTTGGTGTAGGGGTCAGGTAGGTCAGTGTAGGTAGGTCAGTGTAGGTGGTCAGGTAGGTTAGTGTATGGGGCAGGTAGGTTAGTGTATGGGTCAGGTAGGTTAGTGTATGGGTCAGGTAGGTTAGTGTATGGGGCAGGTAGGTTAGTGTATGGGTAAGGTATGTCAGTGTATGAGTCAGGTAGGTCAGTGTATGAGTCAGGTAGGTCAGTGTATGGGTAAGGTATGTCAGTGTATGTGTCAGGTAGGTTAGTGTATGGGTCAGGTAGGTTAGTGTATGTGTCAGGTAGGTTAGTGTATGTGTCAGGTAGGTTAGTGTATGGGGCAGGTAGGTTTGTGTTTGGGTCAGGTAGGTTAGTGTATGGGGCAGGTAGGTTAGTGTATGGGTCAGGTAGGTTAGTTTATGGGGCAGGTAGGTTAGTGTATGGGGCAGGTAGGTTAGTGTATGGGGCAGATAGGTTAGTGTATGGGTCAGTGTAGGGGTCAAGTAGGTTAGTGTAGGTGCCAGGTAGGTTAGTGTAGGGGTCAGGTAGGTTAGTTTAGGGGTCAGGTAGGTTAGTGTAGTGGTCATTTTAGGCATCAGGTAGGTTGGTGTAGGGGTCAGGTAGGTCAGTGTAGGTAGGTCAGTGTAGGGGGTCAGTGTAGGGCGTCAGGTAGGTTAGTGTAGGAGTCAGTGTAGGTAAGTCAGCGTAGATAGGTCGGTGTAGGGATCAGGTAGGTTAGTGTATGTGTCAGGTAGGTTAGTGTATGTGTCAGGTAGGTTAGTGTATGGGTCAGGTAGGCTAGTGTATGGGTCAGGTAGGTTAGTGTATGGGTCAGGTAGGTTAGTGTATGGGGCAGGTAGGTTAGTGTATGGGTCAGTGTAGGGGTCAGGTAGGTTAGTGTAGGTGCCAGGTAGGTTAGTGTAGGGGTCAGGTAGGTTAGTGTAGGGGTCATGTAGGTTAGTGTAGTGGTCATTTTAGGCATCAGGTAGGTTGGTGTAGGGGTCAGGTAGGTCAGTGTAGGTAGGTCAGTGTAGGTGGTCAGGTAGGTTAGTGTATGGGGCAGGTAGGTTAGTGTATGGGTCAGGTAGGTTAGTGTATGGGTCAGGTAGGTTAGAGTATGGGGCAGGTAGGTTAGTGTATGGGGCAGGTAGATTAGTGTATGGGTAAGGTATGTCAGTGTATGAGTCAGGTAGGTCAGTGTATGAGTCAGGTAGGTCAGTGTATGGGTAAGGTATGTCAGTGTATGTGTCAGGTAGGTTAGTGTATGGGTCAGGTAGGTTAGTGTATGTGTCAGGTAGGTTAGTGTATGTGTCAGGTAGGTTAGTGTATGGGGCAGGTAGGTTTGTGTATGGGTCAGGTAGGTTAGTGTATGGGGCAGGTAGGTTAGTGTATGGGTCAGGTAGGTTAGTTTATGGGGCAGGTAGGTTAGTTTATGGGGCAGGTAGGTTAGTGTATGGGGCAGGTAGGTTAGTGTATGGGGCAGATAGGTTAGTGTATGGGTCAGTGTAGGGGTCAAGTAGGTTAGTGTAGGTGCCAGGTAGGTTAGTGTAGGGGTCAGGTAGGTTAGTTTAGGGGTCAGGTAGGTTAGTGTAGGGGTCAGGTAGGTTAGTGTAGTGGTCATTTTAGGCATCAGGTAGGTTGGTGTAGGGGTCAGGTAGGTCAGTGTAGGTAGGTCAGTGTAGGGGGTCAGTGTAGGGGGTCAGGTAGGTTAGTGTAGGAGTCAGTGTAGGTAAGTCAGCGTAGATAGGTCGGTGTAGGGATCAGGTAGGTTAGTGTAGGGGTCAGGTAAGTCAGTGTAATGGTCAGGTAGGTTAGTGTAGGGGTCAGGTAGGTTAGTTTAGGCTTCAGGTAGGTTAGTGTAGGGGTCAGGTAGGTTAGTGTATGTGTCAGGTAGGTTAGTGTATGTGTCAGGTAGGTTAGTGTATGGGGCAGGTAGGTTTGTGTATGGGTCAGGTAGGTTAGTGTATGGGGCAGGTAGGTTAGTGTATGGGTCAGGTAGGTTAGTTTATGGGGCAGGTAGGTTAGTTTATGGGGCAGGTAGGTTAGTGTATGGGGCAGGTAGGTTAGTGTATGGGGCAGATAGGTTAGTGTATGGGTCAGTGTAGGGGTCAAGTAGGTTAGTGTAGGTGCCAGGTAGGTTAGTGTAGGGGTCAGGTAGGTTAGTTTAGGGGTCAGGTAGGTTAGTGTAGGGGTCAGGTAGGTTAGTGTAGTGGTCATTTTAGGCATCAGGTAGGTTGGTGTAGGGGTCAGGTAGGTCAGTGTAGGTAGGTCAGTGTAGGGGGTCAGTGTAGGGGGTCAGGTAGGTTAGTGTAGGAGTCAGTGTAGGTAAGTCAGCGTAGATAGGTCGGTGTAGGGATCAGGTAGGTTAGTGTAGGGGTCAGGTAAGTCAGTGTAATGGTCAGGTAGGTTAGTGTAGGGGTCAGGTAGGTTAGTTTAGGGGTCAGGTAGGTTAGTGTAGGGGTCAGGTAGGTTAGTGTAGTGGTCATTTTAGGCATCAGGTAGGTTGGTGTAGGGGTCAGGTAGGTCAGTGTAGGTAGGTCAGTGTAGGGGATCAGTGTAGGGGGTCAGGTAGGTTAGTGTAGGAGTCAGTGTAGGTAAGTCAGCGTAGATAGGTCGGTGTAGGGATCAGGTAGGTTAGTGTAGGGGTCAGGTAAGTCAGTGTAATGGTCAGGTAGGTTTGTGTAGGGGGCCAGGTAGGTTAGTTTAGGGGTCAGGTAGGTCAGTGTAGGTAGGTCAGTGTATGGGTCAGGTAGGTTAGCGCAGGGGTCAGGAATGTCAGTGTAGGAATCAAGTAGGTCAGAACTACTATACTACTGGAAGGGAGTGCTAATCCCCGTGTTAGGGGGCGCAAATGCCTTACCTTGCCCCGGGTGCTGACAACCCACGCATTGCAAGCTGCTTGCTATGGGGGCACTTATGTGGGCTCGCTCCTGAGCCACGCTCTGTTTGTTCATTGACACACAGAGTTCGGCTCGGCCCCGCCCCCGTCTCACTGGCTGTAATCGTATCTGAGCCTATTAGAGAGAGAACCACTGCTCTCGCGTACAGTGCTGGATCGAGATCGGGTTCAAGTAAGTATAAGGGGGGCTGGGAGGAGGAACTGTCCTCAGAAGGTTTTTACCTTAATGCAGGGAATGTAGTAGAGCTCCACTCAAAAGAGTAAAGCCCCGAACACACGTACCGAATGTCGGCCGAACGATCGGCCGTCTTTTGTCCGGTGCTGTCCTGTCGGTTGAAAAGTGCTAAAGACTGCACACTAATTTTTTCGGCCAACAACAGCTGACTGCAGAAGTGATATCATGTGATGGTTAATTTTCCGTGTGTTTTTTCTTCTCTGAGCATGCCCAGTCTTGCTCATCTGCTGTTTGTCGGCCGAATTCTTTTTTTGTTTTCAAAAGATTTTTATTAGAAAGTCATGAAAAACAGTACAGATCATTTTCAACATATTGCCAGAAAAAAAGGAATATTTTAGTGATACACAATGGTTGCATCTCATAATAAAGATATTACAAATCAGGATCTGCTAATCAGAGATAACAAGGAAAATAGACATAATGACAATGGCACCGAAAGAGTTCAAACATTGGAGTCCCATACGGCCCATTTGGCCTGAAATACTGCCATCGAGTTATGTACAGAATGAAAAACCTTTTCTGACAGCTTAATACTTTCCATTCGGGATAGAACCTGAGACCATGTCAGAGTATCTGACCTCCAATTAAGAGCTACCATCCAATGAATGGAGCACATTAAAGTATGGATTAGTCTCCCTGTTGGGGTTGGAACATCAGGAAATTTCCTAATTAAATTAAACAAACTTTAGGTGAGAGGGAAAAACTAGATCCAACAATTTTTGAAATGAGCTTTTGAGCTTGATCCCAAATGGGACGCAGAACACAACAGTCCCAGAAGAGATGAAGCAGAGTACCCTCTTCAGCACAACCCCTAAAGCAAGAAGAGGGAACCGATTCGTAAAAAAAGTGCATTAAAGAGGGGGTTAAATACCATCTAGTAAACAGTTTAAGGGGGGATTCCCTGCAGGCGCTAGAACTGGAACATTTGCGTAGATTACTCCACATATTATTCCATTCTAGAGGTGAAAAAAACACAACTCAGGTCTCTTTCCCATTTAATCATATACCCCTGCTTCTCAGGAAGAGAGACACCAACTAAATGTGAGTACAATGAAGAGATAATACCCCTTCCTCTGGGAGAGGAGGAGCAAATGTTCTCAAATACAGTAAATGGTGGGTTCAGTGATATGGTGCCTTTTGAGCGAAAAAATTCAATTATAGTTAAATAATGGCCCAGTTCAGAGCTGGGAATATTGTGCAGTTGAGTACGTTGGTCAAAGGTGCAGAGTGTATTACAAACTGTGCTGGCTTTAAGAGAAACAAGGTTTCTAGATATCCAAGGTTCCAGTTCTGTTTCCTCTAGTGGAAAAGAGAGAGAGCCCAAATAGTTCATAAAGGAGGTCAGAGGTGAGGTTCGGGATACCATTTCTAAGGGGGTCTTCAGCTTAAACCATAGTTGAAGTAAATGACTAATAATTTTGTTGGGGAATGTTTTGTACCGAGGTGGTCTCGGGGTGTCCCAAAGTATGGCCTCCAACTTGCATGGGGCAGCAGAAGCCCGTTCAAAATCCAACCAAGGGACACAATCATCCCTGGAACACCACTGTGCCAACTGTTGGAATTTGGCTGAGAGGTAATAAAGCCAAAGGTCAGGGAGACCCAGACCACCTTATGATTGAGGGGCATGTAACACCTGTTTGTTATATCTAGATTTCTTTCCACACCAAACAAACTTTGAAATCTCTCTCTGAAATGACAAAATATGTGTCTTTGGAACATTGATGGGGAGGGCACGGAAAAGAAATAACAACTTAGGGACGGAGCACAATCATCTTCACCGCCAAGACTCTACCCAGAAGAGAGATATGGTAAGTAGACCAGGTTTTTAATATTAGTGTCAGTTTTTTGAACATATTAGGAAAATTCAGCAAGAACAGAGAATCATAGTGAGGGGTAATATGCACTCCCAAGTACTTGAATGATTTCGGGCACCAAGCAAATGAAAATCGTTCTCTGATGGAAATCTGCATCCAATTCGGGGGGGTTGATTGGCATGAGAGAACATTTGGAGAGATTAACTCCTAAACCTGAGACTGAGCTAAATTGTTGTAGTTCCACTAATAATTGGGGGAGAGATATATGAGGGTGAGACAAAAAAAGAAGGACATCATCAGCGTAAAGGCTAAGTTTGAACTCCTTTCCCTCCTTATAGTAGCCACTAATCTTGACATTGTTTCTAATAGAGATTGCTAAAGGTTCAATTGCCAGGGCAAACAAAAGAGGGGAGAGGGGGCACCCCTGTCTGGTGCCCCTTTTTAACTGAAAAAATTTGGAGTTGCATCCAGGAAGGCGGATCCTCATTTGTGGGGATTCATACAGGGCCCTAAAGCCATGAACGAATCCATCACCCAAGCCATATCTTGAAAGCAGGTGATCTAAAAAAGCCCAACTGACGCTGTCAAACGCCTTGTTGATGTCTAGACTGACTAGGCAGGTGGGAGATTTGCTAATATTGGCATCATGTATTATATTAGAGACTAGCCTAATATTGTCGGTAAGTTGCCTACCCGGGATGAAGCCTGTTTGATCAGGATTAATCAAATGGCAGATATACTTAGCCAATCTATAAGCAAGTAGGCGACCAAACAATTTCAAGTCATTGTTCATGACCGAGATGGGCCTAAAGTTTTGTGGGAGAGAATGGTCTTTATCGGGTTTGGGGATGAGTGACATATTAGCATATAGCATTTCTTCTGGGAAATTACCGCCTTGTAAAATATAGTTAAATAATTTGGTTAATTTAGGAGACAGGATTGAGGCAAAACCTTTATAATAAGAGGTGGAAAATCCATCTGGGCCAGGAGCTGTGGAAGATTTCAAGGATTTGATCAAGTGTAGGATCTCCTCCTCTGAACAGGGAGCTTCCAGCTCCTCCCTCTGAGAAGCAGAGAGGGAGGGAATCTGTAATTTCCCCACCCAAGAGTTAAACTCAGCCAGAGATACATCGGATGATACTGATAGCAGATCTTTATAAAAATTCGTAAAAATCTTCAATACTTCATCAGGATGAGAAACCATCTTTCCATCCTGCCTTCTAAGCTTATAGATATGGGTGGGTTTGGAATCTTGCGTAAGTTTTTTAGCGAACATCGTAGACATGGTGTTGCTATTAAGCATAAATTTTGCCTTGGACCACCTAAGGGCCTTTTCAGTATCACCAGATAAAATCTCGTCAAGAGCACGCCTCTTGGTGGAGATGAAATCCATCAAATCTGAGGAGGGAGTCTGATTATATAAATTGTATAACCTTTTTAACTCTCTAGTAAGGGATTTTATGTCGGTTAGTCTAGCTTTATTTTTGGCTGAAGCAAGGGCAATAATCTTACCCCTAATTACCGCTTTATGTGCTATCCAAGCTGTTAACGTGGGGGTATCATCATTTTCGTTTATACTAAAATATTCCTCCAAGGAGGATGCAATCTGAGAAGTAAATGTGGGGTCATTCAGCAAAGAATCATTAAGTCTCCAATTAAATGTTGAGCTCTTTAAACCGACCCCGCAAGACTCAAATGACACAATTTTATGGTCCGACCAAGGGCAGATGTGTATCCTAGCATCCGAGGAGTTAGCCAGCAAAACTGGCGTGCTAAAAATATAGTCCAGTCTGGCCGCACTTTCATGGGGGTGGGAGTAAAAAGTGAACTCTTTAATACCTTCATTGTGTGCTCTCCAGGCGTCAATCAATTGGAAGTCACAAAGAACCTTGGTTAGTGTCTTGGGGAAGGCCTTAGAAGAGGGTGTAACTCTACTTCCTTCAGAGAAGGGTGAGCGGACAGATTGAAGTCCCCACCAACAACCATATGGGGCGATGTATATCTACCTAGAATCTCAAAGAAGTGTTTAAAAAATGTAGCCTGAGCTTCATTAGGAGCGTAAAGAGAGGCAACTGTCAATGACTTACCCGCTATATTACCTTTGAGGATCAAGAATCTACTATCCGGATCAGTATATATAGAGGATACATCAAAAATAATGTTGTTACGGATGAAGATAGCTACTCCTCTCGCCTTGTTTTGAAAAGTAGAATAATGAAATTGCCTAAATGACTTGTCAAAAAATTGAGGATGTTTGTCTGTGGCAAAGTGCGTTTCCTGCAGGAGAATTATATCAGCACCTATTCTTTTGTAATGTCTAAATGCTTTATGTCTTTTATTTGGGGAATTATGTGAAATTATTTTAAGACCCATCATTAAAGAGGAGGAAAAATCTATATAACCTGATAATCAGTAGAAAAGATAGTGGAGACTGAGCCCAATTACTGAAACAAATCCTTAAGTGTGTTTGAAGCCGATATACAAGGCATATCTTAAATACAACATTTTGATGATAGCATGGCAAAAATATTCCCAAGACCGGAAGTGGAGCAACCTTCAAGTAAGAGATTGCAAACAGGTCTACTGACTGAGGAGTCAGTAAAAGGATTATAATGATCTGAATGGATGACCTTCTTTTTTTCAAAAAACAACATTTTTGTGGTATCAAAAAAAAAAACAATACCAACAGGAGTCCTAAAGACTCTAAGATGTAAAGAACATCTCAGGGAGACGGGCAACTCAAGTAAACCCATCAAAAATACAACAAAACACCGGACGATTAAGTCCAGACGCCATTCGTAGGGTCCAGTGCCCCGGGCCCATAGGAACCAGCGGCGAGACACCGAATTGCTCCTGCTGATGGCGCGGGCACCCACGAAAAGGCACATGGGGGACAAACCAGCGAGGGGGGGGGGAGAGAAAGGCACTTGTGAGTTATAAGCCTAGAAATCTAGAGATTTCAACCATCAGTATTATATAACAAAACATTAATGCGCTGAGGAGTATCATAGGCACAATGGAACCCATCATAAGATGATAGGTCTCGTATCAGCAATAAGTACCTATAATAGACCTCAGAGGCACCACAAGTGTTCCTGCTAATTCACATACATGCATGAAAGTGAGAAGAAAAAAATAAAAAGCCTCATATTTGGTATTTTATATGATCAAAAGGGACCATCTCTAAAGGGGTTTCGCCATCTGCGTTGATCCCTTCTTGTAGCTGGGGTAGACCACACAGGTGAGGGTCTTGGAGTAGTTTGCGGTTGGGCTTCAGGTGCAGCGTTCATCAGGCCCAATTTGATAAGCAGTTCTTTTCCTTGCGTCAGGTTGTAAACCACATAAACAGAACCAGTATGGGGCACTGTAAGCTTAAAGGGGAATCCCCATCTGTAACGAATCTTGGCCGTCTGCAAAATGGCGGTGACCTCTTTCATACCACGTCGCTTCTCAAGGGTGGCCTGCGATATATCCGGAAAGATTTGAATCCTAGTGCCTTCCAACATAATATTTGGGGTGTTCCTGGATATGCGCAGAATGTCCTCTTTAACCAAGAAGTCTTTAAGACATAGTACCACGTCCCTTGGGGGCTTGTCAGGGGGGGGTTTAGGGCGCAGGGCTCTGTGGATTCTATCACACATTAAGGCAGCAGCAGGTTTATCTGGCAGCAGTTCACTGAAAAGTTTGGACACTGCAGGGGTTAGCTCAGTTACAGTATCACGTACCTGGTGCTAGAGGCCAATGGAGAGAGAGGGCTTCCCTTGCGGCTAAGTTCCAGACCCCCCTGAGGATGAGAACAGGAGAGGTCAGGCCCAAAGTAGCACGGGTCGCCTGCTGGACTGTGTGCAGGAGGATCCAGAGTACAGCTGGAGTGCTGGAGTGGAATCAGCAGACAGGTGGCGCCCGTGAGGTGTTTGCAGGACTTGGATAATGCTGAGACTGGAACGTGGTCGGGTGGATAGCCAAGATCAGGAGCCAGGTGGATATCAGAGCAAGCGTGGTCAGGTGGATAGCCGAGATCAGGAGCCAGGTGGATATCAGAGCAAGCGTGGTCAGGTGGATAGCCGAGGTCAAACACAGGAAGCAATCAGGAGACAGGTCAAGGACAAGCTGGGTTGGTAACAGGAGACAGGAATATCACAGGGATAACACACTGGAGGAGCTGAAGATCAACCAGCAACTAAAATCACTGGCAGGCTTCCTTAAATAGGCCCAGGTAAATTGCTGGTAGTGCTGCTGGGTCCTAAAGTCCTTCTCCTGCCAAAGTGCTGATAGCGCTGCTGGGTCCTAGAGCCCTTCTCCTGGTGTTTGTGCCCTGACATACAGTCTCCGGAATACCTCTGAGGCGCAGGTTATTCCTACGATTTCTATTGTCCAAGTCTTCGACCTGAGATTGCAATAAATCGTAATTGTCAGACAGGAGCTCAAAATCCTTTCTGAGATCATTATGTGCAATAGCCAGTTCGTCATGTTTTGCCTCAAGTAAATCGGTGCGACCCCCTAAGGCAGCTATTTCTTGTGACAATGTATTAGTCGATTTATCGATCTCTGTCTGGAATTTGTCTGCCAGTTTGTTGTACATCGCCGTGAGACTAGCATCCAAATCAGCCTTAGATATGCTATTAGCGTACTCACGGTCTGCTGCAGGAGATGTAGTGGAAGGAGGCGTTGAAGCGGTGTCTGCATGCTGCTGAGAGCAGGCCTGGGCGCCATCTTTGATCATCTTGGTGGTTTCCTTAGTGCGGAGGAGATATGTTGTCAGGGAGCGTTTTTGAGGGCGACCCCGATTGTTCTTTTTAGCTGAAGGCATGCACGGGATGTTCCCACGGGGGTGCTGGTACTTTGTGCTGTAAAAATTTTCGATCTGGCCCCGGGAAAGCCGCCTGTCTCTCCCCCCTCCGACGGAGCTGAGCCGCTAGTGACCTTCCAGCTCCGCATGCGCCCCCTTGTCGGCCGAATTCTGTACTAACTGAGGAACAATCGGTCGTTCTGGTGTTGGCCAACAAAAATTTTAAAGCCTGCACACCAGATTCTGTTCGGCCGAAAAGTCGCAGTCGGTTGTCGGAAGCATCAAACTAACAAGCCGACAATCGGCCGATGGCCGAATATTTACGGCCGACAATCGCTACGTGTGTACGGGCCACTTTAAGTACTCCTGCCTTGCCACATTAACATGTCATTTTTGTTGGGGGGGGGGGGGGGAGTGGGTACCTAGTTTTGACAGCTACCTGCTCCCACTTACACTCCTCCTCCCTTCTTCTGGGACATTTCACAGGTCCTCAAGACTGCCGCACCATTCAGGAGGCGCAGCCCGACTCGAGCAGTTTGCAGCTGGCTGTGAAGCTGCAAACTGTCACAGCTGGGTGCCCACAGTTGAGATGTTGGTGCTGGAAGACAGGGAGATGGAATGGCTGCGGTGAGCACATCGCTGGATCGTGGGACAGGTGAATGTGTGTTTATTAGAAGTCAGCAGATATAATTTTTGTAGCTGCTGACTTTTAATAAACACAAAAACAACTGGAGCACCTCTTTAAGGTAAAAACCTTCAGCCTTTAGAGCCACCAAGGTCCTTGACTTACATTCATACATACGCATATTAGGACCAATTTAGACAGGAGTCAATTCAAGTGGTAGTAAAGTCTTTTTTTAAGCTTACTTATAGGTACTGTGATTATCTTCTTAACTTGCACCGTTTAGAAGATATTCACTGCAGCTGGTGACGTCACCAGTGCGTGTGCAGTCGTTTTGCAATCAGGGCACACTGAGTGTGCTGTCAGTGCAGAGAGCACTTTGCTGCAATTGTGACCTCCGTGCGCATAAGGAGGCAGTCAAGCAAATGGCCAGAGACAGCAAACCCAAAAGTAAGACTGGGTGAAAATGGAAGCGCCAGCAGCAATGACAGCACACTGCTGGAGGGCTCCATTTAAAAGGTGTGTTTGTCATAATTTGTTAGTATGCAGTGTGTACTAGCATACTATTGCATGAGCTTACAAGGTAAAAAAAAGAGTTTACTACCACTTTAACCTACAATCTTGTCTTTAGAGCATTGAGAGAAACTTGTACAGGCAGAAAATAAAAACCCCCATGTAGGCAATGCTGTGATCAGCATTTAAACCAACTACCATAGTGCTGCCAGGTGGAAGTGCTAAACAACTTAGGACCCTTTCACACAGGCGGACCGTTCAGATCCACCTGTCCGTTTTTTTGGCGGATCTGAACGGTCCCCCCCATGCATTCCTATGGGGCATCGGATGTCAGCGGAGACATGTCCGCTGACATCCGACCCGATCCAATCCGTCAAATCTGGACGGATGGAAACCCTATTTTCCATCCGTCCAGCGGATCGGATCGGATGGCATCGGGTGAGAACGGACTGACGGTCCGTTGACATCCGATTTCCCCCATAGAGATGCATGGAGAACTGTCAGCTGTGCACACAGCGCGGAAACACAGCTGTCATCCTGCTGCTCAGCGGGGGATCGGCGGCTCGATCCCCCGCTGAGAAAAAAGGAGCCTAACTCTGCTGTTTTTTTTTTTTTTTTAATGAATACATTTATAACACCCAAAAAACCTAAACTCTAGGGAGAGGAATAATGCTCCCTTGCTGAGGGGCTGCCCCTGCACTACATGGGTCCTTTAGGACTAGGGGGCCACAAAATGCACTTTTAAAGCCTAGTACACACCACTATTTCTGACAGCTCTGGTCGGAGCTGCTGTACTAACAATAGTATGTTAGTACAGCGACCCCCCCCCGCCAGAACACTCATTGGCTGAAAGCACTGACCAGGAGCCAGTCAACTGCTGGTTTTCTGTCGAACTGGCTGCCATTCACACAGGCCAAATGGTCTGTACTAGGTTTAAGGCTTCTCTATTCTTGCAGTTGGGGCATGGTTGTAACATGTGATTGAGCAGTATTTTTACTGCACCTCTAACTAGCCCAATAAAGTGTCACTAAATCAGCAGCATAAAAAAACTATCAATAAATGCTGTATTTACATGCTGTTCATACTCACTCAGTCACTATAAGACTTGTTTCTATATTCTCTTGTTGTCTCCACCTTCTGTCCATGTCCCTTATTCAGCTGGGAATTTTGCAGCTGTGGTGGCAACTCTGCATATGCTCAGTTTTCAGTGAGTTTATTTGCTGAGCATTTTCTCCTGATCACATTTGAGTAGCCCATGTGACTATAGAGTTACACATGTGAGCATGTACACAGTGGTAAATGACAGCCCACTCCCTCCCTCCTCTTCCATGCCCACTAAGCAGCTAAACACAATGGGGATAGGATATTACATGTAGATTGATTGAAGCTTTACCTCCCTCTTATTCTAAGACACAGGCTGGAAGGGTGTGACACAGCCTGACTGGCAGAAATTCGCCCACACTATGTCATTGCCAAAAAATAAAAAAAATATGATTTCAAATATATATTTGCATGACAATTTAAAAAAAAGAATTTTTCTTTTCTTTTCTCTTTTTTCTTTTTTCCTTCCTTTTTTCCCCACCTATATATATACACACTCTTGCCTCCTTCTCCTTGTTTTCTACACCTACTTCCATTCACTATTTTACTCCATCGTCCTATCCAATTTACCTATTACCATATTTCTTTATTATTAATTTTGTTTGTTCATTGCTATATTCTTGGACGTCTCGTAATTTGTACGTGTCCTCCCTAAAGGGAGATTGCTATCACTACCTTCGGTTTCATTGTTCTATGCTCTTACAATGCCAATGTAAACAATATGACTGAATCTATGTAAACATCATGTCTGTTCCTCTCACGAGAAAATCCTCTCCAGCGAGACAGTTAGGCCGCCCCTCCCCTTGGAGTCCCCACAGCGCACAAAGGGGCGTATCTACGCCCCTCCCATTGACCGGTCTGCACCGTCATCGACGGCGTTCAGCGGTCACATGATGTGCGCTGGTGTGCCCGGAACGCGCGCCGCGGCCAACACGTTCAGTGTGGGCGGCGCCGTGCATTCCGGACACGGGGGATCCCTATTGGCCCTCACACTGACGATGGCCGGTCGCCGTTTATGGCGTACTGCACATGCGCCGGCGTCCTTCAAAAGGCGGACACACTCTTCCAGAATGTGTGCTGCCATTACACACTCCCCACAGGGATACAAGGTAAGAACTTTCAGGCAGGGTTGGATGTCACTGCTCTGATACACTTTGCTAATAAGATACTGAACTTTATACTATTTTTTCTCCTTCTCTCCTTTCTCTTGGTGGTGCAGACACACAGCACACCTGTGATATCCCTCGGTAGCTGGGTGATATCTTTCTCCTTCTTGCTTTGGGATTGGACAATACAATATCTATAACCATAGTTGCTCTATTTGCCCTTTACCCATTTAATCCTCTATGGAACACAACTGGGATATTTCTTGAAGCATTGACTATGGTTTCTATGATTCAATTTTGAGGGGTTTAACTTCGGGCATTACAGAGCACCTATGCAATCCTCCCCTCTCTCTTTTCCACTACTCTGTGGACATTCCCTCTTGAGCGGAGAGAGTGGATAGGAGAGACAAGACACCTCCTTTCTAATCCTTTTTCCCTATTCTTTGCAACCCACTCTATGTCTCTCTATAACTATTTCATAGTGGTGACAGTACAAACCTGCCCTGATTTTTCAACTTTACTTTTTTAGTACACCTTATATATACAATTTAGGGTCCTTACCATCCTCTTACCATTCCCTCTCCCCTACATACAGGACAGTCCCATACCGGGATTCTACATTTCCCGATTCGAAAATTATATCCCTACACAGGATTTTATCAATGGAAAATTAATTTCACTGTACGTATATATCCTTGATTACTCATGTCTTTACATCATAAGATTATTATTATACACACCACAGTTTATTAATATATAACAATTCTTTATCCTAGACGCCTTTCACTGTGGGCTGATCCTTTGGGATCCTCGTGGGAGTCCTGTGGGTCAGGTGCGGCCCTTTTTCTCGCTTTGACATTTATCCCCACTGTGTGTCTCTTAACCAAGCTTCTTAACAATAAGGCATAAAAGAAGCTCTTTTTAAAGCAAGATATAGACCCGGAAGTGTGGATGTCTGGCAGTCTTTTCGATATTACGAGCCATAGGTCTTCTCCTGGTCTCGTTTTTTACCACAAATTTGCTGTGGCCATTTTTCCCTTTTTTTTTCTTTTCTTCCATCACATCTAAGATGTCCTCACAAGGTATGTACATATTCACATATAAAAGATTCAATATCTGAAATGAAGCACCCCTCTGTGGGTGTAACAGACATCTTGTATATCAATATGAATGTAAATGACCCTGCTATTATGTTTACTGTTACTCTACCTTATTGTTCTTTACTCATTGTATTATTCTCTATATCTCCAGTCTGAGATTCCTTCCTGTTGGACCACTGAGAAAGGTTACCAACCGAAACGCGTCTGGTCCCTCTCAGGACATCCCAGCCATTCTTATCTGTGACGTATCTTTCGGCTACTTGTTTTTAACCAGTCTGTAATTTTTGTACAATGACTTTCACGTCTATGTTATTGCCAATTATATTCATGTATAAATAAACTTTGATTGATTTACTCAAGCTCTGGTTTTTGCCATTTAAAGTCCCACCCCTAGGGGACCCTTTTTTCTTTTAATTTAAAAAAAACAGTTTATTGTATTTTTTATTTTGAACATGCGACCAGCAGCAAAGGACTAATATCTCTCTCAGGTCCCTGGTCAGTCTTAGTCTTTCCTCCATTCGGAGGAGACATGTTGCCTGAGGGACCACCAGAGGCTCCATCTCTCAAGGACTGAACCTTGGGCATGTGGGTTATACTGGGCAGCAGCAGGGAGAGTGGTATGGGAGCCTCTGGGCTGCGGGGTGAGTGCACACTTGCCAGACTGGTTGGTGAAGGAGGTCGGAAGCAGGTTGGAGGTGAACCGGATTCCCCCTCCCTCTGAGCTAAGGCAAGAAGATAGGCAGCAAGACGGCATCCCCATGGCGGCTCTGGCAGGGAGGCATGTACCTGAGTCCGCTAGACCCGAAAAACGCTGGCGCATCATTTCTGGGGCGGGGTGATGTCATCACTGTGCACCGAGAATAGCAGTCCATCCCCTTAAAGAAGCAGGACGGAGGAGCAGGTGGCTGTTTACACGTGGATGCGGCTTAAGGTGACAGCCTGAGTTTCACAGGAGAACCCAGGATGCAAGAGGAGAATGAACTACCATCTGCCCAGGCTCCAAAGGATGCAGGCACCAGTGGTACACAGGTAGGAACCTGGGTGTGTCCTTGGTTGTCCAGTAGTAGGAACAGCATGCTAGATGGTGGTGGTCTCTAGTGGGCTGTGGCACGATTTTTAGGTGGAACTGGGTGCGCACTATTTCATGGCTGTATGCAGGGTCCCTTTCTCACTGCCATAGGTGCCTGTGTTTGTCTTTTTGCAGGCCAAGCCTCTTAAAGAGCCAAAGCCCATTTCCAGAAAGCGGTGTGCTAAGTGTGGGACCAGGAATACACAGAACCACTATGTAAAGTTTGCGTGGGGAAACTGGTCAAAAAAGAGTCCGAAATTCCTACAGGAACAGACAAAATGTACTCTAAATCGCACCATTTTGGCCCAAGAGAGCCTAGTTCTCTCAGCTACTCCGTCTCTTGGCATAACCAGCCGTGGCCACTTCCTCACAGGGACGACCTGATGTGTGAGGGACCCCTAGCAAGCCTCAAGCAAGAAAGCTTCAAGTGGACAGCCTGGTTACTGAGGAAGACATCCTAAGATCAAAAGGGCTCTCATAAAGTGTGGTGGCTACGCTCCTAAGCAACAGGAAGCCTAACACCAGGGCCATCCACAGAAAAATGTGGAAAAAGTGTATAGAGCATGACAGACAATATATGGATACAGCATCAATTTTAGAATTTCTACAGCAGGGGGCTGATAAGGGTCTAGCAATCAGTACGCTGAAGGTTCAGATAGCAGTGCTATCATTGTATCTGGAACGACATTACAAGAAGGCCCATTGGTCTCTAGATTTTGCAGAGCAGTCGCTAAATAAAGACCACCTAAGTCACAGAAATGCCCCACATAGGATCTGTTGGTGGTACTTAGGGGTATCATCAAAGCCCCCTGAGAGCTTTTACAAGACACATCTCTATGCCTGCTTACACACTTCTTTGTGGCTATTACTATGGCCCATAGGATAAGAGAACTTCAGGCTCTATCAGACAGGCTAAACAGGCCTCAAAAACACTAGCTAGATGGATTAAGACTACCATTCTAGAATGCTATGGAATTATTCAAATAACCCCTCCGAAAAATCTGAAAGCTCATTCTACAAGGGCTTCAGCGGCTTCATGGGCAGAGAAGGCGGAAACTACCCCGGAACTGATTTGTAGGGCAGCAACCTGGTCCAGCTTCTCCACCCCTGTCCGACATTACCGTCAGGATATGATATCCAGTCAAGACCAGGTTTTTGGTAGGAAAGTCCTCCAAGCCATTGTCCCACCCTATTCTGGTGAGTACTTGGTTATCCTCTCAAGGGCTGATCTGGAAGGTGACTGGGGGGAAAAATTGAGTTAGTCTTACTGGTAACTCTGTTTCCAGTAATTTTCCAGGGCAGCGCGATCCCACTCTAATGTTAACCTCTTCCCATAAACTGACATACCGTTATGTCGGCTTGAAGAAGTGGTTGTACCGTGGTGATGCCTGCAGCTAGAAGCATCACCCTGGTACAGTTTTTTAGAGCCGGCGGTCGGCTTTCTGGAGATAACACACCGATGTGGCTCAGCAGCCACTCAGCCATTATCCCAGCAAGTGGGAAGGAAAGTCCCATCGGGAGACCCGAGCAACAAGGTGGCACATCCGCTGGCTGCTTAGAGTCCCAAACTAAGCTGGATTTGGCTTTGATCGGGTCTCCAATCATGTAACCTGGAAGTGACGTCACAACGTCACTTCTGGTTTACTCGGCTGGCAACGGCGCCGATTTAAAAAAAACTGTCAGTATTCAAAAAATGCTGATTTTGAATACATTGAAGTGCAGTGGAGGGATCTGGGGTCTTTTAGACACCAGATCTCTCCATAAAGAGTACCTGCCACTGCCTATTACTGTCACAAGGGATGTTTACATTCCTTGTGACAGCAATGAAAGTGATCAGATTTTTATTTTTTTTAAACACAGTGTTAAGAATAAAAAATGAAATAAAATAAAAAGAAAATGGAATTTTTGTAAAATCTTACCTGTAAAATTCCTTTCTCTGAGTCCTCCGACAGTCGCCGCCCTCTTCATATTCGTCACAATGGGGTATTAGACTTTGCTCCGAAGGAGTAGCTAGGCAACAGAATATGTTAATATAAAAGCTTTAACACATCCCACCCCCAGGGGGTGGTCCCCTCAGTCAATACCCTCCTACTTCCTGTATCCATACTCCAGTTTCAGTGGAATAGCAGTAGAGAGTACATTCAACCCCAAAAGAGGGGCGGGGGCGGCGACTGTCGGAGGACTCAGAGAAAGGAATTTTACAGGTAAGATTTTACAAAAATTCCGTTTTCTCTTACGTCCTCCGACAGTCGCCGCCCTCTTCATATTCGTCACAATGGGGACGTCCCAAAGCAGTGCAAACATGAGGGATGGGAAACGCAGCCGCGCCCAAGGCAACGCCGTCTCCACAGCAGAGAAAGGACCTTACCAAAGGAAGGAAACCCTCTGGGCAACAGAAGAAAAAACTTGCTCAACAGAAGCAAAAAAAAAATCCCAGGAAAACAAATAACCTAGGGATAACAACATGTATCCCAACAGCCAAAAAGCCCATACAAGAGGCTCTAGGGAACTGCCGCACTAAGAACCTTGCGGCCAAAGGAAGCATCTGCCGATGCCTGAACATCCACTCTGTAGAATTTTGTGAAGGTGTGAACGGACGACCAAGTCGCCGCCTTACACACCTGGGCCACAGAAGCCCCATGACGACAGGCCCAAGACGTACTCAGAGACCTTGTAGAGTGCGCCTTCACAGGCACAGGGGGAACTCTCCCCTTCAAAGCATAGGCCTGTTCCACAGTCTGTCTGATCCATTTGGCAATGGTAGAGGCCGATGCAGCCAAGCCCTTCCGAGGTCCCTCAGGAAGGACAAACAAGGAATCCGACTTGCGGAAAGATTCAGTCGATTTCAGGTAAACCCTAATCGCCCGAACAACATCCAAGGAATGCAGCTCCACCTCCTTTGGATGTGTGGGCTTCGCGCAGAGCGAAGGCAGGACAATATCCTCATTGATGTGGAAATCCGAAACCCTCTTCGGAAGAAAAGAAGGGTTAGGTCGTAAGACCACCTTATCCAGATGAAGGACCAGATACGGAGACTTGCAGGACAAAGCTGCCAGCTCCGAAACCCTGCGAGCCGAAGTGATCGCCACCAAAAAAGCGACTTTCTTGGACAACATGGACAACGAGATCTTCCTGATCTGTTCAAAAGGAGCATGTTGTAGCACGGACAGAACAAGATTCAAGTCCCAAGGAGGCAAAGGTTCCCTCCTAGGAGGGACCAGATGTAGCACCCCTTGAACAAAGGTACTAACCAACGAGTTAGACGCCACAGGACGTTGAAAAAGAACGGCCAGCGCAGACACCTGACCCTTGACCGTAGCCAGCGCCAAACGCTGGTCGACACCCGTCTGAAGGAAGGACAACACCCTAGACACCGAGTAAGTGCGAGGTGAAAACCCCCTGGACTCACACCAGGCAAAGTAGGCCTTCCAAGTACGGTGATAGACCTTCCCCGAGGAAGACTTCCTCGCGTTAATCAAAGTGTGAATGACCTCCGGAGAGAGACCCCGATCCTTCAGGACCTCGGTTTCAACAGCCAGGCCGTCAAAGCCAGCGACTGTAAAGCAGGATGGAATATCGGTCCTTGAGACAAGAGATCTTCTCGAAGAGGCAGACGCCAAGGAGCGTCGACCGCCAGGTTCACGAGGTCCGCGTACCAGGACCGGCGAGGCCAGTCCGGTGCCACAAGAATCACCGTGTGTGGTTCCGAGTTCAACCTGCGAAGGAACCTGGGCAGCAACTGGATCGGCGGGAACGCATACAGCAGCCGATACTGGTGCCACGGGGCCACCAACGCGTCGGACGCGTCTGCCCGAGGATCGCGCGTCCTTGCCACGAACCTTTTTACCTTGTTGTTCAGACGAGACGCGAACAGGTCCACTTCCGGAAGACCCCACTTCGCGCACAACATCTGGAAGACAGCCGGGTGGAGAGACCATTCCCCCTGATCCAGGGTCTGGCGACTCAGATAATCCGCCTGCCAGTTCTCCACCCCCGGAATGTGTACCGCCGATATCGCCGGGACATGAGTCTCGGCCCGAGAAAGAATGCCGGCCACTTCCCGAGCCGCTCGGGCACTCCTGGTGCCCCCTTGGTGATTGACGTAAGCCACTGCCGTGGCATTGTCCATCTGCACCCGAACCGGACAGCCGTGCAGCCTGTCCGTCCAACGGTGAAGACAAAGATTTATCGCACGCAACTCCAGAATGTTGATCGGCAGGGAGCATTCCTCCCCCGACCAAGTCCCCTGGGCGGACAGAACACCCAGAACACCACCCCAGCCCGACAGGCTGGCGTCCGTGGTGATCACCGTCCATGAAAGAGGACGAAAAGACTTTCCCCCCGACACCGCCGGGGATTGGAGCCACCACAGAAGATCCCTTCTGGTGCGACGGCTCAACGAAATCTGGACATCCAGAGACTGCGGACGCCCGTCCCACTTGGACAGAATCTCCGCTTGGAGACCCCTCGTGTGAAACTGGGCAAAGGGAATTTCCTCGAAAGCCGAGACCATCAGACCCAGACACCGCATGCACTTCCACAGGGATGAGCACGGAACGTCCCTGAGGGACTGGACTTCTCCCTGAAGAACCTTGAGTTTGTCCTCCGGTAGGAAGACCTTCGCCTGGACCGAGTCCAGGATCATTCCCAAATAGGGAAGACGAACCGACGGGCACAGTGTCGATTTCGGATAATTTATCGTCCAACCAAACTCCTGCAGAGTCTGCACCGTGACGGACAGATCCTTCTCCAGACCCTGGCTGGTCGCAGACCGAACCAGAATGTCGTCCAGATACCCCAGGACAGAGATGCCCTGGGCCCTTAACAAGGCCAGCAGTGGCGCAAGCACCTTGGTGAAAACCCGCGGAGCCGAAGCGAGGCCAAAAGGCAACGCCACGAATTGGTAGTGATCCTCCGCAATGGCGAATCGAAGGTACCTCTGGTGACCCTCGAAAATGGGGATGTGTAGGTACGCATCCTTCAGATCGATGGAGGCCATGAATTCCCCCGGAACCAGGGCAGCCACCACCGACCGCAGAGATTCCATGCGGAACTTGCGAACCCGCACAAAGCGGTTTAGAGCCTTCAGGTCCAGAATTGGACGAACCTTGCCCTCCTTCCTGGGTACAGTGAACAGATTCGAATAGAACCCCCGAAATCTGTCCCGATGAGGCACCGGGACCACCACTCCCTGAGCTCTCAGGTCCGGCACCGCCAGGTGCAGATCCCGCAAACGCTCCGGAGACAGTTGAAGATTTGAGGGAAAAAATCTGCTCTCCGGCCGAGAGAGAAACTCGATCTTGTAACCAGATAGAACGATTTCCTGAACCCACCTGTCCCGAACACGGGCCAGCCAAGGTTGTAGAAAACCGAGCAAGCGTCCCCCCACCCCAGAACTGGGTGAGGGCGCCCCTTCAGGCCGCACTGTTGTGGGCAGCGGATCCGGATTGGCCGGACTTCTGCTTACCTGTCCACGGCTTCTTTTGAGAGCCCTGACCTTTGAACGGTTTGCCCTTAAAGTGCGGCCGAAAGGCACGAAAGGACCCCTGAGAGGACCGAAAGGAAGCATGCTTCTTACCAGTAGTCGACTTAGCCTTCTGGGATTGGGGCAAGAGCGTGCTCTTACCACCCGTGATCCCCTTTATCAGTGTATCCAAGGATTCACCAAAAAGGCGAGAACCGTCATAAGGAAGATTGGCTAAAGTCTTGCGAGAAGATTGGTCCACCGACCAACACTTCAACCAAACCAAACGGCGAGACAACACCGCCACACCGTGTACACGTGCGGCCAACGGGACCATATCCAAGTCCGCATCGCACAAATACATGACACCCTGATGGATTTGATCCACCATGTCCAATGTCGCCTGCGGGGCTGAGTCAGCCACCAAAAAGCGTCTAAGCACCTGCGTCCAACTCGCGACCGCCTGGGTCGCCATAAGGGAAGCAAACAGAGCTTTCAACATAGAACCCATAATAGAATAGGTATGACGGGCAAGAGACTCCAGCCTCTTGTCCGTGGCATCCCGGAACACCGGGGTATCCTCAGCAGGAATCGCAGTGGACTTATTCAAAACCGCGATCGCGTGATCCACCGGAGGTGGTACACACCAACGCTCGTCAGTAGCGGGCGTGAAAGGATAACGCAATTTGAACCTACTGGGTACAGCAAAAGGCTTGCGGATATTACGCCATTGTTCTTTAACAGCGTTTTGAAAATCATCCGTGCAGGGAAAAACCTGCGATGTTTTGCGCCGTCTCTTTGTCCCATAAGCTGCCAAGGCAGCAGGTGGACACGGGTCATCCTGCAAGCGCAGCGTATGTTTAATAGAAGCAACCATTTCATCCATGAGTGCAAGCTCTTCAGACGAGCCAGGGGGAGAATCATCCACCCCTTCAACCTCAGCCTCCACCTCGGACCCCACAAGATCCAGGGAGGAACGGGACCCTGATAAGGAGACCCCGGCCACACCAGCCCCTGCACCATCACCCTCTGAACCAGAGGAAATTGAATCTCTGGACCTTTTTGTGGATTGAGCAGCCACCAGCATTTGCACCTGTGCTGCCAGATTAGCCACAATCGCAGCCAAATCCCCCCCTGGGGGGGAAACAGCAGTCCCCTGACTACCCATCAATGTGGTAGGAAATTTGCCCTCCTGAGAATCCATTGCCCAAAAATTATTGCTGACCAAGAAGGGGTTAACTGCCCCTTTAACGAGCGCAGCGAGTGCAGCCCACCGCACACACACACAGCACAATTGGGACCCCCACAGGGAAGACACAGAACCCAGGCAATGGATAAAGGAAGATCAGAAGGTAAAAACCTGAAGGAGACCTCGCTGTAGCTGCCGCCGCGATCGTGCACACCAGGAAAGGGGAAGTGATGCAATCAGGGCGCTCTGTGAAAGCCTATGGAAGGCTACAAGAAAATGGCCGCCCGCAGTTAAAACATGCGGCTGGGCGAGTGCAGGCAAAATGGCGCCGTTTGGCGCCGAAACCCCCGCTCCCCCACTACAGTGATGCATTAACACCACCCATGCAAAAAAACATGGCGAATCGCCGTAGCGATCGCTGTAAAGTGCCCCAACATGGTCAAAAGCATGTCCCACAGCACACAGCCTTCACACATACACAGGCTGACACAGACAGTGCAGCCCAGCCCCCCCTCCTCATGCCCACAGCATGCAGCCAGAGAGACAGGGAGAAACCAATCCACAGTGTGAACACAGGCAGGGTAACACAGTCCCAGACTGACAGCCCCCCCAAAACAGACAGGTCCCCACATAAATACACTTACCTCCACAGATGGCGTGGGGAACCCGCACAGGCGAACAAACCGCTGCACACAAGGCAAGGAGAGTCGCATCCAGGACGCAGCACAATGGTGGGTTAAGAAACCGCACAGCGTCCAGTGAGGTAGCCACCTCACCAAGCATCCCTGCACCGAACAGGGATGGGTCGTTCACTGCGCCAGGAGCGATACCTGACTGAACGCTCGATGGCAGGCTGGAAAGCCACCGACCCACAACCTGCGACCAGGGGGATCAGTCTGAGACCCAGCCCGCACGAATCCTCTTCATCAGAAGAACTAACTAACGCTGAAAAATAACAGCTAAGTAAAGCAAGAGAGAAAACTCAAACAAAAAAATCAAAAAAGAAGAAAGAGTCTGGGGCACAAAGCCCCAGCACAGAGAGAGCCAGCCACTCCTGACAAGCAAGACATTGAAACTGGAGTATGGACACAGGAAGTAGGAGGGTATTGACTGAGGGGACCACCCCCTGGGGGTGGGATGTGTTAAAGCTTTTATATTAACATATTCTGTTGCCTAGCTACTCCTTCGGAGCAAAGTCTAATACCCCATTGTGACGAATATGAAGAGGACGGCGACTGTCGGAGGACGTAAGAGAAACATTTTTTTTTTACAGTGCCCTCATTTCCGTGAGCTCATGCACCAAAGAAAACGCATACGTAAGTAGGCATGTGACGGTATCAGATTTCCATGCTGCGATTAATTGATTAAGGTTTTGCCACGGTATACGGTATTATCACGGTATTCAATTATTAAACTTAAATTATTAAATTTCTACTTCACTTCAATTTCATTGCTAAATTTAGGGACTTTGGTTCACTTATGCACATTATTATATAGTCAGTCAGTACAGACTCTGTGAACCAGGCCTAAAATAAGCCATCAAGCAGTGTCTGGCCTACCTGGTGATGACTGGTCCTAGTGCTCGGCTTCGATCCAATGGCCTGGTCATTAGGGGCTAAATCCTTGCGGTCCAGAAGTGGTTAAACCTGAAGGAGGACTGGTGTTTTTATTTATAAATTACTTTACTATTGCCTTAGGCCTGGTTCACATGTATGCGGGTTGGTGGTTCACATGTATGCGAGTTGGCGGCCCACATTTGCACAGGCATAGCAGTCCATTGATTTGAATGGGCTGTTATGCCCTCATTTTCCGCAGAAAAAAGGGACATGCAGCATTTTAAAAAAAATGCAGTGGCCTTGAAATCCATCCCGCTTTTGCACCATGCAACTTACCTGCAGTTCCTGCTCTGGCAAGCTTTCTGCATTTTTAAATACATGGGCCCAGCATTTAAAAACACAGTCTGCGTGTGCAGGAACTGTAAGTCGCATGGTGCAAAAGCAGGATGGGGTTCACGGCCAATGCATTTTTTTAAAATTCTGCATGCGGCTTTTTTCAGCAGAAAACGCAGGCATAGCAGCCCAAGCCAATTCAAATCAATGGGCTGCTATCCCTGTGCAAATATGGGCCACCAACCAACATACATGTGAACCGCTAATCCGCATACATGTGAACCGCCAACCCGCATACATGTGAACCAGGCCTAAAGCAATAGTAAAGTAATTTATAAATAAAAACACTGGTCCTCCTGCAGGTTTAACCACTTGTGGACCGCAAGGATTTAGCCCCCTTAATGACCAGACCATCGGATCGGAGCCGAGCAACAGGACCAGTCAGCAGGTAGGCCAGACACTGCTTGATGACTATATAATAATGTAATGTGGGCTGCTATGCCCGTGTATGTATTTCCATCTATCTCTCTATCTATTCCTCCATCCCTCTATCCCTGCCTCGATCCATCCCTCCATCCCTCCCTCCCTCCCTCTATCCCTCCCTCTATCTATCTATCTCTCTATCTATCTCTCTATCTATCCCTCCCTCCATCCCTCTATCTATCTATCTATCTCTCCATCCATCCATCTATCTATCTCTCCCTCCATCTATCCCTCCATCTATCCCTCCATCCATCCATCTATCCATCCATCCATCCATCCCTCTATCTATCTATCTATCTATCTATCTATCTATCTATCTATCTATCTATCTATCTATCTATCTATCTATCTATCTATCTATCTATCTATCTATCTATCTATCTATCTATCTATCTATCTATCTATCTATCTATCTATCTATCTATCTGTGTCTCTCTGAGCCCGGGAAGAAGCATGTGGGTGTGTGCTGAGTGGGAGCCGTCTGATTGGTTCCAGGGAGGAACTAAGTCTCTCACTCTAGGATCATATTACCAGAGCTGTTGCTATTGAGTGAATGAGTCATCCAGCTCACTGAAATGTATCAATTCAAAAGTCAGGCAGACTTGACAGAGAAACTCGGTATTTTAAAAATGCCACAATAACAATACCGTGGGTATGCAATACCGCGATATATCGAATTACCGAAAACCGGCATATGTCTATACGTAAGTCACGCCCGCAAATGTAAACGGTGTTCAAATCACACATGTGAGGTATCGCCGTGATCGTCAGAGCGAGAGCAATAGTTCTAGAAAAAGACCTCCTCTGTTACTCTAAACTGGGAATCCGTTAACATTTTTTAAAGTGTCGCCCATGAGGGTTGTACCGTAGTTTGTCGCCATTCCAAGAGTGTGCACAATTTTAAACCGTAACATGTTAGGTATCTATTTATTTGCCATGACATATTCTTTCACAATATACAAAAAAATGGGCTAACTTTACTGTTTTAGTTTTTTTAAATTCAGTGAAGTGTATTTAAAAAAAAAAATTGCGTTTGAAAGCTGCAGCGCAAATACGGCGTGACAAAAAATATTGCAACGACCGCCATTTAATTCTCCAGAGTCTTTTCTAAAAATATATATATAATAATTGGGGGTTCTAAGTAATTTTCTAGCAAAAAATACTGATTTTAACTTGTAAACAGGGATGAGCTTCGAGTTCGAGTCAAAGCTAAGTTCGACTCGAACATTGGCCATTCAATCGTTTGTCGAATGACGAACAAATGAGCTTCTTCGCGGGAAATTCAAGCGCTCATAATGCACTGCGTGCCCAGTGCGTGCAGTGCGTTGTGTGATTGGCCAAAGCATGCACCCTGACCTCCATGCTTTGGCCAATCAAATGATCTCTGCCCATGATTGGACAAAGGCAGGCTTGTAGGCTGCCTTTAGCCAATCATGGCTCAGGGGCTAAGTACACGCCCCACACTATATAGAGGCTTCTCGCGCAGCCGCAGCGTGTAGTGTGATTACACGGGCGAGGAGACAGGGAGAGGAACGTGTTTGAGGCAGGGAGAGAATAGTTTTTTTGCAGTTTGTCAGACAGTGCAGTGAGACATTGCTAGCAGTATTAGTATAGGTAGGGAGAGGATCCTGTTTTTCAGGCAGGGAGAGCAAAGTGTTTTGCAGTTTTTCAGACAGCGCAGTGAGACATTTGTGCTTTTTACAAGTAAAGAGATCAGATAGTGAAGTATATTCAGTATTGCATACCATAGACCATATACCATACATAGATCTCTATCTATATACAGGGCTATTGATTACCTCATTTCAGGTCATTGAGTATCTTACCGGTCACTTGTGTATACCCTATATCTATCTGATCTCTATCTGTTTATAGGGCTATTGATTAGATCTTATCAGGTCATTGATTATCTTATCGGTCACTTGCGTATACATTATATCCATCTGATCTCTATCTATATATAGGGCTATCAATTAGATCATATCAGGTCATTGAGTATCTTATCGATCACTTGCGTATACCCTATATCCATCTGATCTCTATCTATATTTAGGGCTATCGATTACATCATATCAGGTCATTGAGTATCTTATCAGTCACTTGCATATACCCTATATCCATCTGATCTCTATCTATATATAGGGCTATTGATTAGATCATATCAGGTCATTGAGTATCTTATCAGTCTCTTATGTCTCTTATGTATACTCTATATCCATCTGATCTCTATTTATATATAGGGCTATCAATTACATCATATCAGGTCATTGAGTATCTTATCGGTCACTTGCGTATACCCTATATCCATCGGATCTCTATCTATATATAGGGCTATTGATTAGATCATATCCGGTCATTGAGTATCTATCGGTCACTTGTGTATACCCTATATTGAGCTGATCTTTATCTATATATAGGGCTATTGATTAGATCATATCAGGTCATTGAGTATCTATCAGTCAGTTGCATATAACCTATATTGATCTCTATCCACATCATGTCCAAAAGCCTGACAAGGAGAGGCAGATGCTCACAGGCCATGAAAAAGAGGGCAAGCAGCCTCTATGTCCACAGTGAAAAGTGGTGGTCACAGTCGACATGGTGCATTCTCTGTAGGCGTGGCATGCCCGTCCTTTATTTCTGGTGCTGCCCGTCTTATTCAGCCACAACATGTGGAAGAGTTGGGGGAGTGGATAAATAAGCCGTCCTCATCCTCCTTGTCCTCTGACACCCACGCTCACAGTTTATTTGCCTTCCACCGAAGCTGCCAAAGTGGCCCGTTCCACAGGCTCCCTCTCCACAGATACTCCTTCTGTCGCTTCACCATCATGCATGGAGGAGTCACCTGAACTATTCAATCATAGTGTCAGTGACATGCTGCTAGAGGATGCACAGCAATTTGAAAGCTGTGATGTTGGTTCCCAGATTGATGAAGGGAATAATGTGAGCCTAGAAGGAGGGGTTGATAATCATGGACAGGAAACTAGCAGTCATGTTCCCACAGCTGCAGCATACTGCCATGTTTACTCCAGTGACGAGGAGGAAGGGGATGATGAGGTCACTGACTGTACTTGGGTGCCTGACCGGATAGAGGAGGAAAGTGAGGGGAAAGAGGAGGAGGAGGCACAACTCCAAGGAGGCAGGATGTGCTCCATAGGAGTAGCCAACCTATTGCATCACAGAACAGAGCTCCACAGGTGCGGGGTGCAGCAAACTCCCCGTGGACTCCCAAAAGTTCATTAGTGTGGGCTTTTTTTAGCACATGTGCAGTAGACCGCAGCGTTGCTGTTTGCATCATCTGTCTGAAGCGGATCAAGTGTGGCCAGAACACCAGCCGCTTGGGCACCACATGCTTGACAAGGCATATGATGACCTGCTATGCAGTCCATTGGCAACAGCATCTGAAAGAGCCACAAGATCAAAACAAGCTTACCGCACCTTGCTCCTCATCTGGGATCTCTAACCCTATACCTCATGTCTTCTCAAACACCTGCATTAAGAGGGATGATGGTATAGCAATGAGTGCCACAGAAACTTGCACCCAATCTTCTAGCAGTACACCACCGGTTGATTTGAGCAGCAGGCAAATTTCACTACCCCAGTTGCTGAACCGTAGAAATAAATACTGTCCCAGCCATCCACATGCTCAGCATCTTAATGCTAGCTTGGCCAAATTGCTAGCATTACAATTGCTACCTTTTCATCAGTAGAATTTTTGGAATGTGCTGTACCACAGTGGCAGGTACCAAAAAAGCATTTATTTTGCGTAAGGCCATTTCAGCTCTCTACCGTCATGTGGAAGGTAGTGGTTTGGCCTCGTTGGACAGAGCGGTCAGCAGGAAGGTGCACATTACTGCTGACTCTTGGTCCAGCAGGCATATACAGGGATGTTACATTTCTTTTACGGCGCACTGGGTGACTCTGCTGGTAGCTGGGAAGGATGCAGGACAGGGTTCAGTTTTGCAGCTTGTTTTGCCACCATGCCTCCAAATAGCTGGTGCTGGTTCTGCCACATCTGGCTACTCCACCACCACCTCCTCCTCCTCCTCCATGTCCTCTTCTGCTCAATTGTCCTCTGAAGCAGCAGTGCTCCCTAAGCTTTCAAGGGCCTACGCAAGCAGTCAGGCAAAAAGATGCCACACCGTGCTTCAGTTGGTCTGTTTAGCGGATAGGAGTCACACTGGGGCAGAGATTCTGTCAGCTCTGCAGGGGCAGGCTCAGAGATGGTTGATTCCAGGACAGCTTGAGCCAGGAATGGTTGTATGCGAAAATGGCACCAACCTTCTCTCAGCTCTCCGTCAGGGACACCTGACACATGTTCCATGCTTGGCACAAGTCCTGAATCTGGTGGTGCAGCGTTTCTTGACCAGATATCCGGGCTTCCAAGATCTCCTGAGGCAGGCCAGAAAAGTCTGTGGCCATTTCCAGCATTCATACAATGCCAGTGCTCGCTTATCTGACATTCAACGGGATTCAACCTGCCCACCAACCGCCTCATTTGTGACATGCCCACCAGGTGGAACTCAACACTGGCAATGCTGCAGCGACTGCACATGCCATCAATGAGTACCTGTGTGAGTGTGGCAAGGACAGGGTCAGGGGAGCTTGGCCTTTTTTTGCCATGCCAGTGGCTTTTGATAAAGGATGCATGCATCTTCCTGTCACCATTTGAGGAGGCCACAAGGATGGTGAGTCGGGACGATGCATGCATCAGTGACACTATCCCTCTAGTCTACCTGCTGGAGCACACGCTTTGTGGAATCATGGACAGGGCACTTGAGGCAGAACAGCAGGAGGAAGAGGCGGACTTCCTTTCCTCACAAGGCCCCCTTCATGTAGATATCATCCCTGCAGGGACACAAAATACACAGGAGGAAGAGGAGGATTGCAGCAGCATGGATGTAGAGGATAGCATACAGCAGTCTTCAAGGGATGGTTTTGATTCCCCAGAAACCCCAGGAGTTGTACGTGGTTAGGAAGAAGTGGCTCCTGCTGACAATGTCATCCTTAGTGACCCAGAGGACTCAGAAGCTCATGCCTCCTCCAACTTACGTTGCATGGGCTTCCTGATTCTGCAAAGCTTGCGAAAGGACCCGAGGATTCGTGCTATCAAGGTGAGGGATAATTACTGGTTGGCAACCCTTCTTGATCCACGTTACAAGGGTAAAGTTCCAGAGCTCATCCTGCCTTCGCAGAAGGAGCAGAGGATGAAACATCTTGAGGAGGCCTTGAAAAAAAATGTGTGTACCACCTTTTCAGACACTGGGAGTTTAACATTCTCTGGACGTGTTTCTGAGGCATCTTTCAGCCAGAGGAGGAGCTGACCGTTGCCTTTAAACAGTTCTTTAGTCCTTAGCAGCACCCAGGGCTGTTAGGTTTAAGTAACCATCGGCAGCGTCTCCATCATACGGTGCATGATTATCTAGGTGCAAGAGCAGACTTGGAGACCTTTCCAGCTGAGCATCCACTGGGTTACTGGGTCTTGAGGATGGACCACTGGCCAGAACTTGCTCAATATGCAATGGAGTTACGAGCCTGTCCTGCTTCCAGCGTGTTTTCCAAGCGGACGTTCAGTGCTGCTGGAGGTTTTGTGATGGACAAAAGAGTGCTTCTGTCCACAGACTCTGTTGACTAGCTGACTTTTATCAAAATGAACCAGTCCTGGATCAAAATGAGCTATCAAGTCCCTGATGCTGATGTAACTGATTGAATTTGCTAGGGGTCTGCCATTCCTTGAAGACTGTATATAATGCCTGTCCTATTCCTCTACCTTGATTCTGCTATCTTCCAACAAGGTTTTTGGTTTAGGTCACCACCAACCCCAAGGCCTAATTTTTCTGCACTTGTATGACAGGTGCATACAATTTAAATGTCGTATGTAATTTTTAACAGCAGGCCTTGTCCCTGTGCCCTGCGCCCAGCAACAGTAACTGTGAGGGGTTACGGTGTTTAGGCACCACCAACACCAAAGGCCCAATTTTTGGCACTTGTATGACAAGTACACGCGATTTGAAATTTGTATGGAATTCTTACCAGCAGGTCCCATTCCTGCGCCCAGCAAGAGTAACTGTGAGAGGTTAGTTACGGTGTTTAGGTACCACCAACAGCAAAGGCCCGATTTCAAATTTGTATGGAATTCTTACCAGCAGGTACTGTTCCTGCACCGAGCAAGAGTAACTATGAGGAGTTATGGTGTTCAGGCAGCACCAACAGCAACGGCCCAATTTTTGGCACCTGTATGACAAGTCCATGCGATTTCAAATTTGTATGGAATTCTTACCAGCAGGTTCCATTCCTGCACCCAGCAAGAGTAACTGTGAGGGGTTGGTTACAGTGTTCAGGCGCCACGAACAGCAAAGGCCCAATTTTTGGCACCTGTATGACAAGTACACGCAATTTGAAATTTGTATGGAATTCTTACTAGCAGGTCCCATTCCTGCGCCCAGCAAGAGTAACTGTGAGAGGTTGGTCACGGTGTCTAGGTACCACCAACAGCATAGGCCCCATTTCAAATTTGTATGGAATTCTTACCAGCAGGTACTGTTCCTGCACCCAGCAAGAGTAACTATGAGGGGTTATGGTGTTCAGGCACCACCAACAGTAGAGGCCCAATTTTTGGCACCTGTATGACAAGTACATGCGATTTCAAATGTGTATGGAATTCTTACGAGCAGGTCCCATTCCTGCGCCCAGCAAGAGTAACTGTGAGGGGTTGGTTACGGTGTTCAGGCACCACCAACAGCAAAGGCCCAATTTTTGGCACCTGTATGACAAGTACATGCGATTTCAAATTTGTATGAAATTCTTACCAGCAGGTCCCATTCCTGCGCCCAGCAAGAGTAACTGTGAGGGATTGGTTACGGTGTTCAGGCACATCCAACAGCAAAGGCCCAATTTTTCGGCACTTGTATGACAAGTACATGTGATTTCAAATTTGTATGGAATTCTTACCAGCAGGTCCCATTCCTGCGCCCACCAAGAGTAATTGCGAGGGGTTGCGGTGTTCAGGCACCACCAACACCAAAGGCCCAATTATTTGCACCTGTATGACAAGTACATGCAATTTCAAATTTGTATGGAATTTTTAGCAGCAGGGCCCATTCCTGCGCCCAGAAAGAGAAACTGCAAGGGGTTGCAGTGTTCAGGCACCACCAACAACCAAGGCCCAATTTTTCTGCACCTGTATGACAAGTACATGCGATTTGATATTTGTATGTATATTTGTATATGACATTTTTTCCTTTAGAAATGTCAATATTGCTGCTGCAGGCTACATACATCGTAGAGATACGCTACTTTACAGGCACGTTAAGGGGTCACCCCAGGCACGATATTTAAGGGAATTTTTCATTTTTATAGTTTCACTTTAGGCCTCATTAAAATTAGTAAATCACTGCTCCTTTAAAAACGATCATTTTTAAAAACTTTTTTTTCATTGCTACATGTTCCCCAGGCTAATACCCGGGCCCCCATGCACTTTTTTAGGGCAATAACTTACATTTAAGCCTTTAAAATGAGGCTGTTTGATTTTCGAGGTTCGAGTCCCATAGACTTTAATGGAGTTCGTTGGTGTTCTGGTGCAAACTGAACCAGGGGGGGGGGGGTTGTCGGCTCATCACTACTTGTAAACAACATGTGTCAGAAATAGGCTTGGTCCCTAAGTGGTTAACCTTGTGGAGTTGTGTTGTGTCTTCTATGTTTTTCAGATCCTGGCTTATGGTTCTCTTGGATGACTGACCAGGGACCTGAGGGACCGCCTTAAAAAGGGTTATTTGGCAACGTGTTTGCTGTTTGTAGGGAGGAACTCCGTCTCTCAAGGGCTGGCCTGCAAAACAGAGTTACCGGTAAGACTAACTCAGTTTTTCTACAATAAGAATCGGTTTACTGTCAGTTAATTACTTCAACAGTTCTAATTCTCAGTTACATTTAAAGAAAAAGTACACAGTCTACAATAATTCCATTGGTGTGTATAATAACAGTCGCTGCTTTTTATCAAATCCTTTCTCTCTCTCAGAATTCACAATGTCAAAAGAGGTAAATATCACACTAAAAAGATGACCAGGGGCAGGACCCCAACGTAAGGCTGCCCTTTTTGACAGTTACTGTAACTTAGTGATATATTTTTATTTTTTTATTAGTGTGATATTATCCTCTATTATCAAATTTGTCAATGCTAAGAGAGGAGTTGATAAAAAGTAGTGGTTGTTAAAGTTCCACATACTAATGGCATTTGTTTCCCATGAATTTAAATCGACAATTAAAATTGTTGAAAATATTGATTCTTCCTATCGCAATAAGCACAATGCACAAGTATTAGGTATGCTTCTTATGTTAGAAATAGAAATACCTGGAGAATAAAGCACTTCTATTTGTTTTGATTTATTTTAAGGAAAGCACTTTGAGCCAACATGACCCTTGTTCTATTCTGCCGGCCTCTAGAGTGGTCACCAGCGACACTAAATACCCTCTGTGTGGGTGGGGGGCAATGTGAATTTTCTTACGGCATACTCCTCTACCTTTTTAAGCAGTTCCTGAATATTCTCATCCACCACATTAACAAGGGTTTTACAGACAGTAAGGTGGACAAAACAAGCAGTTGCTGCAAGTGGTGAGAACACATCAGTTGGATCTAAGAATGAAGCAAAACGCTTGTTTACATTCTCTTTCATTTTCTGTGCAATTGTGGCAAAGTCTTGGTAGCTAGAGTTCTGTTTAAGGTCCTCAAGGTAGCTGAGTAGATCAAAGAGGGCAGGGACAGCCAGGGACATAGACATGGTGTCACTCTGGGGGGTTTTAGTATGTTCCGCAAAAGGCAACAGTAGGTCATGCAATGATGTGAGTTTTTGCCATTCACTGTAATGCTGCACTTCACAGGATACAGAAGTAAGTGTCGGCCATTAAAGGCCCCAAAAATTAGCCCACAGGCGTTCACCTGACAGCAAATAACTTTGTATTCTGTGGCTGGAGGTACATTAGGCATTCACAGGATACAGAAGTAAGTGACGGCCAGTACAAGCCCCAAAAATTAGCCCACAGGCAGTCACCTGACAGCAAAGAACTTTGTATTCTGTGGCTGGAGGTACATTAGGCATTCGCAGGATAAATAAGTGAAATAAGTGTCGGTCATTACAGGCCCCAAAACTTAGCCCGCAGGTGTTCACGGTGTTCACCGTGTTCACCTGACAGCAAAGAACTGTGGCTTGTGGTACATTAGGCATTCACAGGATAAATAAGTGTCAGCCATTACAGGTCCCATAAATGAGTCCACATGCGTTCATCTGATGGCAAAGAACTTTGTATTCTGTGGCTGGAGGTACATTAGGCATTCACAGGATACAGAAGTAAGTGTCGGCCAGTACAGCCCCCCAAAATTAGCCAACAGGCATTCACCTGACAGCAAAGAACTTTGTATTCTGTGGCTGGAGGTACATTAGGCATTCACAGGATACAGAAGTAAGTGTCGGCCAGTACAAGCCCCAAAAATTAGCCCACAGGCGGTCACCTGACAGCAAAGAACTTTGTATTCTGTGGCTGGAGGTACATTAGGCATTCGCAGGATAAATAAGTGAAATAAGTGTCGGTCATTACAGGCCCCAAAAATTAGCCCGCAGGTGTTCACCGTGTTCACCTGACAGCAAAGAACTGTGGCTTGTGGTACATTAGGCATTCACAGGATAAATAAGTGTCGGTCATTACAGGTCCCATAAATGAGTCCACATGCGTTCATCTGACGGCAAAGAACTTTGTATTCTGTGGCTGGAGGTACATTAGGCATTCACAGGATACAGAAGTAAGTGTCGGCCACTACAGGCCCCAAAAATAAGCTCGCAGGCGTTCACCTGACAGCAAAGAACTTAAAATTCTGTGGCTGGTGGTACATTAGGCATTCACAGGATACAGAAGTAAGTGTTGGCCAGTACAGGCCCCAAAAATTATCCAACAGGCATTCACCTGACAGCAAAGAACTTTGTATTCTATGGCTGGAGGTACATTCACAGGATACAGAAGTAAGTGTCGGCCAATACAGGCCCCAAAAATTAGCCCACAGGCGGTCACCTGACAGCAAAGAACTTTGTATTCTGTGGCTGGTGGTACATTAGGCATTCACAGGATACAGAAGTAAGTGTCAGCCATTACAGGCCCCAGAAATTAGCTCACAGGCGTTCACCTGACAGCAAAAAATGTTGTATTCTGTGGCTGGAGGTACATTAGGCATTCACAGGATAAATAAGTGTCGGCCATAACAGGCCCCAAAAATTAGGCATTTAACGGACATAAAAGACCTTTTATGCCACTGTATTTTCCTAAGACAGGGACCATGATGGTGGCGGATATTTGTGGGCTGTCATGAGGAATTTGAATCAAACATGGTCTACTAGTCACATGTGTTGAATTCCTCCGAGATCCATGCCTCATTAATTTTTATAAATGTGAGGTAGTCAACACTGTCGTGAGCTAGGCGAGTGTGCTTATCGGTCACGATCCCCCCTGCTGAGCTGAACGTCCTTTCAGACAGGACACCGGACGAGGGGCAAGCCAACAGTTCTATTACAAATTCTGCAAGCTCTGGCTGGAGGTCAAGCCTGCCCACCCAGTAGTTCAGGGGTTCATCACTTCTCAGAGCGCCCACACCGGCCATTACCCGATGTAGTCGGACACCTGTCGGTCTAGGCATTCCCTGATGCTGGATCCGGAGGACAGCTGTGGATGGGTCAGCTGAAAGAATGATCTCATATCAGAAGTGACCAACACATCTTCAAACCGCCCTCTTCTTGCAGGTGCTGTTGGATTGGTACCCGCAACTGTTTCTCTGTGAGTGGTAATTCCTCTGCCAGCCCACGCAAAAGCAGAATGCAGCATTTCTCGAAGCAAGGCCTGGAAGTGCTGCATTCTGACAGCCCTCTGTGATGGTGGTAACATTTCCGCAATTTTTTGATTGTACCGGGGGTCTAAGTACGTTGCCACACAGTACAGGTCCTTGCCCTTTATGTTTTTTATACGGGGGTCCCTCTTAAAACACTGGAGCATGAAGGCCCCCATTTGCACTAAACTGGAAGCGGTGTAGTGGCCTGGCTCCTGCTCATCATCCAGGATAATGTCATCCTCGTTCTCCTCCCCCCTTCCACGGACAGCACCAGGGATCCCAGAAAGGTTTAAAGCATGCTCTTCTTGCTCCTCCTCATCCGCCCCGGCACCATCCTCCTCTGACTCCTCTTCAGGCTCCTGTTGTTGACTTGTCTCATATGGAGTAGCCCCCCCTGGGATTTCATCCAGCATTGCGACTTCCTTATCTTCCTGCTCCTCGATGGCTTGATCAATGACACGACGCAATGCACGCTCCAGAAAGAAGGCATAAGGTACCATGTCACTGATGGTGCCTTTGCTGCGACTGACCAGTTTGGTGATCTCATCAAATGGCCGCAGAAGTCTGCATGCGTCGCGCATGAGCAGCCACTGGCGCAGTGAAAAAAACCCAAGCTCCCCAGAACCTGTCCTGCCACAGAGTTCGTACAGGTAGTCGTTAACTGCACGTTTCTGCTGGAGCAGCCTATCAAGCATATACAAGGTTGAGTTCCATCGCATTGGGCAGTCACAATAAAGATGTCTGACGGGCAGGTTGTGTTGCCGCTGAATGTCAGCAAGGCGAGCCATGGCTGTGTAAGATCTTCTGAAATGGCCTGAGATTTTCCTGACCTGCCGCAGGACGTCCTGGACCCCAGGGTATTTGACAACAAATCGCTGCAGGCCAAGTTCAGGACGTGTGCCATGCATGGCACGTGTGTAATTTTGCCCTGTTTCAGTGCGCTCAGCAGATTGACACCATTGTTGCACACCACTTTAACAATTGTCAAATTGAGCGGTGTTAGCCACTGATCTGCCTGTGAACGCAAAGCTGAAAGGAGTGCAGGACCAGTGTGGCTCTTGGCTTCCAGGCACAATAGACGCAGCACAGCATGGCAACGTCTCACCTGGCATGTCGAATAGGTTCTGGGGACCTTGGGCGGCGCAGTGGAAGAGACGGTAGCAGTACACAAGGAGGAGTCAGCCGAGGAGGAGAGGGAGGATGGAGTAGAAGGAGAAGAAGAGGCAGGCCTGCATGCAATCCGTGGCGGTAAAACCAAATCTACACGGGTGCCACGGGTTACATGCTTGTTGGCCGTCAGAAGGTTCACCCAGTGGGCAGTAAAAGTTATATACCTTCCCTGCCCATGTTTTCTAGACCACGTGTCTGTGGTCAGATGTATCTTGGCACCGACACTGTGTGCCAGAAATACAATCACTTGCCGCTGAACATGGTCATATAGCTCTGGAATGCCCTTCTGCGAGAAATATTTCCTTCCTGGGACCTTCCATTGTGGAAGCGGTCAACCGTTGGGCAAGAGGGTTATCCGGCGTCATCATTTTTTTACGCTCAAACATTTTGGCCACGGAAGCCTGCCTTTTTCCAGAAAAACTTGAGGACATCATGATGGAAGGTGGAGTGGAGGACAATTGTGAGGAGAAAGGAGAAGGAGAAGAGGCTGGACGGTGAGAGCTTGGAGTGTGGCTTTGTGGGTTCCGACGGCATTGCTCCCACTGGACTCGGTGATGGGAGTCCAGGTGCCTTCTTAAGGGGGTCGTCCCTAGGTGAGTGTTGGGCTTACCGCGACTTATGCATTGACTGCAAACGCTGCAGATGACAACACTATTGTCAGCAGCGAACAGGTTAAAAAAAGCCCACACTGCGGAGCCATGTGACGGCGTCCTGGGAGTGCCAGATGTGACCGTACATGGTTGATGGCTCGCTCCTGATACATTGGCAGGCTGGTTTGTCCCTCCTGTGCAATGTAAGTTCGGCCTGCTTCTCCTCCCTAACTGCTGGTCCATCTCTCCCTCTGAACTCCCCTCCTCTTCTCTCTTCTGGGCACCAACGTGACGTCCATAGACATGTCATCATCGACGTCACCTTCCCCACCACTAAAATTTGAGATCTTGGAGTATGCAGCAACAGCGGGCACCAACCTCCTTGGGCTGATCTGGGTACTGTCATCAGACTGCTAAGTGGCGGCTGTTGCTACCTCCTCTTCCTGATCCGATGCCAAGAATGGCTGCGCATTACAAATGTCTTGTGATGGATCGGAAAATAATTCCTGTGACTCAAGCGGAGGGTATATGGTGGTGTTGGTGGTGGTGGTGTCTTTGCGGGTGCACACAGCAGAGCATGAAGAGGGTGCAGATAGAAAGGATGAGGAGGGTGCAGAAGAGGAAGGTTGAGTGAGCCACTCAACCAAGTCTGGTGCGTCCTTTGACGTAATCGAACACACCTTCTGCAACTTCCCACTTTGGCTCCGGCCTGGTGCTCCTGTCCTACCCCTACCCCCCCTGTGGAAGGGCCTGCCTCCTTCTCTGCCTGTCATTTTTTAAATGACCGTGTGATAAAAGTCTCTAGAGAAGCGCAGTATATGGGGAAGAAGGTATATAACACCCCACTTCAATCAGTCGTTTTAGGGGGCCACTGGTTTATCACACCAGTTATAAAAAATATTTTCTAATGACTTTTGTCACTGTGTGTAGCAGAGTTGATGCAGCGAAAGAGGCAAAATTTCTGCAGTACCCAAATACACTATTATGAAAGTATATTGTTATATAACACCCGGCATCAATTTGTCATTTTGGGGGGCCACTGGTTTATCACACCAGTTATGAAAAAAAATTTCTAGTAACTTTTGTCACTGTGTGTAGCAGAGTTAACGCTGTGAAAGAAGCAAAATTTCTGCAGTACCCAAATACACTATTATGAAAGTATATTGTTATATAACCCCCCCCCCCCGCTTCAATCTGTCATTTTGGGGGGCCACTGGTTTAACACACCAGTTATAAAAAATATTTTCTAGTAACTTTTGTCACTGTGTGTAGCAGAGTTAACGCAGAGAAAGAGGCAAAATTTCTGCAGTACCCAAATACACTATAACATGCTTTCTATATTAGAAAGTATAGCAAAAAAGAGGGGGGAGGTGTGGGACTTTGAGTGAGGCGCACAGGGGGAATGTGCCGTGCACCTCCATCCCTGTTCAATAGAAATAAAGGAGAAGTTGGGACTTTGAATGAGAGACATTGCAAGGCTGGTTGTACAAAGATAGACACATTTATTGATACATACAGAACTGCAGACATGTATATGTAAAATATAAAATACAAAGTAATAAGGGAGCTAGTGAGTGGTCCCCAGATCCAGGTACATATCAACCAACAAGGCAAAGATTCCAAAGGGTAAGGAGTATTATGATACAAATCATGACATCAATGGACTCGGCGTGTTTCGTGGCTAAATATGCCACTTCTTCAGGAGTGCCACACATGTGGTGAGTCTGGGTTGTTCAAAGAGAGTAATGGCGGTAGCAACATAATAATATCTATAAAGAGTAAATGGAAAGTAATGTATAATACTGTGCATATCAGTGAAAATACACGATGCTACTTGCATAAAGTAAATAGAAAGGGGAGGGATCAAAGTGAGTGGTAGAAGAAAATATGGTATAAAATAAGGTGAGAAAATGGTCTAGCCAAATCCAGAGAAAGTAAGTGAGAGCCCTTGTGGTGAAATCATGACCCACTCATGAATGGGAAACCAGAAAGGGGGAAAGAGGGGATGGTGCGACCCAGAGTGGACCAGAATCAAAGTGTCCCCAGAAACAACGAGTGCCAAAGGGGCACTACCATAGTGAGAGAAGGAAACAAATTACCAAAGGAATAGATCCCAGGACTCGAACAACAGTGTGTCCAATCATCTCAAGCGGCCGCCAGTCACTGTAGTCCTAGTGTCACGTCTGTGTATCATGGTGGGGAACCTGCGGGAACAGAGAAGACAATATATTAGAAAGTTTGTGTATTACACCCCTTTATACTGCACACCAAACAATAGTACACCTATACCAGTCCTTAAAAGGACTTTTGTGGACCTATTACCTAGCGATTTGTGTCACTGACAGTCTGTCCCTGCTCCACACAGCAACCTCTCCCTACACTGACAAAAGACAGAATATAGGCCAAATAATAGTACACCTATACCAGTCCCTAAAAGGACTTTTGTGGACCTATGAGCTAGCGATTTGTGTCACTAACAGTCTGTCCCTGCTCCACACAACAAACCTCTCCCTACACTGACAAAAGGCAGAATGTAAAATGGCAGCCAGATCAGGTCTATTTATAAGGTAGGGGGTATGTCCATGTGCTGAAATGTCTCAATTGGCTGTCCTGTACCACCTGATGGATGTGTCATGGGTCAAAGTTCTTCACAATGTAAAAGAATATTGCCATGTAAAAGAACATCGCCATATGTTCGCATGATCAGCGAACAAGCAAAGTTCGCCGCAAACAGACCACTGGGCGCACCGCAAGGCCATCTCTAATTATTAGAAGTAATCAGCATGGATTCATGAAAAATCTTTCTTGCCAGACCAATCTATTAACCACTTAAGCCCCGGAAGATTTTACCCCCTTCCTGACCAGGGGGTTTTTGCAATTTTTTACTGCATGACTTTAACGGACAATTGCGCGGTCGTGCGACGCTGTACCTAAATGAATTTCTCGTCCTTTTTTTCCCACATGATTTTTTGATCATGCGCTATAAACAAAAAAAGAGCGTAAATTTTGCAAAAATAACAATATTTTTCACATTTTTTTATATGAAATTCCCCCCCAAAAAATGTAAAAATCAAAATTTTTTAACAATTTGTTTTATGCTACATATGTTTGGTAAAAAAAAAAATCGCAAAATGCGTATTTTGATATGTTTGTGCAAAAGTTATCGCGTTTACTAACAAAGGGAAAGATTTTTGTCATTTTTGGTGTTTTTTTTTTTAACGAGTAATGGCGGCGATCTGCGATTCTTTTTGCGGGACTGCGACATTGCGGCGGACAGATCGGACCCTTGACTGACATTTTTGACACTTTTGGGGTTACCAGTGACATTACTGCAGTATTCAGTGCTATACATATGCACTGTTACTGTAAAAATGACACTGGCAGGGAAGGGGTCAACTGTATTGGAGAGGGAGGGGTTAAGTGTGTCCTAGGGGCGTGTTTCTAACTGTGATGGGACATGTCTACTATTGTAAAAACATAGATCAATGGTTCTACATAGTAGAACCGTCTGATCTCCATTTTTACTAAGGGGAGAATGACAGCCAGCTTGTTTACATAAGCCGCCCGCCTTTCTCCCTCTCTACTGACGATCGTAGTGTGACCGGCGGACATCGGGTCCACCGGTCACACGCGCGGACTCCTCAGTGAACGAGCCGGGGCGGGCGCGCGCTATTGGCTCACAAACCGGTCACAGGCTAGTGACGTATATATACGTCACTTTGCCTTGCCGGGGCTGACCGCCGCAGTATATCTACTTGCGGCGGTCGGCAAGCGGTTAACCTTCTACGATGAAGTGAGTTGCCATCTAGACAAAGGAAAGCCTGTGGATGTGGTGTATCTGGACTTTGCAAAGGCATTTGACACAGTTCCCCACAAACGCTTACTGTACAAACTAAGATGCATTGGTATGGACCATAGGGTGAGTACCTTGATAGAGAACTGGCTTTAGGGGAGAGTCCAGAGGGTGGTGATAAATGAGGAGTACTCACATTGGGCGGGTGTGGAAAGTGGGGTCCCCCAAGGTTCTGTCCTGGGACCAATCCTGTTTCATTTATTCATAAACGACCTAGAGGAGGGGATATCTAGCACAATCTCAGTATTTGCGGATGATACTAAACTAAGCATGCCAATATCTTCGATGTATGATGTGGAAACCTTACAAGCAGACGTGAACAAAATAATGGTGTGGGCAACTACATGGCAGATGAGGTTTAATGTTGAAAAATGTAAAGTAATGAACTTGGGCGTCAGAAACACGAAAGCAAGCTACTCACTGGGGAATATAAGGAGTATTTTGGCGCTCCCAGGAGGTGCTAATCAATGCAGTGGCTGCAAATGTGGACAGGTTGCGGGGTTAATCAAAAAGAGGCACCAACACATGGGCAATTTTTCATGAATAAATTCATAGGGAACCTGAGCACAAGGTGGGGATTATGAGTCCGTGTGCAGGTTCTTAAGCAAACAGTGGTGGTGTGCTCTTATACGTCCAGAGGAAAAAGGGGGGCAGAGAGAATGAGGAAAGTCCAAGGTAATCCCTGGGATGGATGGATGGATGGATGGAGGGGTTGTCACTCAGGGCAGCTGACCGGAGGAGTGAAACAGCTCTGTATCAGGAATATAGAAGAGAGGAAAGCACCTCTTGAGTGTGGTATACAATTTAATAACAAAAAACGATAATAGTGACTCACATCAAGGTTCTCGTTAATGTGTGTGGCATGGCGTTATGCTTCGGTGGCTGGAAGTCTGCTTCAGTTCTGGTGTAGTCTGACCATCCGGGATCGGTCTGGAGGCTTGCTCTGACAACTTCCGGGTCGACTCGGTGGAGGAACTTGGAGAAGCTTGAACAGCGACCGGCAACGTCTGACGTCACATGCAAGGAAGGGCAGTAAGGGCAATCCGGGCTTCACTACGCGTTTCGGAGCATGCGCCAGATGCCAAGTTCGGCCATGCGCACTCCTTTTTCAAGTGTCCGGAGCGGAGGGGGAAACCAGAATTTATAGGAAACAATCGGGCGTGTTCTAACTCTAAAAGCAGCAATGCTAGAAGCAGAATTAAGGCGGCAATAGTGTATTTTAGGACAGTGGGGATAGCTATGCAGTCGGGGACCCTTCATGGGCTGAATGGATGGTGGAAAAAAGCAAGATTATATGTTGAATGGGGAAAGTATCTAAATCTTATCAAGTGGACAATATTAAGGTCTAAATAATAAAAACAGTAATAATGATTACTACTGTGTCCAAATATGACAGCAATAGTGGTATAAATATGAACTAGAGATAAACAATTAATAACCACGGGCATACATAAAAAGCTGCATGTTGGATTTAACATAATGGATGTTAGACCTGGAAAAGGTAATATGGCGGTATTATGTATAAACGGATTTGTGTATGATGGGCTATGTGGACACTGGTGGGTTTGTGTCAAATTATTGGGTGAATGGGCGGTAATAGTGGCCAATGGGTACACCTGAATATTGTGTAAGAAATTACAGTAATAATAATGAGAGATGGTTGGTGTATGTAAACATATACAGGATGGGGTTGGTTATCGGTGGTGTGTGGTGGGTGAATGGATGGAGGTGTAGGGGAGGGAGGTTATCAGTGTGTAATGATTGTAAGGAAGAGGGGGGGTCATCGATGCCAGTTCTGGGCATGTGCCTCACAAAATATACACTGACCACAAATGAAGACGAGTGGAGTACATGAAGGTGGGTTTCTACCAGCTACAACCACAAGCAGTACCACTCCTGGAAAAATAAAGCAAAGGATAAGCCATTTCATCATGAAAATCACATCTTAATGCCCGTTTGCTTCATTCTGAACTTCCAGCATCCCCTGAAAAGAAAAATAAATATACATTAGTTCTTCATATCATGTGGCTTTAGATGACTCCTCAAAATGGGAGACAATGATGCATTTTTCTAAACAACCTGCTCATCTGTGTGCAAAAACTCATATGAAACATCTCAACTCTGTCTAACTGGCTAAATCACTAATACAAATGGAAAAAAGGACACACAAAGTGGTGTGTTTCTCTTGCAAGTTCCAACTTTTCCCATATTTTGTTCCTATTACATTAGCATAGGCATTACTTCTGGAATATATCTTGAACTAGAGTGAGGAAAACAATATTGACTCACTTATGCAAAGGACTTTTGGGATATGGCAATACCATTGGAATCACTTTTATGTTTTGCTTGTGTGGCATTAGGACACCATTTACAAATTTGGTTAACCACCTTCATTTGACTCGAACACAACTTTGGAAATTTTTCTGTTGTGAGCTGGTAGGCTGATGAACTGGTTGTGTGCAAACAGCCTGCCAACTCATAACACATACATTTTATGTAGGCTTTGCTTAAATCAGGGTGTACACCGATGTAGCTTATTCATATGTCTATGTAACCTTACAGTTTATGTTGTTGTCACAAAATAATACTTTACCAATAAGCCACCCTTCTGGCATTTGGCCCCTTTCAAACTCCTGGTACAGAGTACTGTTTTGTAACATCCTGGAATCATGGAATGACCCTGGGTGACCAGTGTTGGCACTCATTATGCGCTGTTTGGCGTCACACACCAATTGGACGTTCAGGGAGTGGTACTGCTTGCGGTTCCGGTACTCCATTTCGTGGCTCCTTGGTGGCCTGATGGCTATGTGGGTGTCATCTATTGCCCCTAGGATTTGCGGCATCTGTGCCCACTGGTAGAAGCCCAACTTCACTTCATTCCACTCATTTTCATTCTGTGGCCAGTGGATAAAATCGGGCACTATATCCACTATGGCATCAATGACCAACATTAACAACCTTGAAACTGTGGGCTGGCTAATGCCCATTATACTTCCAGAAGTGGCTTGGAAGCTGCCACGCCCTAAGATATACAAAGTGGCCAGCAATCTGGCCATGCCGGGCACCGCATGGCCGCGCTGTGTGTCCGCTGTAATTTTGTTCTCTATCAGCTGGTAGAGGTGTAGAATAGTTCCTTGCTCGAGCCGGAACTTCCTCCTGACATCAGAATCCCGCAGCTTGTCCAAATATATCCTTGGAGCAAAAATGCGTGGGTGGCGAGGTAAGGGCACACGGACTGGAGGTGCTGCTGCAGCTGCTTCCCCAGCACCTGCTTCCCCACCTTCTGCTGCCTCCTGTGCTATGGCCTCCTCAAACAGGGCACCAATAAATGCTAACATCGCACCTTCTAAAACGCTTGGGTTTTGGTTCTCCATTTTGAGCGCGGTAATTCGCACATGCGCAGATATATATACAAACGGCCGTTAATTGCCACACCTGTGAGCCAGCTATAAAATGAGCACATGGCCAATATGGCTGATGGATGTTATAGAGTGAAGTCTGCTAGCAAGACCCCGTGACCCACAGCGTCCATTATCTTTAGGTAACACAAATGTATCTCTCTCTCTCTTAATATATATATACTGTATATATAGATATGTCTGTCTGTGTGGTCTTGCTCACCGTTATTGTTTCCTGAAGGAGATAATTTGTACTTATCTTAGGTGTGCTTTAGTTGTCTATGGTGAATCCCCTCCAACCCACAATACCTTGGGAACCCCTCAAGTGTCAGTAATAGTGGCCAATGGGTACACCTGAATATTGTGTCAGTTGGCCCCATGTGCATGTGGTTTTTACATGCGTTTTCTCATGTTTGGTAAAGATGTGCAGTCTAGATTTGGCGTCAAAACCTGCCCCCTTACCTTCCCAGCTTCCAAAGACCCCATTTTGGCTTTCCTGCTAACTGTAATTTATTATGTGCACGTATGTAGGTCATGCGATTTCTCATGTATGTTTAATGTTTGCAGCCTCCTTTTGCCTCTAAATTCTCCCACCACTACCACCACTAATCGAAGCCTTATTTTGTGCCCTTAGGTAAGTGTTTGGAGGGCCACGTGCGATGTTTGACCATATGCGTTTTGTAATAATTTTTTATTTGTCTTTCTTTGCAGCCTCCTAGGCTCACATTTTCTACTTCCACCACCACTAACACCACTAATAGAAGCCTTATTTTGTGCCCTTAGGTAAGTATTTGGAGGGCCACGTGCGATGTTTGACCATATGCGTTTTGTAATCATTTTTTATTTGTCTTTCTTTGCAGCCTCCTAGGCTCACATTTGCTACTACCACCACCACCACTAACACCACTAATCGAAGCCTTATTTTGTGCCCTTAGGTAAGTGTTTGGAGGGCCACGTGCGATGTTTGACCATATGCGTTTTGTAATCATTTTTTATTTGTCTTTCTTTGCAGCCTCCTAGACTCACATTTGCTACTACCATCACCACCACCACCACCACCACTAACACCACTAATCGAAGCCTTATTTTGTGCCCTTAGGTAAGTGTTTGGAGGGCCACGTGCGATGTTTGACCATATGCGTTTTGTAATCATTTTTTATTTGTCTTTCTTTGCAGCCTCCTCTGCTCACATTTGCTACTACCACCACCACTAACAACACTAATCGAAGCCTTATTTTGTGCCCTTAGGTAAGTGTTTGGAGGGCCACGTGCGATGTTTGACCATATGCGTTTTGTAATCATTTTTTATTTGTCTTTCTTTGCAGCCTCCTCTGCTCACATTTGCTACTACCACCACCACCACCACCACCACTAACACCACTAATCGAAGCCTTATTTTGTGCCCTTAGGTAAGTGTTTGGAGGGCCACGTGCGATGTTTGACCATATGCGTTTTGTAATAATTTTTTATTTGTCCTTCTTTGCAGCCTCCTAGGCTCACATTTGCTACTACCACCACCACCCCCACTAACACCACTAATCGAAGCCTTATTTTGTGCCCTTAGGTAAGTGTTTGGAGGGCCACGTGCGATGTTTGACCATATGCGTTTTGTAATCATTTTTTATTTGTCTTTCTTTGCAGCCTCCTCTGCTCACATTTGCTACTACCACCACCACCACCACTAACACCACTAATCGAAGCCTTATTTTGTGCCCTTAGGTAAGTGTTTGGAGGGCCACGTGCGATGTTTGACCATATGCGTTTTGTAATCATTTTTTATTTGTCTTTCTTTGCAGCCTCCTAGGCTCACATTTGCTACTTCCAAAACCACCACTAACACCACTAATAGAAGCCTTATTTTGTGCCCTTAGGTAAGTGTTTGGAGGGCCACGTGTGATGTTTGACCATATGCGTTTTGTAATCATTTTTTATTTGTCTTTCTTTGCAGCCTCCTAGGCTCACATTTGCTACTACCACCACCACCACCACCACCACTAACACCACTAATCGAAGCCTTATTTTGTGCCCTTAGGTAAGTGTTTGGAGGGCCACCTTCTGCTGCCTCCTGTGCTATGGCCTCCTCAAACAGGGCACCAATAAATGCTAACATCGCACCTTCTAAAACGCTTGGGTTTTGGTTCTCCATTTTGAGCGCGGTAATTCGCACATGCGCAGATATATATACAAACGGCCGTTAATTGCCACACCTGTGAGCCAGCTATAAAATGAGCACATGGCCAATATGGCTGATGGATGTTATAGAGTGAAGTCTGCTAGCAAGACCCCGTGACCCACAGCGTCCATTATCTTTAGGTAACACAAATGTATCTCTCTCTCTCTTAATATATATATACTGTATATATAGATATGTCTGTCTGTGTGGTCTTGCTCACCGTTATTGTTTCCTGAAGGAGATAATTTGTACTTATCTTAGGTGTGCTTTAGTTGTCTATGGTGAATCCCCTCCAACCCACAATACCTTGGGAACCCCTCAAGTGTCTTTTAATCATTGTCAGTTGGCCCCATGTGCATGTGGTTTTTACATGCGTTTTCTCATGTTTGGTAAAGATGTGCAGTCTAGATTTGGCGTCAAAACCTGCCCCCTTACCTTCCCAGCTTCCAAAGACCCCATTTTGGCTTTCCTGCTAACTGTAATTTATTATGTGCACGTATGTAGGTCATGCGATTTCTCATGTATGTTTAATGTTTGCAGCCTCCTTTTGCCTCTAAATTCTCCCACCACTACCACCACTAATCGAAGCCTTATTTTGTGCCCTTAGGTAAGTGTTTGGAGGGCCACGTGCGATGTTTGACCATATGCGTTTTGTAATAATTTTTTATTTGTCTTTCTTTGCAGCCTCCTAGGCTCACATTTGCTACTACCACCACCACCACTAACACCACTAATCGAAGCCTTATTTTGTGCCCTTAGGTAAGTGTTTGGAGGGCCACGTGCGATGTTTGACCATATGCGTTTTGTAATCATTTTTTATTTGTCTTTCTTTGCAGCCTCCTAGACTCACATTTGCTACTACCATCACCACCACCACCACTAACAACACTAATCGAAGCCTTATTTTGTGCCCTTAGGTAAGTGTTTGGAGGGCCACGTGCGATGTTTGACCATATGCGTTTTGTAATCATTTTTTATTTGTCTTTCTTTGCAGCCTCCTCTGCTCACATTTGCTACTACCACCACCACCACCACCACCACTAACACCACTAATCGAAGCCTTATTTTGTGCCCTTAGGTAAGTGTTTGGAGGGCCACGTGCGATGTTTGACCATATGCGTTTTGTAATAATTTTTTATTTGTCCTTCTTTGCAGCCTCCTAGGCTCACATTTGCTACTACCACCACCACCCCCACTAACACCACTAATCGAAGCCTTATTTTGTGCCCTTAGGTAAGTGTTTGGAGGGCCACGTGCGATGTTTGACCATATGCGTTTTGTAATCATTTTTTATTTGTCTTTCTTTGCAGCCTCCTCTGCTCACATTTGCTACTACCACCACCACCACCACCACCACTAACACCACTAATCGAAGCCTTATTTTGTGCCCTTAGGTAAGTGTTTGGAGGGCCACGTGCGATGTTTGACCATATGCGTTTTGTAATCATTTTTTATTTGTCTTTCTTTGCAGCCTCCTAGGCTCACATTTGCTACTTCCACCACCACCACTAACACCACTAATAGAAGCCTTATTTTGTGCCCTTAGGTAAGTGTTTGGAGGGCCACGTGCGATGTTTGACCATATGCGTTTTGTAATCATTTTTTATTTGTCTTTCTTTGCAGCCTCCTAGGCTCACATTTGCTACTACCACCACCACCACTAACACCACTAATCGAAGCCTTATTTTGTGCCCTTAGGTAAGTATTTGGAGGGCCACGTGCGATGTTTGACCATATGCGTTTTGTAATCATTTTTTATTTGTCTTTCTTTGCAGCCTCCTCTGCTCACATTTGCTACTACCACCACCACCACCACCACCACCACTAACACCACTAATCGAAGCCTTATTTTGTGCCCTTAGGTAAGTGTTTGGAGGGCCACGTGCGATGTTTGACCATATGCGTTTTGTAATCATTTTTTATTTGTCCTTCTTTGCAGCCTCCTAGGCTCACATTTGCTACTACCACCACCACCCCCACTAACACCACTAATCGAAGCCTTATTTTGTGCCCTTAGGTAAGTGTTTGGAGGGCCACGTGCGATGTTTGACCATATGCGTTTTGTAATCATTTTTTATTTGTCTTTCTTTGCAGCCTCCTCTGCTCACATTTGCTACTACCACCACCACCACCACTAACACCACTAATAGAAGCCTTATTTTGTGCCCTTAGGTAAGTGTTTGGAGGGCCACGTGCGATGTTTGACCATATGCGTTTTTTAATCATTTTTTATTTGTCCTTCTTTGCAGCCTCCTAGGCTCACATTTGCTACTACCACCACCACCCCCACTAACATCACTAATCGAAGCCTTATTTTGTGCCCTTAGGTAAGTGTTTGGAGGGCCACGTGCGATGTTTGACCATATGCGTTTTGTAATCATTTTTTATTTGTCTTTCTTTGCAGCCTCCTAGGCTCACATTTGCTACTACCACCACCACCACCACCACCACCACCACCACCACCACTAACACCACTAATAGAAGCCTTATTTTGTGCCCTTAGGTAAGTGTTTGGAGGGCCACGTGTGATGTTTGACCATATGCGTTTTGTAATAATTTTTTATTTGTCTTTTGTTGCAGCCTCCTAGGCTCACATTGGCTACTACCACCACCACCACTACCACCACCACTAACACCACTAATAGAAGCCTTATTTTGTGCCCTTAGGTAAGTGTTTGGAGGGCCACGTGCAATGTTTGACTATATGCGTTTTGTAATCATTTTTTATTTGTCTTTCTTTGCAGCCTCCTAGACTCACATTTGCTACTACCACCACCACCACCACCACTAACACCACTAATCGAAGCCTTATTTTGTGCCCTTAGGTAAGTGTTTGGAGGGCCATGTGCGATGTTTGACCATATGCGTTTTGTAATCATTTTTTATTTGTCTTTCTTTGCAGCCTCCTAGGCTCACATTTGCTACTACCACCACCACCACTAACACCACTAATAGAAGCCTTATTTTGTGCCCTTAGGTAAGTGTTTGGAGGGCCACGTGTGATGTTTGACCATATGCGTTTTGTAATAATTTTTTATTTGTCTTTCTTTCCAGCCTTCTAGGCTCACATTGGCTACTACCACCACCACCACTACCACCACCACTAACACCACTAATAGAAGCCTTATTTTGTGCCCTTAGGTAAGTGTTTGGAGGGCCACGTGCAATGTTTGACCATATGCGTTTTGTAATCATTTTTTATTTGTCTTTCTTTGCAGCCTCCTAGGCTCACATTTGCTACTACCACCACCACCACCACCACTAACACCACTAACACCACTAATCAAAGCCTTATTTTGTGCTCTTAGGTAAGTGTTTGGAGGGCCACGTGCGATGTTTGACCATATGCGTTTATGTGTTTTGTAATCATTTTTTATTTGTCTTTCTTTGCAGCCTCCTAGGCTCACATTTGCTACTACCACCACCACCACCACCAACGCGGCTTTGAAACCAAGCAGTGGCTAGCTTTGGTAAGTGTGTTCTGAAACTGTTCACTAATTATACTGTATATTTGAGCATTCTGCAACTCATGTTTTTTTATATTTTCTCTTTCCTTTTTTCTCTTTTTTATTTTCAGATTGTGGCATTGAGGCTATTTGCTGCTGCTGGACAGCCAGATTATCTGCCCACCTCTTGCTCCCATGGCCCCACCCACTTGAAGGACTAGGAGAAGTAGTAGGGTAGCGGGTAGGGTGGCCAGGGGGGGCAGATCGTCTGGCTCTGGTGTGAGGGAGGCTCCAGCTGTATCGAGGAGGGAGTCCACTGTCTCCATCCCGGAGGAGGAAGCCAGGGGAGGTGTTAACACACCAAGTGGACAAGCTGCCTCTTCTCCCAGTAGTCCTGGAGATGGTCCTTCCACCAGAGGCAGCTTGTCCATATTCCCCCGGCTTCCCCGTTTCTCCACCAATCAGAGCTGGGTACTGGTCCAGGCCTATATGGCCAGATATGATCGTATACATGGGACCAGGGCCCAGACTACCTCTGTCACTGAGAGGCAACAATTGTGGGATGAAATCCGGGATGCCGTAAATGCACTGGGTGGTCAACGCCGCCCGACTGACAGTGTGCGGAAGAGGGTCAACGACATCCGTGGGTCCGTTCGGAAGAAGCTAACTGCATGGGCTGCGGAGGGTCTTTATGAACGACAAGGTCGGCTGGATCCAAGTGCACAAGCTTCTCTCTGGAATTACGAATTACCTTTTTTGAGGATTCCTGGCCCCGATACCATCTTTTCCAGAGAGGGCGTAGATTCGGATGCTTGGATTAACTTGGATGTAAATTGTGTGAGTTGTTGTGAAAAGATGAACTACTATCCTATGTGTGACATGAATAGACTTTTATACTTGGCCTTCCAATTGTCCTTTTTTCTTTTCCCCAACCTGCAATTTGTTCATCTGTAGCACGGATCTCAGCCCCTCCACAGCCCATGCAGCTTGGCGACCCGGACGGACTCACGGCTGCTGACATCAGTGATGACCCTCCTCCTGGTAGGTCCCATATCGTACTGTGCAAAACAATGTAGATGTATATTTTATCCTTTCCAAGATAGCTCATATTGCTATGTCCTCTTTACATAAGATCAGCAGCAGGGAACCCCCCCAGTGCAGCAAGGCCTGGAGGAAGGTGTTGGTATGTATAGCAAATGTATCTTTTTAGGAATCTTATTAACCCAGTTGAAGCACATGTCTTTTCTTTAGAAAGAGCGTTGCCTTTTAGATGTTTACCCTGCAAAACACCGTTGTCAGCATTAATGGGTGCCCTAATTAGTATTCAGACCATGCCTTCTTATCCTTTGGGAGGGTTTTAGCAAGTGTCCTATGAGCCCAGGAAAGCACTTTTGAATGTTTGGCCTCAATGCTTAATTCCTGAAGCTAGGATGGAAATCTGCCCCTAATCATTACTGCATAAGGTTATGTACTAAATCTGTTTTTTTCTTTATTTTCAAAGAACATCAGGCCCCTCTTGAAGGAGCAGCTGGAGTTGGATCAGGAGCTGGCGACGATTCTGCATCCAATGCTGGGGTATGTGATATAAGGGAACAAGGTGCACATGTAACATTTCAATGGTAGTACTGTTTTTGGGCTAGATGTGGCTTACATTGTCTGTGTTAAATTTGTGCAAGGACATTCTGACGATGCACCAGCACATCAAGAGTTAAATCTTGAACGTCAGGGAATTATTGTATAATTTGGGGTGCCACAAACGTGGCAAAAACATCCTGGACCTTTAAAGTCCGGCCAGTCTTTGATTCTCCATGTCCAAATTCATGTGTGTCGTTTTGTTGGGTTGTCCTGTAGCCGATTTATGGCGAGATTTTATACAACATACGTAGATGTTGAAAGTCATTGGTGTAGTAACAGACTTAACAAAACCAGAAACAACCTACCAGACCAGGGTTAATTGTGAACAGCTTCATGTCGAAACTGTTTTGCCATTGTCATATTAGTAATACCAACATAATATGTACCCATTATCAGAAGTGTTGCTAGCTTGGATAACATTACAATGAACAAGTACTTATTAGAAGCACATCCAACTTTTCGAAGTTCTGCTTGGGGTGTTAAGTTGTCAAACTAATCTGAACTATTTAGTAATGATGTTTTCTAAAGATTTGGTATATTTCTTCTGATTTCAGGCAGCATTGGATGCAGCGGGATTGTCACCTACCCCACCTCGTCCATCTCTGCTGGATGTGGCCCAGATGCTGCTTGCCGAGTATCGGCTCCAAAATGAGTCAAGGAGGCCTACTGATCAATCTCGTGAGTTAGTACGGTTGCTAGGGCTCATACAGGAATCTGTAGCAATGATGGCCAGAAATCAGACAACTTTGGTACAGGTTCAACAGGATATGCGTGACTGCTTGCTAAGGTTAGCAGACCAGCATCAACGGGATCGGCAAAGTGTCGACACTCAGGTGCTGGCCACACGCCAACGCCTGGTTGGAGCTGAAGATGCCCCATTGGCAGAGCCCTCCCAAACATCACAATCACCTGCCACTGCAGGTTGTGGTAGTGGGAGGGAGATGCCAGTGTCGGCCACTTGGCAGGCAGCTGGGGAGGGGACAATTCCTCCTGTAGCCACCCCCAGCACTTCACAGTACCTTCCAAATCTCACACCCCTCAATGAGCAATCCTCCTGCACAACCTCTTTGGGAACTGGTTCCACAATACCCCTTCCAACCGGCTACCATGCCTACTCACCTTTCTCGCTTCACTCCTCCCCAGGCCGGTTCCCTCATTTGGTACCACACACACATCCCCCCGCACCGTGGCCCACACCATCAAACAATCCAGCACAAGTCCACACACATCTTCACAACCCTTGCACCACCAGCAGCATCAAGTAGCCTGGGTGCAGCAGCCACAGCAGCAGCCAGAGCCGCAGCAACAGCCTCAGCCACAGCTACAACACCTTGTTCAAATGGCACAATATTCCCAAATGCTGAATCTGACACCGGAGCAGACCGTCCTTTTGGCACAACAGTTGCTGTCAGGAAATTTTCCAGGGTCAACCACACCTCATCAACCACCACCTTAATTTTATATTTGTTTTAGTGATTTGTGATATTTTTGTTATATATTAGTGATTGATACATGTGACCATTGGCCAAATTGTAGGGGCCTTTTTTTTTTTAAAATTTGAGGGTGGCAGGATATGATTTATTATTGTGATTTTTTGAGATGCAATACAATTATCTTGAAAATGATTAGTTTGTGTTTGATCTTTGGTTTTTTGGGAGTGTTGGTGGCCAAGTAAGGGCCCTGGTTAATGTAGGCGTTTCTACACACGTGCTTCTCTATCTCCAAACATATGGTTTAATTTCCATTTTCTAAACTCAATGTTCACATAATGACCCAAGAAAAGGTCTACCTTCAAATTTAGCCTCAAAACAAGTCTCATGGATAACATAAACCAAAGCCAACATGCTAACAATTACAGACCACACCACTCAGAATCGACTAATCAAATACAACACACAAGAGATTCGATGTGTACACCAAAAAAACAAATTTTGTAAGAAAACATAAATATTTATTTTATTCCAAAATGTAGGTATATAAAAATTTTGGCATTAAAAATATATTATTTCAATATATAAAGTTACAGAAACGTGGGTTGCAACGTGCAACATAAAAACAAAATAAGACCAAACATCAGTCCAATGGGGTGTAGTTACGAACAAAGGGCTCTAAAGGGTCAGGATCGACCCCCAACTGCCGCTCCAAGAGGGCTATCCGAGCCGCACACCAGCTTAGATGCCTAGTGGCCACCTCCATGGTGAGGTGGGTGTGCCCTGGGTAGAAAAGACATGAAAATGAGTTTGATGCAAAATGACCCAAACAAGGATTGTAATTAATGTGCCTCAACAAATATGCTTTGGAGTCTATTGGGTGGCTTTTCTCAACACTCTGGAGCAAATATGATAAATTGCTGTTGTAAACCTTGAACTCAAACTTCCACAGCAAATTGTTCAAAAGGTTACACAAGATGGCTTGGAATGTTAGTAGCAGTTCCACCAAAGCTAAGTAAAAGGCTTTTCATGTCAACACAACCAATTATTTTGAAGAATGTAAGGTGTTGTGTTCAATTGGTCAACACGATACATGTGCACACATCTATCTCTATCACCATCGGAATTTGTGTAGAGTTCTCTCTCCCTCTTACTGTCTATAGATTGAAACAGACACATAGTAGAGACTCACCCCTTAGAAGTTTGATGACGATTGGTGGCAGGGGTTGATCCCTCTCCTCCCCAGATCCCCTTTGCTCCATCACAGCTGTGTTAAGAGAGAATAAAAAGTTTCTCAAGGAATGGACTCATGCTAACTGTAGGTTAGGCAGTCATGAAAACGCTCTAACACCCACTCCTTCCCCCTCCACACTTCCCTGAAAGTTTTATTTAGACATTGATACGGTGGTGATGCTGATTTGTACAGTGCAAGCTTCATGCTTCTGGGTGAAGCTTGTAGCCTTAAGGATACATACTCCATGCTTTTGTGCTGATTGTGTTTCTCAGATGTTGTTTCTGCCTCAGTCCTGCCTGTTCAAAGTGTTGGGAATCCTTTTTGGATGGCTGGGCAAAACAAATCAGATTAGACTTACCCGCTCTAGCTTTTTTGGGACGAGAGCAGTCATGATCCTCCTCTTAAAATGGCCCCTGTACACCCCTCTAGGCACCTCCCTCCTGTTGAGTGACCCCACAGCAGGCAGCTTGCTATGGAGGCACATGAGATGAAGCCAAGCACCCTGTGCCTGTTCAGGCACTAGGCTTTGAGCCAGCCTGGCCCCCCTCCCTTCCGATGGTCTCATATATTTGGAGTGACAGCTTTAGGAGGCAATCTTGGCATGCTGTCACCTCAGCTAAGGAGGAGGGGGAGTCCGGACCGGACAAGTGTTTGGGGGAAAATTTGCCCTGTAAGAAAATGGGCATGGTAAGTCTAAGGGGGAATATGCACACCTATCACTTGGAATACTAATGCATAGAATGCATTCACATAAAGAACCTGCTGCCTTTAGAACTACTTGAAGCCTGATCGGGGACATACACATGTAGCATTTCTCCACTTACTAAGTAGACACATTACAGCAAAAGCACACATAACTTACCATCCAAAAATGTTTTGGGGCCCACACAGCCAGATGGCATTTGGTCATGAGAAGCTGCACAAAAATAACCCAAATTGTGAAATGGAATGTGGGACATTACCGGGGAAGAGCATTTATGAAAGGTTGTGAAACACACACAATGTTCAAGCCAAGCCACACGCATTTTAAGTGTTGACTAAATCAGGACATGAGTTAATTAACATGGCCCCAAATAATTTAGAGGTCCAAAGCACCCCATTTCCTTTGTAGGGAACTAACACCAATTTAGAGGAGGGTGGCTTGAGAAAGCTTAGAAATACTAACATGTCCAGTAATGCTCCCCAATACCACCTTCCAAACATGAAGGTTAAGCAATAGTGTTTCATGACCAACCTTCCTGTCACATGTTGCAAAACTGCACTTGCTTTGACTACAACTTACATTATCACAGATACACATCATCCTAGCACACACAATACATGTGATAATCACATTTAATGTACTTACAGTCTAGTTCAGGGGAGCCGCACACAAATGTGGAGGAATCATCCTCCACCCCTGGAGTGGGGGAGGATCGGGGAGACCCATCATAGGGTGATGGTGTTGGAGATCCTAGAAACACAAAGACAAGAATACAATCCTTGAACAACAGCTATTTTATAAAGGCACACAAAGTAGTCCCTAAACATTGAAGGTAGTAGTTACAGTGGACTGGGTAAGCAGCGGCCCCTCTTCCCCAGTCCTCCACAACAAACATCCTCAATGTCAGATGCTACATAACCCCAATGGCAAATATATATATTACAGCCCTTATATTTACCAGGACACATTGAACACACAAACACATGTAGAATACTTACTTCCCATTTGAGGAGTGCTGATGTCCTCATTGATGAGGGATGATTCAGGCTGGTCCTGCCCACCCACTTCCTCCTGGTCCTGGCCCGGGTCCAAATGACTTGGCCCTGCCTGCTCAGGCTCCTCTCTCGCTGAAGCTACATCAACCACAAAAGAAAATAAAACAAACAATCATTCCTTCAAGTTAGACCTAATACACAACACACCAGCACATCCACATTACTTACAGTGGGCCTGAGAAGGCTGAGCCTCCAGATCCTCGTCACTGGTTTCTAAAAAAAAAACATCACAATTTATACACTATTAATGGACACAAATAGATAGCAACCTCTCATCATGCTAGCACCATACTCAATGCCCCTACAATTCAGAACATAGAAGTGCACTTACACCAATGAGATACATTGACCATGTTTAGAAACTAAACTAAACATCCATTCACAATGGGTCCCCCCCCCCCAATATCATGTGTTCACTCTGCAGTAACATTAGTGTGAGTTCCAGAAAGTGGATGATAACATTTGTTAATCTGCCCTTGATTGTACACATTGACCATGTAAAGTTTCATTTATGAACATCTACCTAATTCACCATGGACACACCTACACACTTTTCACATATTATACAATGACTTTGATTTGTCAATGTTGCTTAGACACCGACTCCTGAGTAGTTTGGTGTTACCATGTTGCTCTAACACAGTTCAGCATGAAGTGTTAGATAACTACATACAAATACATAGGTTCAAACAAATGCAACAACATTATTAGTCCTGATCACTAACGGCAATAAATTAGATATTTGACATTTCTACAATTAAAATGTTTCTACTTACCATCCACAATTCTGAGCTGCTGTAGTGGCTCGCTCTCAGGGACGACATACTGCAGTGTGGCCGTCCTCCTCCTCCCCTTCTTCACCAAAAACACAACAGGGTGTCGTCCGTCCGCTTTGGCTAGAAGCAGAAGATAAAGAAGAACCAAATAAAAGACTAATGTACATAGTAGTAATAAAGGTTGTGAAGAGACACTAGATGGAGGTATGAAAGGTAGGGGCGAGAGGGAGGGGGGGGGAAGGGGGGGTGTTGTTGCATACCTAAACACATGGCCACCTACCCAAAAATTAGTAACCTATCTGGTCACATGTAATGTATATCTTTACTTACCGGAGATTTGTGCCACAGCTTTTGGCAGCAGCCTGGGTGATCGCCTCTTCGCGTCACTCCAAGCCCGCTGCAGATCCACAAAAAGGGCATGGAACTTAAATCTCCACCGCAGCCTCATCCGGACACGACACAGGATGCTGTGTTTTTGGTGAAGATGCATGTTGAGGTTATCATAACCCCAGAGGAGGAGGAGCTGTGGAAAGAGCAATGTATGTATGAGTCAAACTATGTCCAACAAAGTTAATTATTCAAAAAACATGATCGTCTTTTACATATTGGAGAACAAAGAATCCCATTTGTGGTGATACATATACATCGATGTCCAAATCTAGCTCCATGACATAGGTTGACCCACAATGGTGATTACCTCAACATGATGTTGCCATTATTTAAATTTTCCATTCAATACAAACCTCAAAGTATCATAGCAACATGTGGAGGCTTATACACATCACCATGGCTAGTGTTTGGGGAGGGGGGGGGGGGCTGTTTTATTTGCACATAGGCAGAAGGCACATGACTAATCTGACAAGCATATCCTGTCACCACCCCCCACAAAGAAAAGTCTACTAAGTACTTTAGTTATGTGTTACTTACCACAAAGCCTCGTACACACTATACAACTTTTGTTGTTAGATTTCCTTTAGATTTACCTACAGCTATGTAGTACAAGGGCCTGCCTGATTGCATACAAATTAAAAGTGTTTAGATTGGACCTCATATTATATGTTTTTGGTAAATCTAAAGGAAAAAATCTATAGACCATTGTATAGTGTGTATGGCCCATTACTTACCAAAAGCTAGACAAACAAGAAAGGGCACAATCTCTATTGTTGTTGCCTTCTAAAAATTTGTACTTTTGAGGTGTTTTATCATGTACATGCTAAAGTGACTCTTTAACACATCTTGGAATATGTACGAATGGAATTTGTGGAATCACATGTTAGAGCTAACATCGAAGTCTCAACACAAAGATATGTTATTGATCAAGCAAATTATGTGTTGACGCCCTTTTCACACTGGGATGACTTGTGTGATTACTTAGGCTGCCCATACACAATACAAATTGAATATAACTGGCATAACAAATTAGGATAAATTTAATGTGGCCGACACAATCACAGTCAAATCACACATAATCCTTTTTTGTGGTCCACAGCAGAATTGGATTGCATAGTGGTTCACAGCAGTGCCATCCGATTCCTGTTCGACCAGAAAAATCCCAAATCAATCTCATCTGTGGGTGTTGTTTAATTGCAATGGACACCCCCATGGATTCACATATGGCAGTGTGAGATACATGTGCTGGGAATGCGATCCATGAACACGCAGGCTACAAATACAATAAAGTTCCTCTTGGGGCGGGACTTTTTAGGCACTATGCGATCAAAAGTACACAATTGTTAATTTTAAGAAACTTTATTAAAGAGTATAATACAAAAAGATAAAATCAAATGGGCAAGTTGATTCATACATTACATATACAGTAAAAACTAAACCACATAACCCCCGGGTATTCACCTGACGCGTTTCGGAGTAGAGACACCGAACTCCTTCTTCAGGGGTGCCCGCAGAGGGTGGTCTAAAGATAATTGGTATATGAGTAATTTGTTATACAGAAGAACATCAAGTTCATCAACATTATAATATTTCCATAAACAAGAGAAAACTCAAAACACTTACATAGTTCACTGTAATGAATGGGAGAACTTGCCTGCCTGTGAAGGCTAAAAACAGGAAATCAGTATGCCGACAAAAGCCAAACTGGGGTGCCGTATAAGGATTCTAGGTGTCTCCTGCAGGAGGCTGGGTGGGAATAGCTGAAACCCCAATTAGGCAATCCTGCTGAGCAAAAGCCAAGTAATTAAAAATGTGGATCATGTCCGGAATCAGGAAAGCAATAAATATAATGATTTAATAATTTGAGAGAATACCCAATAGTAGTACTAATGGGTTTTCTATAGCCTTGAAAGAAATCTGACCATTGGCAGAAAAAATGAGTAAGTAAGTTGTTTTTAAAACAGGATATCATAAGGGACTAAAAAGTCCCAAACAAAACACCCAAAAGTTCAAGGGGCAGATAATCCCCCCATGTAAATGCCAAAGTCTAGAAAAAGAGGAGACAAAAGCTTACTGCCAAGGTCAGATAGCCCGGCAAATAGTATAATTCTCAGTGTGATAAAGGATTGTATGTTGCAAATACCTTCAGAATCCAATTTTCCGGCCAAGAGAATCCAACGTGGCAGGATAGATGTTATGTCATGCTCGGCAAAGGAACATATGAGTCCAATGCCGAGCATGTAGGGTATAAGAAGAGGTTGCCGATCAGCTGAGAACAGTCTCAGCTGAACGGCAATTAGAAACAGCTGGTCGCCGGCGGGGTTTCCCGGGTCACGTAGGCCGGGCCAGCCCCCAGCCGGCGGAAGTGGGACCGGCCTCTGCGTCCCACCGACACGGTGATGGACTTCCGTCTGCGTGGAACCCATGGCGGGGTCCATTGGGCATGCGCCAAAAAGCTCACAGGATGAGCTAGATGGTACAGGCTGGTGCCTTACCGTGCCGGGCTATCCCACAGCATAGATGGAGATATGATTCTCTCCATCAAGCAAGCTCGACACATCGTGATGTGTATAAGAATTCAGTCCTGTAATAAGAAATAAGGGAGAAAATGAATATATGTCTATATTCAAACAACCATTGCCATAACAATATGAATGTATGGAATATGTTTTGAAGAAAAACGGTCTTATCTCTCACTTGGCTATGTGGGCAGGCTGACATACCTGTGTACAGAAAATTGACACATGTATATAATCACAGAATATATGTACAAATAATAAATCCAAGCAAATTAGATGACTAGAAATAAGCAAGGAAAAAGGGAAAAAAGGAAGAAAAAGGGGAGAAAGGAAAAAAAAAAAAGAAAGAAAAGCAGGAAGGAAAAAAGGGGAGGGAAAAAAAGGGAAAGAGGGGGGGAGGGGAGGAAGTTGTGGTGTAGGGGAAAAGAACAGAAATTTGGAGAACGAGGAAAGAAAAAAAAAAAAAAGAAAAAAGAAAGACGGAGCAAAGTGTGAGATCAGAGAAATGTAAAGATTCATGACTATGCATCCCATGTAAAGGTGCCCTATAATACACAGAAAAAAATCAGATATGACAAAAAGAGGGGCTGCATCATGGTAGTAGGCTATCTTTCCATGCCTCCAGATGTAAAGCCCTCCAGAAATGGTTTATACGAGATCATCTCGTTAAGTCCTGGTGGTTCTGTCGCCTTTAAACGATAGATCCACCGCAGCTCGAGCTGGAGGAGAGTCTTGTTCCAGTCTCCTCCTCTCGAGCTGGGGTGGACTCTATCTAAAATCAAAAACTTAATTTTCGGAAACCTGCCTGCATGGACCAAACTAGTATGGCGACCGAGAGGAAGGTCTGGGTCGCAGGTTCTCATGCTTTTAATGTGCCTGCATGCACGTTTTGTAAAGTCTAGTTTGGTTTTGCCAACAAAAAAGCAGCCGCACCCACAGAGGAGTAAATATACCACCCCGTGAGTGCGGCAGTTGGCGAAATGCATGGGTTTGAAAGTTTGTCCATTCGGAAGAATGGGATTTTTTGTGGTGTGCATGAATTTGCAGTACTTGCATGCCCCACACATGTAGGTTCCCTTGACTTTGCAGGGGTCCCTACCAACGTGGGCCGCAAATTCACTGCGTACAAGCTGGTCTTTTAAGGCGGGGACTTTTTTGTGTGTAATCTGAGGGAATGCAGGGACATGTTTACCCACGATGGTTTCAAGTGACAGCATGTGCCAATATTTTGGCACAATTCTTTTGATATCCATATGTTGTTTTGAATACCTGACAATCAATCTCAAGGTTTGATCGTTCGGTTTTGGGGTCTTTTGGGCCAGTAGTGTGGTCCTCTCCTTTGCCATGGCTTTTCTATATGCCTTTTTCAAGGTAGTGGGGGGATAACCTCTGGCAAGGAGTCTCTCTCTTAAATCGTTGGCTGCTTTTTGGAAACTGGTAAGATCCGTGCAGTTGCGTCTGGCCCGAAGATATTCGCCAAACGGAATGGAGCGTAAAACTAGAGGCATGGAGGATGGTGTTGCCAGCAGTGAGCTTGCGATACAGCCCACTGTGGAGAACACCATTGTCCCCTCTAGACACATCCACATCTAGAAAAGTAACGCGGCAAGTATCACAGTTCATCGTAAAATTCAAATTGAAATCATTTTTGTTCATTCTGTCCATAAATGCGTTAAGAAGTTCCAGCGATCCATGCCAGAGTATGAACACGTCATCAATGTACCGGACCCACAAATTAATGTGGTCCGTGTACATCGACATCGCGTCATCCCTGAGGAGAGCTTGTTCCCACTCCCCCAGGTACAAATTGGCGTAGGATGGGGCACAACATGTGCCCATCGCTACGCCTTGCACCTGGAGGTAGTGGGAACTATCAAACGTGAAAACATCTTGCCATGAACACGCAGGCAACTTGGTTTGTTATCACATCAGTATCAAGTGAACACACACTCATGTATTGCCTTTTTGGCCGTTTTTTCGAATGCAATCCTTTGAAGACATGTCCAGTCCAGATTTTAGTGATCACTCAATCCATCTCAGGTGAACAAATTAGCTGCCGTTTGCACATCCATCTTATGATGGTAACTCTTAGCAAAACCTGTCTACCACCAGAGCTTGCAGTGTGTATGTATGTCTCCCTCTAAATCTTTTTTCACTTTATTTAGGGAATATCATGTTTATAATCTTGCATCTATGAAAAGGCGCAATCCATTTGTCTTTATCTAGACAGATTCCAAAACGTCTTAGCAATAAGTATTTGATATTTGTTTGTAAAATATTGAGCACATGTAAGATCAAGCTCTAATCTCTCTCTCTATATATATATAAATATATATATATATAGATATAGAGATATATATATATATATATATATATATATATAGATCTATATTTATATAGAGATCTATATATATATATATATATATATACATATATATATATACACACACAGACATACGTACACTTACACGCGACATAGCTAGAAAGATTATGTCTCTATAGATATAGGAACAGGTTCACATACAGGAAGTTTCTATAACAGGGTCTTCACGTCTATTAGACAGGAAGTGCATGCGTGGGAAAAGTATCACTCAACCAAACATTACGTGGACACCCGCTAGATAGGCGACAGCCCCCCCCCCCAAATGTCGCACGTTCATGTTCGCACACACACCCCACCAACCCCCTCCCCACCTTGCAGATGAACATCACGACATCTGCAGTATAGAGCGCTGGCGCCATGTTTCTCAGAATTGCGGGGGGAACTGTACACATTCCGGAAACGTGTGCCACCAATAATAGTGTCATTTCCGGTTGAATTTAGAAATGTGAGAACGCTGTTTCTAATGTTGGTGAATTCACAAACAAAAAGAACCAGTGCCTAGACACAATCTGCATGTATATCAAACATAGGAAATAAATGATCACATTCATTTGTGGAGACCAAAATACATTTTTATTTATACACATGAACAATGTTTGGCAAAGACATTTGAAACATGCCCGCCCACCACCATCAATGTTTATTACAAACAGGATACACAGCTCAAACATTTAACATGACATTTTTTGTGCACAGTCTCCACAGTATCCCAGTGAAACCACACAAATGGTAAACAAATGCAAACATGAACCTTGTACAAAATTTAGACCATATACATCAACAAAGATCCCAGAATATTCAGATACATGTGCAGATTGACTAAACAATACAAAATTATGTTAAAACCAATAAATACTTACAAAGAGTCAAGTGGGCTATGTGTCTTTAGACATAACAGCCAACACAGCCAAATCCCACCTCCCACCTAAAAATAACAAAGGCCCCCAAATCTTTAACATAAAGCATGTCCCACGCACAATATATTGGACCTGTTGCCAGGCCAAATCTTATCTCATGTCTCAGTGTTTTTTATATAATCAAGTAAAAAACACACCCAGTAATGTTAACGCCCAGGAGAAAAATTAACTCTGTGTGTCCTGTGTTTGGATTGGAGCATGCGCAGTTGAATAAAAAAGGCAAATAGAAAACTAGAGAGAGAGAGAGAGAGATATCTAAACAAATCAAATACATATATGTCTGGAGCTTCAGAATGCGTCGGCTTCCTTCCCTAACTGTAAAGCTCCGGGGGAGGATGGGTTGCCAATGGAGGTATACAAGGAGTATGCGGAGGAGACGCTGCCGCATCTTCTGGAGGTCTTTTTGGAGGCCAAGCGGCATATGAGTTTGCCGCCTTCTATGTGTAGGGCTAATGTTATCCTCCTCTTGAAGCCGGGGAAGGACGGTCTGGACCCCGGGTCCTACCGTCCTATCTCGCTCTTGAAGAGCGACATTAAGATCCTGGCGAAGGCTCTTGCACTACGACTCAACCGGGTAGTTGCTTCCATTGTACATGCTGATCAATCAGGCTTTATGCCGCACAAGTCGACGTCCATTAACCTGCGCCGCTTATTCCTGAACTTACAATCCCCGGCGGACAATGGGGGCGGTAGGGCATTGCTCTCACTTGATGTGCAAAAGGCATTTGACAGTGTAGAGTGGGACTACTTGTGGGTGGTCATGTCCAAGTTTGGCTTTGGTGAGAACTTTATTTCATGGGTAAAACTGTTGTACCAGGCCCCGGTGGCCGCTATCCGGGAGGGTGGTAGGGTGTCCCGTCCCTTCTCCCTGTTTAGGGGAACTAGGCAGGGGTGCCCCCTGTCCCCCTTAATCTTTGCCCTGGCGATAGAGCCTCTAGCTTCCCTGATTAGGTCCAATCAGAACATAGTGGGATTCCGATACGGCCCCTTGGAGGAAAAGATCATGCTATACGCGGATGATACCATGCTTCTGTTGGGTGATACCTCTGGTTCTCTGAAGGAGGCTATGGAGGTTAATACTACGTTTGGCTCGTTTTCGGGCCTGCTTATTAATTGGTCCAAATCCTCCTTGATGCTGCTCGATGATCCCCAGGGTTCCCAGGAAGTGGGGGTAACGGGGATTCCTGTCTCCACTGAGTTTCGTTACTTGGGGTTGCAGGTGACTCCACAGCCCTTAGACTTTGCCCGTCTTAACCTAACTCCCCTCCTCGCCCGCTTTAGGGATAAGATAAAGGTCTGGTCGAGGTTGCGCATGTCTCTGGTGGGCAGGGCCAACCTCATAAAAATGATTCTCATGCCCCAGTTGCTCTACGCCCTTCACAACTCCCCGGTCGTGGTCCCCCTAAGGCTATTCCAGATTGTCAATACCATTTTTAGATCATTTCTGTGGCTGAGTAAGAGCCCTCGTATAAAGTTGGAACACCTTCAGCGACCTAAGGAGCTTGGGGGTCTAGCAGTTCCAAATCCCTGGCTGTACTACTTAGCCTCCCAACTTCAGCATATTGCACGGATCATGAGTGAGAAGGGAGAGGGGTCAATTGCGTGCCTTGTAGCCCACATTGTGGGCAGGGGAGATGTGGCGGCCCAATTGGAATCCTTGCGATTTGGGAAGTCTAGTAAGCGCTATCCAACCTATGTCCTTATGCAAAAGACCTGGAACAAGGCTCGTCAGCTGCAGCAGGTATTGGGATATACGGACTATAGCCCTATCTGGAAGAATGCCAGATACCCGGAGCTGGCTGGACTGCCGTACGGGGCTAAGTGGCTGGGACATGGCATCTCTCATATGACCCATATATTCCGCGGTGGGGTGCTCAGATCTTTTGCTGCACTTCGGGAGGAATTTAGTCTCCCCAAGTCCATGCACTTTTATTATGTACAGTTGGCGCATGCCGTTAAGGCCCAGGGGGGGGATGATCTTTGGACTCACTTTCCCGCCCCGATATTTCACTTTATGTCTACTGTTTCTGATTTTAAGGGGTTTATTTCCCATTGCTATTCCCTCCTAATGAGCTCCTTCATGGATCGGCACCCCCTTCGGTTCCCCGGTGGGAGGCGGATGTGGGGGTATTTGAGGATGAAAAATGGGAGGAGGCTCTACAGGCTGTGCAGCTGAGCTCTCTGAATGTGGCTCAGAGATTGTCTCAACTCTACATTTTGTACAGGACTCATTACACACCAGCCCGACTGTTCAGGATGGGGAGGAGAGATTCTCCCACCTGTGGTCGATGTATGCGGGACCACGGAGACTTAATGCATCTTCTTTGGCGCTGCCCCAAACTTCATGTCTATTGGAAGGGAGTACTCTCGACGCTCTCGGGGGCCTTCGGGGTTACGATACCGGAGGACCCTAAGGTTTATCTGTTGGGTATTCTTGGTGGAGTTCAGGCCCCTGAGCTGGCCCTGCAGGCCATCGGGCGAGCTCTGTTTCAGGCAAGGAAATTGATACTGAGGCGATGGATTTCACCAAGAGCCCCACTGGTTAAGGAATGGGTTGCGGCTATGGGTGACACACTTAGATTAGAGAAGTATATATATCAACATAGGGGCAGCGCGGGTAAATTTGACCGCCTGTGGGCTCCTTGGCTGGCTGTGCCGGGACTTGCCCCGGTGGAGTTGGTCCTGAACAATCTTCTGGCAGGGGTGAGGTGAGGCCCGGGGACCATTGTTACACGAGAGATCAGTGTCTGCTCTGCTTATGGTTGATGTATCTGGTGGGGGTGCGGGGTAGATGGGTCGGATTATTGTATATTTTCCTGTTGCATATGGGGATCTCTGTTGGTAAACATGTATGCTATCACTGTGGGCTTTTCCATGCACTTGAGTATTGTACGTGTTCTGGACTCTGTATTTCTGTTCTTTTTTTTTGTGTGTTGATGTTTTGTTTGACATCTTTAATAAAATTTTTGCCTGATTTAAAAAAAAATACATATATGTCTGTATGTATGTAGATATGTGTATATATGTGAAATAACAAATGTTTTTTTTTTTAATTAACATTATTTATAATGATTATATACAGGTATACATACATATATATCTCTACAATCACATGATATACATATATATCTATATATCTCTCTCTCTCTCTCTCTCTCTCTCATATATATATATATATATATATATATATATATATGTATAGAGAGAGAGAGAGGGAAATATATTTTATAATAACTCTTGGAACACACATTTTGGGTTTAAAACTATTTGGGGGGGGGGGGGGGGGGGTTGTTGGCTGGCATTTATTTGTGAGTTCAGATTGTTGTTTGAATGAAGATTGAACATATAGCTAGCAAAAATCAGGCTCAGCACTCCTAAGCATCCTTAGGCTACGTTCACATCTTGGTGTTGTTGCTATTACATGCGTTATTTCTAGGCGTTTTTGCAGGCGTTTTACAGGCGTTTTTACTTGGCTTTTTTGTGCAGGCGTTTTTAGATAGAAGAGAAAAATAACGCCCCCAAAACGGCCCACAATGCCGACATGTGAACGTAGCCCGTTTTGGGGCGCTTTTGGGGAGTTTGTCTGCTCTAGGATCCGCTATCAAAACGCACAATAAGACTAATCCTATACATTTCAATGCACCCTGTTCACATCTGAGTATTTTGATGCCGTGAGCAAAATGCCCAATGCTGCAAAAAGTACATGAGCTTCTTTTTGGGCAGATTACACGCGTTTCCCATTGATCTCTAATCAATCTAAAAATGGCTGCAAAAAAACACATGTCAAACGCCTGTGAAACGCCTGCTATAAAGACCATAAAAACGCCTGGGAAAAAGCCCTTCAAAAGGTCCATAATAACAACGCCAACATGTGAACATAGGCTAATAAGTGTGGAGTTGTAAGGACTGAGAAATAGCACAATGATTAGGGAGTTTGCCTTCCTGCTGTAGGTTTGTGAGTTCGAATCCAGAATGAGCCCTCTGTATGGGCAACAATTGGAGGTTTTCTAACCCTCCAAATGCTTGCATCAGTACTTTTGCTATTGTTTAACATAGCCATGTGTATCACCAAACTCTTAATATAAAGACATTAACTAAATCCAAAAGATGCCACATAAAGTCAATATCTAGCAATATTGAGAGATAGAGCTATATTTGTTCCTTTAACATGCTTTGCTAATTAGCCAAGTATGGGGATATACCTGCAGGAAAATGTGTACTAAAATGCCCAAGCTTGGCCATACCCATATGGAAGAAATATGCATTTCCAATATATTTAGAGACCAAAATTTTGCCAAATATATTTAATATGGCCCGAATTGTAGCATTTCCAAGCGATTTCCTCTGTATTTGGTATAGAACAAAATCTTAACAATATATTTTTAATATTTTTTTCTTCCATGTGGGTACGTGTTTCCCGAGTAAATATTTTGTGGGATACCCTACATAATGTGGAGGTTCGATGTAACATTGTTCTAGTGAAATCTGATTGAGCAGGAAAGGTGTCTAGAACGTGGTAATGTGATGGTGTTTACTAAGGAATAAACTATGTGCTTTTTTTTTTCTAATCCGCCAGTTCTTTCCATTTTACATGGGCGATACAGCGGATTTTTCGTTCGTATTCAACAATCTGCATGCTTGAGTTTGGTCAAGCGGAACTTTTGGAGCTTAGTTGGCGTTGCACATGCGCACATTCGCTCTTTTGCAGCTCGGGACTTGAGGAGCTATTTTTACTTTCTACACTTTTGCAGAAATCTCTCTTTCTAGGTCAGTTTTTGACACATTTTAAAAGCTATTCATCTCCAAATGAGCTCCTACACCTTCCACAGTGATTTGGGATTTTTGGGGGTACTCAAAAAAAATTGGCAAAACATTAGTCTAGCTTTTAGCTGACCTGTTTTTAAGTCGCGCCCTGACATTGTAGCATCTTAATGAATCTAACACTAGAAGTTATTGGCCGAATGTCGTACTTTGAAATCACGATTTCAGACGTTCAAATTCGCCAATTCGAACAAATCCCAGCGTTAGACAAATAGCGGTACTATGAATTAGGCCCTCTGTGTTTAAAGTCCCTGTTCAGTACAGTGTTTGTGTTTTCCTAAAATTATAATGCTAAATATCTTCTTTCCAGAGCCCTGCTGTGCAGACACGTGACCTCTCTCTGCTAGCTTGCATTCATCATGGGGGGGGGGGGGGGGGTCACATGACAGGACAGCAGGGCTCTGCAAAGAAGGTATTTAGCATTAATAATATAAGTAATTAATACATGTGACTTTACAACCATTTTATTCTTGGCACCCTTACAAGAGGTGGTCTGGTCTCTCCCAGTGGGGGCCCACAAGAAACTACGAGGGGCCACCATTATGGTAGAACCCTGCAGGGATCCCGTGCTGGGACACCAAAGGAATTTTTGGTGGGTCGTACCCTATCTAAGGTTTACCATGGAAGTGTTGGTGCAGGCTTTCAATCTAGGGGCAACCCCCATCTCGCTGCCCCGACATGCCACCTTGGCTGATTTGTACGCTATACCCCATTACTGCATCTCTGAGGCCAAGCTGGGGGTTGAAGCCAGGTGGCTATAGACTACTGACGACCTCTATTCTACTGTCAAGACCTACAGGCACACGTGCCACTCTGCACTCCTGTGCCTTCTGTTCACACTACTAAGGGCTCAGAGTCAAAGGTGTAAGAGAGGACTTCCTCATAATTTCAGGCTCTGCTACCTGGTACGTAATAACCACTAGGCACATATCCACAATGAACAAAGGGACATTATCCAAGTTGTGGTACCCCAGTTGCACATATTGCCGATCTGTCAGGTGTTTTACGCTACCAGCAGACATTTCGAGGTAGATTAGACTGAGTCACTAGTTCTGGGATATTTTTTTTGCCCCTACTTCACTGGGTACTCAAAGCCTGTAAGAAGTGTTAAAGTTTAACCGTGCACAAGGCCCACCAGAAACGATGACCCTCCATGACAATTAACACCTCTGAACCTTTTTAGTTAGTAATCATGGTCTTCTTGAAAATCTCCAGTGCACCCTTGGGGTTCCAGTATGCACTGGTCTTCATTGATCACTCCATCAAAGTCATGGTGTAAGTGCCCATTAAGGACCAGATGGATGCTACCACTGCAAAACTCTTTTGGGAGCACATTGTCCAACCATATGGCTGTCCAAATTCTGTTGGATCAAGGCCCGAACTTGCAGTCTGTGATAATGACTGAACTCTGACGGGAAGGCGTGCTGACGTCATCACTGTGCATGCGGAAGTCGGGCGGCGGCGGCTTCACATGTTTTACTGGCGCTGATTATCTCATCACATAGTGAGTGTATTTCCTTTATTACTAATAAATGATTGTATAAGACCATCTACACTATTGTGGCCCAATCTTTTCTTGCATATACTTGCTGGAATCTAATTTTGGACGAGGTGGCTGGTGGTCTACTTGCTGGATACTGTAGATCCGTATATCTGACAGGACCTGGCTAGGAGAGGAGAGGAGTTTTTCCTTTGAGTTGGCTTCTGTGACACATGGAGTGTGTACAATGCGACTAAACCTTTTCCATCTGGTAAGCGCATAGCCTTAGCATGCTTCACTGCGGCTGATTGAGTGATCCTTGGTGGCGGACTTATCAACTCTTTATCTGCACTTTGGAATTCTTCAGTTTTGGACTTTTCTATCTGTCCGTTTTGGGCATTATTTATGTTATTTGCCTCAAGCATTTATATGACCTTATGAACATTTGAAACATTGTTCTTATATCATATTTATTATTTCCCAGCGCAGCTTGTTATTTTTATTTCTTCTTATAGTGTTTCCCACTACAGCTGCTGCTCACATTTACCATAGCTTAGCGCGGTTATTTTTAAATCTTGTACTATTATTCTATGATTGCCTCTAGCTTCAATTAGCCCCTCATAATTAAAACGAGTTGCAAATTGAATGTAATTTGAAATTATGGTATATAACTTGTCCAAATAATAACCAGAAAAAAACATAAATCAACATATAATCAAAACATATATCAGAGCTCCTGTTCACATTGATTATGCTTGTATCTTTTATGTGATTTAGAATGCACCAATAAGTAATGATTGTCTTGCTTATTTTTGCATTTTTGTAGGGGAGGGGAGGGGAGTGGGTCAACTGTCTGTTTGGAAAATTGAATCCTCCGCTGTGTTTGATCAGCGCATACAAAAGCGAATGTGTACATGACTACTTCATGCAGTGGTTGCCTATTATAGTCTACAGTCTTCCAGTCTCCTTGATGCATACTGTTGAACAATCATAATCATTTGAAAAAAGAGAAAGTCTTTGATTTGGATTTTGCTTCCCCTTACCTCTCAGTGGCTGCTATATTTGAAAATTATGTTGCATTATAGCATACAGATGTCACAACAATTACCTGCAAGGACAATCTACAAATACTCAATACCTACACCATGAGTCAATTTCCCATTGATCATGCTTGCATATTTTTGGTGTTTGGCAGTATAGCACTTCCATATATGACCAATTTGCACTGTTTGGCAACCTGTTATTTGTTGTGTATGTTTTGTCTCCGTTGGCACTATGCGAACATCTGTCAATGATCTTTTTGTATTATTTATACAAAACCCACATCTTTATGTTTTTTTGTGATATATTTTTTACGTTACAAAATCAATAAAAAAATTTGTTTACGCATTTATGGTGTCTTCTTTCGATTTCTTTGGGAATTTATCATGCATTTAATATATATCAGACAGTGTTGAATAATGCTTTATTTTGAAAAAGTACTATTTAAATAGGGAATACATTAACAATAGATTTGTTAAAAACATACATTGCAAATGTCTATTTGACATTCCATTATATATTTTGGCTGAGAGGCCTTCTTTAGCTTTTTTCATTCGTGTTTACGAAATTTCGTGAACTTGCACAATGCTTTCGGATCGACAAACATTTCCGGGAAAATATTTTCGGGCATGCGTGATGAGGTTATACAGATTTAAACTGAACGACCTCAACACCAATGTATAGAATATCGTTCATTCGCAAACAAGACGACAGAATTTTTCGGGTTTTTCAAACGGTATTTTTCGTTCACAATATCGATATCGCTCATTGATGGCTGGGCATTAACGAGTAGAATATCGGCCGATCGCTCGCTAAACAGAAATTTTCGACCGATTTTCTTATCGTGTATTCCAGCCATTAGACTGTGAGGAAATATTGGCATAGATCAGGGATCTCCAAACTATGGCCCTCCAGCTGTTGTAGAACTACACGTTCCATGAGGCACTGCAAAACTCTGACATTCACAGACATTACTAGGCATGATGGGAATTGTAGATCCTGAACAACTGGAGGGCCATAGTTTGGAGACCCCTGGCATAGATAAACATATAACAGAAATGGGTATTCTTCAAAAACACTGTATGTGAACACACTGCAAAATACATTCCCATAATTTTTTAAAGGCTAAAAAAAACCAATGTGGCTCATGACCTTAGTTAAAAAAAAGCTATAGATAAAAAGAAAGAAAAGAACTTAAAAAAAAAAAAATAAGGAACACTATTATCATTTAAATGTCACAAAGAATATATAACAGAATACTGTATGTAAAAGAAGAAAATCAAGGTCACAAAAATTCAAAAACAAACAACAGAGTGCAAACTATAGTAGAACAAACCAAAAGTTCTTCAAATATAACAATAGTAAAAAGCTTAGGTCTGAGCATGTAGGCCCTTTACAAAATACTCAAGAGTGGGTGACTGGGGACAAAAAGAAGGCAAATATATTAAATACCTTCTTCAACTCTGTGTATACAAAGGAGCATGGGGGAGCTCATGTCCATAATAGGGATGGCATTGACAGAGCCCCAAATGATCCACAATGGCTAAAAATTGATATGATAGAATGAAGGTAAATAAAGTAGATGTACCAGATGGAATAGACCCACAGATCCTTAAAAAATAGAGCTCTGACATTTCAAAGCATTTGTTTCTACTTTTTTTAATGACTGGTATAGTACCACTGGATTGGCATAAGGCCAAAGTGGTGCCTATATTTAAAAAGGGACCAAGTAACTTTAGACCTGTTAGTTTAACTTCCATAGTTTGGAAGATACTGGAAGATACTTAAATGTAAGCAACAACAGACAGCATGGATTCATAAAAGACAATTGTCTGATAAATCTGCTTTCTTTTTATGGGGAGCTAAGTAAAACCTTAGACAAAGGAGTGGCTGTGGACATAGTATACTTAGATTTTGCAAAAGCGTTTGACAGTTCCCCACACACAGCTAATGTGTAAGGGTAAGTCTACAGACCTGGAAAAATTTGATTGTATATTGAAAGAAAACTAGCTAAGGGACCGTATTCAGAGAAGAGTGGCTAAGGATTCATACTCTGAATGTTCTAGGGTTGTTAGTGGGTTGGGACCCTTACTTTTTAACATATTTATTAATGATATAAGGTCTTTGCAGATGATACCAAGCTATGCAGTGAAATAGCACCCTTACAGGGTGTCTCCAACTTACAAGCCAACCTCAATGCACTGTTTAATTGGGAATTATGTGTCAAATGAGGTTTAATGTTGATAAATGTAAACTTATGCACCTGGGAGCTAAGAATAGGTATGCATCATATATAGTGGGAAAAAGCTGCGCTAAATGACATAGACCATATATGATAGGTCTAATAAATAAAGTGGTAAGTCCCAGAAAATAATAGTCCAAAGTATTAAATGATGAATAAACTGTTAAAGTCCAATCCAACACGACACAGAAAAATTCAATGTGAATAGGTACTGCTTACCAGACGTAGCAGTAAAATGAGCGTTGGTCTAAACAAAAACCAGACCAGTGGAACTCTGTAGATGACTCCTGTCAGATGATCTCCACTCAGAATTGTGAATCGGTGAATATGGTGATGAGACAAAAAATATACATAGCGTGATACTGCATAAAAATTCTAATCACCCGTGTGAATGAAGAAAATAATAGGTGTACACCACCACCAACATAGGCCGCTTACCAGAAAAAAGAAAAAGGTAAGCATAACATATCTCAGTGAAAGATTGGGAATGAAGAACCACCTCCGTGATATCAAAATAATTACCAGATATTAATGGATCATGCCATATAAATCACTCAAATGCATAGGGCCACCACCAGAAATTCCTGCTTACCAGATATCAGCAACCAATTGCATGTATCAATCAGGGAAACTGATGTATGGCAATCCACAGGTGAATGAACATAGACACTCCCTTGGCAATATAGCTGATCCGCACAGATGCTCCGCGATATTACATAGGATAAATAATAAGGGGGGGAGACCCCATAGCGTAAAACCATTTATTAAAATAAATAAAACAAAAGATTTGCACTTACAAAAGTACACAGGAATAGCGCTGAATTGGAGCCACCGGCCAGTCGGCTTCAAACACCCTCCTGAGTATCGTCTCGTCTCGTAGAGGTGACGTCAGCACGCCGCGACCGACGTACGTTTCGTCATAAATGACGTTCTCAAGGTGAACCTTGAGAACGTCATTTATGACGAAACGTACGTCGGTCGCGGCGTGCTGACGTCACCTCTACGAGACGAGACGATACTCAGGCGGGTGTTTGAAGCCGACTGGCCGGCGGCTCCAATTCAGCGCTATTCCTGTGTACTTTTGTAAGTGCAAATCTTTTGTTTTATTTATTTTAATAAATGGTTTTACGCTATGGGGTCTCCCCCCCTTATTATTTATCCTATGTAATATCGCGGAGCATCTGTGCGGATCAGCTATATTGCCAAGGGAGTGTCTATGTTCATTCACCTGTGGATTGCCATACATCAGTTTCCCTGATTGATACATGCAATTGGTTGCTGATATCTGGTAAGCAGGAATTTCTGGTGGTGGCCCTATGCATTTGAGTGATTTATATCGCATGATCCATTAATATCTGGTAATTATTTTGATATCACGGAGGTGGTTCTTCATTCCCAATCTTTCACTGAGATATGTTATGCTTACCTTTTTCTTTTTTCTGGTAAGCGGCCTATGTTGGTGGTGGTGTACACCTATTATTTTCTTCATTCACACGGGTGATTAGAATTTTTATGCAGTATCACGCTATGTATATTTTTTGTCTCATCACCATATTCACCGATTCACAATTCTGAGTGGAGATCATCTGACAGGAGTCATCTACAGAGTTCCACTGGTCTGGTTTTTGTTTAGACCAACGCTCATTTTACTGCTACGTCTGGTAAGCAGTACCTATTCACATTGAATTTTTCTGTGTCGTGTTGGATTGGACTTTAACAGTTTATTCATCATTTAATACTTTGGACTATTATTTTCTGGGACTTACCACTTTATTTATTAGACCTATCATATATGGTCTATGTCATTTAGCGCAGCTTTTTCCCACTATTTGTTATACATATGTTTGTCACATTTCAGTTGCAGCTATTAGGATTTTGATATTTAGCGCAGTTTTTTCTTTTTCTATATGCATCATATATACTAGGGGGAGTACAGCTGGGAGAATCAAAGGGGAAGTATCTGGGTGTTCTGGTAAATCATAAACCTAAAAAATGGCACGCAATGCCAAGCAGCAGTTTCCAAAGGGAGCAAAAACCTTTCTTGTATTAGGAGAGCTATAGTCTCCAGAGAGAGAGATATAATTTTACCTCTTTACAAATCATTAGTAAAACCTTATCTAGAGTATGAAATTCAGGACACCAGTTCACAAAAAGGACATTGAGGAACCAATGAAAGTGCAAAGAAGGGAAACCAAACTGATAAGAGGCATGGAGGAGCTCAGCTATCACGTACCTGGTGCTGGAGGCCAATAGAGAGAGAGGGCTTCCCTTGCGGCTAAGTTCCAGACCCCCTGAGGATGAGAACAGGAGAGGTCAGGCCCAAAGTAGCACGGGTCGCCTGCTGGACTTTGTGCAGAAGGATCCAGAGTACAGCTGGAGTGCTGGAGTGGAATCAGCAGACAGGTGGCGCCCGTGAGGTGTTTGCAGGACTTGGATAATGCTGAGACTGGAACGTGGTCAGGTGGATAGCCAAGATCAGGAGCCAGGTGGATATCAGAGCAAGCGTAGTCAGGTGGATAGCCAAGATCAGGAGCCAGGTGGATGTCAGAGCAAGCGTAGTGAGGTGGATAGCCAAGGTCAAACACAGGAAGCAATCAGGAGACAGGTCAAGGACAAGCCGGGTCGGTAACAGGAAACAGGAACTGGAATATCACAAGGATAACACACTGGAGGAGCCGAAGATCAACCAGCAACTAAAATCACTGGCTTCCTTATATAGGCCCAGGTAAATTGCTGGTAGTGCTGCTGGGTCCTAAAGTCCTTCTCCTGCTAAGTTGCTGATAGCGCTGCTGGGTCCTAGAGCCCTTCTCCTGGTGTTTGTGCCCTGACAGTGCCCCCCCCCCCTGACGGGCAGCCTCCGGATGCCCATTTGGGCAATTTTCTCTGGGTGTTTGTCCTAATACTCTTGGAGGAGTCTGAGGGCATGTACATTGGCTTCGGGTTCCCATGAGCTTTCTTCGGGTGGATACCCTTTCCATTTAATTAAGAACTGGGTTTGTCTCCCTTGCTTCCTGCAGTCCAGGATTGCTTCCACCTCCAATTCTGTGTCCTCACCAATCGTCACTGGCGGCGGAGGTGGCTCTGCTCTCCCTGGAAATGGATCTGGAGCAGTTGGTTTAAGCAAGGAGGTGTGAAAAACCGGATGGATCCTATATGAGTCAGGCAAAGATAGTTCGTAAGCTACTGGGTTAATTTCCCGTTTGATCTGAAAGGGCCCAATATACCTTGGCCCTAGCTTCCGTGAAGGGCAGGCCAATTTCAGATTGGCAGTAGACAGCCACACTTTTTCCCCAACCTTGACGGAAGGATTTCCCCTCCGTTTCCGATCAAAGTGTTTTTTGTAATCCACTTGGGCTTTCTGTATGGACTCTCAGACGACCTGATAATTGTTTTGAATGAAAACAAGTCTGTCCTGCAAGGTGGGTACTGAAGTTTCAGGCATGATTTCAGGCAGGGCATCAGGGTGGAATCCATAATTAGCCCAGAATGGGGACTGGTTTGTAGCTGAATGGACAGAGTAATTATAGGCAAATTCCTAGTTGAAGCAGGGATGCCCAGTCATCTTGGGAAAAAGCTGAAAAGCATCAAAGGTATTGCTTGAGGGTTTGGTTAGTGCGTTCTGTTTGCCCATTACTTTGGGGATGGTAGGCAGATGATAGGCAGGGTTCCACTTCCAAGGCTTTACAAAGGGCTCTCCAAAACCTAGAGGTGAATTGCACCCCCCGATCCGAAACAATGTTCTTTGGTAGTCCATGAAGTCTTAGGATCTCCTTGATAAACGTGTGAGCAGTTTCCGCTGCAGAGGGAGTACCAATCATTAGGGATAGGCAAGGGTCTTAATAACCCCCAGGCTTTGACCTTGTCGCTTTTGCTATGTAGACATATCGTGTATGACTTGACGTAGGATCTACAGTCCCGACTGAGGTTAGGCCACCAAAAGGACCGCTGAATGAGCTCGTTAGTTTTACGGGCCCCAAAGTGCCCTGCAAGTTGGTGGTCGTGGAATGCCCTGAGAACCAGAGACCTAGCTTCTTGAGGTACAAAGATTTTGTCCTGGTGCCAAAGTAATCCACTCCGCTGCCTTAACAAGTCATGTTCGGATTCAGGGCACGATACAGAAGCTTGTTCAATGGATGCCTTTAGGTTGGGTTGAATCAGCAAAAAATTAATTAAGATAGTGCTTGGAGGAGCACATTCAGTAGATTCGGGGAACATCCTGGACAGGGCATCGGCTTTCCCATTTTTGGAACCTGGGCGGTATGTCAAGTGGAAATTAAATCTCGAAAAGAATAAGGCCCACCTGGCTTTTCGAGGTCTTAGGCGTTTTGCAGATCTTAAATATTCCAAATTTTTGTGATCTGTGAAGATCATAATTGGATGGTTAGCGCCCTCCAGCAGGTACCTCCATTCTTCGAGAGCGACTTTAATTGCCAGGAGTTCTCTGTCACCCACATCATAGCTTCTTTCGGCCTGATTCAGCTTCCTGGAGCAAAAGGCTACTGGGTGAAGCAGGGCCTTTGAGCCCTGATGCTGAGAGAGCATGGCTCCCGTAGCTACTTCGGATTCGTCCACCTCAAGGACAAAGGGAAGAGCTGGGTCAGGATGCTGCAACACGGGAGCAGAGGTGAAGAGAGCCTTCAGTTTTTCGAAAGCCGCTTGAGAACCTTGGTTCCAGGAGAAGCGTGAGTGCAGGCCAGTGAGCTGGGTGATCGGGGCAATAATAGTCGAGACATTCCGAATAAATTTCCTATAAAAATTAAGCCCACGAACCTCTGGACCCCTTTCTTGTCAGAAGGTGCAGGCCACTCCAAGATTGCTGATACCTTCTGAGGATCCATGGAAATCCCTTTCGTGGAGATTATGAGTCCTAAGAACTGGATAGATTGTTTCTGGAACTCACACTTTTCTGCTTTAGCATATAAGCCATGGGTTCTTAAGGTCTTTAACACTTTTCTGATGTGCTCTCGATGGAGTTCAAGCGAGGCTGAGAAAATTAGTATGTCGTCCAGATAGACGATTAAGAACAGGTCAAGGTATTCTCTGAAAATATCATTCACAAAATGTTGGAATGTTGCGGGGGCATTACATAGCCTGAAAGGCATTAGGGATGATCGAACGGTTCAGGTCGACCATCGGTTGGACCCGAACATTGGCTGTTCGAAATTCGGTCGAATTCCGAACTTTTTGCTGAAAAAGTTTGGAATTCGGCAACCAGAACCGACCAAAATGCAATGGGACAGGAAATGGGCTTTAAAAGCCCGTGATTGGACCAGAACCATCAGTAAAAGCCAATTGAGGGGGCAGGAGAATGCTAGGAATGTGATTGGAGTGACTAGGGGGTCCAGAGGCCAATCATTAGTGAATACGCCCCCCAGTATATAAGATAGCCCCGCCAAATTCCTAGCATTGTAATACAGGGACATGGAAGAGAGTGGAAGCAGTTCTGTTACTTCTGCTTCAAAGTGTCATTTAGCAATTATTAGTGTGAGGAAAGGGATATCTAGTGTAGTTAGGGTGCTATTTTCCACTTTAGTTAGATTTAATAATCTAGTTTCTGTAGGGAAAGTGTTAAGTGCCAGGGTGACCGTAGTGTAGTGTAGGGTTAACTGACTCTGACTGCTATGGCAGGGTGACCAAACCCTTCCATGTCAGGGTGATCACTATAGAGAAAAGATCGTTTCTCTTAGGTCACTTATAGAACAGCGATATGGCTTCTTGCCTGTCAGCCTGCTTTTTGCTGCTTGTCCAAATTCCCCCGACTTCCCCATTTCTCCTGCAATCAGAGCTGGGTCCTGGTCCAGGCCTATATGGCCAGATATGATCGGATACATGGGACCAGGGCCCAGACTACCTCTGTCACTGAGAGGTTAAGATTGTGGGATGAAATCCGGGATGCCGCAAATGCACTGGGTGGTCAACGCTGCTCGACTGACAGTGTGCGGAAGAGGGTCAACGACATCCGTGGGTCCGTTCGGAAGAAGCTAACTGCATGGGCTGCGGAGGGTCTTTATGACCGACAAGGTCGGCTGGATGCAAGTGCACAAGGTTCTCTCTGGAATTACCAATTACCTTTTTTGAGGATTCTTGGCCCCGATACCATCTTTTCCAGAGTGTAACGCTCCTGCGTTTTCTGAAACAAGATGGATTTGCAGCTGCAAAAAAACTCCACTTAGCAGTCATGTAGAGATATGTTGAAATACCAATTCCAACTCCCAAGACTCATCACTGTGGTCTGTCTGATTCAGCATACAAATATACACACTCAATAAGATGTTCCTGGAGTGATAGATGTATATAGCAGTATAGTGGTGATGAGCTGAAGAGACAGGTATGAACAGTGACAATAGGTGAACAGCACTTGAGAGAAATGTTCATGAGAGTATAGATGGTAACAGGTAGGATGCAGATAGGTTAGCAATCATGTATGGTAGTAGGTGGTAGGATAGCAGATGACATACAGGAGAGACTAACTCAGTGCAAGGATAGATGTTAGTAGGCTCAAGAGCTAGCAATCTAAATAATAGTGCAGATGATAGTAACAGTCCTTAATATGCAGAGCTAGATAGTGTAAGCTTAGTAGGAAGGTTATGGAGGATTCCCCTGCGGGGTACTTATCACTAATAGCAAGCAGTAGTAGAGAGGTTCGGTATGAGCGAGTGATCCGGTAGCGGGATACAGGGATCAGTAGCGAGGTTCCGACAGCGAGGTACGCTTGTAAGCATATGAGCTTCAAGGCAGGTTGAACGAACATGTGAGTGAGAACGCCGGCGGTTGAAATAGCCGCTCTGGGGCGCTCAGTGATGACAGCATCGGTCTTAAAGGTGTATGCGCACCTACCAGAAGAGAACGGTGGGACACATACACTGAATTGGAAAGTGGAATAAGGGTACCAGAGGTACCAGAACATTACACAGAGAGGACGTAGATTCGGATGCTTTGCGCCAAGGTAGGATATTAACTTGGATGTAAATTGTGTGAGTTGTTGTGAAAAGATGAACTACTATCCTATGTGATCCCTCTCCTCCCCAGATCCCCTTTGCTCCATCACAGCTGTGTTAAGAGAGAATAAAAAGTTTCTCAAGGAATGGACTCACGCTAACTGTAGGTTAGGCAGTCATGAAAACGCTCTAACACCCACTCCTTCCCCCTCCACACTTCCCTGAAAGTTTTATTTAGACATTGATACGGTGGTGAGGCTGATTTGTACAGTGCAAGCTTCAAGCTTCTGGGTGAAGCTTGTAGCCTTAAGGATACGTACTCCATGCTTTTGTGCTGATTGTGTTTCTCAGATGTTGTTTCTGCCTCAGCCCTGCCTGTTCAAAGTGTTGGGAACATCTCCTTTTTGGATGGCTGGGCAAAACAAATCAGGTTAGACTTACCCGCTCTAGCTTTTTTGGGATGAGAGCAGTCATGATCCACCTCTTAAAATGGCCCCTGTACACCCCTCTAGGCACCTCCCTCCTGTTGATTGACCACACAGCAGGCAGCTTGCTATGGAGGCACATGAGATGAAGCCAAGCACCCAGCCTGGCCCCCCTCCCTTCCGATGGTCTCAATGATTTGGAGTGACAGCATCAGGAGGCAATCTTGGCATGCTGTCACCTCAGCTAAGGAGGAGGGGGAGTCCAGACCAGACAAGTGTTTGGGCGAATATTTGGCCAGTAAGAAAATGGGCCTGGTAAGTCTAAGGGGGAATATGCACACCTATCACTTGGAATACTAATGCATAGAATGCATTCACATAAAGAACCTGCTGCCTTTAGAACTACTTGAAGCCTGATCGGGGACATACACATGTAGCATTTCTCCACTTACTAAGTAGACACATTACAGCAAAAGCACACATAACTTACCATCAACAAGGTTTTTTGGGCCCACAGAGCCAGATGGCATTTGATCATGAGAAGCTGCACAAAAATAACACAAATTGTGAACTGAAATGTGGGACATTACCGGGGAAGAGCATTTATTAAAGGTTGTGAAACACACACAATGTTCAAGCCAAGCCACACACATTTTAAGTGTTGACTAAATCAGGACATGAGTTAATTAACATGGCCCCAAAGAATTTAGAGGTCCAAAGCACACCATTTCCAATGTTGGGAAACTAACACAAATTTAGAGGAGGGTGGCTTGAGAAAGCTTAGAAATACTAACATGTCCAGTAATGCTCCCCAATACCACCTTCCAAACATGAAGGTTAAGCAATAGTGTTTCATGACCAACCTTCCTGTCACATGTAGCAAAACTGCACTTGCTTTGACTACAACTTAGATTATCACAGATACACATCATCCTAGCACACACAATACATGTGATAATCACATTTAATGTACTTACAGTCTAGTTCAGGGGAGCCGCACACAAATGTGGAGTAATCATCCTCCACCCCTGGAGTGGTGGAGGATCGGGGAGACCCATCATAGGGTGATGGTGTTGGAGATCCTAGAAACACAAAGACAAGAATACAATCCTTTAACAACAGCTATTTTATAAAGGCACACAGAAAGTAGTCCCTAAACATTGAAGGTAGTAGTTACAATGGACTGGGTAAGCAGCGGCCCCTCTTCCCCAGTCCTCCACAACAAACATCCTCCATGTCAGCTGCTACATAACCCCAATGTCAAAATAAATATATTACAGCCCTTATATTTACCAGGACACATTGAACACACAAACACATGTAGAATACTTACTTCCCATTTGAGGAGAGCTGATGTCCTCATTGCTGAGGGATGATTCTGGCTGCTCCTGCTCACCCACTTCCTCCTGGTCCTGGCCCGGGTCCAAATGACTTGGCCCTGCCTGCTCAGGCTCCTCTCTCGCTGAAGCTACATCAACCACAAAAGAAAACAAAACAATCATTCCAAAGTTAGACCTAATACACAACCCACCAGCACATCCACATTACTTACAGTGGGCCTGAGAAAGCTGAGCCTCCAGCTCCTCATCACTGGTTTCTAAAAAAATCAACATCAAAATTTACACACTATTTATGGACACAAATAGGCAGCAACCTCTCATCATGCTAGCACCATACTCAATGCCCCTACAATTCAGAACATAGAAGTGCACTTACACCAATGAGATGCATTGACCATGTTTAGAAACAGGAGGCCAACATCCATTCACAATGGGTCTCCCCCAATATCATATGTACACATTGACCATGTAAAGTTTCATTTATGAACATCTAGCTAATTCACCATGGACACATCTACACACTTTTCAAGTATTATACAATTACTTTAATTTGTCAATATTGCTTAGACACCTCCACTCTTGAGTAGTTTGCTGTTACCATGTTGATCTAACACAGTTCAGCATGAAGTGTTAGATAACTACATACAAATACATAGGTTCAAACAAATGCAACAACATTATTAATCCTGATCACTAACCCCCATAAATTAGATATTTGACATTTCTACAATTAAAATGTTTCTACTTACCATCCACAATTCTGAGCTGCTCTAGTGGCTAGTCCGCTTTGGCTAGAAGCAGAAGATAAAGAAGAACCAAATAAAAGACTAATGTACATAGTAGTAATAAAGGTTGTGAAGAGACACTTGATGGAGGTGGGAAAGGTAGGGGTCAAAGGGAGGGGGGGGGGAATTGTTGCATACCTAAACACATGCCCACCTACCCAAAAATTATTCACCTATCTGGTCACATGTAATGTATATGTTTACTTACCGGAGATTTGTTCCACTGCTTTTCGCAGCAGTCTGGGTGAGCGCCTCTTCGCATCACTCCAAGCCCGCTGCAGATCAACAAAAAGGGCACGGAACTTAAATCTCTGCCGCAGCCTCATCCGGACACGACACATGATGCTGTGTTTTTGGTGAAGATGCATGTTGAGGTTATCATAACCCCAGAGGAAGAGGAGCTGTGGAAAGAGCAATGTATGTTTGAGTCAAACTATGTCCAAAAAAGTTAATCATTCCAAAAACATGCTAGATCGTCTTTTAGATATTGTAGAACAAAGAATCCCATTTCTGGTGATACATATACATCGATGTCCAAATCTAGCTCCATGACATAGGTTGACCCACACTGGTGATTACCTCAACATAATGTTGGCATTGTCTCAATTGTCCATTCAATACACACCTCAAAGTATCATAACAACATGTGGAGGCTTATACACATCACCATGGCTAGTGTTTGGGGAGGGGGGGGGGGGGTTTAGCACATAGGCAGAAGCCACATTACTAATCTGACAAGCAGATCCTGTCCCCACCCCCCACAAACAAAAGTCTACTAAGTACTTTAGTTATGTGTTACTTAACACAATACATACTCATTGACAGGAGGGAGGGACATTTGAAATGGTGAGGGCCTATGATAGGTGAACACACTTTTTTCAATGAAAATTCCAACATCTCAAAGTCTCATAGACACAGAGATGAGTAAAGCCTTTAGGACACTTCCCTGGAAGAATGCCCATGCCCGTGTCCCGGACTTTTTCCGAACTTTACCCGGACACAGAACCCCATTGAAGTCAATGGGGATCCGAACTTTCAGGCACTAAAATGACTCTAAAACACCAATGGAAAGGGCTAGAGTTCTGCAAATGGCAGCAAATCGTAGTTAAGAGCATGGCAAGTGCTCTGCAAACAAATGTGGATAGGGAAATAACTTAAAACAACAAAAAAAAACAGAAAAATAAAAAAAAATTCTTCATCTGTGAAGGACGAGGCCCATATGGAGTAGGAGGGAGGTTGAGGTGGCGGTGGATGTGGCGGTGTAGGTGGAAGCGGCGGTGGAGGGGGACGAGGTAGCCAACACTGCTTTTTTTCAGTCATTTTAAATTAGGGTACGCCCCAAAAGAGTGAGAAAGATCAAAAATATAACAATGGCTGGGTAAGGTCGGTATCCATCTCTATTCTGCACAAGGTACGGAAAAATCCTGTGGGATCCATGCCTGGTTCATTTTAATGAACGTGAGCTTGTCCACATTGTCTCTGGACAGGCGGCTGCGCTTGTCTGTGATAACGCCCCCAGCCGTGCTAAATACACGTTCAGATAATACACTGGCTGCAGGGCACGCCAGCACCTCCAAGGCGTAAAGGGCAAGCTCAGGCCATGTGCCCAATTTGGAGACCTAGAAGTTGAAGGGTTCTTCTGAGGTGCTGGTGGTGCCCTGGCTGCGTTGGCGACCTCTTCCTCCTCCTCCTCTGCCTTGGCCTTGTGCTTCCACTGTGGCCCCGCTGTCAGGTGGGAATGCCAGCATCGCGTCTACCAGCGTGCGCTTGTACTTGCGCATCTTGCGATCACGCTCCAGTGAGTGAATTAAGGACGGTACGTTGTCCTTGTAACGGGGATCCAGCAGTGTGGCCACCCAGTAATCAGCACAAGTTAGAATGTGGGCAACTCGGCGGTCGTTGTGGAGACACTGCAGCATGTAATCGCTCATGTGTGCCAGGCTGCCCAGAGGCAACGAAAGGCTGTCCTCTGTGGGAGGTGTATCGTCTGTGTCTTCTGTATCCCCCCCAGCCACGCACCAGTGATGGCCATGAGCTGGCCTGGGTGCCACACTGCTGTGAACATGGTTCCATCTCCTCCTCCATCTCCTCCTCCATCTCCTCCTCCTCCTCCTCATCCTCCAGAACTGTGCCCCTGCTGGACAATTGTGTACCTGGCGTTTGTGGGTGCAGGAACCCACCCTCGGAGCCACTTGTGAATGACTGCCCTAAAAGCCATGGAAATGATCCCTCTTCCTCCTCCTCCTCCTCCTGTGCCACATCCTCTTCCATCATCGCCCGATGCGTTTTTTCAAGGAGGCATAGAAGTGGGATAGTTAAGCTGACAACGGCGTCATCGGCACTGGCCATGTTGGTGGAGTACTCAAAACAGCGCAACAAAGCACACAGGTCTCGCATGGAGGCCCAGTTATTGGTGGTGAAGTGGTGCTGTTCCGCAGAGCGACTCACGCGTGCGTGCTGCAGCTGAAACTCCACTATGGCCTGCTGCTGCTCGCACAGTCTTTCCAGCATGTGCAAGGTGGAGTTCCACCTTGTGGGCACATCACATATGAGGCGGTGAGCGGTAAGGCTGAAGTTACGCTGCAGTGCTGACAGGCGAGCAGCAGCAGGGTGAGAACGCCGAAAGTGCGCACAGACGGCCTGCACTTTCTGCAGCAGCTCTGACATATCGGGGTAATTTTGAAGGAACCTCTGCACCACCAAATTCAGCACATGCGCCAGGCAAGGGATGTGCGTCAAACCGGCTAGGCCCAGAGCTGCTATGAGATTTCGCCCGTTATCGCACACCACCATGCCGGGCTTGAGGCTCGCTGGCACCAACAACTCATCAGTCTGCTGTTCCATGCTCCTCCACAACTCATGCGCGGTGTGGGATTTTTCCCCCAAACATGCAAGTTTTAAAACTGCCTGCTGTCGTTTACCCCTGGCTTTGCTGAATTTGGTGGTGAAGGTGTTACGCTGACCGGATGAGGAGGCGGTAGAGGATGAGGAAGCGGAGTGGGAGGAGTTAGGAACAGGATGTAAACTGAAGCGCCCTGTAATCCTCGGTGGTGGAAGGAGATGCGCCAAACAAATTGAAAGGGTGTATCTCACACGTACACATACAGACTATGCCGCAATTTGATTTTTTTCACCTGCATGGGTGTATATTGAATAGCAGAATAGAACAAAAGTATATAAAAAGGGTGTATCTCACACGTACAGACTAGGCCACAATTGAATTATTTTCACCCGCATGGGTGTATATTGAATAGCGGAATAGAACATTAGTATCTAAAAGGGTGCATCTCACACGTACAGACTATGCCGCAATTTAATATTTGTCACCCGCATGGGTGTATATTGAATAGCGGAATAGAAAAATAGTATCCAAAAGGGTGCATCTCACACATATAGACTATGCCGCAATTTAATTTATGTCACCTGCATGGGTGTATATTGAATAGTGGAATAGAACAAAAGTATATAAAAGGGTATATCTCACACGTACAGACTAGGCCGCAATTGAATTATTTTCACCCGCATGGGTGTATATTGAATAGAGGAATAGTTCATCCAGGAGGAAACTGCTTTGCAGGTTTTCTGGGAGTGCCCCTTTGCACAGAGCCTGTTTAGGGCCTTGGGACCTGAACTTAAGGACTTTGTACCACAGACTGCCATCACACACTTTGGTGTGCTAAATGGATTATTTGGTGGAGCTTTTTCCCAAGAGGACATTGACAACGCCTGGCAGGTTCTGTGTTCCTTTAAGGACGCTTTATGGTGCGCCAAAAAGTGCCTTATCTACCAGAGAGAGAGGATGCCCATTGAGGACTGTCGCAGACTGGTCCATAGTCTGCTCAGAGACTATAACCTAATGGATCTCATGGAGGAAGAGGAGGTCTAGCGATTTCCCCTTCCCCAACTCTCCCTTGTGTGTTTTTGTCCTTTCATTAAAGCTTCGGGCTTGCACTTCTCCACCTCCCTTTCCCCCACTCTTTATCGTTTGTGTGTTTCACGTTTGTCTTTTTGTAATGTGGCGGTACACATTATTTGCACACATAATCTGATTAGTAGGGTGTAGGTCCTTGGGACTGTCCCTGAACGTCTTGGGGTGGGGGGGGGGTATGGATATGGCCTTTTGGCTTGGTTCACCCACCTAGTAGTTTGCCAGTGTAAGTACACCAGTCCCTGTCAGCAGCCTTGCTCCCCGGGGGATCAGGGTCAGGGTCCTTCCTCTTTCGGGAGGAGGACCATGTGTACACCCTGTGTACTTTTTTATGCACCCGCCGGTCGATAGTCTGAGTGTGTTCACACACCACGGGCTTATAAAAAAAAAAACGTCTGGTGGTCCTGGTTTTTGTGGCGTGCTGACAAACCTTTTCCACATTTCATACATGCTAACCCTGCTCTCTGAGGTGCCGGCGGTGCCCTGGGTGCGTTGGCGACCTACTCCTCCTCTGCCTTTGCCTTGTGCTTTCAATGTGCCCCTGCTGTCATATGGGAATTCCACCAGCATCGCTTCTCGAACCTTTTGGCTAAGATCAAGTGTAGTATCAGTTGTTATAAGTTATACAGTGGGGGCGCTGTGATGTCATTCTGCCTGACCAAGATTGGGTGGCGGCTATGGAAACCTGCTGGAGTGATGGGGGCTTGGAGGGTTTGATGTGTGGCCCTCAGGTTCCTCCCTCCTGGGGGGGGGTGGTGGTGGGGGGGGGGTGGGGGTTCTCTCTTCAGGAGAGCACCCCCTGACCTAGTATTCGAGGTGGCTTCGGCTACCAAGAAGAACGGGGTTCTGCCAGGCCTTCTGGCTAGGCAGATCATGGAAACCCTATGTCCCCCTCAGGAGACTTGCCAACCAGTAATAAGCACAAGTTAGAATGTGGGCAACTTGGCGGTCATTGCACAGACATTGCAGCATGTAATCGCTCATGTGTGCCAGGATGCCCAGAGGCAACGAAAGACTGCCCTCTGTGGAAGGTGTATCGTTTGTGTCCTCTGTATACCCCCAGCCACGCACCAGTGATGGCCACGAGCTGGCCTGGGTGCCACCCTGCTGTGAACATGGTTCCTCCTCCTCCTCCTCCTCATCCATCATCCAGCAATTTTTCAAAAAGGTATACAAGTGGGATAGTAACACTGAGAACGGCGCCATAGGCACTGTCCATGTTGGTGAAGTACTCGAAACAGCGCAACAAGGCACACAGGTCTCGCATGGAAGCCCAGTTATTGGTGAAGTGGTGCTGTTCTGCAGAGCGACTCACGCGTGTGTGCTGCAGCTGAACCTCCGCTATGGCCTGCTGCTGCTCGCACAGTCTTGCCAGCATGTGCAGGGTGGAGTTCCACCTTGTGGGCAAGTCACATATGAGGCGGTGAGCGGGAAAGTCGAAGTTACGCTGCAGCGCTGACAGGCGAGCAGAAGCAGGGTGGGAACGCCGAAAGTGCGCACAGGCGGCCTGCACTTTCTGCAGCAGCTCTGACATATCAGGGGAATTTTGAAGGAACCTCTGCACCACCAAATTCAGCACATGTGTCAGGCAAGGGATGTGCGTCAAACCGGCTAGGCCCAGAGCTGCTATGAGATTTCACCCGTTATCGCACACCACCATGCCGGGCTTGAGGCTCGCTGGCACCAACAACTCATCTGTCTGCTGTTCCATGCTACTCCACAACTCATGCGCGGTGTGGGATTTTTCCCCCAAACATGCAAGTTTTAAAACTGTCTGCTGTCGTTTACCCCTGGCTTTGCTGAATTTGGTGGTGAAGGTGTTACGCTGACCGGATGAGGAGGCGGTAGAGGATGAGGAAGCGGAGTAGGAGGAGTTAGGAACAGGATGTAAACTGAAGCGCCCTGCAATCCTCGGTGGTGGAAGGAGATGCGCCAAACAAATTTAAAAGGTGTATCTCACACGTACCGATACAGACTATGCCGCAATTTAATTTTATTTTACCCAAAAAGGGTGTAGATTGAATAGCGGAATAGAAAAAATTTTATAAAACGGTGTATCTCACACGTACAAACACAGACTAGGCCCCGATTACAATTTTTTGTACCCTAAAGGCAGGATGAGGATGAGGAGTAGGAGGAGTTCGGAACAGGAGGCAAACTGAAGCACCCTGAAATACTCGGCGGTGGAAGATGTGCCCCAAAAATTTGGAAGGTGTATCTCACACGTACCGATACAGACTATGCCGCAATTTAATTCTTTTTACCCCAAAGGGTGTAGATTGAATAGCGGAATAGAAAATATGATATAAAAAAGTGTATCTCACACGTACAAACCCAGACTAGGCCCCGATTACAATTTTTTGTACCCTAAAGGCAGGATGAGGAGTAGGAGGAGTTCAAAACAGGAGGCAAACTGAAGCACCCTGCAATCCTCGGCGGTGGAAGATGCGCCCCAAAAATTTGGAAGGTGTATCTCACACGTACCGATAAAGACTACGCCGCAATTTAATTATTTTTACCCCAAAGGGTGTAGATTGAATAGCGGAATAGAAAATATGATATAAAAAGGTGTATCTCACACGTACAAACCCAGACTAGGCCCCGATTACAATTTTTTGTACCCTAAAGGCAGGATGAGGAGTAGGAGGAGTTCGAAACAGGAGGCAAACTTAAGCACCCTGCAATCCTCGGCGGTGGAAGATGCGCCCCGAAAATTTGGAAGGTGTATCTCACACGTACTGATACAGACTATGCCGCAATGTAATTATTTTTACCCCAAAGGGTGTAGATTGAATAGCGGAATAGAAAATATGATATAAAAAGGTGTATCTCACACGTACAAACCCAGACTAGGCCCCCGATTACAATTTTTTGTACCCTAAAGGCAGGATGAGGATGAGGAGTAGGAGGAGTTCGGAACAGGCAGGAGGCAAACTGAAGCACCCTGCAATCCTTGGCGGTGTAAGATGCGCCCAAAAAATTGGAAAGGTGTATCTCACACGTACCGATACAGACTATGCCGCAATTTAATTCTTTTTACCCCAAAAGGGTGTAGATTGAATAGCGGAATAGAAAATATGATAGAAAAAGGTGTATCTCACACGTACAAACCCAGACTAGGCCCCCGATTACAATTTTTTGTACCCTAAAGGCAGGATGAGGATGAGGAGTAGGAGGAGTTCGGAACAGGCAGGAGGCAAACTGAAGCACCCTGCAATCCTTGGCGGTGTAAGATGCGCCCAAAAAATTGGAAAGGTGTATCTCACACGTACCGATACAGACTATGCCGCAATTTAATTCTTTTTACCCCAAAAGGGTGTAGATTGAATAGCGGAATAGAAAATACGATATAAAAAGGTGTATCTCACACGTACAAACCCAGACTAGGCCCCGATTACAATTTTTTGTACCCTAAAGGCAGGATGAGGATGAGGAGTAGGAGGAGTTCGGAACAGGCAGGAGACAAACTGAAGCACTCTGCAATCCTCGGCGGTGTAAGATGCGCCCAAAAAATTGGAAAGGTGTATCTCACACGTACCAATACAGACTATGCCGCAATTTAATTCTTTTTACCCCAAAGGGTGTAGATTGAATAGCGGAATAGAAAATATGATATAAAAAGGTGTATCTCACACGTACAAACCCAGACTAGGCCCCGATTACAATTTTTTGTACCCTAAAGGCAGGATGAGGAGTAGGAGGAGATCGGAACAGGAGGCAAACTGAAGCACCCTGCAATCCTCGGCGGTGGAAGATGCGCCCCAAAAATTTGGAAGGTGTATCTCACACGTACCGATTCAGACTATGCCGCAATTTAATTCTTTTTACCCCAAAGGGTGTAGATTGAATAGCGGAATAGAAAATATGATATAAAATTGGTGATTTTTCAATAGCACATGTGAACACAGCAGTGTCTTATGTTTTATGTCACGGTCAGCTCTGCAGCAGGCTATGAAGGGAAAAAAAAAATCCCCTTTAAGTTTGTAATTTTTAAATAGCAGATTAGTACAGACTATGCCACAATTTAATTTTTTTTAACCCAAAAGGGTGTATATTGAATAGTGGAATAGAAAAAAGTATATAAAATTGAAAATCACTCAATAGCACATGTGAACACAGCAGTGTCTTATGTCACGGTCAGTTCAGCAGCAAGCAGGCTATGAAGGGGAAAAAAAAAACTTTAACTTAATTTTTTAATAGCAGATTAGAACAGCAATCTGTAGTAAAATATAGCTGAACGCTGCACACAACAGACTGATAAAAATTGATTTTTTTCTCCCTCCTCCTCCTTAGTGGGCTCAAGTGAGGGCAAAAAGATCGTTCACTGCAGCACCCCCCACACAGCAAAATCGATGTAGACTGTCCCTGCCTAATCTCTCCAGCCTGTCCCTAAAATGCTCAAAAAGATCGTTCACTGCACCACCCCCCACACAGCAAAATCGATGTAGACTGTCGCTGCTTAATCTCTCCAGCCTGTCCCTAAAATGCTCAAAAAGATTGTTCACTGCACCACCCCCCACACAGCAAAATCGATGTAGACTGTCCCTGCCTAATCTCTCCAGCCTGTCCCTAAAGTGCTCAAATAACTTTCCCTGCCTACACTCCGACCTGTCCCTGCATTCTTTTCGGACACAATTTTTCACTGTCTGTCCCTAATCAGAAGCCAGCACGTATGATGTGTGCTCTCTCCCTAAACTACAGCAGAATGACGCAGCGCGCTGGGTCTCTCGAACTTATAAAGACATGGTCACATGCTTCAGATGGCCAATCACAGCTATTAATACATTAGTAGGCATGGCTGGGATGGCTTAAGGCACACCAGTTAAACGCTTGTTGATTGGCTGTTGAAAGCCCGCCATTAAAAGCGCGCCATTACATACAAAACAGGAAATAAAATTACCGAACATGGATTTTAAACCCGAACATACAGTAAAGTTTTCGGGTACGTGTTCGGGTAACAAAAATCCAATTATTCAGTACGAACCCGAATAATACAGTCCGTGTTCGCTCAACACTATTTATAATCTTGCATCTATGAAAAGGGGCAATCCATTTGTCTTTATCTAGACAGATTCCAAAGCGTCATAGCAATATGTAACTGAATTTTTTTTAACATTTTGACCAAAAAAATAACTAAATAAATATATATATACATATAAATAAATAAATATATATATATATATATAAATATATATATATAAATAAGGAACGAATTATAATTCAGTGCTGTCCAATGTAACCCTTCCACATCCCTTAGGATGCATATAAAAAGGGAAAAGCTGAGCCTCTGGTCCCAGTAACCAGTAGGATCATATTGAGATGGGACTTTCTAGGATAGGTTACACAATAAGGTAAGCATATATTGTAAAAAACAATGATTTATTACAAAATTTCATAAAACCAACACCAATTATTACAGACTGGTACAGAGACATTACACAAAATATCACATAGATGAATATACATAGAACTTTGCCCCCTCATTCAATGCGTTTCGCAGATTCATTTGTTGGGCTGTGCTTCATCAGGAATGAGAGGAAAAATATTCATCTATTGTACTTATAATAGACAAAAAGAAAGAAAAAAAGACAATAAGTCATAATGTTCATCACAATTATCACTATTAACCACTTAAGCCCCGGAGGATTTGGCTGCTAAACGACCAGAGGGTATTTTGCGATTCGGCACTGCGTGACTTTAACGGACAATTGCGCGGTCGTGCGACGCTGTACCTAAACGAATTTGGCGTCCTTTTTTCCCCACAAACAGAGCTTTCTTTTGGCGGTATTTGATCACCTGTGCGATTTTTTGATCACGCGCTATAAACAAAAAAAGAGCGTAAATTTTGCAAAAATAGCAATATTTTTCCCTTTTTTTTATATGAAATTCCCCCCCAAAAAAATGTAAAAATCAAAATTTTTTAATATTTTCGGCCAATTTGTTTTATGCTACCTATGTTTGGTAAAAAAAAATCGCAAAAAGCGTATTTTGATTGGTTTGCGCAAAAGTTATTGCGTTTACTAACAAAGGGAAAGATTTTTGTCATTTTTGTTGTTTTTTTTTTTAACGCGTAATGGCGGCGATCTGCGATTTTTTTTGTGGTACTGCGACATTGCGGCGGACAGATCGGACCCTTGACTGACATTTTTGACACTTTTGGGGTTACCAGTGACATTTCTACAGTAATCAGTGCTATATATATGCACTGTTACTGTAAAAATACACTGGTAGTGAAGGGGTTAACTTTATTTGAGAGGGAGGGGCTGTGTGTGTCCCTAGGGGCGTGATTCTAACTGTGATTGGCTGTGGCTTCAACTGTATGCAGAGTGATCAATGGATCTACATAGTAGATCCATGTGATCATCTCTCATACAGAGAGGAGAATGACAGGCAGCTTGTTTACACAAGCTGCCTGACTTTCTCCCTCTCCCCCGCCGATCGCAGAGTGGCCGGCGGCGATCGGGTCCGCCGGTCACACGCGCGGGGGGGTCCGTGACCACGCGGGAGCGGGAGCGCGCCTCCGGCGGCGCGCGCTCGCTCCCTAAACCCTCACAGGCGAGCGACGTAGACCTACGTCACTTTGCCTGTGAGGGGCTGACCGCCGCCGTAGATAGTCGTGCGGCGGTCGGCAAGTGGTTAAATAGTAGTTTAAGGTTTGATGTGAAAGTCATCAGCTTACCATACTTTACAAATATCTTTTAATACAATGTTTAATCAAAGCAAACTCCAAAAAGGGGCAACTCCACTGAGTCGACAAGCTCGGGTCCTAGCCACACCACCCAAAGGGCCCATGTGTCCTATTTAGGGGTTGGCCAAAATGGTGTAGACTGGACTAGCCATTTGTAATGGACTCGTCCCGTGGCAGGAAGTGGGCTTCACATTCAAGATGATGAGGATCTAATCCAAAAGAGTGATGAGAGATAATCAGCTATACATTACTTCGCTTATAAGCAAAGCAACCCCCCTAATACTGCAACCCAACTAATATTAGCTGATGTGAAAATAAAAATAAAATTACAACCATTGTTTTGGATAGCCAAGCCGGAAGTTCAAGGCATTTACTTGCAGATTAAGTAAAATGCCTATATCAATAGGCATAGGTAAAAGCCAAAAGGAATCAAAAGGAGGATCAAAAACGTGTTTTGGAAATATTACTTATGAGCACTAAATCAGCTACACCTGAAAGTGGTCCAGCCCCCCCATATATACATGACCATTAGCTTGTGCAGCATTTATACTATATAGGGCAATTGGGCTAATTAAATCACCATATTGAAACGGCTGCTGTGAGTAGAGCTCAAGATCGATTGTAAAAAATGATTATTATAGTAATAGTAAGGACCTCACGATGTAATATTGCCTTACAAATCTAAAGTTTTTGCCATATAATAGGGCTTGAACACCCGATAATAACATATCCGCAAGCATTGGAAGCAGTCCATAAAGTTATAAATGTTAGGGAAGTTGCCCATTACATACCTGTACACTAGATCCATAGTGTTTGCCGTTAAACCGTGCGGATGTGCAGGAGGAGCCGCTGCCGGCGTCCTCCACGTACTCCACTATATGACTGGTCCCACCGGAAGTGACGCAGCACCCGCCCGCGTCACTTCCGGTGCAGGCGCATTACGTGCTATCCTGCGGCGACGGGAGACGGTCCCGCCCCCCGAAACGCCGCATTCAACAACTCCGGTCCTTAGACCAGAAGAGGCACAGCCATCCACTAGGGGGTGCCTGCCTCTGCTTTGCGCCCGAGGCTACACCAATCGGACCAGAGAGAATCGTCCCCCATGGAGTTACCCTTAGGAGAACGGTAATCACAGAGCATATATAGGATTGAGAACAAAAATAAATTCAAAGCACATTTACATACCAAAAGTAAATAAATCTTTACCAAGAATAACTTCAATCAAAACTCCAAATAATACACATAGAATTATGCATAATTAGTGAATGACAAAACAAAATTAAAAAATATATTTAAAAAAAAAAAAACAACCATAAAAGGAGGACCCACTACAAAAAAGGTTTGAAAGATACCGCCGTATTCAGGCCTGGCCATGCAGTAGCTTGCAATCTAAAGATCCATTTTGACTCCTGTTGTAGTATTTTATTGTCGAAGTCACCTCCGCGTGGATTGCGGGGGATGACCTCGAGGACGGAAAAGCTAATGAAATCAGGGTTAAAGCTGTGATAAACCCCCACATGTTTACAGATGGGCGTAAAAATTAGGCCCAATTCCAGATAATACAAATGGTCCTGAATGCGTTTGGAGAATCTCCTTTTTGTTTTCCCCACGTAGAATGCCCCACAGAGGCAATTGGCAAGATACACCACGCCTTCTGTGGAGCAATCTGCAAAGAATCGACATTTAAGTGTTCCTCCACGAGGGAGGGCGACGGTCCCACCTTCTTTCACCCAGGGACAAAAATCACACCCTCCACATCTGAATGTGCCCCTCACGTCCCCACCACCCTCTAGTTGTTGTTGTGACTGATAATGACTATGGACTAGTGAGTCCCTGATCGATTTAGATCTTCTGAACGTGATCTGTGGCTGAGGTGCGACATGTTTGGTAATCACATGGTCATCCCTAAGGAAATGCCAATTGTTGGAAAGAACCTGCCTAATCATAGAGTGGTGGGCATTGTATTTGGTAATTACCCTAGTTATACCCTCCGATTGGCATTTTTTTGGCCCAAAGATGAGTTGGTCTCTCCTTTGAATTGGCTCTTGCATAAGCTTTCTTAAGTACCTTATTGCTGTACTCCCGAGCACGCAGGCGAATACATAAGGCGTCAGCCTCTATTTTAAAATCAGCCTCTCTAGTGCAATTACGCCGCAACCTGATGTATTGGCTATAGGGTATGCTTTGCACTAGAGGGCGAGGATGTTCACTATTGAAGTGTAATATGGTATTGCCTGCAGTGCTCTTACGGTACAGAGAGGTATGGATAGAGCCGTCCTTATTCAGGAAGATTTTTGTATCCAAGAAGGGTATGGCCTCTTGACTCCATTGCATGGTAAATTTTAAATTGAAACAATTCTCAGCAAGGAATGCCATGAATTCCTGCAACTCTACCACTGACCCCGTCCAGATGACCAGGACGTCGTCAATATATCGCCGCCACAGGGCAATGTGGCGAAGAAACGGAGACGCTCTCTCCTCCGCGAACAGGGACCTCTCCCATCCCCCCAGGTACAGGTTGGCATACGATGGGGCACACAAAGTCCCCATCGCAACCCCCTGCACCTGGAGGAATGTTTCACCATTAAAGGTGAAGAGGTTAGAATGAAGAATATGATGTAGTAGTTTCAAAATGAAATTACCCTGCAGCCAACAAGATCGTCCCTGCTCGCGGAGGTAAGTACCAACCACCTCAAGGCCCAACGAATGCGGGATACTTGAATAAAGGGCCTCAATGTCTATGACCACCAATATCGAATTTGCCGATACTGTCAGCCCATCCAAGATTTTAAGCAATTCGAGGGTGTCCTTGAGGTTGAGGTAAGGCACATGTGGCCTTAACTGGCCATCAACATACTTGCTCGCCATTTCTGTCATACAACCCACACCCGATACTATGGGTCGACCTGGTGGTCGTTGCAGGTCCTTGTGGATCTTGGGGAGCGAATAGAATGTGGGTACCACAGGCCACTTGACAAATAAGAAATCATAAAGCTCCTTGTCTATTATGCCCCCCCCCCCGTGAGAGCCTCACGTAATAAGTCCCCGAAGATGGTGTTTTTCTCCTGGATCAAGTCTGATGGAACAGGGAGGTACCACTCTCTGTTTCATAGAATGGCCGTGCACATCTCCTCATATTGATTGCGATCCATAACGACCACATTGCCGCCCTTGTCGGACGGTTTGATGACAATGCGGTCTTTTGGATCAAGCAATCAAGGGCCTGTTGATGTTCTCTACTTAAATTCGGGACAAAGGGTACCTTAGCCGGCATTTTTTCAATGTCCTTTATCGTTTGTTTTAAAAAAGCCCAAACTGCTGGGCAAGTTTGTAAATTGGGGAAGGCTTTGGACTTTGTTTTAAATTTAGGGGGGCTCGGAGTTGAATCCAACTCCTCATCACTCGATGAGGGTGATTCTTCATTTTCCTCTTAAAAATACAATGAAGGTGCAGCGCTAAAATTGCATACAATAAATCGCATTGTGTTACTTAATACATACAAAAATTGTCCATAATGCATATAATAGTCCTTTAAACTTCACAAAGGTAGGCACAAAGATGAGGATTTAGGAGACCCGTGCTGTAAAAGGATGAATAATTGCACCACTTCAATCGTGATTCCATCACCAAAGTAAGTACAAGCCTCTCACCTCCATCACTCGACCATTGAAGGTCATTGCACTTTAAATCAGGGTAAAACCAGATGGACTTCTGCCAAACCTGATCTCCTATGCTCTGCAGCACACTCCAGAACGATCAGCAGTTGTGCATCCCAAAAAAGACATAAGAACATCTAGTGCTCTCCGTTTTTATAATATCATTTATTGCAAAGCTTTAAAAAGTATTACTCACAATGGTGGCACTTTCCTAGTGCATAAAGAAGGTCAGATAAACATGTTTCACAAATGTGCTCCGATGTCTCGATCCTCTTCGGAGCGTCGCGGGTGACGTCACAGCTCCTCCCCCGTACGCGGTGCGTCAGTGTTACTCTCCTCCCCCGTACGCGTTGCTCTCCCTGATACTGCTCATTCTCATCCAAAAGTTGCATGAGGATTTTAAGAATTTTAAAGTCTTGGACTTTAAAATCTTTATAAGCTTCCTCCCCCCCCCCCCGAGGTTTTGGTACCCCTTTCTTTGTCATAGATGTATTTGAAAGTTAGATTCCTCGCGAAGAGGTGCAGATCCTTCACCAACTCAAACTTGTCCAATTGATCCAAGGGACAGAAGCTCAGTCCGAGGGCTAGAACCTCTGTTTCCACTAGAGACAATGGGCAAGATGATAAATTTACCACATCAAGGGTGTCCGATTTTATGTGAGTTTGATCACATGGGAGTCTAGTGTCCCCGTCCTTCTGTCTCCCAGCGACGGCTGCATACTGGATGCCGCCGGCGCCGGGGTACATACCAAAGGGGGAACCCCATCTGATAGGTCGGAGGTCTGTGCGTCTCCATTTCCTTTGTTTACTGCCCCTGTACTCGGATGTAGGGGACCTGCAGTTGCCCCAAACATGGGTGTATGGGCGTATTCCCCTTGTTGGCCATGGCCTATACCTCCGTTCTTAAACAGACTGTTAGATTGTTTTGGTTTGGGGGTGGTCTCGTGTGGGGACACTGTTCGTTTGTTGGGTCTATTTTGGGGGTGCATATCCATGCGACTCCCCATCCCTCTTTTGGGGGGGCGTCCTCTACCCGGTTTGCCCCGTAGGGCCATTGTATTCATTAGCTGTGAGGAGGCTGTTGAGGATAGCGAAGTGTCGGATTCAGACCTGGACAGAGTAACTTCCATAGTAGGTCTATTTCTACTCGGTCTCACATTTTTGGACCAGGCCGGTCTCTGCCATCTGTAGGCATACCCGCCTGCAAAGGCCAGTCTGTCCTTATGAAGTTTGAAGTCCTTCTTTAGTACTAAATTTTTATTGAACTTCTCCAAATGTTGGATTAGTTCCTGTTCCTTTCTTAGAAATTCGGCCGTTTGGGAAGTTGGCTTCTTTTCTTGGAGGGAGGTGATCTCCTTCTCCACCTCACCTAGATCTTTCTTGTATTTCCCCTTTAACAACTCCATCATATGGGCTGTGCAGTGTTAAATTCTGTTCCCATGCCTCACGAAACTCCCCGTCTGAAATTTCAAAGGAGGGGAACACCTGTATGCGCAGCCCAAGAGGGTTGATATTTTCTTTTAAATATTTGTCAAAGTATCTTACGTGCCATCCAAGATTAGATTTTCGCTCCAACAGTTTTTTCATTTTTTGGAAGTATACCTCTGTGTCCACGTCCTGACCCGTAATGGAAACACATGACTGTTCAATAGAGTCAAGGAATGTTTCCCATCCTGCTCCACTTAGTTGAGCCATTTGGGTTTGCAATGGATTTCCAACACCCCTCACACTAAAAGGAAAAATAATTATAGGGGATGAAAAGGGAAAGAAAAAGAGAAAGGAAAAAAAAAGAAAAGGAAAATGTATTAAATAGTATTTCTAAACTTTATTTCATCAACATTACATACAATGCATATATAAACACTAACCATCTATAATACTTTTAATCCACACCCCCTAACCCCCCAGCTCCAACCCCAACCCACTGAATGTACAGGGGGGAGGGAAGGGACTGAAAGGAGGGGGGAGGGAAAATTGTGTAAGATAAGATAAGAGGTATTCACAATGATAAGAAGTCTACTATATAAGAGGTTTCGCACTGGGAAGATAGTAATAAGTGAGAACCACTTATACCGATTTTTCATTTAAAACAAATTTCTTGAAGGACAGATCTGATTCGAAATTTAGTACTAAAGAAGGACTTCAAACTTCATAAGGACAGGCTGGCCTTTGCAGGCGGGTATGCCTACAGATGGCAGAGACCGGCCTGGTCCAAAAATGTGATACCGAGTAGAAATAGACCTACTATGGAAGTTACTCTGTCCAGGTCTGAATCCGACACTTCGCTATCCTCAACAGCCTCCTCACAGCCAATGAATACAATGGCCCTACGGGGCAAACCGGGTAGAGGACGCCCCCCCAAAAGAGGGATGGGGAGTCGCATGGATATGCACCCCCAAAATAGACCCAACAAACGAACAGTGTCCCCACACGAGACCACCCCCAAACCAAAACAATCTAACAGTCTGTTTAAGAACGGAGGTATAGTCCATGGCCAACAAGGGGAATACGCCCGTACACCCATGTTTGGGGCAACTGCAGGTCCCCTACATCCGAGTACAGGGGCAGTAAACAAAGGAAATAGAGACGCACAGACCTCCGACCTATCAGATGGGGTTCCCCCTTTGGTATGTACCCTGGCGCCAGCGGCATCCAGTATGCAGCCTTCGCTGGGAGACAGAAGGTTGGGGACACTAGACTCCCATGTGATCAAACTCACATAAAATCGGACACCCTTGATGTGGTAAATTTATCATCTTGCCCATTGTCTCTAGTGGAAACAGAGGTTCTAGCCCTCGGACTGAGCTTCTGTCCCTTGGATCAATTGGACAAGTTTGAGTTGGTGAAGGATCTGCACCTCTTCGCGAGGAATCTAACTTTCAAATACATCTATGACAAAGAAAGGGGTACCAAAACCTCGGGGGGGGGGGGGGGGAGGAAGCTTATAAAGATTTTAAAGTCCAAGACTTTAAGATGCTTAAAATCCTCATGCAACTTTTGGATGAGAATGAGCAGTATCAGGGAGAGGAAAATGAAGAATCACCCTCATCGAGTGATGAGGAGTTGGATTCAACTCCGAGCCCCCCTAAATTTAAAACAAAGTCCAAAGCCTTCCCCAATTTACAAACTTGCCCAGCCACGTGGGCTTTTTTAAAACAAACGATAAAGGACATTGAAAAAATGCTGGCTAAGGTACCCTTTGTCCCGAATTTAAGTAGAGAACATCAACAGGCCCTTGATTGCTTCATCCATAACGACCGCATTGTCATCAAACCGTCCGACAAGGGCGGCAATGTGGTCGTTATGGATCGCAATCAATATGAGGAGATGTGCACGGCCATTCTATCAAACAGGGAGTGGTACCTCCCTTGATCCAGGAGAAAAACACCATCTTCGGGGACTTATTACGTGAGGCTCTCACGGGGGGCATAATAGACAAGGAGCTTTATGATTTCTTATTTGTCAAGTGGCCTGTGGTACCCACATTCTATTCGCTCCCCAAGATCCACAAGGACCTGCAACGACCACCAGGTCAACCCATAGTATCGGGTGTGGGTTGTATGACAGAAATGGCGAGCAAGTATGTTGATGGCCAGTTAAGGCCACATGTGGCAAGATTACCTTCGTACCTCAAGGACACCCTCGAATTGCTTAAAATCTCGGATGGGCTGACAGTATCGGCAAATTCAATATTGGTGGCCATAGACATTGAGGCCCTTTATTCAAGTATCCCGCATTCGTTGGGCCTTGAGGTGGTTGGTACTTACCTCCGCGAGCAGGGACGATCTTGTTGGCTGCAGGGTAATTTCATTTTGAAACTACTACATCATATTCTTCATTCTAACCTCTTCACCTTTAATGGTGAAACATTCCTCCAGGTGCAGGGGGTTGCGATGGGGACTTTGTGTGCCCCATCGTATGCCAACCTGTACCTGGGGGGATGGGAGAGGTCCCTGTTCGCGGAGGAGAGGGCGTCTCCGTTTCTTCGCCACATTGCCCTGTGGCGGTGATATATTGATGACGTCCTGGTCATTTGGACGGGGTCAGTGGTAGAGTTGCAGGAATTCATGGCATTCCTTGCTGAGAATTGTTTCAATTTAAAATTTACCATGCAATGGAGTCAAGAGGCCATACCCTTCTTGGATACAAAAATCTTCCTGAATAAGGACAGCTCTATCCATACCTCTCTGTACCGAAAGGGCACTGCAGGCAATACCATATTACACTTCAATAGTGGACATCCTCGCCCTCTAGTGCAAAGCATACCCTATAGCCAATACATCAGGTTGCGGCGTAATTGCACTAGAGAGGCTGATTTTAAAATAGAGGCTGACACCTTACGTATTCGCCTGCGTGCTCGGGGGTACAGCAATAAGGTACTTAAGAAAGCTTATGCAAGAGCCAATTCAAAGGAGAGAGACCAACTCATCTTTGGGCCAAAAAAACGCCAATCGGAGGGTATAACTAGGGTAATTACCAAATACAATGCCCACCACTCTATGATTAGGCAGGTTCTTGCCAACAATTGGCATTTCCTTAGGGATGACCATGTGATTACCAAACATGTCGCACCTCAGCCAAAGATCACGTTCAGAAGATCTAAATCGATTAGGGACTCACTAGTCCATAGTCATTATCAGTCACAACAACAACTAGAGGGTGGTGGGGACGTGAGGGGCACATTCAGATGTGGAGGGTGTGATTTTTGTCCGTGGGTGAAAGAAGGTGGGACCGTCGCCCTCCCTCGTGGAGGAACACTTAAATGTCGATTCTTCGCAGATTGCTCCACAGAAGGCGTGGTGTATCTTGCCAATTGCCTCTGTGGGGCATTCTACGTGGGGAAAACAAAAAGGAGATTCTCCAAACGCATTCAGGACCATTTGTATTATCTGGAATTGGGCCTAATTTTTACGCCCATCTGTAAACACGTGGGGGTTTATCACAGCTTTAACCCTGATTTCATTAGCTTTTCCGTCCTCGAGGTCATCCCCCGCAATCCACGAGGAGGTGACTTTGACAATAAAATACTACAACAGGAGTTGAAATGGATCTTTAGATTGCAAGCTACTGCATGGCCAGGCCTGAATACGGCGGTATCTTTCAAACCTTTTTTGTAGTGGGTCCTCCTTTTATGGTTGTTTTTTTTTTTTTTTTTAATATATTTTTTAATTTTGTTTTGTCATTCACTAATTATGCATAATTCTATGTGTATTATTTGGAGTTTTGATTGAAGTTATTGTTGGTAAAGATTTATTTACTTTTGGTATGTAAATGTGCTTTGAATTTATTTTTGTTCTCAATCCTATATTTGCTCTGTGATTACCGTTCTCCTAAGGGTAACTCCATGGGGACGATTCTCTCTGGTCCGATTGGTGTAGCCTCGGGCGCAAAGCAGAGGCAGGCACCCCCTAGTGGATGGCTGTGCCTCTTCTGGTCTAATGACCGGAGTTGTTGAATGCGGCGATTCGGGGGGCGGGACCGTCTCCCGTCGCCGCAGGATACCACGTAATGCGCCCGCACCGGAAGTGACGCGGACGGGTGCTGCGTCACTTCCGGTGGGACCAGTCATATAGTGGAGTGCACGGGGAGGACGCCGGCAGTGGCTCCTCCTGCACATCCGCACGGTTTAACGGCAAACACTATGGATCTAGTGTACAGGTATGTAATGGGCAACTTCCCTAATGTTTATAACTTTATGGACTGCTTCCAATGCTTACGGATATGTTATTATCAGGTGTTCAAGCCCTATTATATGGCAAAAACTTTGGATTTGTAAGGCAATATTACACCGGGAGGTCCTTACTATTACTATAATAATAATTTTTTACAATCGATCTTGAGCTCTACTCACAGCAGCCGTTTCAATATGGTGATTTAATTAGCCCAATTGCCCTATATAGTATAAATGCTGCACAAGCTAATGGTCATGTATATATGGGGGGGGCTGGACCACTTTCAGGTGTAGCTGATTTAGAGCTCATAAGTAATATTTCCAAAACACGTTTTCGATCCTCCTTTTGATTCCTTTTGGCTTTTACCTATGCCTATTGATATGGGCATTTTACTTAATCTGCAAGTAAATGCCTTGAACTTCCGGCTTGGCTATCCAAAACAATGGTTGTAATTTTATTTTTATTTTCACATCAGCTAATATTAGTTGGGTTGCATCTGTTGCAGTATTAGGGGGGTTGCTTTGCTTATAAGCGAAGTAATGTATAGCTGATTATCTCTCATCACTCTTTTGGATTAGATCCTCATCATCTTGAATGTGAAGCCCACTTCCTGCCACGGGATGAGTCCGTTACAAATGGCTGGTCCAGTCTACACCGTTTTGGCCAACCCCTAAATAGGACACATGGGCCCTTTGGGTGGTGTGGCTAGGACCCGAGCTTGTCGACTCAGTGGAGTTGCCCCTTTTTGGAGTTTGCTTTGATTAAACATTGTATTAAAAGATATTTGTAAAGTATGGTAAGCTGATGACTTTCATATCAAACCTTAAACTACTATTTAATAGTGATAATTGTGATGAACATTATGACTTATTGTCTTTTTTCTTTCTTTTTGTCTATTATAAGTACAATAGATGAATATTTTTCCTCTCATTCCTGATGAAGCAATGCCCAACAAATGAATCTGCGAAACGTGTTGAATGAGGGGGCAAAGTTCTATGTATATTCATCTATGTGTTATTTTGTGTAATGTCTCTGTATCAGTCTGTACTAATTGGTGTTGGTTTTATGAAATTTTGTAATAAATCATTGTTTTTTACAATATATGCTTACCTTATTGTGTAACCTATCCTAGAAAGTCCCATCTCAATATGATCCTACTGGTCACTGGGGCCAGAGGCTCAGCTTTTCCCTTTTATATATATATATAAATAAATATATAAATAAATATATCTATATATATATATATATATATATATATCTATATATATATATATATATATATATATATAATGTGGGGATTTGCTCTTGTAGGTAGGATTTGCGGGTGCAGTATAGAGGCAAAACAGATGATTCTTCAAGTAAATCAGGAGTGTTTTATTTACACTTCAGGAACACAAAAGTAACAGTCTTTTTTGGTGTTAACTCACACCCAACAAAAAGGAAAACAACAGTCTTTTAAGGCAGGTTTAAACACAGCAACAAGTCCATTCACCTGTGTCTCTTTGGTGCTGTTCACACACAGCAACGGATCAGTTCACCTGCTTGTAACTTTTCCAGCCTCAGCACTCACTTCCACAGCCTTCTGGTGCATGGAGATAATTCTCAATCACCTGTTAGGCTGTCTGCCTTATAAACCCCAGGCAAGACCTGGCCTGGAGCGTGGGGAGCAGCCACCCACCCATACCTTAACTGCTCCCAATAAGAGCCGGCCCGGATTCAGCTTTGCAGCCATACTAAAAATAAAAATATGTCAAGCAGCACTCTTATCTCACTGAGGCCAGGAACCACAGTGACACGTACCTTCCGTCGATCACGGATCCATGTGCCCTGCCACAATATATATATATATATATAAATAAATATATATATATATATATAAATATATATATATATATATATATATATATATATATATATATATATAAATAAATATATATAAATATATGATATATAGGGCTGCAGCAAACCAGAGAACTGCTAGACCTATGTCCACATCCATAATAATTAATCAAAAAAGAGGAAAGGTAAATCTCACCGGGTTGTGGGATTGACCCTATGTGGATTACCGTGATAGAGGGACTTTAATGGACCGGTATAGCATAAAGTGAGCAATTCAGTTGTAAAAAAAATTAATACTTAAAAACAATCAGAAGTATAAGACATTACAATGGCAGAGATGATTGGACTAAAAGTCCTAGACATAGATACGTCTAATCATATCGTTCAGACAGTCATACGGTTCGACACGTTTCACCAGGTACAAGATGGCTTCTTCAGGAACCGATATGATCAAAAACATGTATCCTCTAATTATAAAAGAAGAGGAAAACAAATAAATCGATACATTAAAAACATTTATTGCACACATATATATCTTCAAAAAGGCGCCTCAAAGCAGTACAGGCCACCAATGAGTAACACATTTTTCATTGCTCACCTAGTTCATAGGAATAATAAGCTTGTTAGGACTCATGATGTCATGCCGACCACAAAGACATAGACGGAAACCCTTCAAATTGACCCTGAAGGGGGGGTCAAACATGCCTCAAAAGAGGCTTGGTGGATCGGACCTTATCCCTAACTTCCCCAGTGTGTAATCACAGATAACCGGGTATCAACATAGATGAAAGTAATAGCCGGCTAATTTGGTGGGGATCCTGAAATGTAAAAAATGGAAGGAGCCAATTGGCAGGTACCAAAGTCTCTATAAAACAAAGGGGAGAGAGATACCCTGGCGATTAAATTATTTTGTGGCTCATTTTCTGGCTCATCACTCATAAACATCCATAATCTTGGCGTGGCGATTATATCAGGCGTTCTTATGGGCGTTTTTGCAGGCGTTTTAACAGGCGTTTTTAAATGCGTTTTTTGTCCAGGCGTTTTTAGATTGAATAAAAGAAAAATGCCCCAAAAACGGCCCACAACGCCTACATGTGAACATAGCCCGTTTTGGGGCTTTTTTGGGGATTTTTTCAGCTCTAGGATCAGCTCACAACATGCCCAAAAAGACAAATCCTATTTATTTCAATGGCCCCTGTTCACATCTGAGCATTTTGACACCGTGAGCAAAACGCCCAATGCTCAAAAGAGCTTCTTTTTCGGCAGTAAGGACTGAGAAATAGCACAATGATTAGGGAGTCTGCCTTCCTGCTGTCGGTTTGTGAGTTCGAATCCAGAATGAGCCCTCTGTATGGGCAACAATTGGAGGTCTCCAACCCTCCAAATGTTAGCATCAATACTTTTGCTCATGTTTGACATAGGCATGTGTATCACCAAACTCTTAATATAAAGACATTAACTAAATACAAAAGATGCCACATAAAGTCAATATCTAGCAATATTGAGAGATAAAGATATATTTGTTTGTTGCCCATACTTTGCTAATTAGCCAAGTATGGGGATATACCTGCAGTTAAATGTGTACTAAAATGCTAACGCTTGGCCATACCCATATGGAAGAAAATGTATTTCCAATATATGTAGAGCAAAATTTTTTTGAAATACATAGAATATGGGCAAAATTGTCACATTTCCTATATATTTGTTAAATGTTAAAAATCTTTTCTTAAAATAGGTTTTACATCTATTTTTCTTCCATGTGGGTACATGTTTCCCAATGAAATATTTTGTGGGATACCCTAGATAATGTGGAGGTTCTATATAAAAACTATAGATAATATTGTTATAGTGAAATGTGATTGAGCAGGAAAGGTGTATAGAACGTGGTAATGTGATGGTGTTTACTAAGGAATCACTTGGTAGAAGTATGAACTATGTGCATGTTTTTCAAATCCGCCAGTTCTTTCCATTTTACATGGGCGATACAGCGGATTTTTCGTTCGCATTCAACAAACCGCGTGCTCAAATTGGTGAAAGCGGAACTTTTTGAGCCTAGTTGGCGTTGCGCATGCACACATGAGCTCTCTTGCAGCTCGGGACTTGAGGAGCTATTTTTACTTTCTACACTTTTGCAGATATCTCTCTTTCTAGGTCAGTTTTTGACACAGTTTAAAAGCTTTTCATCTCCAAAAGATGATCCACAGTGATTTGGGATTTTTGGGGGTACTACAAAAAATTTGGCAAAACATTAGTCGAGCTTTTAGCTGACCTGTTTTTAAGTCGCGCTCTGACCTTGTAGTATCTTAATGAATCTAACACTATACGTTATTGGCCGCCCGCTGTACTTTGAATACCGATTTCTTACGTTCAGATTCGCCGTTTCGCAAAAATCCCGGCGTTAGCCAAATAGCGGTACTATGAATTAGTCTTTAAAGTTAAATATTAAGGAAAAAATGTTTTTACTTTTTTAAATGCAGATTAAGCACACACATATGCACTGAGGTTGCATGAAATGTGCAGCACCGCACGCCTAACAGACTGATAACATTTTTTTGCTTCTCCCTTCTCCTCCTCACTTGGCTCAGGTCAGGGCATAAAGATCGTTCTACTGCACCCCCACACAATACAATCAATGTAGATCGCTGTCTGATTAAAGCAGATTGTTCCTATCTATGCTTTCCCTAAAAGCAATCTCTCCAGCCTGGCCCTACAGTAAACTGCTATCTCTCCCTCCTGGCAAAAACATTGTTCACTGCACCCCACAAAATCAAATCAATGTAGATCGCTGTATGATAAAGCAGATTGTTCCTCCTATGCTTTCCCTACAAGCAATCTCTCCAGCCTTGCCCTATAGTAAAGTCCTATCTGTCCCTCAGCAGCAGCAGTCAGGAACTCTACCTACAGTAGTATTAGCAGAGTGATGCGTGGCACTGTGTGACTCCAGCTTATTTAGAGCAGTGGTTCTCAATTCCGGTCCTCGGGACCCACTAACAGGCCAAATTTTAAGTATTACCTTGGGGGATGCAGACTAGAATACCGCAATCACTGAGCAGCAAATGAGATCACCTGTGATGTAATTTAGTTATCTTGCAAACCTGGCCTGTTGGTGGGTCCCGAGGACCGGAGTTGGGAACCACTGATTTAGAGTCTGGGTCACATGCTGCACTGGCCTATCACAGCCATGCCATTACTACACATGGCTGTGATGGCTTCTAGGGCACACTAGTTAAACGCTTTTTTAGGGCTTTCCTGCTCAATCATTTTTCCCTTGAACAATCTTATATATAGCTTCTATATAGAACCCCAACATTATATAGGGTATCACACAAAATATTTATTGAGTAAATACGTATGGCCAAGCCTTTGCATTTTAAAACAGATTTTACTGCAGCTGCATCCCCTACCTGGATATTTTGCCAACATTTGGTAAAAATAGAAATATATCTATAGCTCTCAATAATGCCATATCTAGATTTTTTTTGTGCTTTGTTTTTTTGTGGGAATTTCTTTCTATGAAGAGTTTGGTGATACAAATGCCTATGTCCTAAACAATTTCAAAAGTATTGATGGTAACATTTTGAGGGTTTGAGACCTCCAATTGTTGCCCATAGAGAGAGCTCTTTCTGGATTCGAGCCCACAAATATAGGGCAGGAAGGCAGACTCCCTAACCATTGTGCTATTTCTCAGTCATTACATCACCAAACTTATTAAGGATGTTTATGAGTGATGGGCATGAATTTTGGCTTAGCTATATGTTCATTCTTCATTGAAACACCAACCTGAACCCCCAAAGAAATGCCCCCCCCCCAAATCATAAATCCAAAAATATACATATATATCTTTATAGATCTGTCTCTCTCTCTCTCTCTCTCTATATATATATATATATATATATATATATATATATATATATATATATATATATATATATATATATATATATATATATATACACACACACACACATATATATATATATATATATATATATATATATATTATATCTATGTCTATCTCTCTCTCTCTCTCTGTCTCTCTATCTCTCTCTCTCTCTCTCTCTATATATATATATATATATATAGAGAGAGAGAGAGAGAGAGAGAGAGAGAGAGAGAGAGAGGGAGAGAAAGGGAGTTGAATATCTATATATGTATTTTTTTTTATATCTTTATTGGTAATTTTTTATATATACATACATTTCAAAACAAACATTGTCATGTTCTGACCAAACCCCACCCCCTAACCTCCCCCTCCCACCTCCCCCCAATTACACCGAAAAAAAAAGAAAAAAAAAAAAAAGTTTTTATGCTTTTATGCGCACATTCCCAACATTTCTTCATGAAAAAATATATCCCATACTATGTTACCGTACGCCAGGAGGGGTATGGGGACCGTCCCCCCGCCGCCCGGACCAGGCTCTGCCCAGGGTGACCCTCCCTTGAACTCCCTTTAAGAAGAATTGGCTGCCAAGTATTGCACCCAGGGTCTCCATCTTAACTTAACTTGATCCTCAGAATTTCCCAATATGGCAGACAGTTCTTCTATCTTGAAAATCTCGTTGACCTTCCCACACCATAACTCGTAAGTTGGAATCACTGTCTGTTTCCAGAAAATAGGTATGCATGCCCTTGCTGCATTCAAAAGACGCAGAGTCAGGGACTTCCTGTAGCTCCGCACTGAGCTTCCTGTTAAATGCAGCAAGCACAACGCGGGGTCATCTAATATATCCACGTCGGTTATATGTTTTATAGCCACTGCTATCTTATTCCAAAATGGCCGCACTCTTTTACATCCCCAAAAAATATGCACCATATTTCCATCCTCCAATCCACACCGCCAGCATTTTCCTGAGACCGCCTCTTTTATTCTGTGTAATAGTGATGGGACTCTATACCATCTGGTTAGAATTTTATACCCTGTTTCTTGGATTTTACTATCTAGTGACGATTGATGAACTAGTCTCAGGATCTTATTTATCTGCTCTTTTGACCACACGGTATTTAACTCCTGCTCCCATTTTTGGATAAACGGCAGTTGTTGATCTCCCTCATCCTCTGACAATTGTGTATAGAACCTTGAGATCAGATGGCCCGTGGTGTTACCTGTTCTACACATATTTTCCAGGTCCGTTAGCTCTTGTGGTGCATACCCTTTCTGCCGAACTGATCTAATATAATTATACAGCTGATAAAGGCTGAAATAATCAAGCGATTCTCCTGCACCTGTCCTAAGTTCTTCTAGGGAGGGCATAGGACCATTTTGCCATATATCACATAGGCGCCTTTTACCATCCTGAGCCCACCTACGAATTCTGGCATTCATGCACCCCGGGGGAAAATCCGGGTTCCCCAAGATCGGTGTCATCGGTTATAGACCCGGGGCTACCCTCCAATGCGACTGAATTCTCTTAGTTTCTTTTATAGTCGCTCCCACTGTAGGATGTTTGAGAATAGGGTCTTTAGATTCGAACACCGACCATGGGGCTGGGGGGGGGTTAACTGTCCTGTTTCTTCATTCTCTAAATCTACCCATCGTTTGGTAAGTTTATTGCAATGCCAGTCTACCACCCTTACTATATGGACCGCCCTGTAATATCTCAGGATATCTGGTAATCCAATCCCACCTCTTACTTTGGGTAAGGCCAACGTCTGCATCTTAATTCTAGGGGATTTATTTGCCCAAATATAGGCGCGGAGTATGCCCTTGATTGATTGAAAAAATTCTTTTGGAACTGCTATCCATTCATTTACCCTAACCGCAGCCGTAGGGACCGTATAAAGTGCCAGTATAAATTGCAGCATTTGTGGACCCAGGCCTATGGATGACAGGGTGGCCCGGATAAAATCCCACGCCACCCTGTCAAAGGCCTTCTCCGCATCTGCTGCAAAGAGAACCATCTTCTTCCGTGATGTACGTGCCAGATTGTCAGGGATCCACTGCTATACACAGGCACACTGGTGCCGCAAACCGGCGAACGCCTATACGCATGCATGTACGAAGAGGTGCCTTGAATAGCTAGAGGCTACCTTAGTATAGCTAGAGGCTACCTCAGTATGGTTCCAGGCTACCTCAGTATAGCTAGAGGCTTCCTCAGTGTGGTTCGAGGCTACCTCAGTATAGCTCGAGGCTACCAAATTGGCCTATTCAAACACAGCTGTGACGACAGGAAGTTGCTGTGTTATCTTCAGCTCTTCCTTGTGATCCTGTGTTCCTGCGTACCTGTTGTTCCTGATTATTTGACCCGGCTTCCTCTTGACCTTGCTACTTGCTGCCCTCCCTGACCTTTGGCTCGTCTGACTACTCTCTTGGTTAACCCTTGTCTGCTTCTCTGCTTCTGGACCAGAACCTGCGCTCTGCCTGGCTGGGTGATCCTGGGGACCGCGACCTGGTGTTAGCTTGCAGCGTAGTCTATCCCCACCATTAGGGGCCCTGGTGAAAACCAGCTAACACTTAGACTCCGCACCTCAGGTGAACCTGTGTCCTTATCAGAGTGCTTACCTTGGTGTCCATCCAGCATCCAGCTCTGCAACCACGGCCTTCTCATCAGGTGAGAGTTCTCTCTATTAGTCAGGCTCCACCTGCCATCCTGACACAGATGTATTAAATCTATAGCTCGAATTGTATTATCACGGGCCTCCCGGGTAGGAATAAAAGAATAAAATGGACCAAGTCTGCCATATATGGTAAGAGTCTATTTGCTAATAGTCTTGCGTATAGTTTTGTGTCTACATTTATCAAGGATATCGGGCGATAGCTGCCACAACACAAGGGGTCCTTCTCTTCTTTAAGTATTAAAGTAATGTGCGCCCGTAGCGAATCCAACGGGAACGCCGCTCTTCTTCCCACGTCATTGAAATGTAACAGTAGGGGGTTCTTTAAACGCTCCCCAAATTTCTTATAATAACTTAGAGTAAAGCCATCTGGACCAGGGGCCTTATGCGCCTTGGTCTGTGAGATCGCAGCGGCTAGCTCTTCCCCCGATATCTCGCCTTCCAATGTCAGTACTTGGTCTTCTGTAAGTGTACGCATGCCCGAATCTCGTAAATACTCCTCTATCTGCTTCCCCTTTTCTGGACTTTTCTTACTCCCTATTTCTGGTAGGTTATAGAGTGACCGATAAAAAGAGCAGAACTCCTCTGCTATGTCAGCTGAAGTGTGAACCTCCCCACCTTTTGTATTTCTAAGACGTAGAATTTGAGTTCGTCTTTTTGGGCCCCTCAGTGCTCGTGCCAGCATCGCCCCTGGTTTATTTGCATATTCATACAGGTGTCTTTTCAACCACAACATATTTCGTACTATCTTTTGAAAAAGTATCTGGTTCAATTCCTCTCTTGCCCGTATGAGAGGGATCAAATGAGCCTCCGCAAGCGCTCTCTTATGCTGTCTACTCAGCTGTTCGATTTTAGTTAAATATTCTTTGATTTTCGCCTCCCGCTCTCTTTTACGCTGTGCGCCCAACTGTATCAGTACCCCTCTTATCACACACTTGTGCGCTTCCCAGATCGTGGAAGGTGAGAGCGACTCCAATGTATTTTCTATAAAGTAGTTATGTAGCGCCTCATCTATCTTCCCCACCGCTTCCGGGGATTGTAATAAGGCCTCATTTATGCGCCATGACCTTGAACTACAGTTTTTTGATTCCCATTCTATACTCACATACACTGGTAGATGGTCAGAGATTGAAAAATCTCTGATGTCTGAGTCTGTCACTAACGGCAGGTCTGCCTGGGTCACCAGGATTCTGTCTATCCTACTATATGCCTTGTGGATTGAAGAATAGAAAGTGTAATTTCTCTCTCCTGGGTGCATCAGCCTCCATGGATCGATGAGGCCCAGGAGGGAGATCTCTTTTTGCAACCTTCGTAATTTAGCAAATGACATATATGAGCTTCTCTTGGAGGTATCCAGCAGAGGTTCTGGGGCATAATTAAAGTCACCCCCCATCACTAAGTGCCCTTCCCGGAATTCCAAGACAACTGGAATCAATTTCTGTAAAAACATTACATGCTCATAGTTGGGAAAATATACATTTACGAGGGTTACCTCGACCCGTCCTATCCACCCCTTCACCAACACAAACCTACCCATTGGGTCAGCCAATTCTTCCTTTAGGGTCCAATTCGTAGCACTTGATATTAAGATGCTCACACCCTTTGATTTAGCAATAGGGGATGTAGCGTGGTAAACCCATGGAAAGTCTTTATTGTACAATTTTGGTACTGCATCTTTACGGAAGTAGGTCTCCTGAATGAAAGCTATTTGTGTAGCATCTCGTTTTAGATCCCCCATAAGTCTCCTACGCTTCTGTGGGGTTGATAGTCCCCTCACATTATAGGTCATAATCTTACAACCTGCTGTCCCCCCCTGGGTCGCCCCACCTCCTGCCGCCATTGTGGACGGTCCCCCGCCCCCCCCCCCCCCCCCGGCCACACAATCAATGCAAGGAAAAAGAAAGCAAAAAAAAAAAAATGACAAAGAAAACCCCCCCCCTTCACCCACACAAGTATGTATATACTATTTAATACCCACTACCCCTACCCCCCTCTAATGGTTATCTAAACCAGCGCAACCAGGCGCTATCTACTGAGGGGGCCGTGGTTCCCAAAACCCCGCGAGCAAGCCACTGTACCTGGACACTCTCCTTCAAAAGCAAGAAAAAGAAAAAAAAGAGCTAGGCTCCAAAAATTGGGGCTAAGAAAAATGGGCTCTACTCCCTCTCACCCCCACCGTGGTGTAAGGATGTAGTCCCTATCTTATCACTAACAGACAGTAGGTCTATAAATTTTAAGGGTCCAGCTAGAGGAGCTCTGACTCGGCGGACGATCGCCTCCCTTCACATAATGTCAATGTCCTACTCCCCCCCCGCCCCAGAGACCCCCTCCTACACCTCCCAATCCAACGGACCCTAGGTATGATAATAAACACATTCTAGGTTTGACTTTCCCAGCCTTCCTCCTACAAAAGGTGGCGCGGCCCTAAACGGCCAAAACGGCACACCTCTCCCCTAGGGGAGCGGTTCTCTCGAGGCCCATATGCACCCCTGGGTCGGAGTCAAACCACCCCGAGCCAGGTCGCAGATAATGGAAACATGCTTGCTACATAGTCAGATCTTTTACTTATGCCTACTACTCCTATCCCTCTATGGATCCCCTTCCCTTCCTGAGGGCCCCGGGGTCCCCTCACCCCCCTTTCTGCAGAACACTTACCCTTCCCTCAACACCATCTTAACCCTTCAGACTTGAGCTAGGTCCTGGGAAGATCTCTCTTACTCACATCTAGTAGTGATTTATATACACCCTAATAGTGATTTAAATTCAGTATTATAGAGTCTCACACATCTACTTTTTTGTGTCTTAAGCGTGTCCCGCACAAAGTGAGGGAACACTCTCATATTACCTCTACCACAGTGCCCCCTTCCCACGTGACCCTTAAGATTGTGCTCCGGCCCTCCATAGCTGGCGGGGATACGAACAGAAGCAAAGAAAATAAAAAAAACACCTTGTGAAATTATAGTTGATTTCTACAGATTCGAATATATAATATCCAACTTTCCTGTGAAGCAAAAAAAAAAAAAAAAATCCAAAAACACACACCACAGTTCCCCCATAAGAAAAACAAGAGAAAATAAAACAAATCACACAAACTGTGACACCCCCCCCCCCTTCCCCTGCGAGGGTGACTCAGATGGTAAGAGAAATAAAAAAGAAAAAGTGTAGAAAAAACGCCCATATCTCGACAGAGCAAATGTTCAAGGCGGGTGTGGGGACACCAGGGACCTCCGCGCATCATAACTTTCCCCCCTCCCAGAAAAAAAAAAAAAAAGGGAGGAGAGGAGATAGGGAGAGCTCCAAAAAAAAAAAAAAAGGCATGGGAAAATCCGGAAAGATAAAAAAGAGAAAAAAAAACATGGAGTAGGCCAGGAACCTGTGTGCAGCACTTTTAGGTTCAATTTATATTAGTGTCTCCTTGCTTCCACGCCTATCTACTCCAAATTTCACCCATGTTTGTATGGCTTAATTCATGTAGTAGTTCACGGAGTTTCCTAGGACATCTAACCAGTCACTCACATGGATCGGGGTACACCCCAAAAACGTAAAGAGCCCGGGGAGCTGATCTGGCCATTTCAATAAGAAAGTTTCTCTGTCTTTCACCACTTTCAAATGGAAGGGGTGTCCCCAAAAATAGGTTGCTCCCACTTTTCTTATGACCTCTAAGAGGGGTTTAATTGCGGCTCTCATCTTTAGGGTCCCCCGTGAAAGATCTGGCAACAATTTCAGCTGAGAACCTTCATACTCGATCTGCCCTTTTGCCCATGCTTGTCTCATTATGTCTTCTTTAAGTGAGAACAGGTGAATCCTAATCAAGACATCTGGGATTAGTTCTGTTGCTGTCCTTCGGGGCACTTTAACCCTATGCACTCTGTCAATTTCCATTTTTTCCATTTGGGGTCTCTCCAACAAACCATTCAAAATGCCCACTACAGTGGTTCTGAGCTCTGGGCCCATTACGGATTCCGGCAAGCCCCGCAGCCGAATATTATTGCTCCGGCTGCTGTTCTCACCATCATCCTGCTGCAGCCGCAACCAGGTGACTTGTTTTTGCAGCTGCGCTCGTGAACTTTCTAATTCAGAGATTCTGACTTCAAAATCGCATTGTACTGACTCTGTATTCACCAATCTGCCTTCAATTTGATCAACTTTTTGTCTTAAACCACATATTTCCATTTTAATGTCACTCACGATTGCTGCAGCCATATCTTGGATGTTCTGTTTCGTCGGGATCAGCTTTACAAACTCACCCCACTCCGCTGTTGATGGTATTTGCGGCTGTTGCGGCATTATAAGGGACTCTTTGGGCTCATTATTCCTTTGTTCCTGCAAAATGTCCATTACTGAAGGCTTCTTCCCACCAGTAGAGACCCCGACAGATTGAGTGTTTGTAGCTTTGGGCCCTTTCTGCTGGACTGCCATTCCTGAGTTTGTTTGGCGTTTCTGTGATGCCTTGGTCCCAGCAGTACTTCGTGATGCCACTGTGTGTCTCAGAAAATAAGAGGTAATGTCTGTCCTTTTCTCTGGGGCTTGCTTCTGCTCCGGGCTGGCTGCTTGAGTCATATATACGGGGGAGACCAGCGACCTCCACATCTACTGTCCCAGCTGGCACTCGACCCCGGCTCTCCTCCTCCTCAGCCCCTCAGCCCCACACAGACCCGCATGGGCTTTCACCCTATGCTGTACCTCTGTCACTCTGAGGCAGGGTCCCGCACATTCAGCGTATGACCGCCTGTTTCCTTGCCACCACCGCTGCTTGAATTTCCCCTTTACCGTCCTCCGTGAGCCTCGGGCCCCGCTCTGCACCTAGCGGGGGAGGGGGGGGAGAGCCGACTCACTCACTGCACGGCGCTCTCCTCCACCACGCAGAGCTCCTCACTGCTCGGCCTCTCACGGCGCCATTGACAAACCACGCCCCCCCCAGCTGGTCCCCCTCTATATATGTATTTCTAGAAAGCTATATATGCAACTGTTTGGCCAACCACAATAAAGTTAAGGCTGTTTAGCTCTCTCTCTCTCTCTCTCTTGCAATTTGCCATTTCTGTTCTACTGGGCATTCTCCAACACTTAGACTTTTTCGTGTGTTTTGAGGTAAACTACGCATGCTACAAAGCTTTGCAATTCATCCCTGTTACATCCCACTCAAAATAGCATTTGCACTTATGTTGGTTTGCGTCCAGGACACACACAGTTAATTGTTCTGCTGGGCGTTCCCATTACTGGGTGTGTGTTGTCTGACGTATCTTATAAAAAACTGTCAGGCATCAAGAATGATTTGGACTGCCAAAAGGTTCAATATATTGTGACGGGGATATTTTTTTTGTGGGGATTTGCTTTGTGTTAAATTTTTTGGCCTTTGTTATTTTTAGGTAGGAGGTGGGGGGGATTTGGCTGCGTTGCCTGTCATGTCTAGGGCTGTATTTGGGGAAATTAATACTTGACTCTCTGTAAGTTTTTGGTTATTTGTTGCTAATTGTGTTTTGGTTTGTCAATCTGCACATGTATATTAATCTTATTGGCTCTTTGTTCATGTATGTTGTGGTCAATACTTAAAGTCGTCACCCTGGTATGGAAAGTCGGTGTGGTGTGCCTGAACCGACGTAAGGGGGGGTAGCCTGTAAATAAAGAGGGCACCCCAAAAGGGAAGAGGTTGAGAAAAAGGGTGAAGGAGGGTGGGGTGACGATCCGAGCAGCAGCAGGCCGGTATAGAGGAGGGGCGGCGCTATATAGCCCGCTATGCTCCTCCCACAAATACCGGCCTGCGGCCGAACACTTGTGGTCAATACTTAAAGTCGTCACCCTGGTATGGAAAGTCGGTGTGGTGTGCCTGAACCGACGTAAGGGGGGTAGCCTGTAAATAAAGAGGGCAAAAGAGGAAGCAGATCAACACACTTTATTCAATACAACTTAAGTCACAAGCCTGCGAAACGCTAGTCTCAACTCCTTCTCTGGGTGCGGAATATAAACTTGGAAGGCGTCAGACTCCCACCGACCAAGCCGTTTAATAATGTGGCCTGGCGTGTTATTCCCAGAGGCAGCCGTAGCCGCACCAATCCGGAAGGAGTGACCAGAGTGCGCCGCAGGGTCCCAACCCAGTCTGATGCAAAGTGCACGGATGTAGTATATGAATTTGGACGTGGTGAGGGGTACGTCCAGTAGCATAAAGAGTGGAGCATGGCTGGGAGAGCTCAGGGTCTGTGCCACAAATTCATCCAACACTTTGACTGGGCACCAATGATTCCCTGATGGGTAAAACGGGATGGTAACGGGGTGGCCCACCTGCCTGGTCTTGGTGCACTGGAGTGTCAAAACGTAATGATCCCCCCACTTGACCAGATCTCGTTTGAGGAGACATAAGCGCCCCTCTACCGAGGAAGCTACCGTAAACTCCCCGGGCCTGAGAAAGCCGTAGAAGGCCAGATACATGGCAGCTTTAACAACTGCATTAGTGTATGGCTCAAAAGGGGCCGAGTCCAGCAAGTTGGAGAGAGCCCGGAATTGCTCCCCATCTATAGGCAACCGCCTGACCGAGGAATGGTGATCCACTTTGCTAATCCCCTTCAGGAGGCTCTTCAGAGGATAGGCCCGGAGAAAAGGCAAGGTGTTTGGCTGGTGCGTCAGAACATGGTGTTGAACACCCGCCAGATACAGTTTGATGGTACTGACGGATAACTTAAGTTGGAGGTGGCAAAAAGCAGCGAAGGCGACCATAGTCTGCACTGAATGGTCATCCAACCCGAATTCCACTAAAAACCTACGAAAGATGGACATGGCTCGGTCATAGGCCTTCCTGGTGTTGGATGACAGAGCCATACGGGCAAACTCCCGTCCATGCGCCAAGATCCGGGCTAGTCCAGGACCAGATCCTTGAACTCCGGGGTCCGCGTGGGGCATCTGTCGGCCGTCGGGTGGAGGGCGAAGAAAACCTGCAATTTGGAACGGGAAAGAGCGTCAGCGGCTGAGTTGGAGTGACCCGGAATATGCTCACAATATAGAAAAAACTGGTAAGTGGCAGCTACCAAGGTCAGCCTGCGGACCAGCCTCATGATAGTCAGGGATGATGACCGGCCTTTGTTGATAATGTCACAGGCCGCCATGTTGTCACTGAAACATTTGACTGCCATCCCTGACCAGCACCTACCCCAGGTGACAGCTGCCGCCACAATAGGATATAACTCAAACAAAGCTGAGGTCTCCTGGAAAGAAGGTAAGGCAAGTGACTCGGCCTGCCAACTATCCCTGAACCATGAGTCCCCAAAGATGGCCGCGAACCCGGTATTGGCGGCCGCATCCGTCCAAAACACAGGGGACTGGGCAGAGATGGGCGGGATGAACATGGAGATGCCGTTCCAGCTTTCCAGGAACTCAACCCACATGCCCAGGTCCGCCCAGGCAGGGGGATCCAAGTGGGAGATGGCGCCCTCCAGAAGACCTGGCAACAGCCGCAGCAACCGGGAGATGAAAGACCTGCCCTGGGGGATAATTTGCATGGCAAAGTTCAACGACCCGATCAAGGACTGCAACTCCTTCCTTGAAAAAGACCCTAGTTCCAAGAACCTGCCTACCACCCCACGAATGCGTCCAAGTTTGTCCTCAGGGAGGCTGGACTGCATAGAGACGGAATCCAGGGAAATCCCCAAGAAATCCAACCTGGTGACCGGTCCAACCGTTTTGCCTGGTGACAGAGGGACCCCTAAGGTGGAAAATAAGGGCATGGTACTCCTCAAACTGACCGGCGTGCAGTTGCTACGCTCGACCAACAGGAAATCGTCTAGGTAGTGCAAAACCGAGGGGCACCTGGAAATATTCAGAAGGAGCCAGCAGAGCGTCTCTGCGAAGGTATCGAATATCCTAGGGCTGCTTTTGGACCCAAAGGTCAGCCTGGTGGCGAAATAATATTTCTCCCTCCACTTAACACCGTGGACGTGCCATAAGGAGGGGTGAATGGGCAGAAGCTTGAAAGCGTTGGCGATATCCGTTTTACTGAGCCAAGCAGCCCTACCAGCCCCTAAAATGGCCTGGATGGCATTGTCCACGGTGGTATAGTGGAGAGAGAACTCGGCTGAAGGAATAAGGGAATTAAGGCTGGGGTTGGAGGAAGAATGAGGAGCCGACATATCGATTATCAAACGTTTTTTATTGGTGTATTTACTCGTGGAGATACCGATAGGGTTGGTACGCCAGGAGGAGAAGGGGGGGCCGGGAAGGGACCTAACATGAACCCCTCCTGCACTTCCTTCTCGAGCAGTAGATCCACCGACTGCGGGTCCTCCCTGGCCGAAAGTAAGTTGGGACATTCCAATGTCCCAGTGGGAAGAGACACCAGCCCCGTGTGGAACCCTCTCAAGAACCCCTGAACCAGATACTCCACCAGGTGAGGAGACGGATGAGCCTGCAGGTAAAACTCCAACACCTCAACTTTGACCCCGGTTAGTCATTGTTTAAGGTTGATCTTGGACGGACACATAGATTTAGTATGGGCCCTGAAACAGATGGAGCAGACATGGAGCAGCCTGCAAGCACTGAAGCTGCACGCCCCCCCATTAAAATTGTTACAAACCTGGGCCTTACCTAAGAAAACAATGGGACGACCCAGCTTATCCCTCAGGCCACGCTGCTCAGACCTGCCAGCACCCCCCCCTAGGACCCCGGCCGGGGCGGATTCAGCCTCCACAGGGCAAAGGCTGGCAGAGTGTGACGTGGAGGAGCATGTGGCACAGGAGGGAGGTGCCAAGCCTGCAAAGTGCCTGCAGAACAGCTCGGTATCCAAAAGACTCCAATCAACTCGAACGTTGAATTGCGCCAAGGCCACCGCCACCTTGGCCGAGACTGACTTGTGGAAGTCATAGAAGGTGAAACCCCCGTATTTGTGCCCTAGATCCACAATCTTATACAGGTAAAGATCTAACTCTTCCCGACGCTGTGGGTATATGGAACACAAGACGTCCCTGTAGATACGGAAGGCCAGGACAAACTCTGGGATAGTGAGCTTCTTATTGAGCCTGGGGTCCCTGGCCTTCATGACTACGGACAAATCCCCGTAACTATAGACCTTATTTTCGACCATGTCCTGGGAGGCGATGAGGAGAGCCACCAGGTTGACATCCTTCCCTTCCAAGATATCCTTGTGGAGAGCTGGGGGGACCAAGTGGGCCGGGTGATAATAGGAGAAACCGTAGAAGAAGGCAAGATGGGAACTGGGGGCCTACCCTGATCACTAACGGGAACTGGGGTCAGGACCGGCAAGGAAGGAGGAGGACCCCCTTGAGCCGGACTGGCGTCCTCCAGTTTAGTCAGCCTATCTCCGATGGACTGCAAGGAAGATAGGATGGAGTCCAGGGTCCCCTGTATAGCAGACGTACAGCCCTGAGAGCTGGTGCCCAGTCCAGGATCTTCTGGATGTTCCGTCATCAATCTGAAAAGTTCCGCCTTCCTTGCTGTGGCCGGGAACGGGATACCCTTCTGGCGTAGCACCGCCGAGATCTTCGGAATGGTCCAAGACCCATAGGAACCCAGCGGGATGGAACCCGACGACCCCTGGGGGTACCAGACCTGACAGGGGTGCTGGGTCTGGCTGGCGTGGAGGGGGATGAAGACCCTTCTTCCAGGATGGCTCCTTGAGGCCCGCTGTTGAAGGAAACAAAAAAAAAAAAAAAACACCCAAGTCCGATTAACGACCGTAACGTGTATGGAGAATCACTGGCTGGCTAGCTAGTGCCCACAGGCGAAAAACTTAACTACCCCGTGATAGGTGAGGCCCTGCTAGATGCCAAGCGGCTGGTGAGAGGCTCTACCTATGATTTGGGCGAGGGGCGAGAGCCACTGACGTGGTGGCGGGAAGTTGGCCTCTCGGTGACAGTACAGAATTAAACGTGTGGCCGTGACAGGTGAGGCCCTGACTATAAACCCATGAGAAGGGTGGAGCGAGGCGCTAGCTATGGTTTGGCCCGAGGGGTGGAATAATTTCCGACGAGATAGGGAGGTTGGCCTCGCGGGACCGGCTAAAAAAGGGGGGGGGGCTATAGGGCCAGCACCTGAAACCCTAACAGCCAGTTTAACTAGCCCTACAGGGGAGGGGGGGGGGCCAAACATGACAAGAACAACACAGTTGGAGTGCAACAGCAAAACAGTGTCTACGAAGAGGACAAACGACATGAAGTGTGGTATGTGCACAGAGGTGATGAACCCGTGACGGAGCACAGGAGCCAAATGGCATCCGCAGGTGAATCACCGAAGTGTGGAACGAGCCTGAAGTGTAACCGGAAGGGGCCTAACCACCGGGCGCAAGCCCGACAAGTGACTAAGTGTGTGGTGGCCCAAAGATAAGAACCGGCCTAACAGTGTCTATGAGTGACACCGATGGCGTCTGTGACAACTAGATGAGCGGAGCCGTGAAATACATGAGGCAACTGAAGCAATACCTGATGCCAGCGTTGAAGGACATGAAGAACCTAAAGAAAAAAGGCAAAATGGTCAAAAGGGGGGTCAACCCATGACCCCCCCTAGAAAACAAACATGGAACCAGGAACAACACAACCCTGCAATGCTGATGAGCCCCCCCCCAACCCCCAGGCACCAACCCCCCCCCCCCTCTCCGAAGGCAGAGCGACCCCCCCCAAGCAAGGTGCCCGTGGCACCGTGATGAAATACATGAGATGAGGTAGCCGAGGCTTACAGGCAGGCAGTGAGTGCAGGGGGGCGTAATAGTCAAAGGTAGCCGTGACCTGGCAGAGAGGCAGGCAGAGTGTGCAAGAATGTAGTGGGGTTAGCCGTGGCCAGTGTAATGGGGTTAGCCGTGGCCTACAGGGAGGCAGGCAGTGTGTGCAGGAGAGCCTAGTGAAGGAGTAGCCGAGGCCTTACAGGGAGGCAGGCAGTAATGGTTGGCCAGTGTAATGGGGTTAGCCGTGGCCTACAGGGAGGCAGGCAGTGTGTGCAGGAGAGCCTAGTGAAGGAGTAGCCGAGGCCTTACAGGGAGGCAGGCAGTGTGTGCAAGAGGCCCGTAAGAAGGAGTAGCCGTGGCCTTGCGGAGGCAGGCAGTGTGTGCAGGAGGTTTCCCCCCCCTCCCCCCCATACCCCGCAGGTACCTGATCCCCTGCTGAACAGCGGGGAGAAGCAGCAGAGTAGAGCTGGCAGCTGGAAATGCAGACGGTGGCTGGAAGCAAAGAAGATGGGGCGGATGGTCATGAAGGATGAGCTCGGCACAGTGCTGGGAAGCGCCGCCGGGATGGAGGAGCTCGGCTCCAGCAGCGGTGTCTCCTGACACAGGTCCCGACCGGAAGTCCGGTCCACAAGACAGCAGTATCCAGCCGACGTCAGGTGACCAAACAAGAACACCTGACCAGCCGAGTGACGATCCGAGCAGCAGCAGGCCGGTATAGAGGAGGGGCGGCGCTATATAGCCCGCTAGCTCCTCCCACAAATACCGGCCTGCGGCCGAACACTTGTCTGCATTTACTATTGCTATGCTTGTAAGTAGTTTATTTTAGAAAATCTCTCAAGCTAGTGTGGCTTGAGGCTTGGATATTGTTCACCAAAAATGTCATATGTGAAATGTTTGAGCTGTGTATTGTGCTATAAATAAACATTGATGGTGGTGGGCGGGCATGTTTAAAATGTCTTCAAAAATACTTGCTTATGTGTTTAAATAAAAATGTTTTCTGGTCTACCCAAATGTTTTATATTTTTCAATGTTTGTTGGACATGCATTGTGTGCTTAGCAGATTGTGTTTGTCCAATGTTTCCGCTTGTTCGCGAATTTGCGCGCTTTTCCCATGCATGCTCACGTTCGCAAAATCAACCGGAAACGAAACTGTTAGAAGGTGCACACGTTTCAGGAAGTTGTACAGTTCCTCTCGCAATTCGGAGAAACATGGCTCCTTCCCTCTATAGTCCCGCAGTGGTGGTGTTTATCTGCAAGTTAAGATGTGTGTGTGAAAATGTACACATTAGAATGTGGGATATCCCTCAGTTAGCTAGCGGAGGGGTACAAGTTGAGTGTTAAATAGTGTAGGTTCACACACGTGCACTTCCTGGCTAGTATACATCAGTTCCCCATTGTAGAAACTTCCTGCATGTGAACCTGTTCCTGTATGTATGGTTACATTCTCTCTATATGTATATATGTGTGTGTGTGTATATATATGTATATATATATAGAGAGAGAGAGAGTTTGCCAAAATATACATATTTTAAATAAAAATATATATACATTTAGAGCCGGTTCACACTACCATGACCAGAAAGTCGCCCCGTGACTTGAAGAGACTTGTTTAGAGACTTGGAAGAGACTTGGAAGAGACTTGGAAGAGACTTGTGCACTACTTTGAAGAGACAGGCGACTTTGTCTGTGGGGAATGCCTGGCTAATCTCTTTCTTCTTCCTGGAAAGTCTGATAACAAGTCGTGTCAATTAAGATAAGGAGGCGACTCCCATTGAAGTATATGGGCCAGTCGGATCACAGGTCGCCTCAAAGTAGTACAGGACCCTTTTCTGAAGTCGGAACGACTTCAGTAGTGCCAATTAAGATGGCACTGATTGATTAACATTGCTTTTGTTATGTCAAGCGACCTGGGGCTACACAAGTCGCCTCACAAGTCGTGCTAGTGTGAAGGGGCTCTCTGTAATGTTCCGGTACCTTTGGTACCCTAAATTACTCTTTTCACATGTGTATGCGCCCCACCATTCTCTTTTGGAAAGGTGCGCATACACCTTTAAGACTGAAGCTGTCATCACTCAGCGCCGGACTAGATGGCTATTTAAAGCGCCGGTTCTCACTCACATGTGTTCGTTCAAACACCCTTACCTGGATGCTAACTTGGCTTGAAGCTTTCGTGCTTGCAAGCATACTTCGCTGACGGAACCTCGCTGCGCTGATCCCTGCATCCCGCTTCCGGATCATCCGCTCCTCCTGAACCAACCTTCGGCTGCATAGCTATTAGTGCTAAGTACCCCGCAGGGGAACCCTCTATAAACTTATACTAAGCTTACACTATCTAGCTCTGCATAGTAAAGACTATTTATCACATCTGCATATCTAGATTGCTAGCTCTTAAGACTACTGCTACTTATTCCTGCACTGAGTTGATCACTCTTGTATGTCCACCTGCTACTCTGTCATCTGCTACCATACATGATTGCTAAACCTACCTGCATCCATCTGCTACTGTCTTACCTTCAAGTGTCTGTCACCTACCATCTCCACTCAACCTGTCTCTTAAATCTTCATCACTGTGTTACTACATACATAAAGTCACTCTAGGAACCAGCTTGTTGAGTGTGTGTATTTACTAGCTGAATTAAGACCTTCCACACATGATGAGTCATTGAGGTTGGGAATGGTATCTCAGCATCTCTCTTACATGACTACTGAAGTGGAATATTTCTGCAGCTGAAAATCCACACCATACATGAAACGCAGGAGCGTTACAGATTGAACGAACCTACAAATGGATTCAGCAGAAATAACCACTCAGGTGACACAATTAAAACAGCAAGTAACTGCGTTAATACACGCACTTGCTGAATTAAAAGAAGACAATCAGGCTCTGTCGCAGCAGGTAATTAGACTGACACAACTTACCTCTGCTCAGTCCCCTGAACCCAAGATAAATCCCCCTTTGGTATTTACAGGCGATCGCAAAAAATTTCGCAAATTTAAAAACGCATGTGAGTTATTTTTTTTGCTAAAACCTCGTACCTACCTTACTGATCACATTAAGGTTTGTACTATTATTTCTTACCTAACAGGCGATCCTCGAGCCTGGGCAGACTCTCTTTTGAGAAAAACGACCAGCTTCTCAACTCCTATGCCTTGTTCCTAGCAGAACTCACTAGCCTATATGATGACCCCAATAGGCAGAGTACTGCCGATCTTCAATTAAGATCCTTGAAACAAGGAAGGAGGCCTGTAGAAGACTTTGTCGCGGAATTCAAGAGATGGATCCTTGATTCAGAATGGAATGATGCATCTCTGAAAACCCAATTTAGGCTTGGCCTATCAGAAGCCGTTAAGGACGAGCTCGCCCGAGCGGATCTACCAAAAACCCTGGATGCATTAATACAACTCAGTATTACCATAGATAGAAGACTACGAGAAAGAAAGGCTGAGAAAATGGGAATGCCATTATCCTTTCCTCTCGGATTCCGGCCGTTAACCCCGTTCCTATGGAGGTAGGAACCATACGCCCACCGCTATCAACTATGGAAAAAGCCAAAAGACGATATGAAAATCTCTGCTTGTACTGTGCATCCCCGGATCACAAGATAAATGTCTGTCCCCTAGTCAACAAAAAGAAGGGTGAGTGTTCACATGTCCTCCTAGGGGGATTGACAACTTCATTCACTAACCCTTACATTTTTGTTTGTTTGACATTACAGTGGGACCAGAACAGGATTACTACTAAGGCCATGATTGACACAGGATCTTGTGGAAATTATATTGATATATGTTTTGCTGCTTCAAATAAAATTCCTATTATTTCTAAACTTAAACCTGTCTCAGTAAGTCTTATTACCGGTGTTCCGTTATCCTCTGGTCCAATCACCGATCAGACACAAGCACTTCTAGTCACAATTAACGAGTCTCATAGGGAGACTACTACCTTCGATTTAATACCTTCACCCCACTTTCCCATTGTGTTGGGACTTCCCTGGTTACACACACACCAACCAACCATAGATTGGAAGGAACGGTCCTTGGCCTTCCTCTCTTGCTATTGCGAGGATACGTGTAACCTCCCGTCTTCCGGGAAGATTCTGTCTATGGTGACAGATGAGATTGCACCACTATGTTATCAGGATCTTTCTGAGGTTTTTCTTGAGAAAAATGCTCAAGCATTACCTCCTCATCGAGACTATGATTGTAGCATTGATCTACTCCCAAATAGCAAATTGCCGTTCGGTCATGTTTATCCTCTTTCACAGGATGAACTTTCCCATCTCAAAACCTATTTGGATGAGAATTTGGAAAAAGGTTTTATTAGACCTTCCACTTCTTCCACAGCAGCAGGACTCTTTTTTGTTCGCAATAAGGACTCAAGTCTCAGACCTATCATCGACTACAGGAAATTGAATGCTATCACAATAAAAGATCGCTATCCTCTACCGCTTATCCCTGAGCTCATTGAGCAGGTGCGTGGAGCTACCTATTTTTCAAAATTGGACCTGAAAGGAGCATACAATCTTATTCGAATCCGTGATGGAGACGAGTGGAAGACTGCATTCAGAACCAGATACGGATTGTTCGAATATCTTGTGATGCCATTCGGGCTATGCAACGCCCCTGCAGTTTTCCAACGATTTATAAACGATATTTTTAAAGACTTACTAGATGTCTGTGTTGTGGTATATCTGGACGATATACTTATATATTCACGATCCCTGTCTGAACACATAAGACATGTAAGACTTGTACTATCGAGATTGCTTGCACATAACCTTTATGTGAAACTGAAGAAATGCTTGTTTCATAAAGACGAGGTACTCTTTCTAGGCTACATCATATCCAAAACAGGAATCGAGATGGACATGAGTAAAATATCCTGCATTCAGGATTGGCCTACACCAACCACACGCAAGGCGCTACAGCGATTCCTGGGATTTTCAAATTTCTACAGGAAGTTCATTAAAAACTTTTCTGCTATTGTGAGACCCCTCACACAGCTCACAAGCATAAAAAAAACATTCAAATGGTCAGAAGAAGCCAATAAAGCTTTTCACTTGTTAAAGACAAGGTTTACTTCCGCTCCCATATTACGCCATCCAGACCCATCCCTCCAATACATTCTGGAGGTAGATGCGTCAAACATGGCAGTAGGAGCAATACTCTCCCAACGACCAACCCACACTTCACCACTTCATCCAGTCGCCTTTTTTTCTAAATCCCTAAGCAGTCCCAAGATAAATTACCCCGTGGGTGAAAAGGAACTGCTTGCTATAAAATTGGCTCTGGAGAATTGGCGACATTTACTCGAAGGCACCCAATTACCAATAATAATATACACGGACCATAAAAACCTCCAATATCTTCAGACTAGCAAAACTCTCTCGCACCGACAGGTACGATGGTCACTATTCTTTCTAAGGTTTAACTTCCTAGTGACTTACACACCTGCAGATAAGAACAAAAAGGCGGATGCACTATCACGACTAACTGAAGAAAACTACTTTGAAATCCCTTCCGTTCCTATAATACCTCACAAACGCATTATTGGAGTTGTCCGTTCCTTGAAGGAAGAGGTTTTGCATGGTATAAGTTTGGATTCACCCCCACCACAACTAAATACTGATGCAGAAGGCTTCCTCTACTACAACGACAAACTTTACATACCACCTACCCTACGCACCAAGATCTTGGAATTATCTCATGATGTGCCTATGGCAGGACATATGGGTATGACAAAGACTCTTAATTTGATTTCCTGGCAATTCTGGTGGCCTGACATGAAAACATCTATACAAAAATTCGTCTCTTCATGCAATGTCTGTGCCAGGTCCAAAATTGACACTACGAGACCATCCTGTCTACTATGCAGTCTACCAATACCCCAAACTCCATGGGAAGTTTTGTCTTTGGACTTCATCATAGAATTGCCTCTTTCCAAAGGATTTAATACCATCTTGGTGTCAGTGGACCATCTGACAAAAATGGCACATTTCATTGCTATTCGCAGACTACCTTCGTCCAAACAAACGGCAGAACTCCTGATGAAACATGTCTTTAGATTACATGGTATCCCAAAAACTCTTCTGTCTGACCGTGGATCCCAATTTATTTCTAAGTTCTAGCAAGAACTATGTCACATACTACGGATCGAGTGGAAGCTCACTTCTCCTTACCATCCGCAGACCAACGGACAGACTGAAAGAGTCAACCAATGCATCGAGCAGTATTTACGTTGTTACACTTCTTACCAACAGGATGATTGGGTGGATCTTCTCCCTCTGGCAGAATTTGCCTACAACAACGCAACCCACAGTACAACCAAGCAGAGTCCGTTCTGCTTGAACTATGGGTTTCATCCCTCTATTCTTCCACCACGCATCCTTCCTTCAAACAACCCAGTAGCCTCAGATTATCTTACCCAAATAAAGGATTCTCTGGGTTTATTAAATACTACCATTGCACACGCTCACAGTCAACAAAAGAAGTACTATGATCTTCGCAGAAGACCTTCTCCACAGTACACTATCGGGGACCTCGTTTGGCTCTCAACAAAAAATTTAAGACTGAAGATCCCTAGCAAAAAGCTTGGACCTCTGTTCTTGGGACCTTTCCCAATCAAAAAACTTATTGGAAAAGCTGCAGTACAGCTTACATTGCCAATAGACCTAAAAATCCATCCCATTTTCCATGTGTCGCTACTGAAGCCCCATTTTCCGGACCAAGGAATAAGGCCTAATATTCCACCTCCGCCTCCTGTACAAGTTGAAGGTGGAGAAGAATACGAGATAAAAGAGATTCTGGATTCTCGTATCTACAGAAGAAGACTTCAGTACTTGGTTAGATGGAAGAACTATGGGCCCCAAGACGACACCTGGTTAAACACCTCTGAAATACATGCCCCTAGATTAATCCGCAATTTTCATGCGAGATACCCAGACAAACCAGCTCCAGAGGCCTTCAGGAGCCGGCCTTAAGGGGGGGGTATTGTAATGTTCCGGTACCTTTGGTACCCTAAATTACTCTTTTCACAAGTGTATGCGCCCCACCATTCTCTTTTGGAAAGGTGCGCATACACCTTTAAGACTGAAGCTGTCATCACTCAGCGCCGGACTAGATGTCTATTTAAAGCGCCGGTTCTCACTCACATGTGTTCGTTCAAACACCCTTACCTGGATGCTAACTTGGCTTGAAGCTTTCGTGCTTGCAAGCATACTTCGCTGACGGAACCTCGCTGCGCTGATCCCTGCATCCCGCTTCTGGATCATCCGCTCCTCCTGAACCAACCTTCGGCTGTATAGCTATTAGTGCTAAGTACCCCGCAGGGGAACCCTCTATAAACTTATACTAAGCTTACACTATCTAGCTCTGCATAGTAAAGACTATTTATCACATCTGCATATCTAGATTGCTAGCTCTTAAGACTACTGCTACTTATTCCTGCACTGGGTTGATCACTCTTGTATGTCCACCTGCTACTCTGTCATCTGCTACCATACATGATTGCTAAACCTACCTGCATCCATCTGCTACTGTCTTACCTTCAAGTGTCTGTCACCTACCATCTCCACTCAACCTGTCTCTTAAATCTTCATCACTGTGTTACTACATACATAAAGTCACTCTAGGAACCAGCTTGTTGAGTGTGTGTATTTACTAGCTGAATTAAGACCTTCCACACATGATGAGTCATTGAGGTTGGGAATGGTATCTCAGCATCTCTCTTACATGACTACTGAAGTGGAATATTTCTGCAGCTGAAAATCCACACCATACATGAAACGCAGGAGCGTTACACTCTCATGATAAAATTTAAAAAGTTTATATATATTTTATAATTTTACACAAATAAATATATATATATTTATATAGAATTGTTTATTTTGCTATCTATCTATCTATCTATCTATCTATCTATCTATCTATCTATCTATCTATCTATCTATCTATCTATCTATCTATCTATAGACAGATAGATAGATATTAGATATATATATATATATATATATATATATATATATATATATATATATAAAAAAAAACACAAAATATAAATATTGTGTGTGTATATATATATATATATATATATATATAAAATCTCTTATTTAAATATACACACTAGTTACATATTGTTAATACATTTTAAAAGATATCTATAGAAACACAAATTGATTCACCCTTTTCATCGATTCACTCTTTTCAACATTATATTCCAAAAAAAAAATATGATAATGAAATTAGGTATAAATAAATAGATACATACATAAAACTGCAAACTCTGGTGGTCAACATGTTTTGCTGAGTTTCACCATCATACGATGGCTGCAAACACAGCAGCTAATGTGTTCACCTGAGATGTATATGAGTGACTTAGAAAAAGTGGCCTGTTCATGTCTCCAAAGGATTGCATTGGATAAACAATCCAAAAAGCCAGGACATGAATCTGGGTTCACTTGATACTGATGTGAGAACACTGCGAGTCGCCTGCGTGTTAATGGATCGCATTCACAGCACAGGCAGCTCACACTGGCATATGTGAATCTATGGGGGTGTCAATTGCAAGTTACCAACACCCCCAGATCAGATCGCAGTGGGATTTGACAGGTTACACAAGAATCGGATGGCACTGCTGTGAACCACTATGCGATCCAATTCTGCTGTGGACCACAAAAAGGATCCTGTGTGATTTCACTGTGATTGTGTTGCAAATTCAGCCACACAAACTGTATGGCTGAATTTGCACCACACAGACAGCGCATGTGATTTTATGAGCATTGTGCTCCAAATCACATCCGATGTCTGTCATAGCAAGAGTGTGACCCAAGACTAATAGCTGCTCCAAAGTTGCCCCCAAGTAGTGGAGTAACTTTTTTAGATAGTGCAGCGACTTGAGTCACTCTGCTTAGAAGGGTCCCATTGCACACAATGGAGCGTGACTTGTCAGGCGACTAAGTCATCAGACAAGTCACCCCAGTGTGAAAAGGGTGTCAAGACATCATTTGCTTTACCAATAATGTATGTTTGCTTGTGTCGAGACTTCGCTGTTAGCTTTAACATGTGAGTCCAAAAATTGCATTGGTACAGATTCCAAGATGGGTAAAGAGTGACTTTAGCATGTACATGATAAAACACCCCAAAAATAAAACATCTTTCAAACACCATGACAACAACAATAGAGATGGTGCCCTTTGGTGCTTGTCTAGCTATAATAAATAGGCTAAAAGTTGTGCTCAGGTAATGTCTGGCCTCCCCCCCTAACCAAAAATGTCTACGCGACCTGTCATCAATAACCTAAAGAAGCGTGTCCATATCTTGATAGGGACATGGGCCTTTTTCTCTGGAAGGCCCCTAAAGGGTTTCCTCATCTCTGTGTCCATGAGACTTTGGGATGTCGTAATTACTCCTTTAAAAAGTGTGTTCACATATCATAGGCCCTCACCATTTCGAATGCCCCTCCCTCCTGTGAATGAGTATGGATTGTGTTAAGTAACACATAACTAAAGTACTTAGTAGACTTTTGTTTGTGGGGGGTGGGGACAGGATATGGGTGTCAGATTTGAAATGGGGCTTCAGCCTATGTGAAAATAAAAAACAGCCCGCCCCCCCTTCCCCAAACACTGGCCAGGGTGATGTGTATAAGCCTCCACATGTTGTTATGATACTTTGAGGAGGTAAACCCATGTGGGCTATTTTTTGGTGCCTTTTAACCACTTGCCGACCGCCGCACGACTATCTACTTCGGCGGTCAGCCCCTCACAGGCAAACGTCGCTTGCTTGTGAGGGTCTAGGGAGCTCCCGCGTGGTCACGGACCCCCCCGCGCGTGTGACCAGCAGACCCGATGTCCGCCGGTCACTCTGCGATCGGCGGGGGAGAGGGAGAAAGTCAGGCGGCTTGTGTAAACAAGCTGCCTGTCATTCTCCCCTGTGTATGAGAGATGATCATACGGTTCTACTATGTAGAACCGTTGATCACTCTGCATACAGCTGAAGCCGCAGCCAATCACAGTAGAAAGCACGCCCCTAGAGACACACACAGCCCCTCCCTTTCAAATAAAGTTAACCCCTTCACTACCAGTGTATTTTTACAGTAACAGTGCATATGTATAGCACTGATTACTGTAGTAATGTCACTGGTAACCCCAAAAGTGTCAAAAATGTCAGTCAAGGGTCCGATCTGTCCGCCGCAATGTCGCAGTACCGCAAAAAAAATCGCAGATTGCCGCCATTACATGTTAAAAAAAAACAACAAAAATGACAAAAATCTTTCCCTTTGTTAGTAAACGCGATAACTTTTGCGCAAACCAATCAAAATACGCTTATTGTGATTTTTTTTACCAAACATAGGTAGCATAAAACAAATTGGCCAAAAATGTTAAAAAATTTTGATTTTTACATTTTTTTGGGGGGGAATTTCATATAAAAAAATTTGAAAAATATTGCTATTTTTGCAAAATTTACGCTCTTTTTTTGTTTATAGCGCATGATCAAAAAATCGCACAGGTGATCAAATACCACCAAAAGAAAGCTCTGTTTGTGGGAAAAAAAGGACGCCAAATTCGTTTAGGTACAGCGTCGCACGACCGCGCAATTGTCCGTTAAAGTCACGCAGTCCCGAATCGCAAAATACCCCCTGGACGTTTAGCAGCCAAATCCTCCGGGGCTTAAGTGGTTAAGGCCGACACTTACTTCTGTTACCTGTGAATGCCTAATGTACATTCAGCCACAGAATACTACATTCTTAGCTGTCAGGTAAACGCATGTGGGTTAATTTTTGGGGCCTGGAATGGCCGACACTTACTTCTTTATCCTGTGAATGCCTAATTTTTCAGACTGGAAATGAAAAACAATGGGTCTGTAAAGGTTCCGCCAAATTGTGGAATGGATGCGGACCCATTTTACAGATGTGTAAATGGACCCTATATGTATTAGACAATGTATTTACCGGCTGCTGTCAGTTCTGGCTGATTTATAAAAAAAATATATATATTTGTTGCTGTAAAAAAATAAATAAAATTAGGGCAACTTTTTTCAATTGCAATACTTCTGTTATGACATTGTCCATGTGCTGGGACTATTTGTGCACAGCTAGTACATATTTGTGGCTGCAAATATGACCTAAAGGTTTTTAAAGTTCGCCTCCCATTAAAGTCAACGGGGCCCGCCGCAAACTCGCGGTTCGCTGACTTTTGAGAAAATTTGCGGCTGGCGTTCGCGAACCGCCCCGGCCGATGTTCATCCACCACTAGTCAGGTAAACCTATGTGGGCTAATTTTTGGGGCCTGGAATGGCCGACACTTACTTCTTTATCCTGTGAATGCCTAATTTTTCAGACTGGAAATGAAAAACAATGGGTCTGTAAAGGTTCCGCCAAATTGTGGAATGGATGCGGACCCATTTTACAGATGTGTGAATGGACCCTATATGTATTAGACAATGTATTTACCGGCTGCTGTCAGTTCTGGCTGATTTATGAAAAAAAATATATATATTTTTTGCTGTAAAAAAATAAAATAAAAAAATTAGGGCAACTTTTTCAATTGCAATACTTCTATGACATTGTCCATGTGCTGGGACTATTTGTGCACAGCTAGTACGTCTTTTGTGGCTGCAAATATGACCTAAAGGTTTTTAAAGTTCGTCTCCCATTAAAGTCAACGGGGCCCGCCGCGAACTCGTGGTTCGCGGACTTTTGAGAAAATTTGCGGCTGGCATTCGCGAACCGCCCCGGCCGATGTTCGTCCATCACTAGTCAGACTCAGCCAGTCTTTCGGCTGTACTGAGAGTTGGATTGTCTGGAGAGACTCCATCTTGAACCTTTCTCTGAGAATTTACTGATTTAAATGTGTCAGGTCTATAACGGGTCTCCAAGAGCCGTTCTTCTTCCGTACCATAAAAAGAGGGGAGTAGATTCCTTGACCTCTTTCGATGTCTGGAACGGGAATTGCTGCACCTTGAAGTAGCAGGGACTCTATGTAGGAGAACAGAATCCGTCTCTTTTCTTCTGAGGCAGGGATGGAAGTTGGGACAAATCTGAGCCTCGGGGTGCGATTGAAGGTCCAAGAGTGACCGACCGAAACTGTGTCGACCACCCAGGCGTCCCAAATTGAGGCCGCCCAGACATGCCGAAATTGGAACAGACGGACCCCTACCTGGCATGTCTGAGCGGGCCCACCCTCAAAACGACTTAGCGGCCTCCCGGTCACCAAACGAATCACTCTTAGATGGCTTCTGAAAGGAGGACTGTCTAGACTTCCAGCCTCTATTATAGCTTTTGCCTGGCTTATAGCTATGTGCATCTCTGGAACGACCAGCGCTTTGTTTCCTAGGAGGAGCCCTCTTGAAATTACTTTGGCGCCTGTCCTGAGGGAGAAATCCCGACCTACCGCCAGTGGCCTTAGAGATGGCACTCTCCAACTTATTGCCAAAAAGGGAAGATCCCTCAAATGGTATCCGACACCATATTTGTTTTGAAGCGGCGTCAGCTACCCAAGGCCGAAGCCAAAGCTCCCGTTTGGCGGTGACAGAAGATAGCATCACACGGGCCAAAAGACGTATCATGTCAATAGAGGCCTCCCCCAGGAAGGCGGATGCCATCTTTAATTCTTGAATGGGAGAGCTCTTGGCGACATCTTCAGAAACATTTGTGAGAGTCTCCTCAACATCCTCAGACCAGATCTCCATTGCTTTAGATGTTGCAGCCAGAGCCAAGGCTGGCTTGCAGGCCATGCCTGCTGTGAGATAGACTCGCTTTAAGTCAGAGTCAATTCTCCCTTCCAATGGATCCTTAAAGGAGGCTGTATCCTCCAGAGGGAGAGTCACGTACTTTACGAGTCTCATCACTGCTGCATCAACAAGTGGAGGGGATTCAAGATGATACAAATTTTCCATCTTGGAAAACATAGAATTTTTCCTCTCCACCTTGCTCCACTCTTCAGTGATAATTTCCTCTAGTTCTCCTAGGAATGGAAAGTTGAGACGTTCTTTACTTAATTGTTTAAAGAACTTTTTCTGTTTAGGTGGAGGAACTGTTGACTCCTCCCACTCAAGGGCCTCCCTTACAGCCTTCACTAAAGGGGGAACCAGCCCAAAATTAAAGCCTACACAGGGGTCATCCGATTCAGAATCACTCTCTGATAAGAGGAGGGAAGGACGACTGGGTTGAGAAGAATCCAGATAATCCTGGCCTTGCGATTTCAAATCTGGAGAACGAGGCTGAACATAAGTTGCTTTTTGGTGAGAGACTCCCAAATCTTTCAAAGAGTCCTTCAGAACCCGTTTCACAACCGACTCCAGGTGCTGATCTGAGTTCTGTCTTTCCCCTGCGGCTTGAGCATAGCAACGGTCGCAGAGAGACTTTCCGTCTGGGACCCACTGACCACACCCCCAGCATTTATTTTTACGGGATTGACCCGAGCGACCGTGGCCTCTAGAAGGGGAGGACCTCTCTTCACCACGGTGCCTGGAGCTGGAAGGGGATTTGCGCCTCGATCTGGACGAGGAATGCCGGTGCTGTGACTTTGATTGGTGATCTTCTTTGCAGGCAATATGCTGCGGATCGCATCTAGAAGAACTAAAAATGATAAGAAGATAGCACGGGAAACACAAGATCCGTGATACCTCCCACCATAACTACCCCACTAAAGTACCTGCCATGAGCGGGCTGATCACTTAGGGGCAGTGATGACTCCATACTGGCTGAAGCGATTCGCTGAAGACAGAAGGAGAAAAAGATAGGTATCTGTGCTTTAAGCTGCAAAGAGGGGGGGGGGGGGGGAGACCATTTAAATCACTAACCTGATAGTTTAAGAATCCAGAACCTGGGAAAGCCTGTTGCTGACAGAAATTACATTCCCAGATTGCAAAGGCAATTTTCCTGTTTAAATCTGGCGCCAAAATGACGTCATCGCCAAACGCGGCAAGTGCGCATGCGCAAAATGGCCGCTGACCGCGGTACTGCGCATGCGCTAACCAAGCCTCGCTTTCGGACCCGGCCGCGCATGCGCAGATGACCAAAATACCGGCGATCGTGACACAGGAATCGCTAAAGACCGGACAGGAAGGACACCCGACCCCTCAGCAGCACCCAAAGCACAAGGTACAACCAAACACTAGCACCAGGGAAAAATAATACATTTGGAAATAATCTTAGCAAAAATGTACTTGCGGTTTCAGTTCAGACACGGTCAGGCACAGTACACAGGGCTTCGGGCAACACAGGACCACCCGCAGCAGCATGGGCTTTCGGTCACCAGATGAATCTTCAGTTGCCCCCTCCATACCCGGCTAATAGCACGGGCTTTTTGGAGGCAGGACCATGTTGAACCAAATCCACAATCCAAGACGTCCAAACGAAGGATAGGAAACACACAGGTATGTGCAAACTGAGGAGGACAAAAAAGGAACATGGATGCTGAAAAGGAGCAAAGATTTATGGGAGTGGGGTCCTATAGGGTAGGAGAGGAGGCGGGCCTACCCGAACGTATGCTGCCATGGAGTCTGTCAGGAAACTACATTCTTAGCTGTCAGGTAAACCTATGTGGGCTAGTTTTTGGGGCCAATACTGGCCGACACTTACTTCTGTATCCTGTGAATGCCTAATGTACCTTCAGCCACAGAATACTACGTTCTTAGCTGTCAGGTAAACCCATATGGGCTAATTTTTGGAGACAATACTGGCCGACACTTACTTCTGTATCCCGTGAATGCCTAATGTACCTTCAGCCACAGAATACTACGTTCTTAGCTGTCAGGTAAACCCATGTGGGCTAATTTTTGGGGCCAATACTGGCCGACACTTACTTCTGTATCCTGTGAATGCCTAATGTACCTTCAGCCACAGAATACTACATTCTTAGCTGTCAGGTAAACCCATGTGGGCTAATTTTTGGGGCCAATACTGGACGACACTTACTTCTGTATCCTGTGAATGCCTAATGTACCTTCAGCCACAGAATACTACGTTCTTAGCCAGTGATGGCGAACCTTGGCACCCCAGATGTTTTGGAACTACATTTTCCATGATGCTTACTTACACTGCAGAGTGCATGAGCATCATGTGAAATGTAGTTCCAAAACATCTGGGGTGCCAAGGTTCGCCATCACTGTTCTTAGCTGTCATGTAAACCCTAAACCCTTGTGGGCTAATTTTTGGGGCCAATACTGGCCGACACTTACTTCTGTATCCTGTGAATGCCTCATTTTTCAGACTGAAAATTAAAAACAATGGGTCTGTAAAGGTTCAGGCCAAATTGTGGAATGGATGCGTACCCATTTTACAGATGTGTGAATGGACCCTATATGTATTAGACATGTATTTACCAGCTGCTGTCAGTACTGGCTGATTTATGAAAAAAAAAAAATTTTTTTTGCTTTAAAAAAATAAAATAAATTGGCCAACTTTTTCAATTGCAATACTTCTGTTATGACATTGTCCATGTGCTGGGACTATTTGTGCACAGCTAGTACGTCTTTTGTGGCTGCAAATATGACCTAAAGATTTTTAAAGTTCGCCTCATATTAAAGTCAATGGGGCCCGCCGCTAACTTGCTGTTCACGGACTTTTGAGAAAATTTGTGGCTGACGTTCGCGAACCATTCAGCCGATGTTTGTCCATCACTACTAGACAGGCGTTGAATGAAATAGCTAAGGAAAGATACGGGTGGAGTAATAAGATCGGGAAAAAAGTGGCGGGGATCTTAAGAAAAAAGAAATCAATCAATTTCATAGAGAGGGTCAAGGATAAAAGTGGGAAGATAATGTACTTGACAATGGAAATAGCGAGAGAGTTCCAAAAGTATTTTGAAAGTTTATATGCGGTAAAAAAAAAAGAAGGACAGGAGAGGGTACTAAACCAAGTAGAGAAGATCAAGGAATATTTGAGGAAAGCGAAAATGCCCAAAGCCCAGGAAGAGAAAATAGAACAGCTGGAAGCCCCTTGTTATAGTTCTAGTAGGAGTCTGTCGTGTAGAGGAAGGCCTACCGATTGCCAGTGGGTGAAGCTTGGATGGGAACCCCCGAGGTGAGTAGCACAGGCTAACCTGAGGTACGAATATAAGTATCCACCGGTCTTCACCAGAGCCTCTGACGGTGAGGATGGTTTTGGCTGCGAGTGAATACCAGGTCGCGGTCCCCAGGGTCGCCCCACCAGGGGAGGTCTGGTCAAGGTCCGAAGGCAGATGAGCAGACAAGGAGGATCCAAGAGAATAGTCAAACGACCCGGGGTCAGGACGGGCAGCAAGCAAACTAAGTCAGGGACGAGCCAAAGGTCAATAGGAATCAGGCAGGGATCAACAGGACGCAGGTTCAGGAACATGGAGAAGCTGAAGACAAGACAGCAAAGACACAGTGCTGCTGAGGTGTTTAAATAAGGCAGCCTGTTGCCAATTGCTGCAATTAGCCTGCACTAGGTTAACCCTTTGGATGACAGACAGCACATCAGTGTGCTCAGGGAGCGTTCCTAACACCCCTATTACAGAGGAACAGATAGGAAGAGCGTTAAAAACTACAGCCTCAGGAAAGAGCCCAGGGTCAGACGGGTTCAAAATAAACTACTATAAGAGGTTTAAAGAACTGCTGATACCTAAATTAAAGGGTTATATCAATGGAATAAGGAATCAGTATAAATTGAGTAAAGAATCCCTTGTGGCATCTATTACCGTTATACTGAAAGAAGAGAAAGATTCTACAGCATGCTCTAGTTCTCAATGCTGATGTAAAACTTTTCAACAAAATATTTGCAACAAGGATGAAGGGGTTGATGACAGAATGGGTACATAGGGATCAAGTGGGATTTATACCTGGGAGACAGGGAAGGGACAATTGAGTAAGAACAATCCTCCTAATGCAACAGATGGTCAGAAACGGATCTCCAGGACTGATACTGTCGATAGATGCTGAAAAAGCATTTAACAGGGTCAATTGGGAATTCATTATAAGAACTCTGGAGGAAATAGGAATTGGCCCACGGATGATGGCTTGGATAAGAACTCTATATAATCACCCTACCGCTAGAGTAAAAATAAATGGGACCCACTCAGAGCCATTTGAAATGTTTAATGGGACAAGGCAGGGGTGTCCCCTCTCGCCGATGCTGTTTGTTCTATCTTTGGAACCCCTCCTGGCAACAATAAGGGGGAGCCCTGATGTGAAGGGGGTGGAGGTGGGAGACGAGGAGCATAGGGTGGCCGCATATGCGGACGACGTTTTGCTCTATGTCTCCAACCCCAGAATAACACTGCCCAACTTGATAATAATTTTGAAAGATTATGGGGAATTATCTAATTAAAAAATGAATCCAGAGATATTAAATAATATGAGTATACAGGAGGAGGAGGCTCTAAAACGAGAATTTCCCTTTGTGTGGAGAAAATCTGAACTGAAATATCTAGGAATTAAATTAACCTTGTCCCCCGAGAAATTGTATAAAGCAAATTATATCCCACTATTAAGTGAAATAAGAACTGAAATGAATAAATTAGCAACACTAGCTCTCTCATGGATAGGAAGAATAAACATCATAAAGATGGCAATCCTACCAAAAATCTCCTATAAGTACCAAATGTTACCAATACCAATCCCCCAGATATACTTTAAAACCTTAAAATCTTTAGTAACAAAGTTCATTTGGAGAAAAAAAACAAACCTAGAATACAATCTGCAGTATTAACTAAAGGAAAAATACAAGGAGGACTTGCAGTACTGGACTTTAAAAAAAATGGAATGGGTAAGATAAAAAGCGATAAAAGTTGGGTGAAAATAGAATGAACTTTAAGTAATTCACAACTGGGAAAAATTATGTGGATACCACCACATTACAGGAATTTAAACACAAGGACACATATAATTACATGTCAGGCACTTAAAATATGGGATTTAATAGACAAAAAAGAAAAATGGAAACATAATTCACCATTGATCCCTTCGGAAGATGCACGATTAAAGGTTATTTTAGAGAAGGGAAAAATGCGCAATTTAATAGAGTTACAACAAAAAGATTGGAGAATAGATGAATGGCGATACTGTCGGCTAAAGCACTTTATTGCCTCATTGCCAAAGCCATTAACCACTTGCCGGCCGCCGCACGACTATATACGGTGGCGGTCAGCCCCTCCTGGGCAAAGTGACGTAGGGGTACGTCACTCGCCCACGAGCCTCTAGTTGGCGCGCTCCCACCCCCGCTCATTCCCTGACATCCCCACGCGTGTGACCGGCGGCTCCGATGTCCGCCGGTCACTCGCGATCTCCCGCAGGAGAGGGAGAAAGGCAGACAGCTGATGTAAACACAGCCGACTGTCATTCTCCCTTAGAAAAAAAAAAGGGGGGATCACTAATAAAGTTAACTCCTTCCCTGCCAGTGTCATTTTTACAGTAACAGTGTATATTGATAGTACTGATTACTGTAGTAATGTCACTGGTACCCTCAAAAGTGTCAAAAATGTCAGTCAAGGGTCCGATCTGTGCGCCGCAATGTCGCAGTCCCGCAAAAAAAAATCGCAGATCGCCGCCATTACTAGTTAAAAAAAAACAATAGAAATGACATAAATCTTTCCTGTAGTTGGTAAACGCAATAACTTTTGTGCAAACCAATCAAAATATGCTTATTGCGAGTTTTTTCTTGCTCCTCATCCTCCCGGGCAAGATCCTCCTCTGACTCCTCTTCAGACTCCAGTTGTTGACTTGTCTCAGATAGAGGAGGGCCCCCTGGGAATTTATCCAACATTGCGACTTCCTCATCTTCCTGCTCCTGCTCCTCGACGGCTTGATCAATGACACGACGCAATGCACGCTCCAGAAAGAAGGCGTAAGGTACAATGTCACTGATGGCACCCTGGCCTTGACTGACCAGTTTGGTGATCTCATCATATGGCCGCAGAAGTCTGCATGCGTCGCGCATGAGCAGCCACTGGCGAGGTGAAAAAACCCAAGCTCCCCAAAACCTGTCCTGCCGCAGAGTTTGTACATGTAGTCGTTAACTGCACATTTCTCCTGGAGCAGCCTATCAAGCATATACAACATTGAGTTCCATTGTGTCGGGCAGTCACAAATAAGACTCCTGACGGGCAGGTTGTATCGCCGCTGAATGTTAGCAAGGCGAGCCATTGCTGTGTAAGATCTTCTAAAATGGCCAGAGATTTTCCTGGCCTGCCACAAGACTTCCTGGACCCCAGGGTATTTGGCAACGAATCACCGCACGATCAAGTTCAGGACGTGTGCCATGCATGGCATGTGTGTAATTTTGCCCTGTTTCAGCGTGCTCAGCAGATTGGCACCATTGTCACACATCACTTTACCAACTGTCAAATTGAGCGGTGTCAGCCACTGATCTGCCTGTGAACGCAAAGCTGAAAGGAGTGCAGGACCAGTGTGGCTCTTGGCTTCCAGGCACAACAGACGCAGCACAGCATGGCAACGTCTCACCTGGCATGTGGAATTGGTCTGAGGATCTTGGGCGGCGCAGCGGAAGAGACGGTAGCAGCAGAAAAGGAGGAGTCAGCCGAGGAGGAGAGGGAGGATGGAGTAGGAGGAGGAGAAGAAGAGGCAGGTCTGCATGCAATCCGTGGCGGTAAAACCAAATCTACATAGGTGCCACGGGTTACATGCTTGACGGCCTTCAGAAGGTTCACCCAGTGGGCAGTAAAAGTGATATACCTTCCCTGCCCGTGTTTGCTAGACCATGTGTTTGTGGTCAGATGTATCTTGGCACCGACACTGTGTGCCAGAGATACATTCACTTGCCGCTGAACATGGGCATATGTAATGTTCCGGTACCTTTGGTACCCTAAATTACACTTTCCACAAGTGTATGCGCCCTACCATTTACTTTTGGAAAGGTGCGCATACACCTTTAAGACTGGAGCTGTCATCACTCAGCGCCGGACTAGATGGCTATTTAAGGCGTCGGTTCTCACTCACATGTGTTCGTTCAAACACCCTTATCTGGATGCTAACCTTGCTTGAAGCTTCCATGCTTGCAAGCTTACTTCGCTGACGGAACCTCGCTGCGCTGATCCCTGCATCCCGCTACTGGATCATCCGCCTCTCCTGAACCACCCTTCGGCTGTATCGCTAATAGTGCTAAGTACCCCGCAGGGGAATTCTCTATAAACTTATACTAAGCTTACACTATCTAGCTCTGCATAGTAGAGACTGTTTATCACATCTGCATAAACTAGATTGCTAGCTCTTGAGACTACTGCTACTTTTCTGCACTGGGTTGATCTCTTTTGTATGTCCACCTGCTATTCTATCATCTGCTATCATACAACATTGCTAAACCTTCCTGCATCCATCTGCTACTGTCTCACCTTCAAGTGTCTATCACCTACCACCTCCACTCAACCTATCCCTCAACCTTCATCATTGTGTTACCACATATATAAAGTCACTCTAGGAACCAGCTTGCTAATTGTGTGTATTTACTGGCTGAAATAAGACCTTCCACACATGATGAGTCATTGAGGTTGGGAATGGTATCTCAGCATATCTCTTACATGACTACTGATGTGGAACTATTTCTGCAGCTGAAAATCCACACCATATAAGAAACGCAGGAGCGTTACAGATTGAACGAACCCAAAAATGGATTCAGCAGAAATAACCACTCAGGTGACACAATTAAAACAGCAAGTATCTGCGTTAATACACGCACTTGCTGAATTAAAAGAAGACAATCAGGCTCTGTCGCAGCAGGTAATTAGACTGACACAACTTACCTCTGCTCAGTCCCCTGAACCCAAGATAAATCCCCCTTTGGTATTTACAGGCGATCGCAAAAAATTTCGCGAATTTAAAAACGCATGTGAGTTACTTTTTTTGCTAAAACCTCGTACCTACCTTACTGATCACATTAAGGTTTGTACTATTATTTCTTACCTATCAAGCGATCCTCGAGCCTGGGCAGATTCTCTTTTTGAGAAAAACGACCAGCTTCTCAACTCCTATGCCTTGTTCCTGGCAGAGCTCACTAGCCTATATGATGACCCCAATAGGCAGAGTACTGCTGATCTTCAGTTAAGATCCTTGAAACAAGGAAGGAGGCCTGTGGAAGACTTTGTCGCAGAGTTCAAGAGATGGACCCTTGATTCAGAATGGAATGATGCATCTCTGAAAACCCAATTTAGGCTTGGCCTATCAGAAGCCGTTAAGGACGAGCTCGCCCGAGCGGATCTGCCAAAAACCCTGGATGCATTAATACAACTCAGTATTACCATAGATAGAAGACTACGAGAAAGAAAGGCTGAAAAGATGGGAATGCCATTATCCGTTTCCTCTCTGAGTCTGGCCGTTCCTATGAAGGTAGGAACCATACGCCCACCGCTATCAACTATGGAAAAAGCCAAAAGACGAAATGAAAATCTCTGCTTGTACTGTGCATCCCCGGATCACAAGATAAACGTCTGTCCCCTAGTCAACAAAAAGAAGGGTGAGTGTTCACATGTCTCTCTAGGAGGATTGACAACTTCATTCACTAACCCCTACATTTCTGTTTTTTTGACATTACAGTGGGACCAGAACAGGATTACTACTAAGGCCATGATTGACACAGGATCTTGTGGAAATTATATGGATACATGTTTTGCTGCTTTAAATAAAATTCCTATTATTTCTAAACTCAAACCTGTCTCAGTAAGTCTTATTACCGGTGTTCCGTTATCCTCTGGTCCGATCACCGATCAGACACAAGCACTTCTAGTCACAATTAACGAGTCTCATAGGGAGACTTCTACCTTCGATTTAATACCATCACCCCACTTTCCCATTGTGTTGGGACTTCCCTGGTTGCACACACACCAACCAACCATAGATTGGAAGAAACGGTCCTTGACCTTCCCTTCTTGTTATTGCGAGGAAACGTGTAACCTCCCGTTTTCCGGGAAGATTCTGTCTGTGGTGACAGATGAGATTGCACCACTATGTTATCAGGATCTTTCTGAGGTTTTTCTTGAGAAAAATGCTCAAGCATTACCTCCTCATCGAGACTATGATTGTAGCATTGATCTACTCCCAAATAGCAAATTGCCGTTCGGTCATGTTTATCCTCTTTCACAGGATGAACTTGCCCATCTCAAAACCTATTTGGATGAGAACTTGGAAAAAGGTTTCATTAGACCTTCCACTTCTTCCACAGCAGCAGGACTCTTTTTTGTTCGCAATAAAGATTCAAGTCTCAGACCTATCATCGACTACAGGAAATTGAATGCTATCACAATAAAAGATCGCTATCCTCTACCGCTTATCCCTGAGCTCATTGAGCAGGTGCGTGGAGCTACCTATTTTTCAAAATTAGACCTGAAAGGAGCATACAATCTCATTCGAATCCGTGATGGACACGAGTGGAAGACTGCGTTCAGAACTAGATACGGATTGTTCGAATATCTTGTGATGCCATTCGGCCTATGCAATGCCCCTGCAGTTTTCCAACGATTTATAAACGATATTTTTAAAGACTTACTAGATGTCTGTGTTGTGGTATATCTGGACGATATACTTATATATTCACGGACCCTGTCTGAACACATAAGACATGTAAGACTTGTATTATCGAGATTGCTTGCACATAATCTTTATGTGAAGCTGAAGAAATGCTTGTTCCATAAAGATGAGGTACTCTTTCTAGGCTACATCATATCCAAAACAGGAATCGAGATGGACATGAGTAAAATATCCTGCATTCAGGATTGGCCTACACCAACTACACGCAAGGCGCTACAGCGATTCCTGGGATTTTCAAATTTCTACAGGAAGTTCATAAAAAACTTTTCTGCTATTATGAGACCCCTCACACAGCTCACTAGCATAAAAATACCATTTAAATGGTCAGAAGAAGCAAATAAGGCTTTCCACTTGTTAAAGACAAGGTTTACTTCCGCTCCCATATTACGCCATCCAGACCCATCCCTCCAATACATTCTGGAGGTAGATGCGTCAAACCTGGCAGTAGGAGCAATACTCTCCCAACGACCTACCCCCACTTCACCACTTCATCCAGTCGCCTTTTTTTCTAAATCCCTGAGCAGTCCCGAGATAAATTACCCCGTGGGTGAGAAGGAACTGCTTGCTATAAAATTGGCCTTGGAGAATTGGCGACATTTACTCGAAGGCACCCAATTACCAATAATTATATACACGGACCATAAAAACCTCCAATATCTTCAGACTAGCAAAACTCTCTCGCATCGACAGGTATGATGGTCACTATTCTTTCTAAGGTTTAACTTCCTAGTGACCTACACACCTGCAGATAAGAACAAAAAGGCGGATGCACTATCACGACTAACTGAAGAAAACTACTTTGAAATTCCTTCCGTTCCTAGAATACCTCACAAACGCATTATTGGAGTTGTCCGTTCCTTGAAGGAAGAGGTTCTGCATGGTATAAGGTTGGATTCACCCCCACCACAACTAAATACCGATGCAGAAGGCTTCCTCTACTACAACGACAAACTTTACATACCACCTACCCTACGCACCAAGATCTTGGAATTATCGCATGATGTGCCTATGGCAGGACATATGGGTATGACAAAGACTTTCAATTTGATTTCTCGGCAATTCTGGTGGCCTGACATGAAAACATCTATACAAAAATTCGTCTCTTCATGCAATGTCTGTGCCAGGTCCAAAATTGACACTACGAGACCATCCGGTCTACTATGCAGTCTACCAATACCCCAAACTCCATGGGAGGTTCTGTCATTGGACTTCATCGTAGAATTGCCTCCTTCCAAAGGATTTAATACCATCTTGGTGTCAGTGGACCATCTGACAAAGATGGCACATTTCATTGCTATTCGCAGACTACCTTCGTCCAAACAAACGGCAGAACTCCTGATGAAACATGTCTTCAGATTACATGGTATCCCAAAAACTCTTTTGTCTGACCGTGGATCCCAATTTATTTCTAAATTCTGGCAAGAACTATGTCACATACTACGGATCGAGCGGAAGCTCACTTCTCCTTACCATCCGCAGACTAACGGACAGACTGAAAGAGTCAACCAATGCATCGAGCAGTATTTACGCTGTTACACTTCTTACCAACAGGATGATTGGTTGGATCTTCTCCCCCTGGCAGAATTTGCCTACAACAACGCAACTCACAGTACAACCAAGCAGAGTCCGTTCTACTTGAACTATGGGTTCCATCCCTCTATTCTCCCTCCACGCATCCTTCCTTCAAATAACCCAGTAGCCTCAGACTATCTTTCCCAAATAAAGGATTCTCTGGGTTTACTAAATACTACCATTGCACACGCTCACAGTCAACAAAAGAAGTACTATGATCTTCGTAGAAGACCTTCTCCACAGTATACTATCGGGGACCTCGTTTGGCTCTCAACAAAAAACTTGAGACTGAAGATCCCTAGCAAAAAGCTTGGACCTCTGTTCTTGGGACCTTTCCCAATCAAGAAACTTATTGGAAAAGCTGCAGTGCAGCTTACATTGCCAATGGACCTAAAAATCCATCCCATTTTCCATGTGTCGCTACTAAAACCCCATGTTCCGGACCAAGGAATAAGGCCTAATATTCCACCTCCCCCTCCTGTACAAGTTGAAGGTGGAGAAGAATACGAGATAAAAGAGATTCTGGATTCTCGTATCTACAGAAGAAGACTTCAGTACTTGGTTAGATGGAAGAACTATGGGCCCCAAGACGACACCTGGCTAAACACCTCTGACATACATGCCCCTAGATTAATCCGCAATTTTCATGCGAGATACCCAGACAAACCAGCTCCAGAGGCCTTCAGGAGCAGGCCTTAAAGGGGGGGTATTGTAATGTTCCGGTACCTTTGGTACCCTAAATTACACTTTCCACAAGTGTATGCGCCCTACCATTTACTTTTGGAAAGGTGCGCATACACCTTTAAGACTGGAGCTGTCATCACTCAGCGCCGGACTAGATGGCTATTTAAGGCGTCGGTTCTCACTCACATGTGTTCGTTCAAACACCCTTATCTGGATGCTAACCTTGCTTGAAGCTTCCATGCTTGCAAGCTTACTTCGCTGACGGAACCTCGCTGCGCTGATCCCTGCATCCCGCTACTGGATCATCCGCCTCTCCTGAACCACCCTTCGGCTGTATCGCTAATAGTGCTAAGTACCCCGCAGGGGAATTCTCTATAAACTTATACTAAGCTTACACTATCTAGCTCTGCATAGTAGAGACTGTTTATCACATCTGCATAAACTAGATTGCTAGCTCTTGAGACTACTGCTACTTTTCTGCACTGGGTTGATCTCTTTTGTATGTCCACCTGCTATTCTATCATCTGCTATCATACAACATTGCTAAACCTTCCTGCATCCATCTGCTACTGTCTCACCTTCAAGTGTCTATCACCTACCACCTCCACTCAACCTATCCCTCAACCTTCATCATTGTGTTACCACATATATAAAGTCACTCTAGGAACCAGCTTGCTAATTGTGTGTATTTACTGGCTGAAATAAGACCTTCCACACATGATGAGTCATTGAGGTTGGGAATGGTATCTCAGCATATCTCTTACATGACTACTGACGTGGAACTATTTCTGCAGCTGAAAATCCATACCATATAAGAAACGCAGGAGCGTTACACCATATAGCTCTTGAATGCCCTTCTGCGAGAAATATTTCCTGCCTGGGACCTTCCATTGTGGTGTGCCAATGGCCACAAATTTCCGAAAGGCCTCCGAGTCCGCCAGTTGATATGGCAGTAGTTGGCGGGCTATCAGTTCCCACAAGCCAGCAGTCAAACGTTGGGCAAGAGGGTTATCCGGCATCATCATTTTTTTACGCTCCAACATTTGGGCCACAGAAGCCTGCCTTTTTCCAGAACAACGTGAGGACAGCATGATGGAAGGTGGAGTGGAGGACAATTGTGAGGAGAGAGGAGAAGGAGAAAAGGCTGGCCGGTGAGAGCCTGGAGTGTGGCTTTGTGGGTTCTGACGGCGTTGCTCGCACTGGGCTCGGTGATGGGAGTCCAGGTGCCTTCTTAAGGCAGTCGTCCCTAGGTGAGTGTTGGGCTTACCGCGACTTATGCGTTGACTGCAAAGGCTGCAGATGGCAACACTGTTGTCAGCAGCGGACACATTAAAAAAAGCCCCACTGCGGAGCCTTGTGCCGGCGTCCTGGGAGCGCCAGATGTGACTGTACATGGTTGATGGCTCGCTCCTGATACTTTTGCAGTCTGCTTTGTCCCTCCTGTGCAATGCAAGTTCCGCCTGCTTCTCCTCCCTTTCTGCTGGTCCGTCTCTCCCTCTGAACTCCCCTCCTCTACCTCTCTTGTGGGCACCCATGTAACGTCCATAAGCACATCACCATCGATGTCACCTTCGCCACCCATAACATTCGAGATCTCGGAGTAGGCAGCAACAGCGGGGACCAACCTCCTTGGGCTGATCTGGGTACTAATGTCAGACTGCTGAGTGGTGGCTGTTGCTACCTCCTCTTCCTGATCCGATGCCAAAAATGGCTGCAAATCGCAAATGTCTTGTGATGGATTGGAAAATAATTCCAGTGACTCAAGCGGAGGGTATATGGTGGTGGTGTTGGTGTCTTTGGGGGTGCACACAGCAGAGAGTGAAGAGGGTACAGATAGAGAGGAGGGTGCAGAAGAGGAAGGCTGAGTGAGCCACTCAACCAAGTCTAGTGCGTCCTTTGACGTAATGGAACGCACCTTCTGATACTTCACACTTTGGCTCCGGCCTACTGCTCCTGCCCTACCCCTACCATCCCTGCGTAAGGGCCTGCCTCTTCCTCTGCCTGTCATTTTTTAGATCACCCTGTGACAAAAGTCTCTAGAGAAGCGCAGTATATGTGGAACAAGGTATATAACACCTCCTTTAATCTGTGGTATTGGGGGGGGCACTGGTTTATCACACCAGTTCTTCAAAAAGTTGGCCATTAACTGTTGTCACTGTGTGTAGCATAGTTAACGCAGCAAAAGAGGCCACATTTTTGCAGGACTAAAATACACCGTTATAAAAGTATACTGTTAAATAACACACCACTTCAATCTGTGGTATTGGGGGGCCATTGGTTTATCACACCAGTTGTACAAAAAATTGGCCAGTAAGTTTGGCACTGTGTGTAGCACAGTTAACGCAGAAAAAGAGGCAATATCTTTGCAGGACACAAATACACTTCTAAAAGTATACTCAGATAACACCCCACTTCAATATGTGGTATTGGGGGGCCACTGGTTTATCACACCAGTTGTACAAAAAATTGGCCAGTAAGTTTGGCACTGTGTGTAGCAGAGTTAATGCAGCAAAAGAGGCAATCTTTTTGCAGGACACAAATACACTTCTAAAAGTATACTCATATAACACCTCACTTCAATATGTGGTATTGGGGGGCCACTGGTCTATCACACCAGTTGTACAAAAAATTGGCCAGTTAGTTTGGCACTGTGTGTAGCAGAGGTAACACAGCAAAAGAGGCAATATTGTTTCAGGACACAAATACACTTAGAAAAGTATACTCAGATAACACCCCACTTCAATATGTGGTACTGGGGGGCCACTGGTCTATCACACCAGTTGTACAAAAAATTGGCCAGTAAGTTGGGCACTGTGTGTAGCAGAGTTAACGCAGAAAAAGAGGCAATCTTTTTGCAGGACACAAATACACTTCTAAAAGTATACTCAGATAACACCTCACTTCAATATGTGGTATTGGGGGGACACTGGTCTATCACACCAGTTGTACAAAAAATTGGCCAGTAAGTTTGGCACTGTGTGTAGCAGAGTTAATGCAGCAAAAGAGGCAATATTTTTGAAGGACACAAATACACTTCAAAAGTATACTCAGATAACACCCCACTTCAATATGTGGTATTGGGGGGCCACTGGTCTATCACACCAGTTGTACAAAAAATTAGCCAGTAAGTTTGGCACTGTGTGTAGCAGAGTTAATGCAGCAAAAGAGGCAGTATTGTTGCAGGACACAAATACACTTCTAAAAGTATACTCAGATAACACCCCACTTCAATATGTGGTATTGCCGGGGCCACTCACCCATCACATCAGTTGTACAAAAAATTGGCTAGTAAGTTTGGCACTGTGTGTAGCAGAGTTAACGCAGCAAAAGAGGCAATATTTTTGCAGGACACAAATAGACTTATAAAAGTATACTCAGATAACACCCCACTACAATCTGTGTTATTGGGGGGCCACTGGTCTATCATACCAGTTATAATACTTTTTTAAAAGTGCTTTTGTCACTGTTTGTAGTATTGCTGCAGAAACGCTCACCACACCAGTCACAATGCTGCACAGTGCACAATACAAATCTACTATATTATGCTTTCTATATTAGAAAGTATATTATAAGTGTATTACAGCCCTATATAGTGCACTGCATACCAAAGAATAGTACACCTATACCAAATACCAGTCCTTAAAAGGACTTTTGTGGACCTTAATGGAGCGATTTGTGTCACTGACAATCTGTCCCTGGTGCACACAGCAAACCTCTCCCTACACTGACAAAAGAGAGAGTACACCTATACCAAATACCAGTCCTTAAAATGACTTTTGTGGGCCTTAACAGAGCGATTTGTGTCACTGACGATCTGTCCCTGGTGCACACATCAAACCTCTCCCTACACTGACAAAAGAGACAGTACACCTATACCAAATACCAGCCCTTAAAAGGACTTTTGTGGATCTTAACAGAGCGATTTGTGTCACTGACTGTCAGGGACTCAATACCCTGCGCAGGCGCACTGGCGTCGCTAACCAGCGAACGCCTATGCGCATGCGCTGAGGCTACCTTGGTAGAGTTCAGGGCTACCTTGATAAGAGTTCGAGGCTACCTTGGTGGAAGTCCGAGGTTACCTCGGTAGAGTTCGAGGCTACCTCGGTAGAGTTCGAGGCTACCAAATTGGCGCCTATTTAAACACAGCTGTCACTCTAGGTAAATGCTGTGTTGTCTTCAGATCTCCTGTATCCTGTGCCTGTTATATCCGCTGTTCCTGTTTACCTGACCAGGCTTGTCTTTGGATTCTGATTACCTGCTGCCCGCCCTGACCTTGGCTTGTTCTGACTATCCTCCTGTCTCGTCCTGATCTGTTTACCTGTTACCGGCTATTGGTCCTGGACCTGTTCCTGGCTCTCCCAGGGAATCCGGGGGGCCGCGACCTGGTGTTAGCAAGCAGCCAAGTCCATCCCCACCATCTGGGGCCCTGGTGAAAACCGGCTAACACTTAGACTCTGCACCTCTGGTGAACCTGTGCCACGCCAGTTACCCGGTAAGCCACTCCTCTTACGTCAGGCTCTGCCACGCTACCCCGTGACACTGGCTAACAAGATGGGAGAGCTGGAGCTGCTGATGTTTGAGGAGGACATAGATTTTGTGGGGATAACTGAGACTTGGTTTGACAGCTCTCATGACTGGATGGTGACCATTGAGGGGTATTCCCTTTTTCGCAGAGATAGAGAAGGTAAAAAAGGGGGAGGGGTATATCTGTATATTAAGAACAGTATACAGGTAAATATGAGGGATGATATTAATAATGGAGCTATGGACGAGGCAGAATCCCTATGGGTAGAACTTCAAAGGGAAGGCACTGTGGGGAAGGTAATATTGGGCGTATGCTATAGGCCCCCCAACCAGAGGGAAGAGGGGGAGGTGGACCTCCTTTTACAGATAGGATTGGCAGCAAGGATGGGAAATGTCATTATAATGGGGGACTTTAATTATCCAGATATAGACTGGGCAGAAGGAACCGCGCATTCAGCCAAGGCTCGGCAGTTCCTAAATGTTTTGCAGGACAATTTCATGGGTCAGATGGTGAATGCACCGACAAGAAACAATGCGGTACTTGACCTACTGATTGCCAACAATACAGACCTGCTCACGGATATAGAAATATGGGACAACTTAGGAAACAGTGACCATAGGTCAATTCGTTTCAGCATTATTTATAGTAATAGTAAACACAAGGGCAATATAAGGACACTGAATTTCAAAAGAGCCAATTTCCCAAAACCAATATCAAATGGGATAGAACCCTGGGAACAAAGAACACAGAGGAAAAATGGGAGTGCTTCAAAAGCATACTTAACAAAGGGATTGACCAGTGTGTTCCAAAGGGAAATAAATTTAAAAGAGCAAAACTAAACCCTGGGTGGCTAAACTCCACCCTAAAAATGCATATTAATGCTAAAGAAAAGGCCTTCAAAAAATACAAGACTGAGGGGTCATTGGCCGCATTCAAGCATTACAAAGAGTGTAATAAGAAATGTAAAGACGAAATCAGGGCGGCTAAAATAGAACATGAGAGACATATAGCGGAAGAGAGTAAAAAGAACCCCAAGAAATTCTTTAAGTATATAAACAGTAAGAAAGCAAGGTCAGAACACATTGGCCCCATAAAAGACGATAAGGGAGTTTTGGCCACAGAGGACAGGGAAAAGGCGGTAGTGTTAAATAATTTCTTCTCTTCAGTCTTCACAAAAGAATTGGGGGGCTACACTAACCCAGCTTGTAAGGCCAAACTAAACAACACACCTCAGGAAATACCACCATGGCTAACAGAAGATAGACTTAGAACTAAACTAGAGAAACTTAACATAAATAAATCACGGGGACCGGATGGCTTGCACCCAAGGGTTCTTAAAGAGCTCAGCCAGGTGATTGCCAGACCATTATTCTTGATCTTTAAGGATAGTTTACAGACGGGTATGGTGCCAGCTGATTGGAAAAAAGCCAACGTGGTACCAATATTTAAAAAGGGGCCGAGATATATCCCAGGTAACTATAGGCCGGTCAGCCTAACATCAGTAGTCTGCAAGATTTTGGAGGGGATGTTAAGGGACCACATACAAGACTTTAGTAATGAAAACGGTATTATTAGTAGTAATCAGCATGGATTCATGAAAAATCGTTCTTGCCAAACCAATCTATTAACCTTCTATGATGAAGTGAGCTGCCACCTAGATAAAGGTAAGCCTGCGGATGTGGTGTACAGAGATGTATAGTAACTAAGTAGAACTACTTCACTACTGTACTTAAGTACCGAAAGGCGGTATCTGTACTTTCCTAGAGTAGAATTTTTTTCTCCTACTTCCACTTTTACTTCACTACATTTTTTCAATGATTTCAATACTTCTACTCCAATATTTTTTTTTGTGCTGCATAGTTACTCGTTACAATTATAAAAATTACCACTGCCAGAACAGTAGATGGCAGGTTTCATGAAGCTCAAAACATGTGTATTATCAGCGCATACGAAAATAAATGCTACTGTATGTATAAATAAAAGCTGAATTTGAAATAATAAAAAACAATATGATGTTCAAACTTTTGACTTCTTTCTTTAATAACTACATAACACAGTACTTGTACTTTTACTTTCAGTACTTGAGTAGCAATTTTTTTTCAAAACTACTGGTACTTTTACTTTCAGTACTTGAGTAGCAAAATTTAAAAAAAAACTACTTGCAATATTTGCAGTACAAAAAATGTTGAATACTTTAGTACTTCTACTCAAGTCACTTTTTGATCGAGCACTTGTACTTTTACTCAAGTATGGGTTTCGAGTACTTTATACAACTCTGGTGGTGTACCTGGACTTCGCAAAGGCCTTTGACACCGTTCCCCACAAACGCTTACTGTTCAAACTAAGGAAGGTAGGTATGGACCATAAGTTGAGTACCTGGATAGAGAACTGGCTCCAGGGGAGGTTGCAAAGGGTGGTGATTAATGGGGAGAACTCAGATTGGGCGGGTGTGGAAAGCGGGGTCCCCCAGGGTTCTGTCCTGGGGCCAATCCTGTTTAATTTATTCATAAATGATCTAGAGGAGGGGATATCTAGTAAAATCTCAGTATTTGCGGGTGATACTAAACTAAGTAGGCCAATATATTCTGGGCAGGATGTGGAAACCTTACAAGCGGACCTGAACAAAATTATGGGGTGGGCATTTACATGGCAGATGAGGTTTAATGTTGAAAAATGTAAAGTAATGCACCTGGGTGCCAGAAACCAGAAAGCAAGCTACTCACTAGGGGGGGAACCTCTGGGTGAGTCTAGGATGGAAAAGGACCTGGGGGTACTGGTAGACAACAGGCTTGGCAGTGGCATGCAATGCCAAGCCGCTGCAAGCAAAGCCAACAGAATACTGGGATGTATAAAAAAGGGGATTCACTCCAGAAATAACGAGATTATTCTCCCACTCTACAAGACTCTGGTCCGGCCACATCTGGAGTATGCTGTCCAGCAGAGGCGGCTCTAGGCTTTGTGAGGCCTTAGGCAGAATTTAGACATGAGGCCCCACTCACCCCCTTTGCAGAGGTTAAAGTGGTTGTAAACTTGTTTAACTTTTTTTTTTTTTTACAACCTGAAAGACGAACACATAATGAGCTAGTATGCACGCATACTAGCTCATTATGAAATACTTACCTTACAACGAGCCCCCGCCGTGCCGCTCACTCACCTGTATGACGGGCGACTGCACATGTCCATCTGATTGGCCGGAGCCGCGGTGACGTCACTCCCGCGCACACGCGCGGGAGCCAACGGTCACGGCACGGGACTCTGAAGGAACGGCACGAGCGGCCGTTCCTTCAGAGCGCATGCGCCAGTGACGTCACTGGCGGCATGTAAGGTAAACATCTCCTAAATGGTGCATGTTTAGGAGATATTTACAGTACCTATAGGTAAGCCTTATCATAGACTTACCTATAGGTAAAAGTGTCAGAGGAGGGTTTACTTCCTCTTTAAGGAAGAACCCAGAGGCTGATTACTGCTGCTTGTGTGGGTGGGATGTGTACTGTGGCAATTACATAGGATGAATAGGAGAGGGATGGGACTGGGAACCATGGGGTTGGGGAGAAGATGGAGGGAGTAAAAAGGGGGGAGTGGGAAGATGATGAGGGATGGGTAGAGGAAAGCTGGAGCGAAACTGGGGGATCCTGGTCTGTATAGCAAAAAAAAAGAAGGATTTGTACTCGCATGAGGGGGACGGACAGGGGGACAGACAGGGAGACAGGGGGACAGGGAGACAGAAGGGGGGACAGACGGGGGGACAGACAGGGGGACAGACAGATGGGGGGACAGACGGACAGGGGGGACAGACAGGGGGGACGGACAGACAGGGACAGGGGGACGGACAGACAGGGACAGACAGACGGACAGGGGGACAGACGGACAGCTAGGGGGACAGACGGACAAATAGGGGGACAGACGGACAAATAGGGGGACAGACGGACAGATATGCGGACAGACGGACAGATATGGGTACAGACGGCCAGATAGGGAGACAGACGGACAAATAGGGGGACAGATGGACAGATAGGGGAACAGACTGACAAATAGGGGTACAGATGGACAGATAGGGGGACAGACGGACAGATAGGGGGACAGACGGACAGATAGGGGGACAGATGGACAGATATGGGGACAGATGGACAGATAGGGGGACAGATGGACAAATAGGGGGACAGATGGACAAATAGGGGGACAGATGGACAGATAGGGGAACAGACTGACAAATAGGGGAACAGACGGACAGATAGGGGGACAGACGGACAGATAGGGGGACAGACGGACAGATAGGGGGACAGACGGACAGATAGGGGAACAGACGGACAAATATGGGTACAGACGGACAGATAGGGGGACAGACGGACAGATAGGGGGACAGATGGCCAGATAGGGGGACAGATGGACAGATAGGGAGACAGACTGACAAATAGGGGGACAGACGGACAGATAGGGGGACAGACGGACAGATAGGGGGACAGACGGACAGATAGGGGGACAGACGGACAAATAGGGGGACAGACGGACAAATAGGGGGACAGACGGACAGATAGGGGGACAGACGGACAGATAGGGGAACAGGCGGACAGATAGGGAGACAGACGGACAGATAGGGGGACAGACGGACAGATAGGGGAACAGGCGGACAGATAGGGAGACAAATGGACAAATAGGGGGACAGATGGACAAATAGGGGGACAGATGGACAGATAGGGGAACAGACTGACAAATAGGGGTACAGACGGACAGATAGGGGGACAGACGGACAGATAGGGGGACAGACGGACAGATAGGGGGACAGACGGACAAATAGGGGGACAGATGGACAGATAGGGGGACAGATGGACAGATAGGGGGACAGATGGACAGATAGGGGGACAGACTGACAGATAGGGGGACAGACTGACAGATAGGGGGACAGATGGACAGATAGGGGGACAGATGGACAAATAGGGGGACAGATGGACAAATAGGGGGACAGATGGATAGATAGGGGGACAGACAGAAAAGAGGGAGAAAGAAAGGAATGTAAAGAGATGGAGGAAGGGTGCCCCTTAAATCATCATCAGAGTACTCACTGGAAGGGATGGATGGATGGATGAAGGGATCAGGTGCCAGCTTTCCTCTTCTTCTTCCTGGTTTTCAATCTTCCCGCCCACACATCTTCTGAGGAGAAAACTGTCGGGGAGTGTGGGCGGGGCAAGCATAGGTGGAGAGGTCGGGAGGAGGAGCAGAAGCAGGCAGCAGATCTCTCTCCTCCCCCGTCTGTGGTCTGTGAGGGAGGGGAAGTGTCACCGCCGCGACTTCAGTATTTGGCTGTGATCCGGAGATGTCAGTGAGCTCCCATTCATGAGCTGCTCCTGATCACAGTCCGGATTTTCCTGCTTACAGAACGGCCGGGACTCGGAGTCAGAATTGTGCTGATGGCAGGGAGATCCCTGCTGCCCAGCCTCAGAGGCGGCTCTTTAACTCGGCAAATTAGGCGGCCGCGAGGCCCCTGTGAGTGCGAGGCCTTCGGCGACCGCCTAATTTGCCTAATTAGAGAGCCGCCTCTGCTGTCCAGTTCTGGGCACCGGTCCTCAGGAAGGATGTGCTGGAACTGGAGAAAGTCCAGAGGGCAACAAAAATAATTAGGTAGATGGAGGACATCAGCTATGAGGAAAGACTACAAGCACTGAACTTATTCTCTCTGGAGAAGAGACGATTGAGGGGGGATATGATATCAATGTACAAATATTGTACTGGCAACCCTAGCATATGGAAAAACATATTCAGAGAAAGGAAATACAATAAGACACGTGGCCACTCACTAAAACTAGAGGAAAGGCGGTTTAACCTTAAAATACGCAGGGGGTTCTTCACTGTGAGAGCAGTAAGGATGTGGAATTCTCTTCCGCAAACAGTGGTCTCAGCAGGGAGCATTGATAGTTTCAAAATACTATTAGATGGGCACTTTAAATACCACAACATACACGGTTATACAATGTACGGTTAACAGCAAACACACACACACATCATAGGTTGAACTGGATGGACTGATGTCTTTTTTCAACCTCACTAACTATGTAACTATGGGCCTGATTCATAGTACGGCGAATTGGCGTTTCGGCGTGATTTTGCGAACCGGCGATTATTTAAGTCTGAAATTGGCATTCAAAGAACGGCGGGCGGAAAATAGCGCCTAGAGTGAGATTTATTAAGATGCAATATGGTCAGAGCGCGACTTAAAACCACGCCAGCTAAAAGCTCGACTAAAGTTTAGCCAAATTTTCCCCTGTACCCCCAAAAATCCCAAATCACTGTGGAAGGTGTGGAAGTCAATTTGGAGATGACTTGCGTTTAAAAAATCTCAAAAACTGAAAAAGAAAAAAGAGAGATATCTGCGAAAGTGTGGAAAGGTTAAACAGCTCCTCCAGCCGCGAGCTGCGAACTCGCGAATGTGCGCATGCGCAACGCCAAAAAGGCTCAAAAAATTTCGCCAGCGCGATTTTGGGTCAATTTTTTTTTGAATACCGCTTGCAAATCCGCTGTCTCGCCCATAGAAAATGGCAAAAACCGGCGGAATTGGAAAAACATGCACACTTCCAACAAGGGATCCTTTAGTAAACACCATCACATTCCATACACCTTTCCTGCTAACTCCGAAATCATAGCAGTCAAATCTACAGTGTTTATATAGAACCTCCACATTCTCTGAAAAAACCCACAAAATATTACATTGGGGAATTGGTCGTCAGATAGAAAAAAAATAGATGTAAAACATATTTCAAAGAAAGATTATTAGCATTTCACACATATCAAGGAAATGTCACAATTTTGACAATATTTTATGTGTTTCCAAAGAATGTTTTTAGAAATATATTGCAAATACTACCTTTTCTTCCATATGGGTATGGCCAAGTGTTACCATTTTACTACACATTTAACTGAAGGTATATATATATATATCCCTTATACTTGGCTAATTAGCAAAGTATGCCCAACAAACAAATAGAGCTTTAGCTCACAATATTGCTACATATTGACTTTATGTGGCATCTTTTGTATTTTGTTCATGTCTTTAGATTAAAAGTTTGCTGATACACATGCCTTTTTCAAACATGAACAAAATTAATGATGTCAACATTTGGAGGATTGGAGATATCCAAGTGTTGCCCATACAGAGGGCACCTTCCGGATTCGAACTTACAAACCTACAGCAGGAAGGCAGACTCCCTAATCATTGTGCTATTTCTCAGTGAGCGTTGGGTGTTTTCCTCATGCCGTCAAAATGCTCACATGGGAACAGGGGCCATTGAACTGAATAGGATTGGATTTTTTGCCTGTTTTGGGAGCTGATCCTTGAGCTGGACAAATCCCCCTCAAACGCCCCCAAACGGGCTACGTTCACATGTACGTGTTTGTGGTCTGTTTTTGGGGCTTTTGTAGGTGATTTCATATAACAATGCCTGCCCAAAAAATGCATGTCAAAACGCCTGTGAAAATGCCAGCCAAAATGCACATAAGAACGCCTGATATAATTGCCACGCCAAATTTAGGGATGTTCATGAGTGATGAGTCAGATTGTTGGCTTACATATCTGGTCAATTGT